>NW_028123765.1:0-629974 GCF_965194805.1 Balaenoptera borealis
GCTTAAAAAGAGAATCCTAAAGTGATTTCTTTATAATGGGTGTGTTCCTTATCTTATCCTAGCGTCTAAACTCTTCTCCATGGCTGGACCCCCAAATAATATTCCTTTACGTGCTAAGGGGTATCTAGAGAGTGGGATAGGTTTAACAACTACCCTAACCCTAACGCGTACCCTAAACCTAACCCCTACCCTAACCCTAACACGTACCCTAATCCTAACCCGTACCCTAAACCGAGCCCTAACCCTAACACTAACCCTAACCCTAACCCTAACCCATACCCTACGCCGTACCCGCACCCCTCCCCGAACCCGTACCCTAAGCCGTACCCTCAGCCGAACCCTAAGCCTAACCCTAACCCTAGGCTACCCTTGACTGCTTCTGCCTCCAATAGATTTCCTAAGCACTAGTGTTTTAAGGAACAGCTTAAAAAGAGAATCCTAATGTGATTTCTTTATAATGGGTGTGTTCCTTATCTTATCCTAGTGTCTAAACTCTTCTCCATGGCTGCACCCCCAAATAATATTGCCTTACGTGCTAAGGGGTATCTAGAGAGTGGGATAGGTTTAATAACTACCCTAACCCTAATGCGTACTCTAACCCTAACCCCTACCCTAACACTAACACGTACCCTAATCCTAACCCGTACCCTAAACCGAGCCCTAACCCTAACACTAACACTAACCCTAACCCTAACCCATACCCTACGCCGTACCCGAACCCCTCCCCAAACCCGTACCCTAAGCCGTACCCTAAGCCTAACCCTAAGCCTAACACTAACCCTAGGCTACCCTTGACTGCTTCTGCCTCCAATAGATTTCCTAAGCACTAGTGTTTTAAGCAACAGCTTAAAAAGAGAATCCTAATGTGATTTCTTTATAATGGGTGTGTTCCTTATCTTATCCTAGTGTCTAAACTCTTCTCCATGGCTGCACCCCCAAATAATAT
The DNA here is from genome assembly GCF_965194805.1 of Balaenoptera borealis. Lineage (NCBI taxonomy): Eukaryota > Metazoa > Chordata > Mammalia > Artiodactyla > Balaenopteridae > Balaenoptera > Balaenoptera borealis. The sequence continues at coordinate 947 of NW_028123765.1, forward strand.
TCCCTTACGTGCTAAGGGGTATCTAGAGAGTGGGATAGGTTTAATAACTACCCTAACCCTAACACGTACCCTAACCCTAACCCCTACCCTAAACCTAACACGTACCCTAATCCTAACCTGTACCCTAAACCGAGCCCTAACCCTAACACTAACCCTAACCCTAACCCTAACCCATACCCTACGCCGTACCCGCACCCCTCCCCGAACCCGTACCCTAAGACATACCCTAAACCTAACCCTAAGCCTAACCCTAACCCTAGGCTACCCTTGACTGCTTCTGCCTCCCATTGATTTCCTAAGCAGTAGTGTTTTAAGGAACAGCTTAAAAAGAGAATCCTAATGTGATTTCTTTATAATGGGTGTGTTCCTTATCTTATCCTAGTGTCTAAACTCTTCTCCATGGCTGGACCCCCAAATAATATTACTTTACGTGCTAAGGGGGAGCTAGAGAGTGGGATAGGTTTACTAACTACCCTAGCCCTAACGCGTAACCTAACCCTAACCCCTACCCTAACCCTAACACGTACCCTAATCCTAACCCGTACCCTAAACCGAGCCCTAACCCTAACACTAACCCAAACCCTAACCCTAACCCATACCCTACGCCGTACACGAACACCTCCCCGAACCCATACCCCAAGCCGTACCCTAACCCTAACCCTAAGCCTAACCCTAACCCTAGGCTACCCTTGACTGCTTCTGCCTCCAATAGATTTCCTAAGCACTAGTGTTTTAAGCAACAGCTTAAAAAGAGAATCCTAATGTGATTTCTTTATAATGGGTGTGTTCCTTATCTTATCCTAGTGTCTAAACTCTTCTCCATGGCTGCACCCCCAAATAATATTGCCTTACGTGCTAAGGGGTATCTAGAGAGTGGGATAGGTTTAATAACTACCCTAACCCTAATGCGTACTCTAACCCTAACCCCTACCCTAACACTAACACGTACCCTAATCCTAACCCGTACCCTAAACCGAGCCCTAACCCTAACACTAACACTAACCCTAACCCTAACCCATACCCTACGCCGTACCTGAACCCCTCCCCAAACCCGTACCCTAAGCCGTACCCTAAGCCTAACCCTAAGCCTAACACTAACCCTAGGCTACCCTTGACTGCTTCTGCCTCCAATAGATTTCCTAAGCACTAGTGTTTTAAGCAACAGCTTAAAAAGAGAATCCTAATGTGATTTCTGTATAATGGGTGTGTTCCTTATCTTATCCTAGTGTCTAAACTCTTCTCCATGGCTGGACCCTCAAATAATATTCCTTTACGTGCTAAGGGGTATCTAGAGAGTGGGATAGGTTTAATAACTACCCTAACCCTAACGCGTACCCTAACCCTAACCCCTACCCTAACCCTAACACCTACCCTAATCCTAACCCGTACCCTAAACCGAGCCCTAACCCTAACACTAACCCTAACCCTAACCCTAACCCATACCCTACGCCGTACCCGCACCCCTCCCCGAACCCGTAACCTAAGCCGTACCCTAAGCCTAACCCTAAGCCTAACCCTAACCCTAGGCTACCCTTGACTGCTTCTGCCTCCAATTGATTTCCTAAGCAGTAGTGTTTTAAGAAACAGCTTAAAAAGAGAATCCTAATGTGATTTCTTTATAATGGGTGTGTTCCTTATCTTATCCTAGTGTCTAAACTCTTCTCCATGGCTGGACCCCCAAATAATATTCCTTTACGTGCTAAGGGGGAGCTAGAGAGTGGGATAGGTTTAATAACTACCCTAGCCCTAACGCGTAACCTAACCCTAACCCCTACCCTAACCCTAACACGTACCCTAATCCTAACCCGTACCCTAAACCGAGCCCTAACCCTAACACTAACCCTAACCCTAACCCTAACCCATACCCTACGCCGTACCCGAAACCCTCCCCGAACCCGTACCCTAAGCCATACCCTAAGCCTAACCCTAAGCCTAACACTAACCCTAGGCTACCCTTTACTGCTTCTGCCTCCAATAGATTTCCTAAGCACTAGTGTTTTAAGCAACAGCTTAAAAAGAGAATCCTAATGTGATTTCTTTATAATGGGTGTGTTCCTTATCTTATCCTAGTGTCTAAACTCTTCTCCATGGCTGGACCCCCAAATAATATTCCTTACGTGCTAAGGGGTATCTAGAGAGTGGGATAGGTTTACTAACGACCCTAACCCTAATGCGTACCCTAACCCTAACCCCTACCCTAAACCTAACACGTACCCTAATCCTAACCGTACCCTAAACCGAGCCCTAACCCTAACACAAACCCTAACCCTAACCCTAACCCATAGCCTACGCCGTACCCGAAACCCTCCCCGAACCCGTACCCTAAGCCGTACCCTAAGCCTAACCCTAAGCCTAACCCTAACCCTAGGCTACCCTTGACTGCTTCTGCCTCCAATAGATTTCCTAAGCACTAGTGTTTTAAGGAACAGCTTAAAAAGAGAATCCTAAAGTGATTTCTTTATAATGGGTGTGTTCCTTATCTTATCCTAGCGTCTAAACTCTTCTCCATGGCTGGACCCCCAAATAATATTCCTTTACGTGCTAAGGGGTATCTAGAGAGTGGGATAGGTTTAACAACTACCCTAACCCTAACGCGTACCCTAAACCTAACCCCTACCCTAACCCTAACACGTACCCTAATCCTAACCCGTACCCTAAACCGAGCCCTAACCCTAACACTAACCCTAACCCTAACCCTAACCCATACCCTACGCCGTACCCGCACCCCTCCCCGAACCCGTACCCTAAGCCGTACCCTCAGCCGAACCCTAAGCCTAACCCTAACCCTAGGCTACCCTTGACTGCTTCTGCCTCCAATAGATTTCCTAAGCACTAGTGTTTTAAGGAACAGCTTAAAAAGAGAATCCTAATGTGATTTCTTTATAATGGGTGTGTTCCTTATCTTATCCTAGTGTCTAAACTCTTCTCCATGGCTGCACCCCCAAATAATATTGCCTTACGTGCTAAGGGGTATCTAGAGAGTGGGATAGGTTTAATAACTACCCTAACCCTAATGCGTACTCTAACCCTAACCCCTACCCTAACACTAACACGTACCCTAATCCTAACCCGTACCCTAAACCGAGCCCTAACCCTAACACTAACACTAACCCTAACCCTAACCCATACCCTACGCCGTACCCGAACCCCTCCCCAAACCCGTACCCTAAGCCGTACCCTAAGCCTAACCCTAAGCCTAACACTAACCCTAGGCTACCCTTGACTGCTTCTGCCTCCAATAGATTTCCTAAGCACTAGTGTTTTAAGCAACAGCTTAAAAAGAGAATCCTAATGTGATTTCTTTATAATGGGTGTGTTCCTTATCTTATCCTAGTGTCTAAACTCTTCTCCATGGCTGCACCCCCAAATAATATTCCCTTACGTGCTAAGGGGTATCTAGAGAGTGGGATAGGTTTAATAACTACCCTAACCCTAACACGTACCCTAACCCTAACCCCTACCCTAAACCTAACACGTACCCTAATCCTAACCTGTACCCTAAACCGAGCCCTAACCCTAACACTAACCCTAACCCTAACCCTAACCCATACCCTACGCCGTACCCGCACCCCTCCCCGAACCCGTACCCTAAGACATACCCTAAACCTAACCCTAAGCCTAACCCTAACCCTAGGCTACCCTTGACTGCTTCTGCCTCCCATTGATTTCCTAAGCAGTAGTGTTTTAAGGAACAGCTTAAAAAGAGAATCCTAATGTGATTTCTTTATAATGGGTGTGTTCCTTATCTTATCCTAGTGTCTAAACTCTTCTCCATGGCTGGACCCCCAAATAATATTACTTTACGTGCTAAGGGGGAGCTAGAGAGTGGGATAGGTTTACTAACTACCCTAGCCCTAACGCGTAACCTAACCCTAACCCCTACCCTAACCCTAACACGTACCCTAATCCTAACCCGTACCCTAAACCGAGCCCTAACCCTAACACTAACCCAAACCCTAACCCTAACCCATACCCTACGCCGTACACGAACACCTCCCCGAACCCATACCCCAAGCCGTACCCTAACCCTAACCCTAAGCCTAACCCTAACCCTAGGCTACCCTTGACTGCTTCTGCCTCCAATAGATTTCCTAAGCACTAGTGTTTTAAGCAACAGCTTAAAAAGAGAATCCTAATGTGATTTCTTTATAATGGGTGTGTTCCTTATCTTATCCTAGTGTCTAAACTCTTCTCCATGGCTGCACCCCCAAATAATATTGCCTTACGTGCTAAGGGGTATCTAGAGAGTGGGATAGGTTTAATAACTACCCTAACCCTAATGCGTACTCTAACCCTAACCCCTACCCTAACACTAACACGTACCCTAATCCTAACCCGTACCCTAAACCGAGCCCTAACCCTAACACTAACACTAACCCTAACCCTAACCCATACCCTACGCCGTACCTGAACCCCTCCCCAAACCCGTACCCTAAGCCGTACCCTAAGCCTAACCCTAAGCCTAACACTAACCCTAGGCTACCCTTGACTGCTTCTGCCTCCAATAGATTTCCTAAGCACTAGTGTTTTAAGCAACAGCTTAAAAAGAGAATCCTAATGTGATTTCTGTATAATGGGTGTGTTCCTTATCTTATCCTAGTGTCTAAACTCTTCTCCATGGCTGGACCCTCAAATAATATTCCTTTACGTGCTAAGGGGTATCTAGAGAGTGGGATAGGTTTAATAACTACCCTAACCCTAACGCGTACCCTAACCCTAACCCCTACCCTAACCCTAACACCTACCCTAATCCTAACCCGTACCCTAAACCGAGCCCTAACCCTAACACTAACCCTAACCCTAACCCTAACCCATACCCTACGCCGTACCCGCACCCCTCCCCGAACCCGTAACCTAAGCCGTACCCTAAGCCTAACCCTAAGCCTAACCCTAACCCTAGGCTACCCTTGACTGCTTCTGCCTCCAATTGATTTCCTAAGCAGTAGTGTTTTAAGAAACAGCTTAAAAAGAGAATCCTAATGTGATTTCTTTATAATGGGTGTGTTCCTTATCTTATCCTAGTGTCTAAACTCTTCTCCATGGCTGGACCCCCAAATAATATTCCTTTACGTGCTAAGGGGGAGCTAGAGAGTGGGATAGGTTTAATAACTACCCTAGCCCTAACGCGTAACCTAACCCTAACCCCTACCCTAACCCTAACACGTACCCTAATCCTAACCCGTACCCTAAACCGAGCCCTAACCCTAACACTAACCCAAAACCTAACCCTAACCCATACCCTACGCCGTACACGAACACCTCCCCGAACCCATACCCCAAGCCGTACCCTAACCCTAACCCTAAGCCTAACCCTAACCCTAGGCTACCCTTGACTGCTTCTGCCTCCAATTGATTTCCTAAGCACTAGTGTTTTAAGAACAGCTTAAAAAGAGAATCCTAAAGTGATTTCTTTATAATGGGTGTGTTCCTTATCTTATCCTAGTGTCTAAACTCTTCTCCATGGCTGGACCCCCAAATAATATTCCTTTACGTGCTAAGGGGTATCTAGAGAGTGGGATAGTTTTAATAACTACCCTAACCCTAACGCGTACCCTAACCCTAACCCCTACCCTAACCCTAACACGTACCCTAATCCTAACCCGTACCCTAAACCGAGCCCTAACCCTAACACTAACCCTAACCCTAACCCTAACCCATACCCTACGCCGTACCCGAAACCCTCCCCGAACCCGTACCCTAAGCCATACCCTAAGCCTAACCCTAAGCCTAACACTAACCCTAGGCTACCCTTGACTGCTTCTGCCTCCAATTGATTTCCTAAGCAGTAGTGTTTTAAGGAACAGCTTAAAAAGAGAATCCTAATGTGATTTCTTTATAATGGGTGTGTTCCTTATCTTATCCTAGTGTCTAAACTCTTCTCCATGGCTGGACCCCCAAATAATATTCCTTTACGTGCTAAGGGGTATCTAGAGAGTGGGATAGGTTTACTAACGACCCTAACCCTAATGCGTACCCTAACCCTAACCCCTACCCTAAACCTAACACGTACCCTAATCCTAACCGTACCCTAAACCGAGCCCTAACCCTAACACAAACCCTAACCCTAACCCTAACCCATACCCTACGCCGTACCCGCACCCCTCCCCGAACCCGTACCCTAAGCCATACCCTAAACCTAACCCTAAGCCTAACCCTAACCCTAGGCTACCCTTCACTGCTTCTGCCTCCAATTGATTTCCTAAGCAGTAGTGTTTTAAGGAACAGCTTAAAAAGAGAATCCTAAAGTGATTTCTTTATAATGGGTGTGTTCCTTATCTTATCCTAGTGTCTAAACTCTTCTCCATGGCTGGACCCCCAAATAATATTCCTTTACGTGCTAAGGGGGAGCTAGAGAGTGGGATAGGTTTACTAACTACCCTAGCCCTAACGCGTAACCTAACCCTAACCCCTACCCTAACCCTAACACGTACCCTAATCCTAACCCGTACCCTAAACCGAGCCCTAACCCTAACACTAACCCAAACCCTAACCCTAACCCATACCCTACGCCGTACACGAACACCTCCCCGAACCCATACCCCAAGCCGTACCCTAAACCTAACCCTAAGCCTAACCCTAACCCTAGGCTACCCTTGACTGCTTCTGCCTCCAATAGATTTCCTAAGCACTAGTGTTTTAAGGAACAGCTTAAAAAGAGAATCCTAATGTGATTTCTTTATAATGGGTGTGTTCCTTATCTTATCCTAGTGTCTAAACTCTTCTCCATGGCTGCACCCCCAAATAATATTGCCTTACGTGCTAAGGGGTATCTAGAGAGTGGGATAGGTTTAATAACTACCCTAACCCTAATGCGTACTCTAACCCTAACCCCTACCCTAACACTAACACGTACCCTAATCCTAACCCGTACCCTAAACCGAGCCCTAACCCTAACACTAACACTAACCCTAACCCTAACCCATACCCTACGCCGTACCTGAACCCCTCCCCAAACCCGTACCCTAAGCCGTACCCTAAGCCTAACCCTAAGCCTAACACTAACCCTAGGCTACCCTTGACTGCTTCTGCCTCCAATAGATTTCCTAAGCACTAGTGTTTTAAGCAACAGCTTAAAAAGAGAATCCTAATGTGATTTCTGTATAATGGGTGTGTTCCTTATCTTATCCTAGTGTCTAAACTCTTCTCCATGGCTGGACCCTCAAATAATATTCCTTTACGTGCTAAGGGGTATCTAGAGAGTGGGATAGGTTTAATAACTACCCTAACCCTAACGCGTACCCTAACCCTAACCCCTACCCTAACCCTAACACGTACCCTAATCCTAACCCGTACCCTAAACCGAGCCCTAACCCTAACACTAACCCTAACCCTAACCCTAACCCATACCCTACGCCGTACCCGAAACCCTCCCCGAACCCGTACCCTAAGCCATACCCTAAGCCTAACCCTAAGCCTAACACTAACCCTAGGCTACCCTTTACTGCTTCTGCCTCCAATAGATTTCCTAAGCACTAGTGTTTTAAGCAACAGCTTAAAAAGAGAATCCTAATGTGATTTCTTTATAATGGGTGTGTTCCTTATCTTATCCTAGTGTCTAAACTCTTCTCCATGGCTGGACCCCCAAATAATATTCCTTACGTGCTAAGGGGTATCTAGAGAGTGGGATAGGTTTACTAACGACCCTAACCCTAATGCGTACCCTAACCCTAACCCCTACCCTAAACCTAACACGTACCCTAATCCTAACCGTACCCTAAACCGAGCCCTAACCCTAACACAAACCCTAACCCTAACCCTAACCCATAGCCTACGCCGTACCCGAAACCCTCCCCGAACCCGTACCCTAAGCCGTACCCTAAGCCTAACCCTAAGCCTAACCCTAACCCTAGGCTACCCTTGACTGCTTCTGCCTCCAATAGATTTCCTAAGCACTAGTGTTTTAAGGAACAGCTTAAAAAGAGAATCCTAAAGTGATTTCTTTATAATGGGTGTGTTCCTTATCTTATCCTAGCGTCTAAACTCTTCTCCATGGCTGGACCCCCAAATAATATTCCTTTACGTGCTAAGGGGTATCTAGAGAGTGGGATAGGTTTAACAACTACCCTAACCCTAACGCGTACCCTAAACCTAACCCCTACCCTAACCCTAACACGTACCCTAATCCTAACCCGTACCCTAAACCGAGCCCTAACCCTAACACTAACCCTAACCCTAACCCTAACCCATACCCTACGCCGTACCCGCACCCCTCCCCGAACCCGTACCCTAAGCCGTACCCTCAGCCGAACCCTAAGCCTAACCCTAACCCTAGGCTACCCTTGACTGCTTCTGCCTCCAATAGATTTCCTAAGCACTAGTGTTTTAAGGAACAGCTTAAAAAGAGAATCCTAATGTGATTTCTTTATAATGGGTGTGTTCCTTATCTTATCCTAGTGTCTAAACTCTTCTCCATGGCTGCACCCCCAAATAATATTGCCTTACGTGCTAAGGGGTATCTAGAGAGTGGGATAGGTTTAATAACTACCCTAACCCTAATGCGTACTCTAACCCTAACCCCTACCCTAACACTAACACGTACCCTAATCCTAACCCGTACCCTAAACCGAGCCCTAACCCTAACACTAACACTAACCCTAACCCTAACCCATACCCTACGCCGTACCCGAACCCCTCCCCAAACCCGTACCCTAAGCCGTACCCTAAGCCTAACCCTAAGCCTAACACTAACCCTAGGCTACCCTTGACTGCTTCTGCCTCCAATAGATTTCCTAAGCACTAGTGTTTTAAGCAACAGCTTAAAAAGAGAATCCTAATGTGATTTCTTTATAATGGGTGTGTTCCTTATCTTATCCTAGTGTCTAAACTCTTCTCCATGGCTGCACCCCCAAATAATATTCCCTTACGTGCTAAGGGGTATCTAGAGAGTGGGATAGGTTTAATAACTACCCTAACCCTAACACGTACCCTAACCCTAACCCCTACCCTAAACCTAACACGTACCCTAATCCTAACCTGTACCCTAAACCGAGCCCTAACCCTAACACTAACCCTAACCCTAACCCTAACCCATACCCTACGCCGTACCCGCACCCCTCCCCGAACCCGTACCCTAAGACATACCCTAAACCTAACCCTAAGCCTAACCCTAACCCTAGGCTACCCTTGACTGCTTCTGCCTCCCATTGATTTCCTAAGCAGTAGTGTTTTAAGGAACAGCTTAAAAAGAGAATCCTAATGTGATTTCTTTATAATGGGTGTGTTCCTTATCTTATCCTAGTGTCTAAACTCTTCTCCATGGCTGGACCCCCAAATAATATTACTTTACGTGCTAAGGGGGAGCTAGAGAGTGGGATAGGTTTACTAACTACCCTAGCCCTAACGCGTAACCTAACCCTAACCCCTACCCTAACCCTAACACGTACCCTAATCCTAACCCGTACCCTAAACCGAGCCCTAACCCTAACACTAACCCAAACCCTAACCCTAACCCATACCCTACGCCGTACACGAACACCTCCCCGAACCCATACCCCAAGCCGTACCCTAACCCTAACCCTAAGCCTAACCCTAACCCTAGGCTACCCTTGACTGCTTCTGCCTCCAATAGATTTCCTAAGCACTAGTGTTTTAAGCAACAGCTTAAAAAGAGAATCCTAATGTGATTTCTTTATAATGGGTGTGTTCCTTATCTTATCCTAGTGTCTAAACTCTTCTCCATGGCTGCACCCCCAAATAATATTGCCTTACGTGCTAAGGGGTATCTAGAGAGTGGGATAGGTTTAATAACTACCCTAACCCTAATGCGTACTCTAACCCTAACCCCTACCCTAACACTAACACGTACCCTAATCCTAACCCGTACCCTAAACCGAGCCCTAACCCTAACACTAACACTAACCCTAACCCTAACCCATACCCTACGCCGTACCTGAACCCCTCCCCAAACCCGTACCCTAAGCCGTACCCTAAGCCTAACCCTAAGCCTAACACTAACCCTAGGCTACCCTTGACTGCTTCTGCCTCCAATAGATTTCCTAAGCACTAGTGTTTTAAGCAACAGCTTAAAAAGAGAATCCTAATGTGATTTCTGTATAATGGGTGTGTTCCTTATCTTATCCTAGTGTCTAAACTCTTCTCCATGGCTGGACCCTCAAATAATATTCCTTTACGTGCTAAGGGGTATCTAGAGAGTGGGATAGGTTTAATAACTACCCTAACCCTAACGCGTACCCTAACCCTAACCCCTACCCTAACCCTAACACCTACCCTAATCCTAACCCGTACCCTAAACCGAGCCCTAACCCTAACACTAACCCTAACCCTAACCCTAACCCATACCCTACGCCGTACCCGCACCCCTCCCCGAACCCGTAACCTAAGCCGTACCCTAAGCCTAACCCTAAGCCTAACCCTAACCCTAGGCTACCCTTGACTGCTTCTGCCTCCAATTGATTTCCTAAGCAGTAGTGTTTTAAGAAACAGCTTAAAAAGAGAATCCTAATGTGATTTCTTTATAATGGGTGTGTTCCTTATCTTATCCTAGTGTCTAAACTCTTCTCCATGGCTGGACCCCCAAATAATATTCCTTTACGTGCTAAGGGGGAGCTAGAGAGTGGGATAGGTTTAATAACTACCCTAGCCCTAACGCGTAACCTAACCCTAACCCCTACCCTAACCCTAACACGTACCCTAATCCTAACCCGTACCCTAAACCGAGCCCTAACCCTAACACTAACCCAAAACCTAACCCTAACCCATACCCTACGCCGTACACGAACACCTCCCCGAACCCATACCCCAAGCCGTACCCTAACCCTAACCCTAAGCCTAACCCTAACCCTAGGCTACCCTTGACTGCTTCTGCCTCCAATTGATTTCCTAAGCACTAGTGTTTTAAGAACAGCTTAAAAAGAGAATCCTAAAGTGATTTCTTTATAATGGGTGTGTTCCTTATCTTATCCTAGTGTCTAAACTCTTCTCCATGGCTGGACCCCCAAATAATATTCCTTTACGTGCTAAGGGGTATCTAGAGAGTGGGATAGGTTTAATAACTACCCTAACCCTAACGCGTACCCTAACCCTAACCCCTACCCTAACCCTAACACGTACCCTAATCCTAACCCGTACCCTAAACCGAGCCCTAACCCTAACACTAACCCTAACCCTAACCCTAACCCATACCCTACGCCGTACCCGAAACCCTCCCCGAACCCGTACCCTAAGCCATACCCTAAGCCTAACCCTAAGCCTAACACTAACCCTAGGCTACCCTTGACTGCTTCTGCCTCCAATTGATTTCCTAAGCAGTAGTGTTTTAAGGAACAGCTTAAAAAGAGAATCCTAATGTGATTTCTTTATAATGGGTGTGTTCCTTATCTTATCCTAGTGTCTAAACTCTTCTCCATGGCTGGACCCCCAAATAATATTCCTTTACGTGCTAAGGGGTATCTAGAGAGTGGGATAGGTTTACTAACGACCCTAACCCTAATGCGTACCCTAACCCTAACCCCTACCCTAAACCTAACACGTACCCTAATCCTAACCGTACCCTAAACCGAGCCCTAACCCTAACACAAACCCTAACCCTAACCCTAACACATACCCTACGCCGTACCCGAAACCCTCCCCGAACCCGTACCCTAAGCCGTACCCTAAGCCTAACCCTAAGCCTAACCCTAACCCTAGGCTACCCTTGACTGCTTCTGCCTCCAATAGATTTCCTAAGCACTAGTGTTTTAAGGAACAGCTTAAAAAGAGAATCCTAAAGTGATTTCTTTATAATGGGTGTGTTCCTTATCTTATCCTAGCGTCTAAACTCTTCTCCATGGCTGGACCCCCAAATAATATTCCTTTACGTGCTAAGGGGTATCTAGAGAGTGGGATAGGTTTAACAACTACCCTAACCCTAACGCGTACCCTAAACCTAACCCCTACCCTAACCCTAACACGTACCCTAATCCTAACCCGTACCCTAAACCGAGCCCTAACCCTAACACTAACCCTAACCCTAACCCTAACCCATACCCTACGCCGTACCCGCACCCCTCCCCGAACCCGTACCCTAAGCCGTACCCTCAGCCGAACCCTAAGCCTAACCCTAACCCTAGGCTACCCTTGACTGCTTCTGCCTCCAATAGATTTCCTAAGCACTAGTGTTTTAAGGAACAGCTTAAAAAGAGAATCCTAATGTGATTTCTTTATAATGGGTGTGTTCCTTATCTTATCCTAGTGTCTAAACTCTTCTCCATGGCTGCACCCCCAAATAATATTGCCTTACGTGCTAAGGGGTATCTAGAGAGTGGGATAGGTTTAATAACTACCCTAACCCTAATGCGTACTCTAACCCTAACCCCTACCCTAACACTAACACGTACCCTAATCCTAACCCGTACCCTAAACCGAGCCCTAACCCTAACACTAACACTAACCCTAACCCTAACCCATACCCTACGCCGTACCCGAACCCCTCCCCAAACCCGTACCCTAAGCCGTACCCTAAGCCTAACCCTAAGCCTAACACTAACCCTAGGCTACCCTTGACTGCTTCTGCCTCCAATAGATTTCCTAAGCACTAGTGTTTTAAGCAACAGCTTAAAAAGAGAATCCTAATGTGATTTCTTTATAATGGGTGTGTTCCTTATCTTATCCTAGTGTCTAAACTCTTCTCCATGGCTGCACCCCCAAATAATATTCCCTTACGTGCTAAGGGGTATCTAGAGAGTGGGATAGGTTTAATAACTACCCTAACCCTAACACGTACCCTAACCCTAACCCCTACCCTAAACCTAACACGTACCCTAATCCTAACCTGTACCCTAAACCGAGCCCTAACCCTAACACTAACCCTAACCCTAACCCTAACCCATACCCTACGCCGTACCCGCACCCCTCCCCGAACCCGTACCCTAAGACATACCCTAAACCTAACCCTAAGCCTAACCCTAACCCTAGGCTACCCTTGACTGCTTCTGCCTCCCATTGATTTCCTAAGCAGTAGTGTTTTAAGGAACAGCTTAAAAAGAGAATCCTAATGTGATTTCTTTATAATGGGTGTGTTCCTTATCTTATCCTAGTGTCTAAACTCTTCTCCATGGCTGGACCCCCAAATAATATTACTTTACGTGCTAAGGGGGAGCTAGAGAGTGGGATAGGTTTACTAACTACCCTAGCCCTAACGCGTAACCTAACCCTAACCCCTACCCTAACCCTAACACGTACCCTAATCCTAACCCGTACCCTAAACCGAGCCCTAACCCTAACACTAACCCAAACCCTAACCCTAACCCATACCCTACGCCGTACACGAACACCTCCCCGAACCCATACCCCAAGCCGTACCCTAACCCTAACCCTAAGCCTAACCCTAACCCTAGGCTACCCTTGACTGCTTCTGCCTCCAATAGATTTCCTAAGCACTAGTGTTTTAAGCAAGAGCTTAAAAAGAGAATCCTAATGTGATTTCTTTATAATGGGTGTGTTCCTTATCTTATCCTAGTGTCTAAACTCTTCTCCATGGCTGGACCCCCAAATAATATTCCTTTACGTGCTAAGGGTTATCTAGAGAGTGGGATAGGTTTAATAACTACCCTAACCCTAATGCGTACCCTAACCCTAACCCCTACCCTAACCCTAACACGTACCCTAATCCTAACCCGTACCCTAAACCGAGCCCTAACCCTAACCCTAACCCTAACCCATACCCTACGCCGTACCCGAAACCCTCCCCGAACCCGTACCCTAAGCCGTACCCTAAGCCTAACCCTAAGCCTAACCTTACCCTAGGCTACCCTTGAATGCTTCTGCCTCCAATAGATTTCCTAAGCACTAGTGTTTTAAGGAACAGCTTAAAAAGAGAATCCTAATGTGATTTCTTTATAATGGGTGTGTTCCTTATCTTATCCTAGTGTCTAAACTCTTCTCCATGGCTGCACCCCCAAATAATATTGCCTTACGTGCTAAGGGGTATCTAGAGAGTGGGATAGGTTTAATAACTACCCTAACACTAATGCGTACTCTAACCCTAACCCCTACCCTAACACTAACACGTACCCTAATCCTAACCCGTACCCTAAACCGAGCCCTAACCCTAACACTAACACTAACCCTAACCCTAACCCATACCCTACGCCGTACCTGAACCCCTCCCCAAACCCGTACCCTAAGCCGTACCCTAAGCCTAACCCTAAGCCTAACACTAACCCTACGCTACCCTTGACTGCTTCTGCCTCCAATAGATTTCCTAAGCACTAGTGTTTTAAGCAACAGCTTAAAAAGAGAATCCTAATGTGATTTCTTTATAATGGGTGTGTTCCTTATCTTATCCTAGTGTCTAAATTCTTCTCCATTGCTGGAACCCCAAATAATATTCCTTTACGTGCTAAGGGGTATCTAGAGAGTGGGATAGGTTTACTAACTACCCTAACCCTAACGCGTACCCTAACCCTAACCCCTACCCTAAACCTAACACGTACCCTAATCCTAACCGTACCCTAAACCGAGCCCTAACCCTAACACTAACCCTAACCCTAACCCTAACCCATACCCTACGCCGTACCCGAAACCCTCCCCGAACCCGTACCCTAAGCCGTACCCTAAGCCTAACCCTAAGCCTAACCCTAACCCTAGGCTACCCTTGACTGCTTCTGCCTCTTATAGATTTCCTAAGCACTAGTGTTTTAAGGAACAGCTTAAAAAGAGAATCCTAATGTGATTTCTTTATAATGGGTGTGTTCCTTATCTTATCCTAGTGTTTAAACTCTTCTCCATGGCTGGGCCCTCAAATAATATTCCTTTACGTGCTAAGGGGTATCTAGAGAGTGGGATAGGTTTAATAACTACCCTAACCCTAACGCGTACCCTAACCCTAACCCCTACCCTAACCCTAACACGTACCCTAATCCTAACCCGTACCCTAAACCGAGCCCTAACCCTAACACTAACCCTAACCCTAACCCTAACCCATACCCTACGCCGTACCCGCACCCCTCCCCGAACCCGTAACCTAAGCCGTACCCTAAGCCTAACCCTAAGCCTAACCCTAACCCTAGGCTACCCTTGACTGCTTCTGCCTCCAATAGATTTCCTAAGCACTACTGTTTTAAGGAACAGCTTAAAAAGAGAATCCTAATGTGATTTCTTTATAATGGGTGTGTTCCTTATCTTATCCTAGTGTCTAAACTCTTCTCCATGGCTGCACCCCCAAATAATATTGCCTTACGTGCTAAGGGGTATCTAGAGAGTGGGATAGGTTTAATAACTACCCTAACCCTAATGCGTACTCTAACCCTAACCCCTACCCTAACACTAACACGTACCCTAATCCTAACCCGTACCCTAAACCGAGCCCTAACCCTAACACTAACACTAACCCTAACCCTAACCCATACCCTACGCCGTACCTGAACCCCTCCCCAAACCCATACCCTAAGCCGTACCCTAAGCCTAACCCTAAGCCTAACACTAACCCTAGGCTACCCTTGACTGCTTCTGCCTCCAATAGATTTCCTAAGCACTAGTGTTTTAAGCAACAGCTTAAAAAGAGAATCCTAATGTGATTTCTTTATAATGGGTGTGTTCCTTATCTTATCCTAGTGTCTAAACTCTTCTCCATGGCTGGACCCTCAAATAATATTCCTTTACGCGCTAAGGGGTATCTAGAGAGTGGGATAGGTTTAATAACTACCCTAACCCTAACGCGTACCCTAACCCTAACCCCTACCCTAACCCTAACACGTACCCTAATCCTAACCCGTACCCTAAACCGAGCCCTAACCCTAACACTAACCCTAACCCTAACCCTAACCCATACCCTACGCCGTACCCGCACCCCTCCCCGAACCCGTAACCTAAGCCGTACCCTAAGCCTAACCCTAAGCCTAACCCTAACCCTAGGCTACCCTTGACTGCTTCTGCCTCCAATAGATTTCCTAAGCACTAGTGTTTTAAGGAACAGCTTAAAAAGAGAATCCTAAAGTGATTTCTTTATAATGGGTGTGTTCCTTATCTTATCCTAGTGTCTAAACTCTTCTCCATGGCTGCACCCCCAAATAATATTCCCTTACGTGCTAAGGGGTATCTAGAGAGTGGGATAGGTTTAATAACTACCCTAACCCTAACGCGTACCCTAACCCTAACCCCTACCCTAACCCTAACACGTACCCTAATCCTAACCTGTACCCTAAACCGAGCCCTAACCCTAACACTAACCCTAACCCTAACCCTAACCCATACCCTACGCCGTACCCGCACCCCTCCCCGAACCCGTACCCTAAGCCATACCCTAAACCTAACACTAAGCCTAACCCTAACCCTAGGCTACCCTTGACTGCTTCTGCCTCCAATTGATTTCCTAAGCAGTAGTGTTTTAAGGAACAGCTTAAAAAGAGAATCCTAATGTGATTTCTTTATAATGGGTGTGTTCCTTATCTTATCCTAGTGTCTAAACTCTTCTCCATGGCTGGACCCCCAAATAATATTCCTTTACGTGCTAAGGGGGAGCTAGAGAGTGGGATAGGTTTAATAACTACCCTAGCCCTAACGCGTAACCTAACCCTAACCCCTACCCTAACCCTAACACGTACCCTAATCCTAACCCGTACCCTAAACCGAGCCCTAACCCTAACACTAACCCAAACCCTAACCCTAACCCATACCCTACGCCGTACACGAACACCTCCCCAAACCCATACCCCAAGCCGTACCCTAACCCTAACCCTAAGCCTAACCCTAACCCTAGGCTACCCTTGACTGCTTCTGCCTCCAATAGATTTCCTAAGCACTAGTGTTTTAAGCAACAGCTTAAAAAGAGAATCCTAATGTGATTTCTTTATAATGGGTGTGTTCCTTATCTTATCCTAGTGTCTAAACTCTTCTCCATGGCTGCACCCCCAAATAATATTCCCTTACGTGCTAAGGGGTATCTAGAGAGTGGGATAGGTTTAATAACTACCCTAACCCTAACACGTACCCTAACCCTAACCCCTACCCTAAACCTAACACGTACCCTAATCCTAACCTGTACCCTAAACCGAGCCCTAACCCTAACACTAACCCTAACCCTAACCCTAACCCATACCCTACGCCGTACCCGCACCCCTCCCCGAACCCGTACCCTAAGACATACCCTAAACCTAACCCTAAGCCTAACCCTAACCCTAGGCTACCCTTGACTGCTTCTGCCTCCCATTGATTTCCTAAGCAGTAGTGTTTTAAGGAACAGCTTAAAAAGAGAATCCTAATGTGATTTCTTTATAATGGGTGTGTTCCTTATCTTATCCTAGTGTCTAAACTCTTCTCCATGGCTGGACCCCCAAATAATATTACTTTACGTGCTAAGGGGGAGCTAGAGAGTGGGATAGGTTTACTAACTACCCTAGCCCTAACGCGTAACCTAACCCTAACCCCTACCCTAACCCTAACACGTACCCTAATCCTAACCCGTACCCTAAACCGAGCCCTAACCCTAACACTAACCCAAACCCTAACCCTAACCCATACCCTACGCCGTACACGAAC
Organism: Balaenoptera borealis; assembly: GCF_965194805.1. Taxonomy (NCBI): domain Eukaryota; kingdom Metazoa; phylum Chordata; class Mammalia; order Artiodactyla; family Balaenopteridae; genus Balaenoptera; species Balaenoptera borealis. Next base: position 18,422 of record NW_028123765.1, read on the forward strand.
ACCTCCCCGAACCCATACCCCAAGCCGTACCCTAACCCTAACCCTAAGCCTAACCCTAACCCTAGGCTACCCTTGACTGCTTCTGCCTCCAATAGATTTCCTAAGCACTAGTGTTTTAAGCAAGAGCTTAAAAAGAGAATCCTAATGTGATTTCTTTATAATGGGTGTGTTCCTTATCTTATCCTAGTGTCTAAACTCTTCTCCATGGCTGGACCCCCAAATAATATTCCTTTACGTGCTAAGGGTTATCTAGAGAGTGGGATAGGTTTAATAACTACCCTAACCCTAATGCGTACCCTAACCCTAACCCCTACCCTAACCCTAACACGTACCCTAATCCTAACCCGTACCCTAAACCGAGCCCTAACCCTAACCCTAACCCTAACCCATACCCTACGCCGTACCCGAAACCCTCCCCGAACCCGTACCCTAAGCCGTACCCTAAGCCTAACCCTAAGCCTAACCTTACCCTAGGCTACCCTTGAATGCTTCTGCCTCCAATAGATTTCCTAAGCACTAGTGTTTTAAGGAACAGCTTAAAAAGAGAATCCTAATGTGATTTCTTTATAATGGGTGTGTTCCTTATCTTATCCTAGTGTCTAAACTCTTCTCCATGGCTGCACCCCCAAATAATATTGCCTTACGTGCTAAGGGGTATCTAGAGAGTGGGATAGGTTTAATAACTACCCTAACACTAATGCGTACTCTAACCCTAACCCCTACCCTAACACTAACACGTACCCTAATCCTAACCCGTACCCTAAACCGAGCCCTAACCCTAACACTAACACTAACCCTAACCCTAACCCATACCCTACGCCGTACCTGAACCCCTCCCCAAACCCGTACCCTAAGCCGTACCCTAAGCCTAACCCTAAGCCTAACACTAACCCTACGCTACCCTTGACTGCTTCTGCCTCCAATAGATTTCCTAAGCACTAGTGTTTTAAGCAACAGCTTAAAAAGAGAATCCTAATGTGATTTCTTTATAATGGGTGTGTTCCTTATCTTATCCTAGTGTCTAAATTCTTCTCCATTGCTGGAACCCCAAATAATATTCCTTTACGTGCTAAGGGGTATCTAGAGAGTGGGATAGGTTTACTAACTACCCTAACCCTAACGCGTACCCTAACCCTAACCCCTACCCTAAACCTAACACGTACCCTAATCCTAACCGTACCCTAAACCGAGCCCTAACCCTAACACTAACCCTAACCCTAACCCTAACCCATACCCTACGCCGTACCCGAAACCCTCCCCGAACCCGTACCCTAAGCCGTACCCTAAGCCTAACCCTAAGCCTAACCCTAACCCTAGGCTACCCTTGACTGCTTCTGCCTCTTATAGATTTCCTAAGCACTAGTGTTTTAAGGAACAGCTTAAAAAGAGAATCCTAATGTGATTTCTTTATAATGGGTGTGTTCCTTATCTTATCCTAGTGTTTAAACTCTTCTCCATGGCTGGGCCCTCAAATAATATTCCTTTACGTGCTAAGGGGTATCTAGAGAGTGGGATAGGTTTAATAACTACCCTAACCCTAACGCGTACCCTAACCCTAACCCCTACCCTAACCCTAACACGTACCCTAATCCTAACCCGTACCCTAAACCGAGCCCTAACCCTAACACTAACCCTAACCCTAACCCTAACCCATACCCTACGCCGTACCCGCACCCCTCCCCGAACCCGTAACCTAAGCCGTACCCTAAGCCTAACCCTAAGCCTAACCCTAACCCTAGGCTACCCTTGACTGCTTCTGCCTCCAATAGATTTCCTAAGCACTACTGTTTTAAGGAACAGCTTAAAAAGAGAATCCTAATGTGATTTCTTTATAATGGGTGTGTTCCTTATCTTATCCTAGTGTCTAAACTCTTCTCCATGGCTGCACCCCCAAATAATATTGCCTTACGTGCTAAGGGGTATCTAGAGAGTGGGATAGGTTTAATAACTACCCTAACCCTAATGCGTACTCTAACCCTAACCCCTACCCTAACACTAACACGTACCCTAATCCTAACCCGTACCCTAAACCGAGCCCTAACCCTAACACTAACACTAACCCTAACCCTAACCCATACCCTACGCCGTACCTGAACCCCTCCCCAAACCCATACCCTAAGCCGTACCCTAAGCCTAACCCTAAGCCTAACACTAACCCTAGGCTACCCTTGACTGCTTCTGCCTCCAATAGATTTCCTAAGCACTAGTGTTTTAAGCAACAGCTTAAAAAGAGAATCCTAATGTGATTTCTTTATAATGGGTGTGTTCCTTATCTTATCCTAGTGTCTAAACTCTTCTCCATGGCTGGACCCTCAAATAATATTCCTTTACGCGCTAAGGGGTATCTAGAGAGTGGGATAGGTTTAATAACTACCCTAACCCTAACGCGTACCCTAACCCTAACCCCTACCCTAACCCTAACACGTACCCTAATCCTAACCCGTACCCTAAACCGAGCCCTAACCCTAACACTAACCCTAACCCTAACCCTAACCCATACCCTACGCCGTACCCGCACCCCTCCCCGAACCCGTAACCTAAGCCGTACCCTAAGCCTAACCCTAAGCCTAACCCTAACCCTAGGCTACCCTTGACTGCTTCTGCCTCCAATAGATTTCCTAAGCACTAGTGTTTTAAGGAACAGCTTAAAAAGAGAATCCTAAAGTGATTTCTTTATAATGGGTGTGTTCCTTATCTTATCCTAGTGTCTAAACTCTTCTCCATGGCTGCACCCCCAAATAATATTCCCTTACGTGCTAAGGGGTATCTAGAGAGTGGGATAGGTTTAATAACTACCCTAACCCTAACGCGTACCCTAACCCTAACCCCTACCCTAACCCTAACACGTACCCTAATCCTAACCTGTACCCTAAACCGAGCCCTAACCCTAACACTAACCCTAACCCTAACCCTAACCCATACCCTACGCCGTACCCGCACCCCTCCCCGAACCCGTACCCTAAGCCATACCCTAAACCTAACACTAAGCCTAACCCTAACCCTAGGCTACCCTTGACTGCTTCTGCCTCCAATTGATTTCCTAAGCAGTAGTGTTTTAAGGAACAGCTTAAAAAGAGAATCCTAATGTGATTTCTTTATAATGGGTGTGTTCCTTATCTTATCCTAGTGTCTAAACTCTTCTCCATGGCTGGACCCCCAAATAATATTCCTTTACGTGCTAAGGGGGAGCTAGAGAGTGGGATAGGTTTAATAACTACCCTAGCCCTAACGCGTAACCTAACCCTAACCCCTACCCTAACCCTAACACGTACCCTAATCCTAACCCGTACCCTAAACCGAGCCCTAACCCTAACACTAACCCAAACCCTAACCCTAACCCATACCCTACGCCGTACACGAACACCTCCCCAAACCCATACCCCAAGCCGTACCCTAACCCTAACCCTAAGCCTAACCCTAACCCTAGGCTACCCTTGACTGCTTCTGCCTCCAATTGATTTCCTAAGCACTAGTGTTTTAAGAACAGCTTAAAAAGAGAATCCTAAAGTGATTTCTTTATAATTGGTGTGTTACTTATCTTATCCTAGTGTCTAAACTCTTCTCCATGGCTGGACCCCCAAATAATATTCCTTTACGTGCTAAGGGGTATCTAGAGAGTGGGATAGGTTTAATAACTACCCTAACCCTAACGCGTACCCTAACCCTAACCCCTACCCTAACCCTAACACGTACCCTAATCCTAACCCGTACCCTAAACCGAGCCCTAACCCTAACACTAACCCTAACCCTAACCCTAACCCATACCCTACGCCGTACCCGAAACCCTCCCCGAACCCGTACCCTAAGCCATACCCTAAGCCTAACCCTAAGCCTAACACTAACCCTAGGCTACCCTTGACTGCTTCTGCCTCCAATTGATTTCCTAAGCAGTAGTGTTTTAAGGAACAGCTTAAAAAGAGAATCCTAATGTGATTTCTTTATAATGGGTGTGTTCCTTATCTTATCCTAGTGTCTAAACTCTTCTCCATGGCTGGACCCCCAAATAATATTCCTTTACGTGCTAAGGGGTATCTAGAGAGTGGGATAGGTTTACTAACGACCCTAACCCTAATGCGTACCCTAACCCTAACCCCTACCCTAAACCTAACACGTACCCTAATCCTAACCGTACCCTAAACCGAGCCCTAACCCTAACACAAACCCTAACCCTAACCCTAACACATACCCTACGCCGTACCCGAAACCCTCCCCGAACCCGTACCCTAAGCCGTACCCTAAGCCTAACCCTAAGCCTAACCCTAACCCTAGGCTACCCTTGACTGCTTCTGCCTCCAATAGAATTCCTAAGCACTAGTGTTTTAAGGAACAGCTTAAAAAGAGAATCCTAAAGTGATTTCTTTATAATGGGTGTGTTCCTTATCTTATCCTAGCGTCTAAACTCTTCTCCATGGCTGGACCCCCAAATAATATTCCTTTACGTGCTAAGGGGTATCTAGAGAGTGGGATAGGTTTAACAACTACCCTAACCCTAACGCGTACCCTAAACCTAACCCCTACCCTAACCCTAACACGTACCCTAAACCTAACCCGTACCCTAAACCGAGCCCTAACCCTAACACTAACCCTAACCCTAACCCTAACCCATACCCTACGCCGTACCCGCACCCCTCCCCGAACCCGTACCCTAAGCCGTACCCTCAGCCGAACCCTAAGCCTAACCCTAACCCTAGGCTACCCTTGACTGCTTCTGCCTCCAATAGATTTCCTAAGCACTAGTGTTTTAAGGAACAGCTTAAAAAGAGAATCCTAATGTGATTTCTTTATAATGGGTGTGTTCCTTATCTTATCCTAGTGTCTAAACTCTTCTCCATGGCTGCACCCCGAAATAATATTGCCTTACGTGCTAAGGGGTATCTAGAGAGTGGGATAGGTTTAATAACTACCCTAACCCTAATGCGTACTCTAACCCTAACTCCTACCCTAACACTAACACGTACCCTAATCCTAACCCGTACCCTAAACCGAGCCCTAACCCTAACACTAACACTAACCCTAACCCTAACCCATACCCTACGCAGTACCCGAACCCCTCCCCAAACCCGTACCCTAAGCCGTACCCTAAGCCTAACCCTAAGCCTAACACTAACCCTAGGCTACCCTTGACTGCTTCTGCCTCCAATAGATTTCCTAAGCACTAGTGTTTTAAGCAACAGCTTAAAAAGAGAATCCTAATGTGATTTCTTTATAATGGGTGTGTTCCTTATCTTATCCTAGTGTCTAAACTCTTCTCCATGGCTGCACCCCCAAATAATATTCCCTTACGTGCTAAGGGGTATCTAGAGAGTGGGATAGGTTTAATAACTACCCTAACCCTAACACGTACCCTAACCCTAACCCCTACCCTAAACCTAACACGTACCCTAATCCTAACCTGTACCCTAAACCGAGCCCTAACCCTAACACTAACCCTAACCCTAACCCTAACCCATACCCTACGCCGTACCCGCACCCCTCCCCGAACCCGTACCCTAAGACATACCCTAAACCTAACCCTAAGCCTAACCCTAACCCTAGGCTACCCTTGACTGCTTCTGCCTCCAATTGATTTCCTAAGCAGTAGTGTTTTAAGGAACAGCTTAAAAAGAGAATCCTAATGTGATTTCTTTATAATGGGTGTGTTCCTTATCTTATCCTAGTGTCTAAACTCTTCTCCATGGCTGGACCCCCAAATAATATTCCTTTACGTGCTAAGGGGGAGCTAGAGAGTGGGATAGGTTTACTAACTACCCTAGCCCTAACGCGTAACCTAACCCTAACCCCTACCCTAACCCTAACACGTACCCTAATCCTAACCCGTACCCTAAACCGAGCCCTAACCCTAACACTAACCCAAACCCTAACCCTAACCCATACCCTACGTCGTACACGAACACCTCCCCGAACCCATACCCCAAGCCGTACCCTAACCCTAACCCTAAGCCTAACCCTAACCCTAGGCTACCCTTGACTGCTTCTGCCTCCAATAGATTTCCTAAGCACTAGTGTTTTAAGCAACAGCTTAAAAAGAGAATCCTAATGTGATTTCTTTATAATGGGTGTGTTCCTTATCTTATCCTAGTGTCTAAACTCTTCTCCATGGCTGGACCCCCAAATAATATTCCTTTACGTGCTAAGGGGTATCTAGAGAGTGGGATAGGTTTAATAACTACCCTAACCCTAATGCGTACCCTAACCCTAACCCCTACCCTAACCCTAACACGTACCCTAATCCTAACCCGTACCCTAAACCGAGCCCTAACCCTAACCCTAACCCTAACCCATACCCTACGCCGTACCCGAAACCCTCCCCGAACCCGTACCCTAAGCCGTACCCTAAGCCTAACCCTAAGCCTAACCTTACCCTATGCTACCCTTGACTGCTTCTGCCTCCAATAGATTTCCTAAGCACTAGTGTTTTAAGGAACAGCTTAAAAAGAGAATCCTAATGTGATTTCTTTATAATGGGTGTGTTCCTTATCTTATCCTAGTGTCTAAACTCTTCTACATGGCTGCACCCCCAAATAATATTGCCTTACGTGCTAAGGGGTATCTAGAGAGTGGGATAGGTTTAATAACTACCCTAACCCTAATGCGTACTCTAACCCTAACCCCTACCCTAACACTAACACGTACCCTAATCCTAACCCGTACCCTAAACCGAGCCCTAACCCTAACACTAACACTAACCCTAACCCTAACCCATACCCTACGCCGTACCTGAACCCCTCCCCAAACCCGTACCCTAAGCCGTACCCTAAGCCTAACCCTAAGCCTAACACTAACCCTACGCTACCCTTGACTGCTTCTGCCTCCAATAGATTTCCTATGCACTAGTGTTTTAAGCAACAGCTTAAAAAGAGAATCCTAATGTGATTTCTTTATAATGGGTGTGTTCCTTATCTTATCCTAGTGTCTAAATTCTTCTCCATTGCTGGAACCCCAAATAATATTCCTTTACGTGCTAAGGGGTATCTAGAGAGTGGGATAGGTTTACTAACTACCCTAACCCTAACGCGTACCCTAACCCTAACCCCTACCCTAAACCTAACACGTACCCTAATCCTAACCGTACCCTAAACCGAGCCCTAACCCTAACACTAACCCTAAACCTAACCCTAACCCATACCCTACGCCGTACCCGAAACCCTCCCCGAACCCGTACCCTAAGCCGTACCCTAAGCCTAACCCTAAGCCTAACCCTAACCCTAGGCTACCCTTGACTGCTTCTGCCTCTTATAGATTTCCTAAGCACTAGTGTTTTAAGGAACAGCTTAAAAAGAGAATCCTAAAGTGATTTCTTTATAATGGGTGTGTTCCTTATCTTATCCTAGTGTCTAAACTCTTCTCCATGGCTGCACCCCCAAATAATATTGCCTTACGTGCTAAGGGGTATCTAGAGAGTGGGATAGGTTTAATAACTACCCTAACCCTAATGCGTACTCTAACCCTAACCCCTACCCTAACACTAACACGTACCCTAATCCTAACCGTACCCTAAACCGAGCCCTAACCCTAACAGTAACCCTAACCGTAACCCTAACCCATACCCTACGCCGTACCCGAAACCCTCCCCGAACCCGTACCCTAAGCCGTACCCTAAGCCTAACCCTAAGCCTAACCCTAACCCTAGGCTACCCTTGACTGCTTCTGCCTCCAATAGATTTCCTAAGCACTAGTGTTTTAAGCAACAGCTTAAAAAGAGAATCCTAATGTGATTTCTTTATAATGGGTGTGTTCCTTATCTTATCCTAGTGTCTAAACTCTTCTCCATGGCTGGACCCTCAAATAATATTCCTTTACGTGCTAAGGGGTATCTAGAGAGTGGGATAGGTTTAATAACTACCCTAACCCTAACGCGTACCCTAACCCTAACCCCTACCCTAACCCTAACACGTACCCTAATCCTAACCCGTACCCTAAACCGAGCCCTAACCCTAACACTAACCCTAACCCTAACCCTAACCCATACCCTACGCCGTACCCGCACCCCTCCCCGAACCCGTAACCTAAGCCGTACCCTAAGCCTAACCCTAAGCCTAACCCTAACCCTAGGCTACCCTTGACTGCTTCTGCCTCCAATAGATTTCCTAAGCACTAGTGTTTTAAGCAACAGCTTAAAAAGAGAATCCTAATGTGATTTCTTTATAATGGGTGTGTTCCTTATCTTATCCTAGTGTCTAAACTCTTCTCCATGGCTGGACCCCCAAATAATATTCCTTTACGTGCTAAGGGGTATCTAGAGAGTGGGATAGGTTTACTAACTACCCTAACCCTAACGCGTACCCTAACCCTAACCCCTACCCTAAACCTAACACGTACCCTAATCCTAACCGTACCCTAAACCGAGCCCTAACCCTAACACTAACCCTAAACCTAACCCTAACCCATACCCTACGCCGTACCCGAAACCCTCCCCGAACCCGTACCCTAAGCCGTACCCTAAGCCTAACCCTAAGCCTAACCCTAACCCTAGGCTACCCTTGACTGCTTCTGCCTCTTATAGATTTCCTAAGCACTAGTGTTTTAAGGAACAGCTTAAAAAGAGAATCCTAATGTGATTTCTTTATAATGGGTGTGTTCCTTATCTTATCCTAGTGTCTGAACTCTTCTCCATGGCTGCACCCCCAAATAATATTGCCTTACGTGCTAAGGGGTATCTAGAGAGTGGGATAGGTTTAATAACTACCCTAACCCTAATGCGTACTCTAACCCTAACCCCTACCCTAACACTAACACGTACCCTAATCCTAACCGTACCCTAAACCGAGCCCTAACCCTAACAGTAACCCTAACCGTAACCCTAACCCATACCCTACGCCGTACCCGAAACCCTCCCCGAACCCGTACCCTAAGCCGTACCCTAAGCCTAACCCTAAGCCTAACCCTAACCCTAGGCTACCCTTGACTGCTTCTGCCTCCAATAGATTTCCTAAGCACTAGTGTTTTAAGCAACAGCTTAAAAAGAGAATCCTAATGTGATTTCTTTATAATGGGTGTGTTCCTTATCTTATCCTAGTGTCTAAACTCTTCTCCATGGCTGGACCCTCAAATAATATTCCTTTACGTGCTAAGGGGTATCTAGAGAGTGGGATAGGTTTAATAACTACCCTAACCCTAACGCGTACCCTAACCCTAACCCCTACCCTAACCCTAACACGTACCCTAATCCTAACCCGTACCCTAAACCGAGCCCTAACCCTAACACTAACCCTAACCCTAACCCTAACCCATACCCTACGCCGTACCCGCACCCCTCCCCGAACCCGTAACCTAAGCCGTACCCTAAGCCTAACCCTAAGCCTAACCCTAACCCTAGGCTACCCTTGACTGCTTCTGCCTCCAATAGATTTCCTAAGCACTAGTGTTTTAAGCAACAGCTTAAAAAGAGAATCCTAATGTGATTTCTTTATAATGGGTGTGTTCCTTATCTTATCCTAGTGTCTAAACTCTTCTCCATGGCTGGACCCCCAAATAATATTCCTTTACGTGCTAAGGGGTATCTAGAGAGTGGGATAGGTTTACTAACGACCCTAACCCTAATGCATACCCTAACCCTAACCCCTACCCTAAACCTAACACGTACCCTAATCCTAACCGTACCCTAAACCGAGCCCTAACCCTAACACAAACCCTAACCCTAACCCTAACCCATACCCTACGCCGTACCCGCACCCCTCCCCGAACCCGTACCCTAAGCCATACCCTAAACCTAACCCTAAGCCTAACCCTAACCCTAGGCTACCCTTCACTGCTTCTGCCTCCAATTGATTTCCTAAGCAGTAGTGTTTTAAGGAACAGCTTAAAAAGAGAATCCTAAAGTGATTTCTTTATAATGGGTGTGTTCCTTATCTTATCCTAGTGTCTAAACTCTTCTCCATGGCTGGACCCCCAAATAATATTCCTTTACGTGCTAAGGGGGAGCTAGAGAGTGGGATAGGTTTACTAACTACCCTAGCCCTAACGCGTAACCTAACCCTAACCCCTACCCTAACCCTAACACGTACCCTAATCCTAACCCGTACCCTAAACCGAGCCCTAACCCTAACACTAACCCAAACCCTAACCCTAACCCATACCCTACGCCGTACACGAACACCTCCCCGAACCCATACCCCAAGCCGTACCCTAAACCTAACCCTAAGCCTAACCCTAACCCTAGGCTACCCTTGACTGCTTCTGCCTCCAATAGATTTCCTAAGCACTAGTGTTTTAAGGAACAGCTTAAAAAGAGAATCCTAATGTGATTTCTTTATAATGGGTGTGTTCCTTATCTTATCCTAGTGTCTAAACTCTTCTCCATGGCTGCACCCCCAAATAATATTGCCTTACGTGCTAAGGGGTATCTAGAGAGTGGGATAGGTTTAATAACTACCCTAACCCTAATGCGTACTCTAACCCTAACCCCTACCCTAACACTAACACGTACCCTAATCCTAACCCGTACCCTAAACCGAGCCCTAACCCTAACACTAACACTAACCCTAACCCTAACCCATACCCTACGCCGTACCTGAACCCCTCCCCAAACCCGTACCCTAAGCCGTACCCTAAGCCTAACCCTAAGCCTAACACTAACCCTAGGCTACCCTTGACTGCTTCTGCCTCCAATAGATTTCCTAAGCACTAGTGTTTTAAGCAACAGCTTAAAAAGAGAATCCTAATGTGATTTCTGTATAATGGGTGTGTTCCTTATCTTATCCTAGTGTCTAAACTCTTCTCCATGGCTGGACCCTCAAATAATATTCCTTTACGTGCTAAGGGGTATCTAGAGAGTGGGATAGGTTTAATAACTACCCTAACCCTAACGCGTACCCTAACCCTAACCCCTACCCTAACCCTAACACGTACCCTAATCCTAACCCGTACCCTAAACCGAGCCCTAACCCTAACACTAACCCTAACCCTAACCCTAACCCATACCCTACGCCGTACCCGAAACCCTCCCCGAACCCGTACCCTAAGCCATACCCTAAGCCTAACCCTAAGCCTAACACTAACCCTAGGCTACCCTTTACTGCTTCTGCCTCCAATAGATTTCCTAAGCACTAGTGTTTTAAGCAACAGCTTAAAAAGAGAATCCTAATGTGATTTCTTTATAATGGGTGTGTTCCTTATCTTATCCTAGTGTCTAAACTCTTCTCCATGGCTGGACCCCCAAATAATATTCCTTACGTGCTAAGGGGTATCTAGAGAGTGGGATAGGTTTACTAACGACCCTAACCCTAATGCGTACCCTAACCCTAACCCCTACCCTAAACCTAACACGTACCCTAATCCTAACCGTACCCTAAACCGAGCCCTAACCCTAACACAAACCCTAACCCTAACCCTAACCCATAGCCTACGCCGTACCTGAAACCCTCCCCGAACCCGTACCCTAAGCCGTACCCTAAGCCTAACCCTAAGCCTAACCCTAACCCTAGGCTACCCTTGACTGCTTCTGCCTCCAATAGATTTCCTAAGCACTAGTGTTTTAAGGAACAGCTTAAAAAGAGAATCCTAAAGTGATTTCTTTATAATGGGTGTGTTCCTTATCTTATCCTAGCGTCTAAACTCTTCTCCATGGCTGGACCCCCAAATAATATTCCTTTACGTGCTAAGGGGTATCTAGAGAGTGGGATAGGTTTAACAACTACCCTAACCCTAACGCGTACCCTAAACCTAACCCCTACCCTAACCCTAACACGTACCCTAATCCTAACCCGTACCCTAAACCGAGCCCTAACCCTAACACTAACCCTAACCCTAACCCTAACCCATACCCTACGCCGTACCCGCACCCCTCCCCGAACCCGTACCCTAAGCCGTACCCTCAGCCGAACCCTAAGCCTAACCCTAACCCTAGGCTACCCTTGACTGCTTCTGCCTCCAATAGATTTCCTAAGCACTAGTGTTTTAAGGAACAGCTTAAAAAGAGAATCCTAATGTGATTTCTTTATAATGGGTGTGTTCCTTATCTTATCCTAGTGTCTAAACTCTTCTCCATGGCTGCACCCCCAAATAATATTGCCTTACGTGCTAAGGGGTATCTAGAGAGTGGGATAGGTTTAATAACTACCCTAACCCTAATGCGTACTCTAACCCTAACCCCTAACCTAACACTAACACGTACCCTAATCCTAACCCGTACCCTAAACCGAGCCCTAACCCTAACACTAACACTAACCCTAACCCTAACCCATACCCTACGCCGTACCCGAACCCCTCCCCAAACCCGTACCCTAAGCCGTACCCTAAGCCTAACCCTAAGCCTAACACTAACCCTAGGCTACCCTTGACTGCTTCTGCCTCCAATAGATTTCCTAAGCACTAGTGTTTTAAGCAACAGCTTAAAAAGAGAATCCTAATGTGATTTCTTTATAATGGGTGTGTTCCTTATCTTATCCTAGTGTCTAAACTCTTCTCCATGGCTGCACCCCCAAATAATATTCCCTTACGTGCTAAGGGGTATCTAGAGAGTGGGATAGGTTTACTAACTACCCTAACCCTAACGCGTACCCTAACCCTAACCCCTACCCTAAACCTAACACGTACCCTAATCCTAACCGTACCCTAAACCGAGCCCTAACCCTAACACTAACCCTAAACCTAACCCTAACCCATACCCTACGCCGTACCCGAAACCCTCCCCGAACCCGTACCCTAAGCCGTACCCTAAGCCTAACCCTAAGCCTAACCCTAACCCTAGGCTACCCTTGACTGCTTCTGCCTCTTATAGATTTCCTAAGCACTAGTGTTTTAAGGAACAGCTTAAAAAGAGAATCCTAATGTGATTTCTTTATAATGGGTGTGTTCCTTATCTTATCCTAGTGTCTGAACTCTTCTCCATGGCTGCACCCCCAAATAATATTGCCTTACGTGCTAAGGGGTATCTAGAGAGTGGGATAGGTTTAATAACTACCCTAACCCTAATGCGTACTCTAACCCTAACCCCTACCCTAACACTAACACGTACCCTAATCCTAACCGTACCCTAAACCGAGCCCTAACCCTAACAGTAACCCTAACCGTAACCCTAACCCATACCCTACGCCGTACCCGAAACCCTCCCCGAACCCGTACCCTAAGCCGTACCCTAAGCCTAACCCTAAGCCTAACCCTAACCCTAGGCTACCCTTGACTGCTTCTGCCTCCAATAGATTTCCTAAGCACTAGTGTTTTAAGCAACAGCTTAAAAAGAGAATCCTAATGTGATTTCTTTATAATGGGTGTGTTCCTTATCTTATCCTAGTGTCTAAACTCTTCTCCATGGCTGGACCCTCAAATAATATTCCTTTACGTGCTAAGGGGTATCTAGAGAGTGGGATAGGTTTAATAACTACCCTAACCCTAACGCGTACCCTAACCCTAACCCCTACCCTAACCCTAACACGTACCCTAATCCTAACCCGTACCCTAAACCGAGCCCTAACCCTAACACTAACCCTAACCCTAACCCTAACCCATACCCTACGCCGTACCCGCACCCCTCCCCGAACCCGTACCCTAAGCCATACCCTAAACCTAACCCTAAGCCTAACCCTAACCCTAGGCTACCCTTCACTGCTTCTGCCTCCAATTGATTTCCTAAGCAGTAGTGTTTTAAGGAACAGCTTAAAAAGAGAATCCTAAAGTGATTTCTTTATAATGGGTGTGTTCCTTATCTTATCCTAGTGTCTAAACTCTTCTCCATGGCTGGACCCCCAAATAATATTCCTTTACGTGCTAAGGGGGAGCTAGAGAGTGGGATAGGTTTACTAACTACCCTAGCCCTAACGCGTAACCTAACCCTAACCCCTACCCTAACCCTAACACGTACCCTAATCCTAACCCGTACCCTAAACCGAGCCCTAACCCTAACACTAACCCAAACCCTAACCCTAACCCATACCCTACGCCGTACACGAACACCTCCCCGAACCCATACCCCAAGCCGTACCCTAAACCTAACCCTAAGCCTAACCCTAACCCTAGGCTACCCTTGACTGCTTCTGCCTCCAATAGATTTCCTAAGCACTAGTGTTTTAAGGAACAGCTTAAAAAGAGAATCCTAATGTGATTTCTTTATAATGGGTGTGTTCCTTATCTTATCCTAGTGTCTAAACTCTTCTCCATGGCTGCACCCCCAAATAATATTGCCTTACGTGCTAAGGGGTATCTAGAGAGTGGGATAGGTTTAATAACTACCCTAACCCTAATGCGTACTCTAACCCTAACCCCTACCCTAACACTAACACGTACCCTAATCCTAACCCGTACCCTAAACCGAGCCCTAACCCTAACACTAACACTAACCCTAACCCTAACCCATACCCTACGCCGTACCTGAACCCCTCCCCAAACCCGTACCCTAAGCCGTACCCTAAGCCTAACCCTAAGCCTAACACTAACCCTAGGCTACCCTTGACTGCTTCTGCCTCCAATAGATTTCCTAAGCACTAGTGTTTTAAGCAACAGCTTAAAAAGAGAATCCTAATGTGATTTCTGTATAATGGGTGTGTTCCTTATCTTATCCTAGTGTCTAAACTCTTCTCCATGGCTGGACCCTCAAATAATATTCCTTTACGTGCTAAGGGGTATCTAGAGAGTGGGATAGGTTTAATAACTACCCTAACCCTAACGCGTACCCTAACCCTAACCCCTACCCTAACCCTAACACGTACCCTAATCCTAACCCGTACCCTAAACCGAGCCCTAACCCTAACACTAACCCTAACCCTAACCCTAACCCATACCCTACGCCGTACCCGAAACCCTCCCCGAACCCGTACCCTAAGCCATACCCTAAGCCTAATCTAAGCCTAACACTAACCCTAGGCTACCCTTTACTGCTTCTGCCTCCAATAGATTTCCTAAGCACTAGTGTTTTAAGCAACAGCTTAAAAAGAGAATCCTAATGTGATTTCTTTATAATGGGTGTGTTCCTTATCTTATCCTAGTGTCTAAACTCTTCTCCATGGCTGGACCCCCAAATAATATTCCTTACGTGCTAAGGGGTATCTAGAGAGTGGGATAGGTTTACTAACGACCCTAACCCTAATGCGTACCCTAACCCTAACCCCTACCCTAAACCTAACACGTACCCTAATCCTAACCGTACCCTAAACCGAGCCCTAACCCTAACACAAACCCTAACCCTAACCCTAACCCATAGCCTACGCCGTACCTGAACCCCTCCCCGAACCCGTACCCTAAGCCGTACCCTAAGCCTAACCCTAAGCCTAACCCTAACCCTAGGCTACCCTTGACTGCTTCTGCCTCCAATAGATTTCCTAAGCACTAGTGTTTTAAGGAACAGCTTAAAAAGAGAATCCTAAAGTGATTTCTTTATAATGGGTGTGTTCCTTATCTTATCCTAGCGTCTAAACTCTTCTCCATGGCTGGACCCCCAAATAATATTCCTTTACGTGCTAAGGGGTATCTAGAGAGTGGGATAGGTTTAACAACTACCCTAACCCTAACGCGTACCCTAAACCTAACCCTTACCCTAACCCTAACACGTACCCTAATCCTAACCCGTACCCTAAACCGAGCCCTAACCCTAACACTAACCCTAACCCTAACCCTAACCCATACCCTACGCCGTACCCGCACCCCTCCCCGAACCCGTACCCTAAGCCGTACCCTCAGCCGAACCCTAAGCCTAACCCTAACCCTAGGCTACCCTTGACTGCTTCTGCCTCCAATAGATTTCCTAAGCACTAGTGTTTTAAGGAACAGCTTAAAAAGAGAATCCTAATGTGATTTCTTTATAATGGGTGTGTTCCTTATCTTATCCTAGTGTCTAAACTCTTCTCCATGGCTGCACCCCCAAATAATATTGCCTTACGTGCTAAGGGGTATCTAGAGAGTGGGATAGGTTTAATAACTACCCTAACCCTAATGCGTACTCTAACCCTAACCCCTACCCTAACACTAACACGTACCCTAATCCTAACCCGTACCCTAAACCGAGCCCTAACCCTAACACTAACACTAACCCTAACCCTAACCCATACCCTACGCCGTACCCGAACCCCTCCCCAAACCCGTACCCTAAGCCGTACCCTAAGCCTAACCCTAAGCCTAACACTAACCCTAGGCTACCCTTGACTGCTTCTGCCTCCAATAGATTTCCTAAGCACTAGTGTTTTAAGCAACAGCTTAAAAAGAGAATCCTAATGTGATTTCTTTATAATGGGTGTGTTCCTTATCTTATCCTAGTGTCTAAACTCTTCTCCATGGCTGCACCCCCAAATAATATTCCCTTACGTGCTAAGGGGTATCTAGAGAGTGGGATAGGTTTAATAACTACCCTAACCCTAACACGTACCCTAACCCTAACCCCTACCCTAAACCTAACACGTACCCTAATCCTAACCTGTACCCTAAACCGAGCCCTAACCCTAACACTAACCCTAACCCTAACCCTAACCCATACCCTACGCCGTACCCGCACCCCTCCCCGAACCCGTACCCTAAGACATACCCTAAACCTAACCCTAAGCCTAACCCTAACCCTAGGCTACCCTTGACTGCTTCTGCCTCCAATTGATTTCCTAAGCAGTAGTGTTTTAAGGAACAGCTTAAAAAGAGAATCCTAATGTGATTTCTTTATAATGGGTGTGTTCCTTATCTTATCCTAGTGTCTAAACTCTTCTCCATGGCTGGACCCCCAAATAATATTACTTTACGTGCTAAGGGGGAGCTAGAGAGTGGGATAGGTTTACTAACTACCCTAGCCCTAACGCGTAACCTAACCCTAACCCCTACCCTAACCCTAACACGTACCCTAATCCTAACCCGTACCCTAAACCGAGCCCTAACCCTAACACTAACCCAAACCCTAACCCTAACCCATACCCTACGCCGTACACGAACACCTCCCCGAACCCATACCCCAAGCCGTACCCTAACCCTAACCCTAAGCCTAACCCTAACCCTAGGCTACCCTTGACTGCTTCTGCCTCCAATAGATTTCCTAAGCACTAGTGTTTTAAGCAACAGCTTAAAAAGAGAATCCTAATGTGATTTCTTTATAATGGGTGTGTTCCTTATCTTATCCTAGTGTCTAAACTCTTCTCCATGGCTGCACCCCCAAATAATATTGCCTTACGTGCTAAGGGGTATCTAGAGAGTGGGATAGGTTTAATAACTACCCTAACCCTAATGCGTACTCTAACCCTAACCCCTACCCTAACACTAACACGTACCCTAATCCTAACCCGTACCCTAAACCGAGCCCTAACCCTAACACTAACACTAACCCTAACCCTAACCCATACCCTACGCCGTACCTGAACCCCTCCCCAAACCCGTACCCTAAGCCGTACCCTAAGCCTAACCCTAAGCCTAACACTAACCCTAGGCTACCCTTGACTGCTTCTGCCTCCAATAGATTTCCTAAGCACTAGTGTTTTAAGCAACAGCTTAAAAAGAGAATCCTAATGTGATTTCTGTATAATGGGTGTGTTCCTTATCTTATCCTAGTGTCTAAACTCTTCTCCATGGCTGGACCCTCAAATAATATTCCTTTACGTGCTAAGGGGTATCTAGAGAGTGGGATAGGTTTAATAACTACCCTAACCCTAACGCGTACCCTAACCCTAACCCCTACCCTAACCCTAACACCTACCCTAATCCTAACCCGTACCCTAAACCGAGCCCTAACCCTAACACTAACCCTAACCCTAACCCTAACCCATACCCTACGCCGTACCCGCACCCCTCCCCGAACCCGTAACCTAAGCCGTACCCTAAGCCTAACCCTAAGCCTAACCCTAACCCTAGGCTACCCTTGACTGCTTCTGCCTCCAATTGATTTCCTAAGCAGTAGTGTTTTAAGAAACAGCTTAAAAAGAGAATCCTAATGTGATTTCTTTATAATGGGTGTGTTCCTTATCTTATCCTAGTGTCTAAACTCTTCTCCATGGCTGGACCCCCAAATAATATTCCTTTACGTGCTAAGGGGGAGCTAGAGAGTGGGATAGGTTTAATAACTACCCTAGCCCTAACGCGTAACCTAACCCTAACCCCTACCCTAACCCTAACACGTACCCTAATCCTAACCCGTACCCTAAACCGAGCCCTAACCCTAACACTAACCCAAAACCTAACCCTAACCCATACCCTACGCCGTACACGAACACCTCCCCGAACCCATACCCCAAGCCGTACCCTAACCCTAACCCTAAGCCTAACCCTAACCCTAGGCTACCCTTGACTGCTTCTGCCTCCAATTGATTTCCTAAGCACTAGTGTTTTAAGAACAGCTTAAAAAGAGAATCCTAAAGTGATTTCTTTATAATGGGTGTGTTCCTTATCTTATCCTAGTGTCTAAACTCTTCTCCATGGCTGGACCCCCAAATAATATTCCTTTACGTGCTAAGGGGTATCTAGAGAGTGGGATAGGTTTAATAACTACCCTAACCCTAACGCGTACCCTAACCCTAACCCCTACCCTAACCCTAACACGTACCCTAATCCTAACCCGTACCCTAAACCGAGCCCTAACCCTAACACTAACCCTAACCCTAACCCTAACCCATACCCTACGCCGTACCCGAAACCCTCCCCGAACCCGTACCCTAAGCCATACCCTAAGCCTAACCCTAAGCCTAACACTAACCCTAGGCTACCCTTTACTGCTTCTGCCTCCAATAGATTTCCTAAGCACTAGTGTTTTAAGCAACAGCTTAAAAAGAGAATCCTAATGTGATTTCTTTATAATGGGTGTGTTCCTTATCTTATCCTAGTGTCTAAACTCTTCTCCATGGCTGGACCCCCAAATAATATTCCTTACGTGCTAAGGGGTATCTAGAGAGTGGGATAGGTTTACTAACGACCCTAACCCTAATGCGTACCCTAACCCTAACCCCTACCCTAAACCTAACACGTACCCTAATCCTAACCGTACCCTAAACCGAGCCCTAACCCTAACACAAACCCTAACCCTAACCCTAACCCATACCCTACGCCATACCCGAAACCCTCCCCGAACCCGTACCCTAAGCCGTACCCTAAGCCTAACCCTAAGCCTAACCCTAACCCTAGGCTACCCTTGACTGCTTCTGCCTCCAATAGATTTCCTAAGCACTAGTGTTTTAAGGAACAGCTTAAAAAGAGAATCCTAAAGTGATTTCTTTATAATGGGTGTGTTCCTTATCTTATCCTAGCGTCTAAACTCTTCTCCATGGCTGGACCCCCAAATAATATTCCTTTACGTGCTAAGGGGTATCTAGAGAGTGGGATAGGTTTAACAACTACCCTAACCCTAACGCGTACCCTAAACCTAACCCCTACCCTAACCCTAACACGTACCCTAATCCTAACCCGTACCCTAAACCGAGCCCTAACCCTAACACTAACCCTAACCCTAACCCTAACCCATACCCTACGCCGTACCCGCACCCCTCCCCGAACCCGTACCCTAAGCCGTACCCTCAGCCGAACCCTAAGCCTAACCCTAACCCTAGGCTACCCTTGACTGCTTCTGCCTCCAATAGATTTCCTAAGCACTAGTGTTTTAAGGAACAGCTTAAAAAGAGAATCCTAATGTGATTTCTTTATAATGGGTGTGTTCCTTATCTTATCCTAGTGTCTAAACTCTTCTCCATGGCTGCACCCCCAAATAATATTGCCTTACGTGCTAAGGGGTATCTAGAGAGTGGGATAGGTTTAATAACTACCCTAACCCTAATGCGTACTCTAACCCTAACCCCTACCCTAACACTAACACGTACCCTAATCCTAACCCGTACCCTAAACCGAGCCCTAACCCTAACACTAACACTAACCCTAACCCTAACCCATACCCTACGCCGTACCCGAACCCCTCCCCAAACCCGTACCCTAAGCCGTACCCTAAGCCTAACCCTAAGCCTAACACTAACCCTAGGCTACCCTTGACTGCTTCTGCCTCCAATAGATTTCCTAAGCACTAGTGTTTTAAGCAACAGCTTAAAAAGAGAATCCTAATGTGATTTCTTTATAATGGGTGTGTTCCTTATCTTATCCTAGTGTCTAAACTCTTCTCCATGGCTGCACCCCCAAATAATATTCCCTTACGTGCTAAGGGGTATCTAGAGAGTGGGATAGGTTTAATAACTACCCTAACCCTAACACGTACCCTAACCCTAACCCCTACCCTAAACCTAACACGTACCCTAATCCTAACCTGTACCCTAAACCGAGCCCTAACCCTAACACTAACCCTAACCCTAACCCTAACCCATACCCTACGCCGTACCCGCACCCCTCCCCGAACCCGTACCCTAAGACATACCCTAAACCTAACCCTAAGCCTAACCCTAACCCTAGGCTACCCTTGACTGCTTCTGCCTCCCATTGATTTCCTAAGCAGTAGTGTTTTAAGGAACAGCTTAAAAAGAGAATCCTAATGTGATTTCTTTATAATGGGTGTGTTCCTTATCTTATCCTAGTGTCTAAACTCTTCTCCATGGCTGGACCCCCAAATAATATTCCTTTACGTGCTAAGGGTTATCTAGAGAGTGGGATAGGTTTAATAACTACCCTAACCCTAACGCGTACCCTAAACCTAACCCCTACCCTAACCCTAACACGTACCCTAATCCTAACCCGTACCCTAAACCGAGCCCTAACCCTAACCCTAACCCTAACCCATACCCTACGCCGTACCCGAAACCCTCCCCGAACCCGTACCCTAAGCCGTACCCTAAGCCTAACCCTAAGCCTAACCTTACCCTAGGCTACCCTTGAATGCTTCTGCCTCCAATAGATTTCCTAAGCACTAGTGTTTTAAGGAACAGCTTAAAAAGAGAATCCTAATGTGATTTCTTTATAATGGGTGTGTTCCTTATCTTATCCTAGTGTCTAAACTCTTCTCCATGGCTGCACCCCCAAATAATATTGCCTTACGTGCTAAGGGGTATCTAGAGAGTGGGATAGGTTTAATAACTACCCTAACACTAATGCGTACTCTAACCCTAACCCCTACCCTAACACTAACACGTACCCTAATCCTAACCCGTACCCTAAACCGAGCCCTAACCCTAACCCTAACCCTAGCCCTAACCCTAACCCTAACCCTAACCCTAACCCGTACCCTAAACCGAGCCCTAACCCTAACACTAACCCTAACCCTAACCCTAACCCATACCCTACGCCGTACCCGCACCCCTCCCCGAACCCGTAACCTAAGCCGTACCCTAAGCCTAACCCTAAGCCTAACCCTAACCCTAGGCTACCCTTGACTGCTTCTGCCTCCAATAGATTTCCTAAGCACTAGTGTTTTAAGCAACAGCTTAAAAAGAGAATCCTAATGTGATTTCTTTATAATGGGTGTGTTCCTTATCTTATCCTAGTGTCTAAACTCTTCTCCATGGCTGGACCCCCAAATAATATTCCTTTACGTGCTAAGGGGTATCTAGAGAGTGGGATAGGTTTACTAACGACCCTAACCCTAATGCATACCCTAACCCTAACCCCTACCCTAAACCTAACACGTACCCTAATCCTAACCGTACCCTAAACCGAGCCCTAACCCTAACACAAACCCTAACCCTAACCCTAACCCATACCCTACGCCGTACCCGCACCCCTCCCCGAACCCGTACCCTAAGCCATACCCTAAACCTAACCCTAAGCCTAACCCTAACCCTAGGCTACCCTTCACTGCTTCTGCCTCCAATCGATTTCCTAAGCAGTAGTGTTTTAAGGAACAGCTTAAAAAGAGAATCCTAAAGTGATTTCTTTATAATGGGTGTGTTCCTTATCTTATCCTAGTGTCTAAACTCTTCTCCATGGCTGGACCCCCAAATAATATTCCTTTACGTGCTAAGGGGGAGCTAGAGAGTGGGATAGGTTTACTAACTACCCTAGCCCTAACGCGTAACCTAACCCTAACCCCTACCCTAACCCTAACACGTACCCTAATCCTAACCCGTACCCTAAACCGAGCCCTAACCCTAACACTAACCCAAACCCTAACCCTAACCCATACCCTACGCCGTACACGAACACCTCCCCGAACCCATACCCCAAGCCGTACCCTAAACCTAACCCTAAGCCTAACCCTAACCCTAGGCTACCCTTGACTGCTTCTGCCTCCAATAGATTTCCTAAGCACTAGTGTTTTAAGGAACAGCTTAAAAAGAGAATCCTAATGTGATTTCTTTATAATGGGTGTGTTCCTTATCTTATCCTAGTGTCTAAACTCTTCTCCATGGCTGCACCCCCAAATAATATTGCCTTACGTGCTAAGGGGTATCTAGAGAGTGGGATAGGTTTAATAACTACCCTAACCCTAATGCGTACTCTAACCCTAACCCCTACCCTAACACTAACACGTACCCTAATCCTAACCCGTACCCTAAACCGAGCCCTAACCCTAACACTAACACTAACCCTAACCCTAACCCATACCCTACGCCGTACCTGAACCCCTCCCCAAACCCGTACCCTAAGCCGTACCCTAAGCCTAACCCTAAGCCTAACACTAACCCTAGGCTACCCTTGACTGCTTCTGCCTCCAATAGATTTCCTAAGCACTAGTGTTTTAAGCAACAGCTTAAAAAGAGAATCCTAATGTGATTTCTGTATAATGGGTGTGTTCCTTATCTTATCCTAGTGTCTAAACTCTTCTCCATGGCTGGACCCTCAAATAATATTCCTTTACGTGCTAAGGGGTATCTAGAGAGTGGGATAGGTTTAATAACTACCCTAACCCTAACGCGTACCCTAACCCTAACCCCTACCCTAACCCTAACACGTACCCTAATCCTAACCCGTACCCTAAACCGAGCCCTAACCCTAACACTAACCCTAACCCTAACCCTAACCCATACCCTACGCCGTACCCGAAACCCTCCCCGAACCCGTACCCTAAGCCATACCCTAAGCCTAACCCTAAGCCTAACACTAACCCTAGGCTACCCTTTACTGCTTCTGCCTCCAATAGATTTCCTAAGCACTAGTGTTTTAAGCAACAGCTTAAAAAGAGAATCCTAATGTGATTTCTTTATAATGGGTGTGTTCCTTATCTTATCCTAGTGTCTAAACTCTTCTCCATGGCTGGACCCCCAAATAATATTCCTTACGTGCTAAGGGGTATCTAGAGAGTGGGATAGGTTTACTAACGACCCTAACCCTAATGCGTACCCTAACCCTAACCCCTACCCTAAACCTAACACGTACCCTAATCCTAACCGTACCCTAAACCGAGCCCTAACCCTAACACAAACCCTAACCCTAACCCTAACCCATACCCTACGCCGTACCCGCACCCCTCCCCGAACCCGTACCCTAAGCCGTACCCTCAGCCGAACCCTAAGCCTAACCCTAACCCTAGGCTACCCTTGACTGCTTCTGCCTCCAATAGATTTCCTAAGCACTAGTGTTTTAAGGAACAGCTTAAAAAGAGAATCCTAATGTGATTTCTTTATAATGGGTGTGTTCCTTATCTTATCCTAGTGTCTAAACTCTTCTCCATGGCTGCACCCCCAAATAATATTGCCTTACGTGCTAAGGGGTATCTAGAGAGTGGGATAGGTTTAATAACTACCCTAACCCTAATGCGTACTCTAACCCTAACCCCTACCCTAACACTAACACGTACCCTAATCCTAACCCGTACCCTAAACCGAGCCCTAACCCTAACACTAACACTAACCCTAACCCTAACCCATACCCTACGCCGTACCCGAACCCCTCCCCAAACCCGTACCCTAAGCCGTACCCTAAGCCTAACCCTAAGCCTAACACTAACCCTAGGCTACCCTTGACTGCTTCTGCCTCCAATAGATTTCCTAAGCACTAGTGTTTTAAGCAACAGCTTAAAAAGAGAATCCTAATGTGATTTCTTTATAATGGGTGTGTTCCTTATCTTATCCTAGTGTCTAAACTCTTCTCCATGGCTGCACCCCCAAATAATATTCCCTTACGTGCTAAGGGGTATCTAGAGAGTGGGATAGGTTTAATAACTACCCTAACCCTAACACGTACCCTAACCCTAACCCCTACCCTAAACCTAACACGTACCCTAATCCTAACCTGTACCCTAAACCGAGCCCTAACCCTAACACTAACCCTAACCCTAACCCTAACCCATACCCTACGCCGTACCCGCACCCCTCCCCGAACCCGTACCCTAAGACATACCCTAAACCTAACCCTAAGCCTAACCCTAACCCTAGGCTACCCTTGACTGCTTCTGCCTCCCATTGATTTCCTAAGCAGTAGTGTTTTAAGGAACAGCTTAAAAAGAGAATCCTAATGTGATTTCTTTATAATGGGTGTGTTCCTTATCTTATCCTAGTGTCTAAACTCTTCTCCATGGCTGGACCCCCAAATAATATTACTTTACGTGCTAAGGGGGAGCTAGAGAGTGGGATAGGTTTACTAACTACCCTAGCCCTAACACGTACCCTAACCCTAACCCCTACCCTAAACCTAACACGTACCCTAATCCTAACCTGTACCCTAAACCGAGCCCTAACCCTAACACTAACCCTAACCCTAACCCTAACCCATACCCTACGCCGTACCCGCACCCCTCCCCGAACCCGTACCCTAAGACATACCCTAAACCTAACCCTAAGCCTAACCCTAACCCTAGGCTACCCTTGACTGCTTCTGCCTCCCATTGATTTCCTAAGCAGTAGTGTTTTAAGGAACAGCTTAAAAAGAGAATCCTAATGTGATTTCTTTATAATGGGTGTGTTCCTTATCTTATCCTAGTGTCTAAACTCTTCTCCATGGCTGGACCCCCAAATAATATTACTTTACGTGCTAAGGGGGAGCTAGAGAGTGGGATAGGTTTACTAACTACCCTAGCCCTAACGCGTAACCTAACCCTAACCCCTACCCTAACCCTAACACGTACCCTAATCCTAACCCGTACCCTAAACCGAGCCCTAACCCTAACACTAACCCAAACCCTAACCCTAACCCATACCCTACGCCGTACACGAACACCTCCCCGAACCCATACCCCAAGCCGTACCCTAACCCTAACCCTAAGCCTAACCCTAACCCTAGGCTACCCTTGACTGCTTCTGCCTCCAATAGATTTCCTAAGCACTAGTGTTTTAAGCAACAGCTTAAAAAGAGAATCCTAATGTGATTTCTTTATAATGGGTGTGTTCCTTATCTTATCCTAGTGTCTAAACTCTTCTCCATGGCTGCACCCCCAAATAATATTGCCTTACGTGCTAAGGGGTATCTAGAGAGTGGGATAGGTTTAATAACTACCCTAACCCTAATGCGTACTCTAACCCTAACCCCTACCCTAACACTAACACGTACCCTAATCCTAACCCGTACCCTAAACCGAGCCCTAACCCTAACACTAACACTAACCCTAACCCTAACCCATACCCTACGCCGTACCTGAACCCCTCCCCAAACCCGTACCCTAAGCCGTACCCTAAGCCTAACCCTAAGCCTAACACTAACCCTAGGCTACCCTTGACTGCTTCTGCCTCCAATAGATTTCCTAAGCACTAGTGTTTTAAGCAACAGCTTAAAAAGAGAATCCTAATGTGATTTCTGTATAATGGGTGTGTTCCTTATCTTATCCTAGTGTCTAAACTCTTCTCCATGGCTGGACCCTCAAATAATATTCCTTTACGTGCTAAGGGGTATCTAGAGAGTGGGATAGGTTTAATAACTACCCTAACCCTAACGCGTACCCTAACCCTAACCCCTACCCTAACCCTAACACCTACCCTAATCCTAACCCGTACCCTAAACCGAGCCCTAACCCTAACACTAACCCTAACCCTAACCCTAACCCATACCCTACGCCGTACCCGCACCCCTCCCCGAACCCGTAACCTAAGCCGTACCCTAAGCCTAACCCTAAGCCTAACCCTAACCCTAGGCTACCCTTGACTGCTTCTGCCTCCAATTGATTTCCTAAGCAGTAGTGTTTTAAGAAACAGCTTAAAAAGAGAATCCTAATGTGATTTCTTTATAATGGGTGTGTTCCTTATCTTATCCTAGTGTCTAAACTCTTCTCCATGGCTGGACCCCCAAATAATATTCCTTTACGTGCTAAGGGGGAGCTAGAGAGTGGGATAGGTTTAATAACTACCCTAGCCCTAACGCGTAACCTAACCCTAACCCCTACCCTAACCCTAACACGTACCCTAATCCTAACCCGTACCCTAAACCGAGCCCTAACCCTAACACTAACCCAAAACCTAACCCTAACCCATACCCTACGCCGTACACGAACACCTCCCCGAACCCATACCCCAAGCCGTACCCTAACCCTAACCCTAAGCCTAACCCTAACCCTAGGCTACCCTTGACTGCTTCTGCCTCCAATTGATTTCCTAAGCACTAGTGTTTTAAGAACAGCTTAAAAAGAGAATCCTAAAGTGATTTCTTTATAATGGGTGTGTTCCTTATCTTATCCTAGTGTCTAAACTCTTCTCCATGGCTGGACCCCCAAATAATATTCCTTTACGTGCTAAGGGGTATCTAGAGAGTGGGATAGGTTTAATAACTACCCTAACCCTAACGCGTACCCTAACCCTAACCCCTACCCTAACCCTAACACGTACCCTAATCCTAACCCGTACCCTAAACCGAGCCCTAACCCTAACACTAACCCTAACCCTAACCCTAACCCATACCCTACGCCGTACCCGAAACCCTCCCCGAACCCGTACCCTAAGCCATACCCTAAGCCTAACCCTAAGCCTAACACTAACCCTAGGCTACCCTTGACTGCTTCTGCCTCCAATTGATTTCCTAAGCAGTAGTGTTTTAAGGAACAGCTTAAAAAGAGAATCCTAATGTGATTTCTTTATAATGGGTGTGTTCCTTATCTTATCCTAGTGTCTAAACTCTTCTCCATGGCTGGACCCCCAAATAATATTCCTTTACGTGCTAAGGGGTATCTAGAGAGTGGGATAGGTTTACTAACGACCCTAACCCTAATGCGTACCCTAACCCTAACCCCTACCCTAAACCTAACACGTACCCTAATCCTAACCGTACCCTAAACCGAGCCCTAACCCTAACACAAACCCTAACCCTAACCCTAACACATACCCTACGCCGTACCCGAAACCCTCCCCGAACCCGTACCCTAAGCCGTACCCTAAGCCTAACCCTAAGCCTAACCCTAACCCTAGGCTACCCTTGACTGCTTCTGCCTCCAATAGATTTCCTAAGCACTAGTGTTTTAAGGAACAGCTTAAAAAGAGAATCCTAAAGTGATTTCTTTATAATGGGTGTGTTCCTTATCTTATCCTAGCGTCTAAACTCTTCTCCATGGCTGGACCCCCAAATAATATTCCTTTACGTGCTAAGGGGTATCTAGAGAGTGGGATAGGTTTAACAACTACCCTAACCCTAACGCGTACCCTAAACCTAACCCCTACCCTAACCCTAACACGTACCCTAATCCTAACCCGTACCCTAAACCGAGCCCTAACCCTAACACTAACCCTAACCCTAACCCTAACCCATACCCTACGCCGTACCCGCACCCCTCCCCGAACCCGTACCCTAAGCCGTACCCTCAGCCGAACCCTAAGCCTAACCCTAACCCTAGGCTACCCTTGACTGCTTCTGCCTCCAATAGATTTCCTAAGCACTAGTGTTTTAAGGAACAGCTTAAAAAGAGAATCCTAATGTGATTTCTTTATAATGGGTGTGTTCCTTATCTTATCCTAGTGTCTAAACTCTTCTCCATGGCTGCACCCCCAAATAATATTGCCTTACGTGCTAAGGGGTATCTAGAGAGTGGGATAGGTTTAATAACTACCCTAACCCTAATGCGTACTCTAACCCTAACCCCTACCCTAACACTAACACGTACCCTAATCCTAACCCGTACCCTAAACCGAGCCCTAACCCTAACACTAACACTAACCCTAACCCTAACCCATACCCTACGCCGTACCCGAACCCCTCCCCAAACCCGTACCCTAAGCCGTACCCTAAGCCTAACCCTAAGCCTAACACTAACCCTAGGCTACCCTTGACTGCTTCTGCCTCCAATAGATTTCCTAAGCACTAGTGTTTTAAGCAACAGCTTAAAAAGAGAATCCTAATGTGATTTCTTTATAATGGGTGTGTTCCTTATCTTATCCTAGTGTCTAAACTCTTCTCCATGGCTGCACCCCCAAATAATATTCCCTTACGTGCTAAGGGGTATCTAGAGAGTGGGATAGGTTTAATAACTACCCTAACCCTAACACGTACCCTAACCCTAACCCCTACCCTAAACCTAACACGTACCCTAATCCTAACCTGTACCCTAAACCGAGCCCTAACCCTAACACTAACCCTAACCCTAACCCTAACCCATACCCTACGCCGTACCCGCACCCCTCCCCGAACCCGTACCCTAAGACATACCCTAAACCTAACCCTAAGCCTAACCCTAACCCTAGGCTACCCTTGACTGCTTCTGCCTCCCATTGATTTCCTAAGCAGTAGTGTTTTAAGGAACAGCTTAAAAAGAGAATCCTAATGTGATTTCTTTATAATGGGTGTGTTCCTTATCTTATCCTAGTGTCTAAACTCTTCTCCATGGCTGGACCCCCAAATAATATTACTTTACGTGCTAAGGGGGAGCTAGAGAGTGGGATAGGTTTACTAACTACCCTAGCCCTAACGCGTAACCTAACCCTAACCCCTACCCTAACCCTAACACGTACCCTAATCCTAACCCGTACCCTAAACCGAGCCCTAACCCTAACACTAACCCAAACCCTAACCCTAACCCATACCCTACGCCGTACACGAACACCTCCCCGAACCCATACCCCAAGCCGTACCCTAACCCTAACCCTAAGCCTAACCCTAACCCTAGGCTACCCTTGACTGCTTCTGCCTCCAATAGATTTCCTAAGCACTAGTGTTTTAAGCAACAGCTTAAAAAGAGAATCCTAATGTGATTTCTTTATAATGGGTGTGTTCCTTATCTTATCCTAGTGTCTAAACTCTTCTCCATGGCTGGACCCCCAAATAATATTCCTTTACGTGCTAAGGGTTATCTAGAGAGTGGGATAGGTTTAATAACTACCCTAACCCTAATGCGTACCCTAACCCTAACCCCTACCCTAACCCTAACACGTACCCTAATCCTAACCCGTACCCTAAACCGAGCCCTAACCCTAACCCTAACCCTAACCCATACCCTACGCCGTACCCGAAACCCTCCCCGAACCCGTACCCTAAGCCGTACCCTAAGCCTAACCCTAAGCCTAACCTTACCCTAGGCTACCCTTGAATGCTTCTGCCTCCAATAGATTTCCTAAGCACTAGTGTTTTAAGGAACAGCTTAAAAAGAGAATCCTAATGTGATTTCTTTATAATGGGTGTGTTCCTTATCTTATCCTAGTGTCTAAACTCTTCTCCATGGCTGCACCCCCAAATAATATTGCCTTACGTGCTAAGGGGTATCTAGAGAGTGGGATAGGTTTAATAACTACCCTAACACTAATGCGTACTCTAACCCTAACCCCTACCCTAACACTAACACGTACCCTAATCCTAACCCGTACCCTAAACCGAGCCCTAACCCTAACACTAACACTAACCCTAACCCTAACCCATACCCTACGCCGTACCTGAACCCCTCCCCAAACCCGTACCCTAAGCCGTACCCTAAGCCTAACCCTAAGCCTAACACTAACCCTACGCTACCCTTGACTGCTTCTGCCTCCAATAGATTTCCTAAGCACTAGTGTTTTAAGCAACAGCTTAAAAAGAGAATCCTAATGTGATTTCTTTATAATGGGTGTGTTCCTTATCTTATCCTAGTGTCTAAATTCTTCTCCATTGCTGGAACCCCAAATAATATTCCTTTACGTGCTAAGGGGTATCTAGAGAGTGGGATAGGTTTACTAACTACCCTAACCCTAACGCGTACCCTAACCCTAACCCCTACCCTAAACCTAACACGTACCCTAATCCTAACCGTACCCTAAACCGAGCCCTAACCCTAACACTAACCCTAACCCTAACCCTAACCCATACCCTACGCCGTACCCGAAACCCTCCCCGAACCCGTACCCTAAGCCGTACCCTAAGCCTAACCCTAAGCCTAACCCTAACCCTAGGCTACCCTTGACTGCTTCTGCCTCTTATAGATTTCCTAAGCACTAGTGTTTTAAGGAACAGCTTAAAAAGAGAATCCTAATGTGATTTCTTTATAATGGGTGTGTTCCTTATCTTATCCTAGTGTTTAAACTCTTCTCCATGGCTGGGCCCTCAAATAATATTCCTTTACGTGCTAAGGGGTATCTAGAGAGTGGGATAGGTTTAATAACTACCCTAACCCTAACGCGTACCCTAACCCTAACCCCTACCCTAACCCTAACACGTACCCTAATCCTAACCCGTACCCTAAACCGAGCCCTAACCCTAACACTAACCCTAACCCTAACCCTAACCCATACCCTACGCCGTACCCGCACCCCTCCCCGAACCCGTAACCTAAGCCGTACCCTAAGCCTAACCCTAAGCCTAACCCTAACCCTAGGCTACCCTTGACTGCTTCTGCCTCCAATAGATTTCCTAAGCACTACTGTTTTAAGGAACAGCTTAAAAAGAGAATCCTAATGTGATTTCTTTATAATGGGTGTGTTCCTTATCTTATCCTAGTGTCTAAACTCTTCTCCATGGCTGCACCCCCAAATAATATTGCCTTACGTGCTAAGGGGTATCTAGAGAGTGGGATAGGTTTAATAACTACCCTAACCCTAATGCGTACTCTAACCCTAACCCCTACCCTAACACTAACACGTACCCTAATCCTAACCCGTACCCTAAACCGAGCCCTAACCCTAACACTAACACTAACCCTAACCCTAACCCATACCCTACGCCGTACCTGAACCCCTCCCCAAACCCATACCCTAAGCCGTACCCTAAGCCTAACCCTAAGCCTAACACTAACCCTAGGCTACCCTTGACTGCTTCTGCCTCCAATAGATTTCCTAAGCACTAGTGTTTTAAGCAACAGCTTAAAAAGAGAATCCTAATGTGATTTCTTTATAATGGGTGTGTTCCTTATCTTATCCTAGTGTCTAAACTCTTCTCCATGGCTGGACCCTCAAATAATATTCCTTTACGCGCTAAGGGGTATCTAGAGAGTGGGATAGGTTTAATAACTACCCTAACCCTAACGCGTACCCTAACCCTAACCCCTACCCTAACCCTAACACGTACCCTAATCCTAACCCGTACCCTAAACCGAGCCCTAACCCTAACACTAACCCTAACCCTAACCCTAACCCATACCCTACGCCGTACCCGCACCCCTCCCCGAACCCGTAACCTAAGCCGTACCCTAAGCCTAACCCTAAGCCTAACCCTAACCCTAGGCTACCCTTGACTGCTTCTGCCTCCAATAGATTTCCTAAGCACTAGTGTTTTAAGGAACAGCTTAAAAAGAGAATCCTAAAGTGATTTCTTTATAATGGGTGTGTTCCTTATCTTATCCTAGTGTCTAAACTCTTCTCCATGGCTGCACCCCCAAATAATATTCCCTTACGTGCTAAGGGGTATCTAGAGAGTGGGATAGGTTTAATAACTACCCTAACCCTAACGCGTACCCTAACCCTAACCCCTACCCTAACCCTAACACGTACCCTAATCCTAACCTGTACCCTAAACCGAGCCCTAACCCTAACACTAACCCTAACCCTAACCCTAACCCATACCCTACGCCGTACCCGCACCCCTCCCCGAACCCGTACCCTAAGCCATACCCTAAACCTAACACTAAGCCTAACCCTAACCCTAGGCTACCCTTGACTGCTTCTGCCTCCAATTGATTTCCTAAGCAGTAGTGTTTTAAGGAACAGCTTAAAAAGAGAATCCTAATGTGATTTCTTTATAATGGGTGTGTTCCTTATCTTATCCTAGTGTCTAAACTCTTCTCCATGGCTGGACCCCCAAATAATATTCCTTTACGTGCTAAGGGGGAGCTAGAGAGTGGGATAGGTTTAATAACTACCCTAGCCCTAACGCGTAACCTAACCCTAACCCCTACCCTAACCCTAACACGTACCCTAATCCTAACCCGTACCCTAAACCGAGCCCTAACCCTAACACTAACCCAAACCCTAACCCTAACCCATACCCTACGCCGTACACGAACACCTCCCCAAACCCATACCCCAAGCCGTACCCTAACCCTAACCCTAAGCCTAACCCTAACCCTAGGCTACCCTTGACTGCTTCTGCCTCCAATTGATTTCCTAAGCACTAGTGTTTTAAGAACAGCTTAAAAAGAGAATCCTAAAGTGATTTCTTTATAATGGGTGTGTTCCTTATCTTATCCTAGTGTCTAAACTCTTCTCCATGGCTGGACCCCCAAATAATATTCCTTTACGTGCTAAGGGGTATCTAGAGAGTGGGATAGGTTTAATAACTACCCTAACCCTAACGCGTACCCTAACCCTAACCCCTACCCTAACCCTAACACGTACCCTAATCCTAACCCGTACCCTAAACCGAGCCCTAACCCTAACACTAACCCTAACCCTAACCCTAACCCATACCCTACGCCGTACCCGAAACCCTCCCCGAACCCGTACCCTAAGCCATACCCTAAGCCTAACCCTAAGCCTAACACTAACCCTAGGCTACCCTTGACTGCTTCTGCCTCCAATTGATTTCCTAAGCAGTAGTGTTTTAAGGAACAGCTTAAAAAGAGAATCCTAATGTGATTTCTTTATAATGGGTGTGTTCCTTATCTTATCCTAGTGTCTAAACTCTTCTCCATGGCTGGACCCCCAAATAATATTCCTTTACGTGCTAAGGGGTATCTAGAGAGTGGGATAGGTTTACTAACGACCCTAACCCTAATGCGTACCCTAACCCTAACCCCTACCCTAAACCTAACACGTACCCTAATCCTAACCGTACCCTAAACCGAGCCCTAACCCTAACACAAACCCTAACCCTAACCCTAACACATACCCTACGCCGTACCCGAAACCCTCCCCGAACCCGTACCCTAAGCCGTACCCTAAGCCTAACCCTAAGCCTAACCCTAACCCTAGGCTACCCTTGACTGCTTCTGCCTCCAATAGATTTCCTAAGCACTAGTGTTTTAAGGAACAGCTTAAAAAGAGAATCCTAAAGTGATTTCTTTATAATGGGTGTGTTCCTTATCTTATCCTAGCGTCTAAACTCTTCTCCATGGCTGGACCCCCAAATAATATTCCTTTACGTGCTAAGGGGTATCTAGAGAGTGGGATAGGTTTAACAACTACCCTAACCCTAACGCGTACCCTAAACCTAACCCCTACCCTAACCCTAACACGTACCCTAAACCTAACCCGTACCCTAAACCGAGCCCTAACCCTAACACTAACCCTAACCCTAACCCTAACCCATACCCTACGCCGTACCCGCACCCCTCCCCGAACCCGTACCCTAAGCCGTACCCTCAGCCGAACCCTAAGCCTAACCCTAACCCTAGGCTACCCTTGACTGCTTCTGCCTCCAATAGATTTCCTAAGCACTAGTGTTTTAAGGAACAGCTTAAAAAGAGAATCCTAATGTGATTTCTTTATAATGGGTGTGTTCCTTATCTTATCCTAGTGTCTAAACTCTTCTCCATGGCTGCACCCCGAAATAATATTGCCTTACGTGCTAAGGGGTATCTAGAGAGTGGGATAGGTTTAATAACTACCCTAACCCTAATGCGTACTCTAACCCTAACTCCTACCCTAACACTAACACGTACCCTAATCCTAACCCGTACCCTAAACCGAGCCCTAACCCTAACACTAACACTAACCCTAACCCTAACCCATACCCTACGCAGTACCCGAACCCCTCCCCAAACCCGTACCCTAAGCCGTACCCTAAGCCTAACCCTAAGCCTAACACTAACCCTAGGCTACCCTTGACTGCTTCTGCCTCCAATAGATTTCCTAAGCACTAGTGTTTTAAGCAACAGCTTAAAAAGAGAATCCTAATGTGATTTCTTTATAATGGGTGTGTTCCTTATCTTATCCTAGTGTCTAAACTCTTCTCCATGGCTGCACCCCCAAATAATATTCCCTTACGTGCTAAGGGGTATCTAGAGAGTGGGATAGGTTTAATAACTACCCTAACCCTAACACGTACCCTAACCCTAACCCCTACCCTAAACCTAACACGTACCCTAATCCTAACCTGTACCCTAAACCGAGCCCTAACCCTAACACTAACCCTAACCCTAACCCTAACCCATACCCTACGCCGTACCCGCACCCCTCCCCGAACCCGTACCCTAAGACATACCCTAAACCTAACCCTAAGCCTAACCCTAACCCTAGGCTACCCTTGACTGCTTCTGCCTCCAATTGATTTCCTAAGCAGTAGTGTTTTAAGGAACAGCTTAAAAAGAGAATCCTAATGTGATTTCTTTATAATGGGTGTGTTCCTTATCTTATCCTAGTGTCTAAACTCTTCTCCATGGCTGGACCCCCAAATAATATTCCTTTACGTGCTAAGGGGGAGCTAGAGAGTGGGATAGGTTTACTAACTACCCTAGCCCTAACGCGTAACCTAACCCTAACCCCTACCCTAACCCTAACACGTACCCTAATCCTAACCCGTACCCTAAACCGAGCCCTAACCCTAACACTAACCCAAACCCTAACCCTAACCCATACCCTACGCCGTACACGAACACCTCCCCGAACCCATACCCCAAGCCGTACCCTAACCCTAACCCTAAGCCTAACCCTAACCCTAGGCTACCCTTGACTGCTTCTGCCTCCAATAGATTTCCTAAGCACTAGTGTTTTAAGCAACAGCTTAAAAAGAGAATCCTAATGTGATTTCTTTATAATGGGTGTGTTCCTTATCTTATCCTAGTGTCTAAACTCTTCTCCATGGCTGGACCCCCAAATAATATTCCTTTACGTGCTAAGGGGTATCTAGAGAGTGGGATAGGTTTAATAACTACCCTAACCCTAATGCGTACCCTAACCCTAACCCCTACCCTAACCCTAACACGTACCCTAATCCTAACCCGTACCCTAAACCGAGCCCTAACCCTAACCCTAACCCTAACCCATACCCTACGCCGTACCCGAAACCCTCCCCGAACCCGTACCCTAAGCCGTACCCTAAGCCTAACCCTAAGCCTAACCTTACCCTATGCTACCCTTGACTGCTTCTGCCTCCAATAGATTTCCTAAGCACTAGTGTTTTAAGGAACAGCTTAAAAAGAGAATCCTAATGTGATTTCTTTATAATGGGTGTGTTCCTTATCTTATCCTAGTGTCTAAACTCTTCTACATGGCTGCACCCCCAAATAATATTGCCTTACGTGCTAAGGGGTATCTAGAGAGTGGGATAGGTTTAATAACTACCCTAACCCTAATGCGTACTCTAACCCTAACCCCTACCCTAACACTAACACGTACCCTAATCCTAACCCGTACCCTAAACCGAGCCCTAACCCTAACACTAACACTAACCCTAACCCTAACCCATACCCTACGCCGTACCTGAACCCCTCCCCAAACCCGTACCCTAAGCCGTACCCTAAGCCTAACCCTAAGCCTAACACTAACCCTACGCTACCCTTGACTGCTTCTGCCTCCAATAGATTTCCTATGCACTAGTGTTTTAAGCAACAGCTTAAAAAGAGAATCCTAATGTGATTTCTTTATAATGGGTGTGTTCCTTATCTTATCCTAGTGTCTAAATTCTTCTCCATTGCTGGAACCCCAAATAATATTCCTTTACGTGCTAAGGGGTATCTAGAGAGTGGGATAGGTTTACTAACTACCCTAACCCTAACGCGTACCCTAACCCTAACGCCTACCCTAAACCTAACACGTACCCTAATCCTAACCGTACCCTAAACCGAGCCCTAACCCTAACACTAACCCTAAACCTAACCCTAACCCATACCCTACGCCGTACCCGAAACCCTCCCCGAACCCGTACCCTAAGCCGTACCCTAAGCCTAACCCTAAGCCTAACCCTAACCCTAGGCTACCCTTGACTGCTTCTGCCTCTTATAGATTTCCTAAGCACTAGTGTTTTAAGGAACAGCTTAAAAAGAGAATCCTAAAGTGATTTCTTTATAATGGGTGTGTTCCTTATCTTATCCTAGTGTCTAAACTCTTCTCCATGGCTGCACCCCCAAATAATATTGCCTTACGTGCTAAGGGGTATCTAGAGAGTGAGATAGGTTTAATAACTACCCTAACCCTAATGCGTACTCTAACCCTAACCCCTACCCTAACACTAACACGTACCCTAATCCTAACCGTACCCTAAACCGAGCCCTAACCCTAACAGTAACCCTAACCGTAACCCTAACCCATACCCTACGCCGTACCCGAAACCCTCCCCGAACCCGTACCCTAAGCCGTACCCTAAGCCTAACCCTAAGCCTAACCCTAACCCTAGGCTACCCTTGACTGCTTCTGCCTCCAATAGATTTCCTAAGCACTAGTGTTTTAAGCAACAGCTTAAAAAGAGAATCCTAATGTGATTTCTTTATAATGGGTGTGTTCCTTATCTTATCCTAGTGTCTAAACTCTTCTCCATGGCTGGACCCTCAAATAATATTCCTTTACGTGCTAAGGGGTATCTAGAGAGTGGGATAGGTTTAATAACTACCCTAACCCTAACGCGTACCCTAACCCTAACCCCTACCCTAACCCTAACACGTACCCTAATCCTAACCCGTACCCTAAACCGAGCCCTAACCCTAACACTAACCCTAACCCTAACCCTAACCCATACCCTACGCCGTACCCGCACCCCTCCCCGAACCCGTAACCTAAGCCGTACCCTAAGCCTAACCCTAAGCCTAACCCTAACCCTAGGCTACCCTTGACTGCTTCTGCCTCCAATAGATTTCCTAAGCACTAGTGTTTTAAGCAACAGCTTAAAAAGAGAATCCTAATGTGATTTCTTTATAATGGGTGTGTTCCTTATCTTATCCTAGTGTCTAAACTCTTCTCCATGGCTGGACCCCCAAATAATATTCCTTTACGTGCTAAGGGGTATCTAGAGAGTGGGATAGGTTTACTAACTACCCTAACCCTAACGCGTACCCTAACCCTAACCCCTACCCTAAACCTAACACGTACCCTAATCCTAACCGTACCCTAAACCGAGCCCTAACCCTAACACTAACCCTAAACCTAACCCTAACCCATACCCTACGCCGTACCCGAAACCCTCCCCGAACCCGTACCCTAAGCCGTACCCTAAGCCTAACCCTAAGCCTAACCCTAACCCTAGGCTACCCTTGACTGCTTCTGCCTCTTATAGATTTCCTAAGCACTAGTGTTTTAAGGAACAGCTTAAAAAGAGAATCCTAATGTGATTTCTTTATAATGGGTGTGTTCCTTATCTTATCCTAGTGTCTGAACTCTTCTCCATGGCTGCACCCCCAAATAATATTGCCTTACGTGCTAAGGGGTATCTAGAGAGTGGGATAGGTTTAATAACTACCCTAACCCTAATGCGTACTCTAACCCTAACCCCTACCCTAACACTAACACGTACCCTAATCCTAACCGTACCCTAAACCGAGCCCTAACCCTAACAGTAACCCTAACCGTAACCCTAACCCATACCCTACGCCGTACCCGAAACCCTCCCCGAACCCGTACCCTAAGCCGTACCCTAAGCCTAACCCTAAGCCTAACCCTAACCCTAGGCTACCCTTGACTGCTTCTGCCTCCAATAGATTTCCTAAGCACTAGTGTTTTAAGCAACAGCTTAAAAAGAGAATCCTAATGTGATTTCTTTATAATGGGTGTGTTCCTTATCTTATCCTAGTGTCTAAACTCTTCTCCATGGCTGGACCCTCAAATAATATTCCTTTACGTGCTAAGGGGTATCTAGAGAGTGGGATAGGTTTAATAACTACACTAACCCTAACGCGTACCCTAACCCTAACCCCTACCCTAACCCTAACACGTACCCTAATCCTAACCCGTACCCTAAACCGAGCCCTAACCCTAACACTAACCCTAACCCTAACCCTAACCCATACCCTACGCCGTACCCGCACCCCTCCCCGAACCCGTAACCTAAGCCGTACCCTAAGCCTAACCCTAAGCCTAACCCTAACCCTAGGCTACCCTTGACTGCTTCTGCCTCCAATAGATTTCCTAAGCACTAGTGTTTTAAGCAACAGCTTAAAAAGAGAATCCTAATGTGATTTCTTTATAATGGGTGTGTTCCTTATCTTATCCTAGTGTCTAAACTCTTCTCCATGGCTGGACCCCCAAATAATATTCCTTTACGTGCTAAGGGGTATCTAGAGAGTGGGATAGGTTTACTAACGACCCTAACCCTAATGCATACCCTAACCCTAACCCCTACCCTAAACCTAACACGTACCCTAATCCTAACCGTACCCTAAACCGAGCCCTAACCCTAACACAAACCCTAACCCTAACCCTAACCCATACCCTACGCCGTACCCGCACCCCTCCCCGAACCCGTACCCTAAGCCATACCCTAAACCTAACCCTAAGCCTAACCCTAACCCTAGGCTACCCTTCACTGCTTCTGCCTCCAATTGATTTCCTAAGCAGTAGTGTTTTAAGGAACAGCTTAAAAAGAGAATCCTAAAGTGATTTCTTTATAATGGGTGTGTTCCTTATCTTATCCTAGTGTCTAAACTCTTCTCCATGGCTGGACCCCCAAATAATATTCCTTTACGTGCTAAGGGGGAGCTAGAGAGTGGGATAGGTTTACTAACTACCCTAGCCCTAACGCGTAACCTAACCCTAACCCCTACCCTAACCCTAACACGTACCCTAATCCTAACCCGTACCCTAAACCGAGCCCTAACCCTAACACTAACCCAAACCCTAACCCTAACCCATACCCTACGCCGTACACGAACACCTCCCCGAACCCATACCCCAAGCCGTACCCTAAACCTAACCCTAAGCCTAACCCTAACCCTAGGCTACCCTTGACTGCTTCTGCCTCCAATAGATTTCCTAAGCACTAGTGTTTTAAGGAACAGCTTAAAAAGAGAATCCTAATGTGATTTCTTTATAATGGGTGTGTTCCTTATCTTATCCTAGTGTCTAAACTCTTCTCCATGGCTGCACCCCCAAATAATATTGCCTTACGTGCTAAGGGGTATCTAGAGAGTGGGATAGGTTTAATAACTACCCTAACCCTAATGCGTACTCTAACCCTAACCCCTACCCTAACACTAACACGTACCCTAATCCTAACCCGTACCCTAAACCGAGCCCTAACCCTAACACTAACACTAACCCTAACCCTAACCCATACCCTACGCCGTACCTGAACCCCTCCCCAAACCCGTACCCTAAGCCGTACCCTAAGCCTAACCCTAAGCCTAACACTAACCCTAGGCTACCCTTGACTGCTTCTGCCTCCAATAGATTTCCTAAGCACTAGTGTTTTAAGCAACAGCTTAAAAAGAGAATCCTAATGTGATTTCTGTATAATGGGTGTGTTCCTTATCTTATCCTAGTGTCTAAACTCTTCTCCATGGCTGGACCCTCAAATAATATTCCTTTACGTGCTAAGGGGTATCTAGAGAGTGGGATAGGTTTAATAACTACCCTAACCCTAACGCGTACCCTAACCCTAACCCCTACCCTAACCCTAACACGTACCCTAATCCTAACCCGTACCCTAAACCGAGCCCTAACCCTAACACTAACCCTAACCCTAACCCTAACCCATACCCTACGC
This sequence comes from Balaenoptera borealis, assembly GCF_965194805.1. NCBI lineage: Eukaryota > Metazoa > Chordata > Mammalia > Artiodactyla > Balaenopteridae > Balaenoptera > Balaenoptera borealis. The sequence goes on from NW_028123765.1 coordinate 58,055, forward strand.
CGTACCCGAAACCCTCCCCGAACCCGTACCCTAAGCCATACCCTAAGCCTAACCCTAAGCCTAACACTAACCCTAGGCTACCCTTTACTGCTTCTGCCTCCAATAGATTTCCTAAGCACTAGTGTTTTAAGCAACAGCTTAAAAAGAGAATCCTAATGTGATTTCTTTATAATGGGTGTGTTCCTTATCTTATCCTAGTGTCTAAACTCTTCTCCATGGCTGGACCCCCAAATAATATTCCTTACGTGCTAAGGGGTATCTAGAGAGTGGGATAGGTTTACTAACGACCCTAACCCTAATGCGTACCCTAACCCTAACCCCTACCCTAAACCTAACACGTACCCTAATCCTAACCGTACCCTAAACCGAGCCCTAACCCTAACACAAACCCTAACCCTAACCCTAACCCATAGCCTACGCCGTACCTGAAACCCTCCCCGAACCCGTACCCTAAGCCGTACCCTAAGCCTAACCCTAAGCCTAACCCTAACCCTAGGCTACCCTTGACTGCTTCTGCCTCCAATAGATTTCCTAAGCACTAGTGTTTTAAGGAACAGCTTAAAAAGAGAATCCTAAAGTGATTTCTTTATAATGGGTGTGTTCCTTATCTTATCCTAGCGTCTAAACTCTTCTCCATGGCTGGACCCCCAAATAATATTCCTTTACGTGCTAAGGGGTATCTAGAGAGTGGGATAGGTTTAACAACTACCCTAACCCTAACGCGTACCCTAAACCTAACCCCTACCCTAACCCTAACACGTACCCTAATCCTAACCCGTACCCTAAACCGAGCCCTAACCCTAACACTAACCCTAACCCTAACCCTAACCCATACCCTACGCCGTACCCGCACCCCTCCCCGAACCCGTACCCTAAGCCGTACCCTCAGCCGAACCCTAAGCCTAACCCTAACCCTAGGCTACCCTTGACTGCTTCTGCCTCCAATAGATTTCCTAAGCACTAGTGTTTTAAGGAACAGCTTAAAAAGAGAATCCTAATGTGATTTCTTTATAATGGGTGTGTTCCTTATCTTATCCTAGTGTCTAAACTCTTCTCCATGGCTGCACCCCCAAATAATATTGCCTTACGTGCTAAGGGGTATCTAGAGAGTGGGATAGGTTTAATAACTACCCTAACCCTAATGCGTACTCTAACCCTAACCCCTACCCTAACACTAACACGTACCCTAATCCTAACCCGTACCCTAAACCGAGCCCTAACCCTAACACTAACACTAACCCTAACCCTAACCCATACCCTACGCCGTACCCGAACCCCTCCCCAAACCCGTACCCTAAGCCGTACCCTAAGCCTAACCCTAAGCCTAACACTAACCCTAGGCTACCCTTGACTGCTTCTGCCTCCAATAGATTTCCTAAGCACTAGTGTTTTAAGCAACAGCTTAAAAAGAGAATCCTAATGTGATTTCTTTATAATGGGTGTGTTCCTTATCTTATCCTAGTGTCTAAACTCTTCTCCATGGCTGCACCCCCAAATAATATTCCCTTACGTGCTAAGGGGTATCTAGAGAGTGGGATAGGTTTAATAACTACCCTAACCCTAACACGTACCCTAACCCTAACCCCTACCCTAAACCTAACACGTACCCTAATCCTAACCTGTACCCTAAACCGAGCCCTAACCCTAACACTAACCCTAACCCTAACCCTAACCCATACCCTACGCCGTACCCGCACCCCTCCCCGAACCCGTACCCTAAGACATACCCTAAACCTAACCCTAAGCCTAACCCTAACCCTAGGCTACCCTTGACTGCTTCTGCCTCCAATTGATTTCCTAAGCAGTAGTGTTTTAAGGAACAGCTTAAAAAGAGAATCCTAATGTGATTTCTTTATAATGGGTGTGTTCCTTATCTTATCCTAGTGTCTAAACTCTTCTCCATGGCTGGACCCCCAAATAATATTACTTTACGTGCTAAGGGGGAGCTAGAGAGTGGGATAGGTTTACTAACTACCCAAGCCCTAACGCGTAACCTAACCCTAACCCCTACCCTAACCCTAACACGTACCCTAATCCTAACCCGTACCCTAAACCGAGCCCTAACCCTAACACTAACCCAAACCCTAACCCTAACCCATACCCTACGCCGTACACGAACACCTCCCCGAACCCATACCCCAAGCCGTACCCTAACCCTAACCCTAAGCCTAACCCTAACCCTAGGCTACCCTTGACTGCTTCTGCCTCCAATAGATTTCCTAAGCACTAGTGTTTTAAGCAACAGCTTAAAAAGAGAATCCTAATGTGATTTCTTTATAATGGGTGTGTTCCTTATCTTATCCTAGTGTCTAAACTCTTCTCCATGGCTGCACCCCCAAATAATATTGCCTTACGTGCTAAGGGGTATCTAGAGAGTGGGATAGGTTTAATAACTACCCTAACCCTAATGCGTACTCTAACCCTAACCCCTACCCTAACACTAACACGTACCCTAATCCTAACCCGTACCCTAAACCGAGCCCTAACCCTAACACTAACACTAACCCTAACCCTAACCCATACCCTACGCCGTACCTGAACCCCTCCCCAAACCCGTACCCTAAGCCGTACCCTAAGCCTAACCCTAAGCCTAACACTAACCCTAGGCTACCCTTGACTGCTTCTGCCTCCAATTGATTTCCTAAGCAGTAGTGTTTTAAGAAACAGCTTAAAAAGAGAATCCTAATGTGATTTCTTTATAATGGGTGTGTTCCTTATCTTATCCTAGTGTCTAAACTCTTCTCCATGGCTGGACCCCCAAATAATATTCCTTTACGTGCTAAGGGGGAGCTAGAGAGTGGGATAGGTTTAATAACTACCCTAGCCCTAACGCGTAACCTAACCCTAACCCCTACCCTAACCCTAACACGTACCCTAATCCTAACCCGTACCCTAAACCGAGCCCTAACCCTAACACTAACCCAAAACCTAACCCTAACCCATACCCTACGCCGTACACGAACACCTCCCCGAACCCATACCCCAAGCCGTACCCTAACCCTAACCCTAAGCCTAACCCTAACCCTAGGCTACCCTTGACTGCTTCTGCCTCCAATTGATTTCCTAAGCACTAGTGTTTTAAGAACAGCTTAAAAAGAGAATCCTAAAGTGATTTCTTTATAATGGGTGTGTTCCTTATCTTATCCTAGTGTCTAAACTCTTCTCCATGGCTGGACCCCCAAATAATATTCCTTTACGTGCTAAGGGGTATCTAGAGAGTGGGATAGGTTTAATAACTACCCTAACCCTAACGCGTACCCTAACCCTAACCCCTACTCTAACCCTAACACGTACCCTAATCCTAACCCGTACCCTAAACCGAGCCCTAACCCTAACACTAACCCTAACCCTAACCCTAACCCATACCCTACGCCGTACCCGAAACCCTCCCCGAACCCGTACCCTAAGCCATACCCTAAGCCTAACCCTAAGCCTAACACTAACCCTAGGCTACCCTTTACTGCTTCTGCCTCCAATAGATTTCCTAAGCACTAGTGTTTTAAGCAACAGCTTAAAAAGAGAATCCTAATGTGATTTCTTTATAATGGGTGTGTTCCTTATCTTATCCTAGTGTCTAAACTCTTCTCCATGGCTGGACCCCCAAATAATATTCCTTACGTGCTAAGGGGTATCTAGAGAGTGGGATAGGTTTACTAACGACCCTAACCCTAATGCGTACCCTAACCCTAACCCCTACCCTAAACCTAACACGTACCCTAATCCTAACCGTACCCTAAACCGAGCCCTAACCCTAACACAAACCCTAACCCTAACCCTAACCCATACCCTACGCCATACCCGAAACCCTCCCCGAACCCGTACCCTAAGCCGTACCCTAAGCCTAACCCTAAGCCTAACCCTAACCCTAGGCTACCCTTGACTGCTTCTGCCTCCAATAGATTTCCTAAGCACTAGTGTTTTAAGGAACAGCTTAAAAAGAGAATCCTAAAGTGATTTCTTTATAATGGGTGTGTTCCTTATCTTATCCTAGCGTCTAAACTCTTCTCCATGGCTGGACCCCCAAATAATATTCCTTTACGTGCTAAGGGGTATCTAGAGAGTGGGATAGGTTTAACAACTACCCTAACCCTAACGCGTACCCTAAACCTAACCCCTACCCTAACCCTAACACGTACCCTAATCCTAACCCGTACCCTAAACCGAGCCCTAACCCTAACACTAACCCTAACCCTAACCCTAACCCATACCCTACGCCGTACCCGCACCCCTCCCCGAACCCGTACCCTAAGCCGTACCCTCAGCCGAACCCTAAGCCTAACCCTAACCCTAGGCTACCCTTGACTGCTTCTGCCTCCAATAGATTTCCTAAGCACTAGTGTTTTAAGGAACAGCTTAAAAAGAGAATCCTAATGTGATTTCTTTATAATGGGTGTGTTCCTTATCTTATCCTAGTGTCTAAACTCTTCTCCATGGCTGCACCCCCAAATAATATTGCCTTACGTGCTAAGGGGTATCTAGAGAGTGGGATAGGTTTAATAACTACCCTAACCCTAATGCGTACTCTAACCCTAACCCCTACCCTAACACTAACACGTACCCTAATCCTAACCCGTACCCTAAACCGAGCCCTAACCCTAACACTAACACTAACCCTAACCCTAACCCATACCCTACGCCGTACCCGAACCCCTCCCCAAACCCGTACCCTAAGCCGTACCCTAAGCCTAACCCTAAGCCTAACACTAACCCTAGGCTACCCTTGACTGCTTCTGCCTCCAATAGATTTCCTAAGCACTAGTGTTTTAAGCAACAGCTTAAAAAGAGAATCCTAATGTGATTTCTTTATAATGGGTGTGTTCCTTATCTTATCCTAGTGTCTAAACTCTTCTCCATGGCTGCACCCCCAAATAATATTCCCTTACGTGCTAAGGGGTATCTAGAGAGTGGGATAGGTTTAATAACTACCCTAACCCTAACACGTACCCTAACCCTAACCCCTACCCTAAACCTAACACGTACCCTAATCCTAACCTGTACCCTAAACCGAGCCCTAACCCTAACACTAACCCTAACCCTAACCCTAACCCATACCCTACGCCGTACCCGCACCCCTCCCCGAACCCGTACCCTAAGACATACCCTAAACCTAACCCTAAGCCTAACCCTAACCCTAGGCTACCCTTGACTGCTTCTGCCTCCCATTGATTTCCTAAGCAGTAGTGTTTTAAGGAACAGCTTAAAAAGAGAATCCTAATGTGATTTCTTTATAATGGGTGTGTTCCTTATCTTATCCTAGTGTCTAAACTCTTCTCCATGGCTGGACCCCCAAATAATATTCCTTTACGTGCTAAGGGTTATCTAGAGAGTGGGATAGGTTTAATAACTACCCTAACCCTAATGCGTACCCTAACCCTAACCCCTACCCTAACCCTAACACGTACCCTAATCCTAACCCGTACCCTAAACCGAGCCCTAACCCTAACCCTAACCCTAACCCATACCCTACGCCGTACCCGAAACCCTCCCCGAACCCGTACCCTAAGCCGTACCCTAAGCCTAACCCTAAGCCTAACCTTACCCTAGGCTACCCTTGAATGCTTCTGCCTCCAATAGATTTCCTAAGCACTAGTGTTTTAAGGAACAGCTTAAAAAGAGAATCCTAATGTGATTTCTTTATAATGGGTGTGTTCCTTATCTTATCCTAGTGTCTAAACTCTTCTCCATGGCTGCACCCCCAAATAATATTGCCTTACGTGCTAAGGGGTATCTAGAGAGTGGGATAGGTTTAATAACTACCCTAACACTAATGCGTACTCTAACCCTAACCCCTACCCTAACACTAACACGTACCCTAATCCTAACCCGTACCCTAAACCGAGCCCTAACCCTAACACTAACACTAACCCTAACCCTAACCCATACCCTACGCCGTACCTGAACCCCTCCCCAAACCCGTACCCTAAGCCGTACCCTAAGCCTAACCCTAAGCCTAACACTAACCCTACGCTACCCTTGACTGCTTCTGCCTCCAATAGATTTCCTAAGCACTAGTGTTTTAAGCAACAGCTTAAAAAGAGAATCCTAATGTGATTTCTTTATAATGGGTGTGTTCCTTATCTTATCCTAGTGTCTAAATTCTTCTCCATTGCTGGAACCCCAAATAATATTCCTTTACGTGCTAAGGGGTATCTAGAGAGTGGGATAGGTTTACTAACTACCCTAACCCTAACGCGTACCCTAACCCTAACCCCTACCCTAAACCTAACACGTACCCTAATCCTAACCGTACCCTAAACCGAGCCCTAACCCTAACACTAACCCTAACCCTAACCCTAACCCATACCCTACGCCGTACCCGAAACCCTCCCCGAACCCGTACCCTAAGCCGTACCCTAAGCCTAACCCTAAGCCTAACCCTAACCCTAGGCTACCCTTGACTGCTTCTGCCTCTTATAGATTTCCTAAGCACTAGTGTTTTAAGGAACAGCTTAAAAAGAGAATCCTAATGTGATTTCTTTATAATGGGTGTGTTCCTTATCTTATCCTAGTGTTTAAACTCTTCTCCATGGCTGGGCCCTCAAATAATATTCCTTTACGTGCTAAGGGGTATCTAGAGAGTGGGATAGGTTTAATAACTACCCTAACCCTAACGCGTACCCTAACCCTAACCCCTACCCTAACCCTAACACGTACCCTAATCCTAACCCGTACCCTAAACCGAGCCCTAACCCTAACACTAACCCTAACCCTAACCCTAACCCATACCCTACGCCGTACCCGCACCCCTCCCCGAACCCGTAACCTAAGCCATACCCTAAGCCTAACCCTAAGCCTAACCCTAACCCTAGGCTACCCTTGACTGCTTCTGCCTCCAATAGATTTCCTAAGCACTACTGTTTTAAGGAACAGCTTAAAAAGAGAATCCTAATGTGATTTCTTTATAATGGGTGTGTTCCTTATCTTATCCTAGTGTCTAAACTCTTCTCCATGGCTGCACCCCCAAATAATATTGCCTTACGTGCTAAGGGGTATCTAGAGAGTGGGATAGGTTTAATAACTACCCTAACCCTAATGCGTACTCTAACCCTAACCCCTACCCTAACACTAACACGTACCCTAATCCTAACCCGTACCCTAAACCGAGCCCTAACCCTAACACTAACACTAACCCTAACCCTAACCCATACCCTACGCCGTACCTGAACCCCTCCCCAAACCCATACCCTAAGCCGTACCCTAAGCCTAACCCTAAGCCTAACACTAACCCTAGGCTACCCTTGACTGCTTCTGCCTCCAATAGATTTCCTAAGCACTAGTGTTTTAAGCAACAGCTTAAAAAGAGAATCCTAATGTGATTTCTTTATAATGGGTGTGTTCCTTATCTTATCCTAGTGTCTAAACTCTTCTCCATGGCTGGACCCTCAAATAATATTCCTTTACGCGCTAAGGGGTATCTAGAGAGTGGGATAGGTTTAATAACTACCCTAACCCTAACGCGTACCCTAACCCTAACCCCTACCCTAACCCTAACACGTACCCTAATCCTAACCCGTACCCTAAACCGAGCCCTAACCCTAACACTAACCCTAACCCTAACCCTAACCCATACCCTACGCCGTACCCGCACCCCTCCCCGAACCCGTAACCTAAGCCGTACCCTAAGCCTAACCCTAAGCCTAACCCTAACCCTAGGCTACCCTTGACTGCTTCTGCCTCCAATAGATTTCCTAAGCACTAGTGTTTTAAGGAACAGCTTAAAAAGAGAATCCTAAAGTGATTTCTTTATAATGGGTGTGTTCCTTATCTTATCCTAGTGTCTAAACTCTTCTCCATGGCTGCACCCCCAAATAATATTCCCTTACGTGCTAAGGGGTATCTAGAGAGTGGGATAGGTTTAATAACTACCCTAACCCTAACGCGTACCCTAACCCTAACCCCTACCCTAACCCTAACACGTACCCTAATCCTAACCCGTACCCTAAACCGAGCCCTAACCCTAACACTAACCCTAACCCTAACCCTAACCCATACCCTACGCCGTACCCGCACCCCTCCCCGAACCCGTAACCTAAGCCGTACCCTAAGCCTAACCCTAAGCCTAACCCTAACCCTAGGCTACCCTTGACTGCTTCTGCCTCCAATAGATTTCCTAAGCACTAGTGTTTTAAGCAACAGCTTAAAAAGAGAATCCTAATGTGATTTCTTTATAATGGGTGTGTTCCTTATCTTATCCTAGTGTCTAAACTCTTCTCCATGGCTGGACCCCCAAATAATATTCCTTTACGTGCTAAGGGGTATCTAGAGAGTGGGATAGGTTTACTAACTACCCTAACCCTAACGCGTACCCTAACCCTAACCCCTACCCTAAACCTAACACGTACCCTAATCCTAACCGTACCCTAAACCGAGCCCTAACCCTAACACTAACCCTAAACCTAACCCTAACCCATACCCTACGCCGTACCCGAAACCCTCCCCGAACCCGTACCCTAAGCCGTACCCTAAGCCTAACCCTAAGCCTAACCCTAACCCTAGGCTACCCTTGACTGCTTCTGCCTCTTATAGATTTCCTAAGCACTAGTGTTTTAAGGAACAGCTTAAAAAGAGAATCCTAATGTGATTTCTTTATAATGGGTGTGTTCCTTATCTTATCCTAGTGTCTGAACTCTTCTCCATGGCTGCACCCCCAAATAATATTGCCTTACGTGCTAAGGGGTATCTAGAGAGTGGGATAGGTTTAATAACTACCCTAACCCTAATGCGTACTCTAACCCTAACCCCTACCCTAACTCTAACACGTACCCTAATCCTAACCGTACCCTAAACCGAGCCCTAACCCTAACACTAACCCTAACCCTAACCCTAACCCATACCCTACGCCGTACCCGCACCCCTCCCCGAACCCGTACCCTAAGACATACCCTAAACCTAACCCTAAGCCTAACCCTAACCCTAGGCTACCCTTGACTGCTTCTGCCTCCAATTGATTTCCTAAGCAGTAGTGTTTTAAGGAACAGCTTAAAAAGAGAATCCTAATGTGATTTCTTTATAATGGGTGTGTTCCTTATCTTATCCTAGTGTCTAAACTCTTCTCCATGGCTGGACCCCCAAATAATATTCCTTTACGTGCTAAGGGGGAGCTAGAGAGTGGGATAGGTTTACTAACTACCCTAGCCCTAACGCGTAACCTAACCCTAACCCCTACCCTAACCCTAACACGTACCCTAATCCTAACCCGTACCCTAAACCGAGCCCTAACCCTAACACTAACCCAAACCCTAACCCTAACCCATACCCTACGCCGTACACGAACACCTCCCCGAACCCATACCCCAAGCCGTACCCTAACCCTAACCCTAAGCCTAACCCTAACCCTAGGCTACCCTTGACTGCTTCTGCCTCCAATAGATTTCCTAAGCACTAGTGTTTTAAGCAACAGCTTAAAAAGAGAATCCTAATGTGATTTCTTTATAATGGGTGTGTTCCTTATCTTATCCTAGTGTCTAAACTCTTCTCCATGGCTGGACCCCCAAATAATATTCCTTTACGTGCTAAGGGGTATCTAGAGAGTGGGATAGGTTTAATAACTACCCTAACCCTAATGCGTACCCTAACCCTAACCCCTACCCTAACCCTAACACGTACCCTAATCCTAACCCGTACCCTAAACCGAGCCCTAACCCTAACCCTAACCCTAACCCATACCCTACGCCGTACCCGAAACCCTCCCCGAACCCGTACCCTAAGCCGTACCCTAAGCCTAACCCTAAGCCTAACCTTACCCTATGCTACCCTTGACTGCTTCTGCCTCCAATAGATTTCCTAAGCACTAGTGTTTTAAGGAACAGCTTAAAAAGAGAATCCTAATGTGATTTCTTTATAATGGGTGTGTTCCTTATCTTATCCTAGTGTCTAAACTCTTCTACATGGCTGCACCCCCAAATAATATTGCCTTACGTGCTAAGGGGTATCTAGAGAGTGGGATAGGTTTAATAACTACCCTAACCCTAATGCGTACTCTAACCCTAACCCCTACCCTAACACTAACACGTACCCTAATCCTAACCCGTACCCTAAACCGAGCCCTAACCCTAACACTAACACTAACCCTAACCCTAACCCATACCCTACGCCGTACCTGAACCCCTCCCCAAACCCGTACCCTAAGCCGTACCCTAAGCCTAACCCTAAGCCTAACACTAACCCTACGCTACCCTTGACTGCTTCTGCCTCCAATAGATTTCCTATGCACTAGTGTTTTAAGCAACAGCTTAAAAAGAGAATCCTAATGTGATTTCTTTATAATGGGTGTGTTCCTTATCTTATCCTAGTGTCTAAATTCTTCTCCATTGCTGGAACCCCAAATAATATTCCTTTACGTGCTAAGGGGTATCTAGAGAGTGGGATAGGTTTACTAACTACCCTAACCCTAACGCGTACCCTAACCCTAACCCCTACCCTAAACCTAACACGTACCCTAATCCTAACCGTACCCTAAACCGAGCCCTAACCCTAACACTAACCCTAAACCTAACCCTAACCCATACCCTACGCCGTACCCGAAACCCTCCCCGAACCCGTACCCTAAGCCGTACCCTAAGCCTAACCCTAAGCCTAACCCTAACCCTAGGCTACCCTTGACTGCTTCTGCCTCTTATAGATTTCCTAAGCACTAGTGTTTTAAGGAACAGCTTAAAAAGAGAATCCTAAAGTGATTTCTTTATAATGGGTGTGTTCCTTATCTTATCCTAGTGTCTAAACTCTTCTCCATGGCTGCACCCCCAAATAATATTGCCTTACGTGCTAAGGGGTATCTAGAGAGTGAGATAGGTTTAATAACTACCCTAACCCTAATGCGTACTCTAACCCTAACCCCTACCCTAACACTAACACGTACCCTAATCCTAACCGTACCCTAAACCGAGCCCTAACCCTAACAGTAACCCTAACCGTAACCCTAACCCATACCCTACGCCGTACCCGAAACCCTCCCCGAACCCGTACCCTAAGCCGTACCCTAAGCCTAACCCTAAGCCTAACCCTAACCCTAGGCTACCCTTGACTGCTTCTGCCTCCAATAGATTTCCTAAGCACTAGTGTTTTAAGCAACAGCTTAAAAAGAGAATCCTAATGTGATTTCTTTATAATGGGTGTGTTCCTTATCTTATCCTAGTGTCTAAACTCTTCTCCATGGCTGGACCCTCAAATAATATTCCTTTACGTGCTAAGGGGTATCTAGAGAGTGGGATAGGTTTAATAACTACCCTAACCCTAACGCGTACCCTAACCCTAACCCCTACCCTAACCCTAACACGTACCCTAATCCTAACCCGTACCCTAAACCGAGCCCTAACCCTAACACTAACCCTAACCCTAACCCTAACCCATACCCTACGCCGTACCCGCACCCCTCCCCGAACCCGTAACCTAAGCCGTACCCTAAGCCTAACCCTAAGCCTAACCCTAACCCTAGGCTACCCTTGACTGCTTCTGCCTCCAATAGATTTCCTAAGCACTAGTGTTTTAAGCAACAGCTTAAAAAGAGAATCCTAATGTGATTTCTTTATAATGGGTGTGTTCCTTATCTTATCCTAGTGTCTAAACTCTTCTCCATGGCTGGACCCCCAAATAATATTCCTTTACGTGCTAAGGGGTATCTAGAGAGTGGGATAGGTTTACTAACTACCCTAACCCTAACGCGTACCCTAACCCTAACCCCTACCCTAAACCTAACACGTACCCTAATCCTAACCGTACCCTAAACCGAGCCCTAACCCTAACACTAACCCTAAACCTAACCCTAACCCATACCCTACGCCGTACCCGAAACCCTCCCCGAACCCGTACCCTAAGCCGTACCCTAAGCCTAACCCTAAGCCTAACCCTAACCCTAGGCTACCCTTGACTGCTTCTGCCTCTTATAGATTTCCTAAGCACTAGTGTTTTAAGGAACAGCTTAAAAAGAGAATCCTAATGTGATTTCTTTATAATGGGTGTGTTCCTTATCTTATCCTAGTGTCTGAACTCTTCTCCATGGCTGCACCCCCAAATAATATTGCCTTACGTGCTAAGGGGTATCTAGAGAGTGGGATAGGTTTAATAACTACCCTAACCCTAATGCGTACTCTAACCCTAACCCCTACCCTAACACTAACACGTACCCTAATCCTAACCGTACCCTAAACCGAGCCCTAACCCTAACAGTAACCCTAACCGTAACCCTAACCCATACCCTACGCCGTACCCGAAACCCTCCCCGAACCCGTACCCTAAGCCGTACCCTAAGCCTAACCCTAAGCCTAACCCTAACCCTAGGCTACCCTTGACTGCTTCTGCCTCCAATAGATTTCCTAAGCACTAGTGTTTTAAGCAACAGCTTAAAAAGAGAATCCTAATGTGATTTCTTTATAATGGGTGTGTTCCTTATCTTATCCTAGTGTCTAAACTCTTCTCCATGGCTGGACCCTCAAATAATATTCCTTTACGTGCTAAGGGGTATCTAGAGAGTGGGATAGGTTTAATAACTACACTAACCCTAACGCGTACCCTAACCCTAACCCCTACCCTAACCCTAACACGTACCCTAATCCTAACCCGTACCCTAAACCGAGCCCTAACCCTAACACTAACCCTAACCCTAACCCTAACCCATACCCTACGCCGTACCCGCACCCCTCCCCGAACCCGTAACCTAAGCCGTACCCTAAGCCTAACCCTAAGCCTAACCCTAACCCTAGGCTACCCTTGACTGCTTCTGCCTCCAATAGATTTCCTAAGCACTAGTGTTTTAAGCAACAGCTTAAAAAGAGAATCCTAATGTGATTTCTTTATAATGGGTGTGTTCCTTATCTTATCCTAGTGTCTAAACTCTTCTCCATGGCTGGACCCCCAAATAATATTCCTTTACGTGCTAAGGGGTATCTAGAGAGTGGGATAGGTTTACTAACGACCCTAACCCTAATGCATACCCTAACCCTAACCCCTACCCTAAACCTAACACGTACCCTAATCCTAACCGTACCCTAAACCGAGCCCTAACCCTAACACAAACCCTAACCCTAACCCTAACCCATACCCTACGCCGTACCCGCACCCCTCCCCGAACCCGTACCCTAAGCCATACCCTAAACCTAACCCTAAGCCTAACCCTAACCCTAGGCTACCCTTCACTGCTTCTGCCTCCAATTGATTTCCTAAGCAGTAGTGTTTTAAGGAACAGCTTAAAAAGAGAATCCTAAAGTGATTTCTTTATAATGGGTGTGTTCCTTATCTTATCCTAGTGTCTAAACTCTTCTCCATGGCTGGACCCCCAAATAATATTCCTTTACGTGCTAAGGGGGAGCTAGAGAGTGGGATAGGTTTACTAACTACCCTAGCCCTAACGCGTAACCTAACCCTAACCCCTACCCTAACCCTAACACGTACCCTAATCCTAACCCGTACCCTAAACCGAGCCCTAACCCTAACACTAACCCAAACCCTAACCCTAACCCATACCCTACGCCGTACACGAACACCTCCCCGAACCCATACCCCAAGCCGTACCCTAAACCTAACCCTAAGCCTAACCCTAACCCTAGGCTACCCTTGACTGCTTCTGCCTCCAATAGATTTCCTAAGCACTAGTGTTTTAAGGAACAGCTTAAAAAGAGAATCCTAATGTGATTTCTTTATAATGGGTGTGTTCCTTATCTTATCCTAGTGTCTAAACTCTTCTCCATGGCTGCACCCCCAAATAATATTGCCTTACGTGCTAAGGGGTATCTAGAGAGTGGGATAGGTTTAATAACTACCCTAACCCTAATGCGTACTCTAACCCTAACCCCTACCCTAACACTAACACGTACCCTAATCCTAACCCGTACCCTAAACCGAGCCCTAACCCTAACACTAACACTAACCCTAACCCTAACCCATACCCTACGCCGTACCTGAACCCCTCCCCAAACCCGTACCCTAAGCCGTACCCTAAGCCTAACCCTAAGCCTAACACTAACCCTAGGCTACCCTTGACTGCTTCTGCCTCCAATAGATTTCCTAAGCACTAGTGTTTTAAGCAACAGCTTAAAAAGAGAATCCTAATGTGATTTCTGTATAATGGGTGTGTTCCTTATCTTATCCTAGTGTCTAAACTCTTCTCCATGGCTGGACCCTCAAATAATATTCCTTTACGTGCTAAGGGGTATCTAGAGAGTGGGATAGGTTTAATAACTACCCTAACCCTAACGCGTACCCTAACCCTAACCCCTACCCTAACCCTAACACGTACCCTAATCCTAACCCGTACCCTAAACCGAGCCCTAACCCTAACACTAACCCTAACCCTAACCCTAACCCATACCCTACGCCGTACCCGAAACCCTCCCCGAACCCGTACCCTAAGCCATACCCTAAGCCTAACCCTAAGCCTAACACTAACCCTAGGCTACCCTTTACTGCTTCTGCCTCCAATAGATTTCCTAAGCACTAGTGTTTTAAGCAACAGCTTAAAAAGAGAATCCTAATGTGATTTCTTTATAATGGGTGTGTTCCTTATCTTATCCTAGTGTCTAAACTCTTCTCCATGGCTGGACCCCCAAATAATATTCCTTACGTGCTAAGGGGTATCTAGAGAGTGGGATAGGTTTACTAACGACCCTAACCCTAATGCGTACCCTAACCCTAACCCCTACCCTAAACCTAACACGTACCCTAATCCTAACCGTACCCTAAACCGAGCCCTAACCCTAACACAAACCCTAACCCTAACCCTAACCCATAGCCTACGCCGTACCTGAAACCCTCCCCGAACCCGTACCCTAAGCCGTACCCTAAGCCTAACCCTAAGCCTAACCCTAACCCTAGGCTACCCTTGACTGCTTCTGCCTCCAATAGATTTCCTAAGCACTAGTGTTTTAAGGAACAGCTTAAAAAGAGAATCCTAAAGTGATTTCTTTATAATGGGTGTGTTCCTTATCTTATCCTAGCGTCTAAACTCTTCTCCATGGCTGGACCCCCAAATAATATTCCTTTACGTGCTAAGGGGTATCTAGAGAGTGGGATAGGTTTAACAACTACCCTAACCCTAACGCGTACCCTAAACCTAACCCCTACCCTAACCCTAACACGTACCCTAATCCTAACCCGTACCCTAAACCGAGCCCTAACCCTAACACTAACCCTAACCCTAACCCTAACCCATACCCTACGCCGTACCCGCACCCCTCCCCGAACCCGTACCCTAAGCCGTACCCTCAGCCGAACCCTAAGCCTAACCCTAACCCTAGGCTACCCTTGACTGCTTCTGCCTCCAATAGATTTCCTAAGCACTAGTGTTTTAAGGAACAGCTTAAAAAGAGAATCCTAATGTGATTTCTTTATAATGGGTGTGTTCCTTATCTTATCCTAGTGTCTAAACTCTTCTCCATGGCTGCACCCCCAAATAATATTGCCTTACGTGCTAAGGGGTATCTAGAGAGTGGGATAGGTTTAATAACTACCCTAACCCTAATGCGTACTCTAACCCTAACCCCTACCCTAACACTAACACGTACCCTAATCCTAACCCGTACCCTAAACCGAGCCCTAACCCTAACACTAACACTAACCCTAACCCTAACCCATACCCTACGCCGTACCCGAACCCCTCCCCAAACCCGTACCCTAAGCCGTACCCTAAGCCTAACCCTAAGCCTAACACTAACCCTAGGCTACCCTTGACTGCTTCTGCCTCCAATAGATTTCCTAAGCACTAGTGTTTTAAGCAACAGCTTAAAAAGAGAATCCTAATGTGATTTCTTTATAATGGGTGTGTTCCTTATCTTATCCTAGTGTCTAAACTCTTCTCCATGGCTGCACCCCCAAATAATATTCCCTTACGTGCTAAGGGGTATCTAGAGAGTGGGATAGGTTTAATAACTACCCTAACCCTAACACGTACCCTAACCCTAACCCCTACCCTAAACCTAACACGTACCCTAATCCTAACCTGTACCCTAAACCGAGCCCTAACCCTAACACTAACCCTAACCCTAACCCTAACCCATACCCTACGCCGTACCCGCACCCCTCCCCGAACCCGTACCCTAAGACATACCCTAAACCTAACCCTAAGCCTAACCCTAACCCTAGGCTACCCTTGACTGCTTCTGCCTCCAATTGATTTCCTAAGCAGTAGTGTTTTAAGGAACAGCTTAAAAAGAGAATCCTAATGTGATTTCTTTATAATGGGTGTGTTCCTTATCTTATCCTAGTGTCTAAACTCTTCTCCATGGCTGGACCCCCAAATAATATTACTTTACGTGCTAAGGGGGAGCTAGAGAGTGGGATAGGTTTACTAACTACCCTAGCCCTAACGCGTAACCTAACCCTAACCCCTACCCTAACCCTAACACGTACCCTAATCCTAACCCGTACCCTAAACCGAGCCCTAACCCTAACACTAACCCAAACCCTAACCCTAACCCATACCCTACGCCGTACACGAACACCTCCCCGAACCCATACCCCAAGCCGTACCCTAACCCTAACCCTAAGCCTAACCCTAACCCTAGGCTACCCTTGACTGCTTCTGCCTCCAATAGATTTCCTAAGCACTAGTGTTTTAAGCAACAGCTTAAAAAGAGAATCCTAATGTGATTTCTTTATAATGGGTGTGTTCCTTATCTTATCCTAGTGTCTAAACTCTTCTCCATGGCTGCACCCCCAAATAATATTGCCTTACGTGCTAAGGGGTATCTAGAGAGTGGGATAGGTTTAATAACTACCCTAACCCTAATGCGTACTCTAACCCTAACCCCTACCCTAACACTAACACGTACCCTAATCCTAACCCGTACCCTAAACCGAGCCCTAACCCTAACACTAACACTAACCCTAACCCTAACCCATACCCTACGCCGTACCTGAACCCCTCCCCAAACCCGTACCCTAAGCCGTACCCTAAGCCTAACCCTAAGCCTAACACTAACCCTAGGCTACCCTTGACTGCTTCTGCCTCCAATTGATTTCCTAAGCAGTAGTGTTTTAAGAAACAGCTTAAAAAGAGAATCCTAATGTGATTTCTTTATAATGGGTGTGTTCCTTATCTTATCCTAGTGTCTAAACTCTTCTCCATGGCTGGACCCCCAAATAATATTCCTTTACGTGCTAAGGGGGAGCTAGAGAGTGGGATAGGTTTAATAACTACCCTAGCCCTAACGCGTAACCTAACCCTAACCCCTACCCTAACCCTAACACGTACCCTAATCCTAACCCGTACCCTAAACCGAGCCCTAACCCTAACACTAACCCAAAACCTAACCCTAACCCATACCCTACGCCGTACACGAACACCTCCCCGAACCCATACCCCAAGCCGTACCCTAACCCTAACCCTAAGCCTAACCCTAACCCTAGGCTACCCTTGACTGCTTCTGCCTCCAATTGATTTCCTAAGCACTAGTGTTTTAAGAACAGCTTAAAAAGAGAATCCTAAAGTGATTTCTTTATAATGGGTGTGTTCCTTATCTTATCCTAGTGTCTAAACTCTTCTCCATGGCTGGACCCCCAAATAATATTCCTTTACGTGCTAAGGGGTATCTAGAGAGTGGGATAGGTTTAATAACTACCCTAACCCTAACGCGTACCCTAACCCTAACCCCTACTCTAACCCTAACACGTACCCTAATCCTAACCCGTACCCTAAACCGAGCCCTAACCCTAACACTAACCCTAACCCTAACCCTAACCCATACCCTACGCCGTACCCGAAACCCTCCCCGAACCCGTACCCTAAGCCATACCCTAAGCCTAACCCTAAGCCTAACACTAACCCTAGGCTACCCTTTACTGCTTCTGCCTCCAATAGATTTCCTAAGCACTAGTGTTTTAAGCAACAGCTTAAAAAGAGAATCCTAATGTGATTTCTTTATAATGGGTGTGTTCCTTATCTTATCCTAGTGTCTAAACTCTTCTCCATGGCTGGACCCCCAAATAATATTCCTTACGTGCTAAGGGGTATCTAGAGAGTGGGATAGGTTTACTAACGACCCTAACCCTAATGCGTACCCTAACCCTAACCCCTACCCTAAACCTAACACGTACCCTAATCCTAACCGTACCCTAAACCGAGCCCTAACCCTAACACAAACCCTAACCCTAACCCTAACCCATACCCTACGCCATACCCGAAACCCTCCCCGAACCCGTACCCTAAGCCGTACCCTAAGCCTAACCCTAAGCCTAACCCTAACCCTAGGCTACCCTTGACTGCTTCTGCCTCCAATAGATTTCCTAAGCACTAGTGTTTTAAGGAACAGCTTAAAAAGAGAATCCTAAAGTGATTTCTTTATAATGGGTGTGTTCCTTATCTTATCCTAGCGTCTAAACTCTTCTCCATGGCTGGACCCCCAAATAATATTCCTTTACGTGCTAAGGGGTATCTAGAGAGTGGGATAGGTTTAACAACTACCCTAACCCTAACGCGTACCCTAAACCTAACCCCTACCCTAACCCTAACACGTACCCTAATCCTAACCCGTACCCTAAACCGAGCCCTAACCCTAACACTAACCCTAACCCTAACCCTAACCCATACCCTACGCCGTACCCGCACCCCTCCCCGAACCCGTACCCTAAGCCGTACCCTCAGCCGAACCCTAAGCCTAACCCTAACCCTAGGCTACCCTTGACTGCTTCTGCCTCCAATAGATTTCCTAAGCACTAGTGTTTTAAGGAACAGCTTAAAAAGAGAATCCTAATGTGATTTCTTTATAATGGGTGTGTTCCTTATCTTATCCTAGTGTCTAAACTCTTCTCCATGGCTGCACCCCCAAATAATATTGCCTTACGTGCTAAGGGGTATCTAGAGAGTGGGATAGGTTTAATAACTACCCTAACCCTAATGCGTACTCTAACCCTAACCCCTACCCTAACACTAACACGTACCCTAATCCTAACCCGTACCCTAAACCGAGCCCTAACCCTAACACTAACACTAACCCTAACCCTAACCCATACCCTACGCCGTACCCGAACCCCTCCCCAAACCCGTACCCTAAGCCGTACCCTAAGCCTAACCCTAAGCCTAACACTAACCCTAGGCTACCCTTGACTGCTTCTGCCTCCAATAGATTTCCTAAGCACTAGTGTTTTAAGCAACAGCTTAAAAAGAGAATCCTAATGTGATTTCTTTATAATGGGTGTGTTCCTTATCTTATCCTAGTGTCTAAACTCTTCTCCATGGCTGCACCCCCAAATAATATTCCCTTACGTGCTAAGGGGTATCTAGAGAGTGGGATAGGTTTAATAACTACCCTAACCCTAACACGTACCCTAACCCTAACCCCTACCCTAAACCTAACACGTACCCTAATCCTAACCTGTACCCTAAACCGAGCCCTAACCCTAACACTAACCCTAACCCTAACCCTAACCCATACCCTACGCCGTACCCGCACCCCTCCCCGAACCCGTACCCTAAGACATACCCTAAACCTAACCCTAAGCCTAACCCTAACCCTAGGCTACCCTTGACTGCTTCTGCCTCCCATTGATTTCCTAAGCAGTAGTGTTTTAAGGAACAGCTTAAAAAGAGAATCCTAATGTGATTTCTTTATAATGGGTGTGTTCCTTATCTTATCCTAGTGTCTAAACTCTTCTCCATGGCTGGACCCCCAAATAATATTCCTTTACGTGCTAAGGGTTATCTAGAGAGTGGGATAGGTTTAATAACTACCCTAACCCTAATGCGTACCCTAACCCTAACCCCTACCCTAACCCTAACACGTACCCTAATCCTAACCCGTACCCTAAACCGAGCCCTAACCCTAACCCTAACCCTAACCCATACCCTACGCCGTACCCGAAACCCTCCCCGAACCCGTACCCTAAGCCGTACCCTAAGCCTAACCCTAAGCCTAACCTTACCCTAGGCTACCCTTGAATGCTTCTGCCTCCAATAGATTTCCTAAGCACTAGTGTTTTAAGGAACAGCTTAAAAAGAGAATCCTAATGTGATTTCTTTATAATGGGTGTGTTCCTTATCTTATCCTAGTGTCTAAACTCTTCTCCATGGCTGCACCCCCAAATAATATTGCCTTACGTGCTAAGGGGTATCTAGAGAGTGGGATAGGTTTAATAACTACCCTAACACTAATGCGTACTCTAACCCTAACCCCTACCCTAACACTAACACGTACCCTAATCCTAACCCGTACCCTAAACCGAGCCCTAACCCTAACACTAACACTAACCCTAACCCTAACCCATACCCTACGCCGTACCTGAACCCCTCCCCAAACCCGTACCCTAAGCCGTACCCTAAGCCTAACCCTAAGCCTAACACTAACCCTACGCTACCCTTGACTGCTTCTGCCTCCAATAGATTTCCTAAGCACTAGTGTTTTAAGCAACAGCTTAAAAAGAGAATCCTAATGTGATTTCTTTATAATGGGTGTGTTCCTTATCTTATCCTAGTGTCTAAATTCTTCTCCATTGCTGGAACCCCAAATAATATTCCTTTACGTGCTAAGGGGTATCTAGAGAGTGGGATAGGTTTACTAACTACCCTAACCCTAACGCGTACCCTAACCCTAACCCCTACCCTAAACCTAACACGTACCCTAATCCTAACCGTACCCTAAACCGAGCCCTAACCCTAACACTAACCCTAACCCTAACCCTAACCCATACCCTACGCCGTACCCGAAACCCTCCCCGAACCCGTACCCTAAGCCGTACCCTAAGCCTAACCCTAAGCCTAACCCTAACCCTAGGCTACCCTTGACTGCTTCTGCCTCTTATAGATTTCCTAAGCACTAGTGTTTTAAGGAACAGCTTAAAAAGAGAATCCTAATGTGATTTCTTTATAATGGGTGTGTTCCTTATCTTATCCTAGTGTTTAAACTCTTCTCCATGGCTGGGCCCTCAAATAATATTCCTTTACGTGCTAAGGGGTATCTAGAGAGTGGGATAGGTTTAATAACTACCCTAACCCTAACGCGTACCCTAACCCTAACCCCTACCCTAACCCTAACACGTACCCTAATCCTAACCCGTACCCTAAACCGAGCCCTAACCCTAACACTAACCCTAACCCTAACCCTAACCCATACCCTACGCCGTACCCGCACCCCTCCCCGAACCCGTAACCTAAGCCATACCCTAAGCCTAACCCTAAGCCTAACCCTAACCCTAGGCTACCCTTGACTGCTTCTGCCTCCAATAGATTTCCTAAGCACTACTGTTTTAAGGAACAGCTTAAAAAGAGAATCCTAATGTGATTTCTTTATAATGGGTGTGTTCCTTATCTTATCCTAGTGTCTGAACTCTTCTCCATGGCTGCACCCCCAAATAATATTGCCTTACGTGCTAAGGGGTATCTAGAGAGTGGGATAGGTTTAATAACTACCCTAACCCTAATGCGTACTCTAACCCTAACCCCTACCCTAACACTAACACGTACCCTAATCCTAACCCGTACCCTAAACCGAGCCCTAACCCTAACACTAACACTAACCCTAACCCTAACCCATACCCTACGCCGTACCTGAACCCCTCCCCAAACCCATACCCTAAGCCGTACCCTAAGCCTAACCCTAAGCCTAACACTAACCCTAGGCTACCCTTGACTGCTTCTGCCTCCAATAGATTTCCTAAGCACTAGTGTTTTAAGCAACAGCTTAAAAAGAGAATCCTAATGTGATTTCTTTATAATGGGTGTGTTCCTTATCTTATCCTAGTGTCTAAACTCTTCTCCATGGCTGGACCCTCAAATAATATTCCTTTACGCGCTAAGGGGTATCTAGAGAGTGGGATAGGTTTAATAACTACCCTAACCCTAACGCGTACCCTAACCCTAACCCCTACCCTAACCCTAACACGTACCCTAATCCTAACCCGTACCCTAAACCGAGCCCTAACCCTAACACTAACCCTAACCCTAACCCTAACCCATACCCTACGCCGTACCCGCACCCCTCCCCGAACCCGTAACCTAAGCCGTACCCTAAGCCTAACCCTAAGCCTAACCCTAACCCTAGGCTACCCTTGACTGCTTCTGCCTCCAATAGATTTCCTAAGCACTAGTGTTTTAAGGAACAGCTTAAAAAGAGAATCCTAAAGTGATTTCTTTATAATGGGTGTGTTCCTTATCTTATCCTAGTGTCTAAACTCTTCTCCATGGCTGCACCCCCAAATAATATTCCCTTACGTGCTAAGGGGTATCTAGAGAGTGGGATAGGTTTAATAACTACCCTAACCCTAACGCGTACCCTAACCCTAACCCCTACCCTAACCCTAACACGTACCCTAATCCTAACCCGTACCCTAAACCGAGCCCTAACCCTAACACTAACCCTAACCCTAACCCTAACCCATACCCTACGCCGTACCCGCACCCCTCCCCGAACCCGTAACCTAAGCCGTACCCTAAGCCTAACCCTAAGCCTAACCCTAACCCTAGGCTACCCTTGACTGCTTCTGCCTCCAATAGATTTCCTAAGCACTAGTGTTTTAAGCAACAGCTTAAAAAGAGAATCCTAATGTGATTTCTTTATAATGGGTGTGTTCCTTATCTTATCCTAGTGTCTAAACTCTTCTCCATGGCTGGACCCCCAAATAATATTCCTTTACGTGCTAAGGGGTATCTAGAGAGTGGGATAGGTTTACTAACTACCCTAACCCTAACGCGTACCCTAACCCTAACCCCTACCCTAAACCTAACACGTACCCTAATCCTAACCGTACCCTAAACCGAGCCCTAACCCTAACACTAACCCTAAACCTAACCCTAACCCATACCCTACGCCGTACCCGAAACCCTCCCCGAACCCGTACCCTAAGCCGTACCCTAAGCCTAACCCTAAGCCTAACCCTAACCCTAGGCTACCCTTGACTGCTTCTGCCTCTTATAGATTTCCTAAGCACTAGTGTTTTAAGGAACAGCTTAAAAAGAGAATCCTAATGTGATTTCTTTATAATGGGTGTGTTCCTTATCTTATCCTAGTGTCTGAACTCTTCTCCATGGCTGCACCCCCAAATAATATTGCCTTACGTGCTAAGGGGTATCTAGAGAGTGGGATAGGTTTAATAACTACCCTAACCCTAATGCGTACTCTAACCCTAACCCCTACCCTAACACTAACACGTACCCTAATCCTAACCGTACCCTAAACCGAGCCCTAACCCTAACAGTAACCCTAACCGTAACCCTAACCCATACCCTACGCCGTACCCGAAACCCTCCCCGAACCCGTACCCTAAGCCGTACCCTAAGCCTAACCCTAAGCCTAACCCTAACCCTAGGCTACCCTTGACTGCTTCTGCCTCCAATAGATTTCCTAAGCACTAGTGTTTTAAGCAACAGCTTAAAAAGAGAATCCTAATGTGATTTCTTTATAATGGGTGTGTTCCTTATCTTATCCTAGTGTCTAAACTCTTCTCCATGGCTGGACCCTCAAATAATATTCCTTTACGTGCTAAGGGGTATCTAGAGAGTGGGATAGGTTTAATAACTACACTAACCCTAACGCGTACCCTAACCCTAACCCCTACCCTAACCCTAACACGTACCCTAATCCTAACCCGTACCCTAAACCGAGCCCTAACCCTAACACTAACCCTAACCCTAACCCTAACCCATACCCTACGCCGTACCCGCACCCCTCCCCGAACCCGTAACCTAAGCCGTACCCTAAGCCTAACCCTAAGCCTAACCCTAACCCTAGGCTACCCTTGACTGCTTCTGCCTCCAATAGATTTCCTAAGCACTAGTGTTTTAAGCAACAGCTTAAAAAGAGAATCCTAATGTGATTTCTTTATAATGGGTGTGTTCCTTATCTTATCCTAGTGTCTAAACTCTTCTCCATGGCTGGACCCCCAAATAATATTCCTTTACGTGCTAAGGGGTATCTAGAGAGTGGGATAGGTTTACTAACGACCCTAACCCTAATGCATACCCTAACCCTAACCCCTACCCTAAACCTAACACGTACCCTAATCCTGACCGTACCCTAAACCGAGCCCTAACCCTAACACAAACCCTAACCCTAACCCTAACCCATACCCTACGCCGTACCCGCACCCCTCCCCGAACCCGTACCCTAAGCCATACCCTAAACCTAACCCTAAGCCTAACCCTAACCCTAGGCTACCCTTCACTGCTTCTGCCTCCAATTGATTTCCTAAGCAGTAGTGTTTTAAGGAACAGCTTAAAAAGAGAATCCTAAAGTGATTTCTTTATAATGGGTGTGTTCCTTATCTTATCCTAGTGTCTAAACTCTTCTCCATGGCTGGACCCCCAAATAATATTCCTTTACGTGCTAAGGGGGAGCTAGAGAGTGGGATAGGTTTACTAACTACCCTAGCCCTAACGCGTAACCTAACCCTAACCCCTACCCTAACCCTAACACGTACCCTAATCCTAACCCGTACCCTAAACCGAGCCCTAACCCTAACACTAACCCAAACCCTAACCCTAACCCATACCCTACGCCGTACACGAACACCTCCCCGAACCCATACCCCAAGCCGTACCCTAAACCTAACCCTAAGCCTAACCCTAACCCTAGGCTACCCTTGACTGCTTCTGCCTCCAATAGATTTCCTAAGCACTAGTGTTTTAAGGAACAGCTTAAAAAGAGAATCCTAATGTGATTTCTTTATAATGGGTGTGTTCCTTATCTTATCCTAGTGTCTAAACTCTTCTCCATGGCTGCACCCCCAAATAATATTGCCTTACGTGCTAAGGGGTATCTAGAGAGTGGGATAGGTTTAATAACTACCCTAACCCTAATGCGTACTCTAACCCTAACCCCTACCCTAACACTAACACGTACCCTAATCCTAACCCGTACCCTAAACCGAGCCCTAACCCTAACACTAACACTAACCCTAACCCTAACCCATACCCTACGCCGTACCTGAACCCCTCCCCAAACCCGTACCCTAAGCCGTACCCTAAGCCTAACCCTAAGCCTAACACTAACCCTAGGCTACCCTTGACTGCTTCTGCCTCCAATAGATTTCCTAAGCACTAGTGTTTTAAGCAACAGCTTAAAAAGAGAATCCTAATGTGATTTCTGTATAATGGGTGTGTTCCTTATCTTATCCTAGTGTCTAAACTCTTCTCCATGGCTGGACCCTCAAATAATATTCCTTTACGTGCTAAGGGGTATCTAGAGAGTGGGATAGGTTTAATAACTACCCTAACCCTAACGCGTACCCTAACCCTAACCCCTACCCTAACCCTAACACGTACCCTAATCCTAACCCGTACCCTAAACCGAGCCCTAACCCTAACACTAACCCTAACCCTAACCCTAACCCATACCCTACGCCGTACCCGAAACCCTCCCCGAACCCGTACCCTAAGCCATACCCTAAGCCTAACCCTAAGCCTAACACTAACCCTAGGCTACCCTTTACTGCTTCTGCCTCCAATAGATTTCCTAAGCACTAGTGTTTTAAGCAACAGCTTAAAAAGAGAATCCTAATGTGATTTCTTTATAATGGGTGTGTTCCTTATCTTATCCTAGTGTCTAAACTCTTCTCCATGGCTGGACCCCCAAATAATATTCCTTACGTGCTAAGGGGTATCTAGAGAGTGGGATAGGTTTACTAACGACCCTAACCCTAATGCGTACCCTAACCCTAACCCCTACCCTAAACCTAACACGTACCCTAATCCTAACCGTACCCTAAACCGAGCCCTAACCCTAACACAAACCCTAACCCTAACCCTAACCCATAGCCTACGCCGTACCTGAAACCCTCCCCGAACCCGTACCCTAAGCCGTACCCTAAGCCTAACCCTAAGCCTAACCCTAACCCTAGGCTACCCTTGACTGCTTCTGCCTTCAATAGATTTCCTAAGCACTAGTGTTTTAAGGAACAGCTTAAAAAGAGAATCCTAAAGTGATTTCTTTATAATGGGTGTGTTCCTTATCTTATCCTAGCGTCTAAACTCTTCTCCATGGCTGGACCCCCAAATAATATTCCTTTACGTGCTAAGGGGTATCTAGAGAGTGGGATAGGTTTAACAACTACCCTAACCCTAACGCGTACCCTAAACCTAACCCCTACCCTAACCCTAACACGTACCCTAATCCTAACCCGTACCCTAAACCGAGCCCTAACCCTAACACTAACCCTAACCCTAACCCTAACCCATACCCTACGCCGTACCCGCACCCCTCCCCGAACCCGTACCCTAAGCCGTACCCTCAGCCGAACCCTAAGCCTAACCCTAACCCTAGGCTACCCTTGACTGCTTCTGCCTCCAATAGATTTCCTAAGCACTAGTGTTTTAAGGAACAGCTTAAAAAGAGAATCCTAATGTGATTTCTTTATAATGGGTGTGTTCCTTATCTTATCCTAGTGTCTAAACTCTTCTCCATGGCTGCACCCCCAAATAATATTGCCTTACGTGCTAAGGGGTATCTAGAGAGTGGGATAGGTTTAATAACTACCCTAACCCTAATGCGTACTCTAACCCTAACCCCTACCCTAACACTAACACGTACCCTAATCCTAACCCGTACCCTAAACCGAGCCCTAACCCTAACACTAACACTAACCCTAACCCTAACCCATACCCTACGCCGTACCCGAACCCCTCCCCAAACCCGTACCCTAAGCCGTACCCTAAGCCTAACCCTAAGCCTAACACTAACCCTAGGCTACCCTTGACTGCTTCTGCCTCCAATAGATTTCCTAAGCACTAGTGTTTTAAGCAACAGCTTAAAAAGAGAATCCTAATGTGATTTCTTTATAATGGGTGTGTTCCTTATCTTATCCTAGTGTCTAAACTCTTCTCCATGGCTGCACCCCCAAATAATATTCCCTTACGTGCTAAGGGGTATCTAGAGAGTGGGATAGGTTTAATAACTACCCTAACCCTAACACGTACCCTAACCCTAACCCCTACCCTAAACCTAACACGTACCCTAATCCTAACCTGTACCCTAAACCGAGCCCTAACCCTAACACTAACCCTAACCCTAACCCTAACCCATACCCTACGCCGTACCCGCACCCCTCCCCGAACCCGTACCCTAAGACATACCCTAAACCTAACCCTAAGCCTAACCCTAACCCTAGGCTACCCTTGACTGCTTCTGCCTCCAATTGATTTCCTAAGCAGTAGTGTTTTAAGGAACAGCTTAAAAAGAGAATCCTAATGTGATTTCTTTATAATGGGTGTGTTCCTTATCTTATCCTAGTGTCTAAACTCTTCTCCATGGCTGGACCCCCAAATAATATTACTTTACGTGCTAAGGGGGAGCTAGAGAGTGGGATAGGTTTACTAACTACCCTAGCCCTAACGCGTAACCTAACCCTAACCCCTACCCTAACCCTAACACGTACCCTAATCCTAACCCGTACCCTAAACCGAGCCCTAACCCTAACACTAACCCAAACCCTAACCCTAACCCATACCCTACGCCGTACACGAACACCTCCCCGAACCCATACCCCAAGCCGTACCCTAACCCTAACCCTAAGCCTAACCCTAACCCTAGGCTACCCTTGACTGCTTCTGCCTCCAATAGATTTCCTAAGCACTAGTGTTTTAAGCAACAGCTTAAAAAGAGAATCCTAATGTGATTTCTTTATAATGGGTGTGTTCCTTATCTTATCCTAGTGTCTAAACTCTTCTCCATGGCTGCACCCCCAAATAATATTGCCTTACGTGCTAAGGGGTATCTAGAGAGTGGGATAGGTTTAATAACTACCCTAACCCTAATGCGTACTCTAACCCTAACCCCTACCCTAACACTAACACGTACCCTAATCCTAACCCGTACCCTAAACCGAGCCCTAACCCTAACACTAACACTAACCCTAACCCTAACCCATACCCTACGCCGTACCTGAACCCCTCCCCAAACCCGTACCCTAAGCCGTACCCTAAGCCTAACCCTAAGCCTAACACTAACCCTAGGCTACCCTTCACTGCTTCTGCCTCCAATTGATTTCCTAAGCAGTAGTGTTTTAAGAAACAGCTTAAAAAGAGAATCCTAATGTGATTTCTTTATAATGGGTGTGTTCCTTATCTTATCCTAGTGTCTAAACTCTTCTCCATGGCTGGACCCCCAAATAATATTCCTTTACGTGCTAAGGGGGAGCTAGAGAGTGGGATAGGTTTAATAACTACCCTAGCCCTAACGCGTAACCTAACCCTAACCCCTACCCTAACCCTAACACGTACCCTAATCCTAACCCGTACCCTAAACCGAGCCCTAACCCTAACACTAACCCAAAACCTAACCCTAACCCATACCCTACGCCGTACACGAACACCTCCCCGAACCCATACCCCAAGCCGTACCCTAACCCTAACCCTAAGCCTAACCCTAACCCTAGGCTACCCTTGACTGCTTCTGCCTCCAATTGATTTCCTAAGCACTAGTGTTTTAAGAACAGCTTAAAAAGAGAATCCTAAAGTGATTTCTTTATAATGGGTGTGTTCCTTATCTTATCCTAGTGTCTAAACTCTTCTCCATGGCTGGACCCCCAAATAATATTCCTTTACGTGCTAAGGGGTATCTAGAGAGTGGGATAGGTTTAATAACTACCCTAACCCTAACGCGTACCCTAACCCTAACCCCTACTCTAACCCTAACACGTACCCTAATCCTAACCCGTACCCTAAACCGAGCCCTAACCCTAACACTAACCCTAACCCTAACCCTAACCCATACCCTACGCCGTACCCGAAACCCTCCCCGAACCCGTACCCTAAGCCATACCCTAAGCCTAACCCTAAGCCTAACACTAACCCTAGGCTACCCTTTACTGCTTCTGCCTCCAATAGATTTCCTAAGCACTAGTGTTTTAAGCAACAGCTTAAAAAGAGAATCCTAATGTGATTTCTTTATAATGGGTGTGTTCCTTATCTTATCCTAGTGTCTAAACTCTTCTCCATGGCTGGACCCCCAAATAATATTCCTTACGTGCTAAGGGGTATCTAGAGAGTGGGATAGGTTTACTAACGACCCTAACCCTAATGCGTACCCTAACCCTAACCCCTACCCTAAACCTAACACGTACCCTAATCCTAACCGTACCCTAAACCGAGCCCTAACCCTAACACAAACCCTAACCCTAACCCTAACCCATACCCTACGCCATACCCGAAACCCTCCCCGAACCCGTACCCTAAGCCGTACCCTAAGCCTAACCCTAAGCCTAACCCTAACCCTAGGCTACCCTTGACTGCTTCTGCCTCCAATAGATTTCCTAAGCACTAGTGTTTTAAGGAACAGCTTAAAAAGAGAATCCTAAAGTGATTTCTTTATAATGGGTGTGTTCCTTATCTTATCCTAGCGTCTAAACTCTTCTCCATGGCTGGACCCCCAAATAATATTCCTTTACGTGCTAAGGGGTATCTAGAGAGTGGGATAGGTTTAACAACTACCCTAACCCTAACGCGTACCCTAAACCTAACCCCTACCCTAACCCTAACACGTACCCTAATCCTAACCCGTACCCTAAACCGAGCCCTAACCCTAACACTAACCCTAACCCTAACCCTAACCCATACCCTACGCCGTACCCGCACCCCTCCCCGAACCCGTACCCTAAGCCGTACCCTCAGCCGAACCCTAAGCCTAACCCTAACCCTAGGCTACCCTTGACTGCTTCTGCCTCCAATAGATTTCCTAAGCACTAGTGTTTTAAGGAACAGCTTAAAAAGAGAATCCTAATGTGATTTCTTTATAATGGGTGTGTTCCTTATCTTATCCTAGTGTCTAAACTCTTCTCCATGGCTGCACCCCCAAATAATATTGCCTTACGTGCTAAGGGGTATCTAGAGAGTGGGATAGGTTTAATAACTACCCTAACCCTAATGCGTACTCTAACCCTAACCCCTACCCTAACACTAACACGTACCCTAATCCTAACCCGTACCCTAAACCGAGCCCTAACCCTAACACTAACACTAACCCTAACCCTAACCCATACCCTACGCCGTACCCGAACCCCTCCCCAAACCCGTACCCTAAGCCGTACCCTAAGCCTAACCCTAAGCCTAACACTAACCCTAGGCTACCCTTGACTGCTTCTGCCTCCAATAGATTTCCTAAGCACTAGTGTTTTAAGCAACAGCTTAAAAAGAGAATCCTAATGTGATTTCTTTATAATGGGTGTGTTCCTTATCTTATCCTAGTGTCTAAACTCTTCTCCATGGCTGCACCCCCAAATAATATTCCCTTACGTGCTAAGGGGTATCTAGAGAGTGGGATAGGTTTAATAACTACCCTAACCCTAACACGTACCCTAACCCTAACCCCTACCCTAAACCTAACACGTACCCTAATCCTAACCTGTACCCTAAACCGAGCCCTAACCCTAACACTAACCCTAACCCTAACCCTAACCCATACCCTACGCCGTACCCGCACCCCTCCCCGAACCCGTACCCTAAGACATACCCTAAACCTAACCCTAAGCCTAACCCTAACCCTAGGCTACCCTTGACTGCTTCTGCCTCCCATTGATTTCCTAAGCAGTAGTGTTTTAAGGAACAGCTTAAAAAGAGAATCCTAATGTGATTTCTTTATAATGGGTGTGTTCCTTATCTTATCCTAGTGTCTAAACTCTTCTCCATGGCTGGACCCCCAAATAATATTCCTTTACGTGCTAAGGGTTATCTAGAGAGTGGGATAGGTTTAATAACTACCCTAACCCTAATGCGTACCCTAACCCTAACCCCTACCCTAACCCTAACACGTACCCTAATCCTAACCCGTACCCTAAACCGAGCCCTAACCCTAACCCTAACCCTAACCCATACCCTACGCCGTACCCGAAACCCTCCCCGAACCCGTACCCTAAGCCGTACCCTAAGCCTAACCCTAAGCCTAACCTTACCCTAGGCTACCCTTGAATGCTTCTGCCTCCAATAGATTTCCTAAGCACTAGTGTTTTAAGGAACAGCTTAAAAAGAGAATCCTAATGTGATTTCTTTATAATGGGTGTGTTCCTTATCTTATCCTAGTGTCTAAACTCTTCTCCATGGCTGCACCCCCAAATAATATTGCCTTACGTGCTAAGGGGTATCTAGAGAGTGGGATAGGTTTAATAACTACCCTAACACTAATGCGTACTCTAACCCTAACCCCTACCCTAACACTAACACGTACCCTAATCCTAACCCGTACCCTAAACCGAGCCCTAACCCTAACACTAACACTAACCCTAACCCTAACCCATACCCTACGCCGTACCTGAACCCCTCCCCAAACCCGTACCCTAAGCCGTACCCTAAGCCTAACCCTAAGCCTAACACTAACCCTACGCTACCCTTGACTGCTTCTGCCTCCAATAGATTTCCTAAGCACTAGTGTTTTAAGCAACAGCTTAAAAAGAGAATCCTAATGTGATTTCTTTATAATGGGTGTGTTCCTTATCTTATCCTAGTGTCTAAATTCTTCTCCATTGCTGGAACCCCAAATAATATTCCTTTACGTGCTAAGGGGTATCTAGAGAGTGGGATAGGTTTACTAACTACCCTAACCCTAACGCGTACCCTAACCCTAACCCCTACCCTAAACCTAACACGTACCCTAATCCTAACCGTACCCTAAACCGAGCCCTAACCCTAACACTAACCCTAACCCTAACCCTAACCCATACCCTACGCCGTACCCGAAACCCTCCCCGAACCCGTACCCTAAGCCGTACCCTAAGCCTAACCCTAAGCCTAACCCTAACCCTAGGCTACCCTTGACTGCTTCTGCCTCTTATAGATTTCCTAAGCACTAGTGTTTTAAGGAACAGCTTAAAAAGAGAATCCTAATGTGATTTCTTTATAATGGGTGTGTTCCTTATCTTATCCTAGTGTTTAAACTCTTCTCCATGGCTGGGCCCTCAAATAATATTCCTTTACGTGCTAAGGGGTATCTAGAGAGTGGGATAGGTTTAATAACTACCCTAACCCTAACGCGTACCCTAACCCTAACCCCTACCCTAACCCTAACACGTACCCTAATCCTAACCCGTACCCTAAACCGAGCCCTAACCCTAACACTAACCCTAACCCTAACCCTAACCCATACCCTACGCCGTACCCGCACCCCTCCCCGAACCCGTAACCTAAGCCATACCCTAAGCCTAACCCTAAGCCTAACCCTAACCCTAGGCTACCCTTGACTGCTTCTGCCTCCAATAGATTTCCTAAGCACTACTGTTTTAAGGAACAGCTTAAAAAGAGAATCCTAATGTGATTTCTTTATAATGGGTGTGTTCCTTATCTTATCCTAGTGTCTAAACTCTTCTCCATGGCTGCACCCCCAAATAATATTGCCTTACGTGCTAAGGGGTATCTAGAGAGTGGGATAGGTTTAATAACTACCCTAACCCTAATGCGTACTCTAACCCTAACCCCTACCCTAACACTAACACGTACCCTAATCCTAACCCGTACCCTAAACCGAGCCCTAACCCTAACACTAACACTAACCCTAACCCTAACCCATACCCTACGCCGTACCTGAACCCCTCCCCAAACCCATACCCTAAGCCGTACCCTAAGCCTAACCCTAAGCCTAACACTAACCCTAGGCTACCCTTGACTGCTTCTGCCTCCAATAGATTTCCTAAGCACTAGTGTTTTAAGCAACAGCTTAAAAAGAGAATCCTAATGTGATTTCTTTATAATGGGTGTGTTCCTTATCTTATCCTAGTGTCTAAACTCTTCTCCATGGCTGGACCCTCAAATAATATTCCTTTACGCGCTAAGGGGTATCTAGAGAGTGGGATAGGTTTAATAACTACCCTAACCCTAACGCGTACCCTAACCCTAACCCCTACCCTAACCCTAACACGTACCCTAATCCTAACCCGTACCCTAAACCGAGCCCTAACCCTAACACTAACCCTAACCCTAACCCTAACCCATACCCTACGCCGTACCCGCACCCCTCCCCGAACCCGTAACCTAAGCCGTACCCTAAGCCTAACCCTAAGCCTAACCCTAACCCTAGGCTACCCTTGACTGCTTCTGCCTCCAATAGATTTCCTAAGCACTAGTGTTTTAAGGAACAGCTTAAAAAGAGAATCCTAAAGTGATTTCTTTATAATGGGTGTGTTCCTTATCTTATCCTAGTGTCTAAACTCTTCTCCATGGCTGCACCCCCAAATAATATTCCCTTACGTGCTAAGGGGTATCTAGAGAGTGGGATAGGTTTAATAACTACCCTAACCCTAACGCGTACCCTAACCCTAACCCCTACCCTAACCCTAACACGTACCCTAATCCTAACCTGTACCCTAAACCGAGCCCTAACCCTAACACTAACCCTAACCCTAACCCTAACCCATACCCTACGCCGTACCCGCACCCCTCCCCGAACCCGTACCCTAAGCCATACCCTAAACCTAACACTAAGCCTAACCCTAACCCTAGGCTACCCTTGACTGCTTCTGCCTCCAATTGATTTCCTAAGCAGTAGTGTTTTAAGGAACAGCTTAAAAAGAGAATCCTAATGTGATTTCTTTATAATGGGTGTGTTCCTTATCTTATCCTAGTGTCTAAACTCTTCTCCATGGCTGGACCCCCAAATAATATTCCTTTACGTGCTAAGGGGGAGCTAGAGAGTGGGATAGGTTTAATAACTACCCTAGCCCTAACGCGTAACCTAACCCTAACCCCTACCCTAACCCTAACACGTACCCTAATCCTAACCCGTACCCTAAACCGAGCCCTAACCCTAACACTAACCCAAACCCTAACCCTAACCCATACCCTACGCCGTACACGAACACCTCCCCAAACCCATACCCCAAGCCGTACCCTAACCCTAACCCTAAGCCTAACCCTAACCCTAGGCTACCCTTGACTGCTTCTGCCTCCAATTGATTTCCTAAGCACTAGTGTTTTAAGAACAGCTTAAAAAGAGAATCCTAAAGTGATTTCTTTATAATGGGTGTGTTCCTTATCTTATCCTAGTGTCTAAACTCTTCTCCATGGCTGGACCCCCAAATAATATTCCTTTACGTGCTAAGGGGTATCTAGAGAGTGGGATAGGTTTAATAACTACCCTAACCCTAACGCGTACCCTAACCCTAACCCCTACCCTAACCCTAACACGTACCCTAATCCTAACCCGTACCCTAAACCGAGCCCTAACCCTAACACTAACCCTAACCCTAACCCTAACCCATACCCTACGCCGTACCCGAAACCCTCCCCGAACCCGTACCCTAAGCCATACCCTAAGCCTAACCCTAAGCCTAACACTAACCCTAGGCTACCCTTGACTGCTTCTGCCTCCAATTGATTTCCTAAGCAGTAGTGTTTTAAGGAACAGCTTAAAAAGAGAATCCTAATGTGATTTCTTTATAATGGGTGTGTTCCTTATCTTATCCTAGTGTCTAAACTCTTCTCCATGGCTGGACCCCCAAATAATATTCCTTTACGTGCTAAGGGGTATCTAGAGAGTGGGATAGGTTTACTAACGACCCTAACCCTAATGCGTACCCTAACCCTAACCCCTACCCTAAACCTAACACGTACCCTAATCCTAACCGTACCCTAAACCGAGCCCTAACCCTAACACAAACCCTAACCCTAACCCTAACACATACCCTACGCCGTACCCGAAACCCTCCCCGAACCCGTACCCTAAGCCGTACCCTAAGCCTAACCCTAAGCCTAACCCTAACCCTAGGCTACCCTTGACTGCTTCTGCCTCCAATAGATTTCCTAAGCACTAGTGTTTTAAGGAACAGCTTAAAAAGAGAATCCTAAAGTGATTTCTTTATAATGGGTGTGTTCCTTATCTTATCCTAGCGTCTAAACTCTTCTCCATGGCTGGACCCCCAAATAATATTCCTTTACGTGCTAAGGGGTATCTAGAGAGTGGGATAGGTTTAACAACTACCCTAACCCTAACGCGTACCCTAAACCTAACCCCTACCCTAACCCTAACACGTACCCTAATCCTAACCCGTACCCTAAACCGAGCCCTAACCCTAACACTAACCCTAACCCTAACCCTAACCCATACCCTACGCCGTACCCGCACCCCTCCCCGAACCCGTACCCTAAGCCGTACCCTCAGCCGAACCCTAAGCCTAACCCTAACCCTAGGCTACCCTTGACTGCTTCTGCCTCCAATAGATTTCCTAAGCACTAGTGTTTTAAGGAACAGCTTAAAAAGAGAATCCTAATGTGATTTCTTTATAATGGGTGTGTTCCTTATCTTATCCTAGTGTCTAAACTCTTCTCCATGGCTGCACCCCCAAATAATATTGCCTTACGTGCTAAGGGGTATCTAGAGAGTGGGATAGGTTTAATAACTACCCTAACCCTAATGCGTACTCTAACCCTAACCCCTACCCTAACACTAACACGTACCCTAATCCTAACCCGTACCCTAAACCGAGCCCTAACCCTAACACTAACACTAACCCTAACCCTAACCCATACCCTACGCCGTACCCGAACCCCTCCCCAAACCCGTACCCTAAGCCGTACCCTAAGCCTAACCCTAAGCCTAACACTAACCCTAGGCTACCCTTGACTGCTTCTGCCTCCAATAGATTTCCTAAGCACTAGTGTTTTAAGCAACAGCTTAAAAAGAGAATCCTAATGTGATTTCTTTATAATGGGTGTGTTCCTTATCTTATCCTAGTGTCTAAACTCTTCTCCATGGCTGCACCCCCAAATAATATTCCCTTACGTGCTAAGGGGTATCTAGAGAGTGGGATAGGTTTAATAACTACCCTAACCCTAACACGTACCCTAACCCTAACCCCTACCCTAAACCTAACACGTACCCTAATCCTAACCTGTACCCTAAACCGAGCCCTAACCCTAACACTAACCCTAACCCTAACCCTAACCCATACCCTACGCCGTACCCGCACCCCTCCCCGAACCCGTACCCTAAGACATACCCTAAACCTAACCCTAAGCCTAACCCTAACCCTAGGCTACCCTTGACTGCTTCTGCCTCCCATTGATTTCCTAAGCAGTAGTGTTTTAAGGAACAGCTTAAAAAGAGAATCCTAATGTGATTTCTTTATAATGGGTGTGTTCCTTATCTTATCCTAGTGTCTAAACTCTTCTCCATGGCTGGACCCCCAAATAATATTACTTTACGTGCTAAGGGGGAGCTAGAGAGTGGGATAGGTTTACTAACTACCCTAGCCCTAACGCGTAACCTAACCCTAACCCCTACCCTAACCCTAACACGTACCCTAATCCTAACCCGTACCCTAAACCGAGCCCTAACCCTAACACTAACCCAAACCCTAACCCTAACCCATACCCTACGCCGTACACGAACACCTCCCCGAACCCATACCCCAAGCCGTACCCTAACCCTAACCCTAAGCCTAACCCTAACCCTAGGCTACCCTTGACTGCTTCTGCCTCCAATAGATTTCCTAAGCACTAGTGTTTTAAGCAACAGCTTAAAAAGAGAATCCTAATGTGATTTCTTTATAATGGGTGTGTTCCTTATCTTATCCTAGTGTCTAAACTCTTCTCCATGGCTGGACCCCCAAATAATATTCCTTTACGTGCTAAGGGTTATCTAGAGAGTGGGATAGGTTTAATAACTACCCTAACCCTAATGCGTACCCTAACCCTAACCCCTACCCTAACCCTAACACGTACCCTAATCCTAACCCGTACCCTAAACCGAGCCCTAACCCTAACCCTAACCCTAACCCATACCCTACGCCGTACCCGAAACCCTCCCCGAACCCGTACCCTAAGCCGTACCCTAAGCCTAACCCTAAGCCTAACCTTACCCTAGGCTACCCTTGAATGCTTCTGCCTCCAATAGATTTCCTAAGCACTAGTGTTTTAAGGAACAGCTTAAAAAGAGAATCCTAATGTGATTTCTTTATAATGGGTGTGTTCCTTATCTTATCCTAGTGTCTAAACTCTTCTCCATGGCTGCACCCCCAAATAATATTGCCTTACGTGCTAAGGGGTATCTAGAGAGTGGGATAGTTTTAATAACTACCCTAACACTAATGCGTACTCTAACCCTAACCCCTACCCTAACACTAACACGTACCCTAATCCTAACCCGTACCCTAAACCGAGCCCTAACCCTAACACTAACACTAACCCTAACCCTAACCCATACCCTACGCCGTACCTGAACCCCTCCCCAAACCCGTACCCTAAGCCGTACCCTAAGCCTAACCCTAAGCCTAACACTAACCCTACGCTACCCTTGACTGCTTCTGCCTCCAATAGATTTCCTAAGCACTAGTGTTTTAAGCAACAGCTTAAAAAGAGAATCCTAATGTGATTTCTTTATAATGGGTGTGTTCCTTATCTTATCCTAGTGTCTAAATTCTTCTCCATTGCTGGAACCCCAAATAATATTCCTTTACGTGCTAAGGGGTATCTAGAGAGTGGGATAGGTTTACTAACTACCCTAACCCTAACGCGTACCCTAACCCTAACCCCTACCCTAAACCTAACACGTACCCTAATCCTAACCGTACCCTAAACCGAGCCCTAACCCTAACACTAACCCTAACCCTAACCCTAACCCATACCCTACGCCGTACCCGCACCCCTCCCCGAACCCGTACCCTAAGCCGTACCCTCAGCCGAACCCTAAGCCTAACCCTAACCCTAGGCTACCCTTGACTGCTTCTGCCTCCAATAGATTTCCTAAGCACTAGTGTTTTAAGGAACAGCTTAAAAAGAGAATCCTAATGTGATTTCTTTATAATGGGTGTGTTCCTTATCTTATCCTAGTGTCTAAACTCTTCTCCATGGCTGCACCCCCAAATAATATTGCCTTACGTGCTAAGGGGTATCTAGAGAGTGGGATAGGTTTAATAACTACCCTAACCCTAATGCGTACTCTAACCCTAACCCCTACCCTAACACTAACACGTACCCTAATCCTAACCCGTACCCTAAACCGAGCCCTAACCCTAACACTAACACTAACCCTAACCCTAACCCATACCCTACGCCGTACCCGAACCCCTCCCCAAACCCGTACCCTAAGCCGTACCCTAAGCCTAACCCTAAGCCTAACACTAACCCTAGGCTACCCTTGACTGCTTCTGCCTCCAATAGATTTCCTAAGCACTAGTGTTTTAAGCAACAGCTTAAAAAGAGAATCCTAATGTGATTTCTTTATAATGGGTGTGTTCCTTATCTTATCCTAGTGTCTAAACTCTTCTCCATGGCTGCACCCCCAAATAATATTCCCTTACGTGCTAAGGGGTATCTAGAGAGTGGGATAGGTTTACTAACTACCCTAACCCTAACGCGTACCCTAACCCTAACCCCTACCCTAAACCTAACACGTACCCTAATCCTAACCGTACCCTAAACCGAGCCCTAACCCTAACACTAACCCTAAACCTAACCCTAACCCAT
The DNA here is from genome assembly GCF_965194805.1 of Balaenoptera borealis. Taxonomy (NCBI): domain Eukaryota; kingdom Metazoa; phylum Chordata; class Mammalia; order Artiodactyla; family Balaenopteridae; genus Balaenoptera; species Balaenoptera borealis. The sequence goes on from NW_028123765.1 coordinate 96,351, forward strand.
ACCCTACGCCGTACCCGAAACCCTCCCCGAACCCGTACCCTAAGCCGTACCCTAAGCCTAACCCTAAGCCTAACCCTAACCCTAGGCTACCCTTGACTGCTTCTGCCTCTTATAGATTTCCTAAGCACTAGTGTTTTAAGGAACAGCTTAAAAAGAGAATCCTAATGTGATTTCTTTATAATGGGTGTGTTCCTTATCTTATCCTAGTGTCTGAACTCTTCTCCATGGCTGCACCCCCAAATAATATTGCCTTACGTGCTAAGGGGTATCTAGAGAGTGGGATAGGTTTAATAACTACCCTAACCCTAATGCGTACTCTAACCCTAACCCCTACCCTAACACTAACACGTACCCTAATCCTAACCGTACCCTAAACCGAGCCCTAACCCTAACAGTAACCCTAACCGTAACCCTAACCCATACCCTACGCCGTACCCGAAACCCTCCCCGAACCCGTACCCTAAGCCGTACCCTAAGCCTAACCCTAAGCCTAACCCTAACCCTAGGCTACCCTTGACTGCTTCTGCCTCCAATAGATTTCCTAAGCACTAGTGTTTTAAGCAACAGCTTAAAAAGAGAATCCTAATGTGATTTCTTTATAATGGGTGTGTTCCTTATCTTATCCTAGTGTCTAAACTCTTCTCCATGGCTGGACCCTCAAATAATATTCCTTTACGTGCTAAGGGGTATCTAGAGAGTGGGATAGGTTTAATAACTACCCTAACCCTAACGCGTACCCTAACCCTAACCCCTACCCTAACCCTAACACGTACCCTAATCCTAACCCGTACCCTAAACCGAGCCCTAACCCTAACACTAACCCTAACCCTAACCCTAACCCATACCCTACGCCGTACCCGCACCCCTCCCCGAACCCGTACCCTAAGCCATACCCTAAACCTAACCCTAAGCCTAACCCTAACCCTAGGCTACCCTTCACTGCTTCTGCCTCCAATTGATTTCCTAAGCAGTAGTGTTTTAAGGAACAGCTTAAAAAGAGAATCCTAAAGTGATTTCTTTATAATGGGTGTGTTCCTTATCTTATCCTAGTGTCTAAACTCTTCTCCATGGCTGGACCCCCAAATAATATTCCTTTACGTGCTAAGGGGGAGCTAGAGAGTGGGATAGGTTTACTAACTACCCTAGCCCTAACGCGTAACCTAACCCTAACCCCTACCCTAACCCTAACACGTACCCTAATCCTAACCCGTACCCTAAACCGAGCCCTAACCCTAACACTAACCCAAACCCTAACCCTAACCCATACCCTACGCCGTACACGAACACCTCCCCGAACCCATACCCCAAGCCGTACCCTAAACCTAACCCTAAGCCTAACCCTAACCCTAGGCTACCCTTGACTGCTTCTGCCTCCAATAGATTTCCTAAGCACTAGTGTTTTAAGGAACAGCTTAAAAAGAGAATCCTAATGTGATTTCTTTATAATGGGTGTGTTCCTTATCTTATCCTAGTGTCTAAACTCTTCTCCATGGCTGCACCCCCAAATAATATTGCCTTACGTGCTAAGGGGTATCTAGAGAGTGGGATAGGTTTAATAACTACCCTAACCCTAATGCGTACTCTAACCCTAACCCCTACCCTAACACTAACACGTACCCTAATCCTAACCCGTACCCTAAACCGAGCCCTAACCCTAACACTAACACTAACCCTAACCCTAACCCATACCCTACGCCGTACCTGAACCCCTCCCCAAACCCGTACCCTAAGCCGTACCCTAAGCCTAACCCTAAGCCTAACACTAACCCTAGGCTACCCTTGACTGCTTCTGCCTCCAATAGATTTCCTAAGCACTAGTGTTTTAAGCAACAGCTTAAAAAGAGAATCCTAATGTGATTTCTGTATAATGGGTGTGTTCCTTATCTTATCCTAGTGTCTAAACTCTTCTCCATGGCTGGACCCTCAAATAATATTCCTTTACGTGCTAAGGGGTATCTAGAGAGTGGGATAGGTTTAATAACTACCCTAACCCTAACGCGTACCCTAACCCTAACCCCTACCCTAACCCTAACACGTACCCTAATCCTAACCCGTACCCTAAACCGAGCCCTAACCCTAACACTAACCCTAACCCTAACCCTAACCCATACCCTACGCCGTACCCGAAACCCTCCCCGAACCCGTACCCTAAGCCATACCCTAAGCCTAACCCTAAGCCTAACACTAACCCTAGGCTACCCTTTACTGCTTCTGCCTCCAATAGATTTCCTAAGCACTAGTGTTTTAAGCAACAGCTTAAAAAGAGAATCCTAATGTGATTTCTTTATAATGGGTGTGTTCCTTATCTTATCCTAGTGTCTAAACTCTTCTCCATGGCTGGACCCCCAAATAATATTCCTTACGTGCTAAGGGGTATCTAGAGAGTGGGATAGGTTTACTAACGACCCTAACCCTAATGCGTACCCTAACCCTAACCCCTACCCTAAACCTAACACGTACCCTAATCCTAACCGTACCCTAGACCGAGCCCTAACCCTAACACAAACCCTAACCCTAACCCTAACCCATAGCCTACGCCGTACCTGAACCCCTCCCCGAACCCGTACCCTAAGCCGTACCCTAAGCCTAACCCTAAGCCTAACCCTAACCCTAGGCTACCCTTGACTGCTTCTGCCTCCAATAGATTTCCTAAGCACTAGTGTTTTAAGGAACAGCTTAAAAAGAGAATCCTAAAGTGATTTCTTTATAATGGGTGTGTTCCTTATCTTATCCTAGCGTCTAAACTCTTCTCCATGGCTGGACCCCCAAATAATATTCCTTTACGTGCTAAGGGGTATCTAGAGAGTGGGATAGGTTTAACAACTACCCTAACCCTAACGCGTACCCTAAACCTAACCCTTACCCTAACCCTAACACGTACCCTAATCCTAACCCGTACCCTAAACCGAGCCCTAACCCTAACACTAACCCTAACCCTAACCCTAACCCATACCCTACGCCGTACCCGCACCCCTCCCCGAACCCGTACCCTAAGCCGTACCCTCAGCCGAACCCTAAGCCTAACCCTAACCCTAGGCTACCCTTGACTGCTTCTGCCTCCAATAGATTTCCTAAGCACTAGTGTTTTAAGCAACAGCTTAAAAAGAGAATCCTAATGTGATTTCTTTATAATGGGTGTGTTCCTTATCTTATCCTAGTGTCTAAACTCTTCTCCATGGCTGCACCCCCAAATAATATTCCCTTACGTGCTAAGGGGTATCTAGAGAGTGGGATAGGTTTAATAACTACCCTAACCCTAACACGTACCCTAACCCTAACCCCTACCCTAAACCTAACACGTACCCTAATCCTAACCTGTACCCTAAACCGAGCCCTAACCCTAACACTAACCCTAACCCTAACCCTAACCCATACCCTACGCCGTACCCGCACCCCTCCCCGAACCCGTACCCTAAGACATACCCTAAACCTAACCCTAAGCCTAACCCTAACCCTAGGCTACCCTTGACTGCTTCTGCCTCCAATTGATTTCCTAAGCAGTAGTGTTTTAAGGAACAGCTTAAAAAGAGAATCCTAATGTGATTTCTTTATAATGGGTGTGTTCCTTATCTTATCCTAGTGTCTAAACTCTTCTCCATGGCTGGACCCCCAAATAATATTACTTTACGTGCTAAGGGGGAGCTAGAGAGTGGGATAGGTTTACTAACTACCCTAGCCCTAACGCGTAACCTAACCCTAACCCCTACCCTAACCCTAACACGTACCCTAATCCTAACCCGTACCCTAAACCGAGCCCTAACCCTAACACTAACCCAAACCCTAACCCTAACCCATACCCTACGCCGTACACGAACACCTCCCCGAACCCATACCCCAAGCCGTACCCTAACCCTAACCCTAAGCCTAACCCTAACCCTAGGCTACCCTTGACTGCTTCTGCCTCCAATAGATTTCCTAAGCACTAGTGTTTTAAGCAACAGCTTAAAAAGAGAATCCTAATGTGATTTCTTTATAATGGGTGTGTTCCTTATCTTATCCTAGTGTCTAAACTCTTCTCCATGGCTGCACCCCCAAATAATATTGCCTTACGTGCTAAGGGGTATCTAGAGAGTGGGATAGGTTTAATAACTACCCTAACCCTAATGCGTACTCTAACCCTAACCCCTACCCTAACACTAACACGTACCCTAATCCTAACCCGTACCCTAAACCGAGCCCTAACCCTAACACTAACACTAACCCTAACCCTAACCCATACCCTACGCCGTACCTGAACCCCTCCCCAAACCCGTACCCTAAGCCGTACCCTAAGCCTAACCCTAAGCCTAACACTAACCCTAGGCTACCCTTGACTGCTTCTGCCTCCAATAGATTTCCTAAGCACTAGTGTTTTAAGCAACAGCTTAAAAAGAGAATCCTAATGTGATTTCTGTATAATGGGTGTGTTCCTTATCTTATCCTAGTGTCTAAACTCTTCTCCATGGCTGGACCCTCAAATAATATTCCTTTACGTGCTAAGGGGTATCTAGAGAGTGGGATAGGTTTAATAACTACCCTAACCCTAACGCGTACCCTAACCCTAACCCCTACCCTAACCCTAACACCTACCCTAATCCTAACCCGTACCCTAAACCGAGCCCTAACCCTAACACTAACCCTAACCCTAACCCTAACCCATACCCTACGCCGTACCCGCACCCCTCCCCGAACCCGTAACCTAAGCCGTACCCTAAGCCTAACCCTAAGCCTAACCCTAACCCTAGGCTACCCTTGACTGCTTCTGCCTCCAATTGATTTCCTAAGCAGTAGTGTTTTAAGAAACAGCTTAAAAAGAGAATCCTAATGTGATTTCTTTATAATGGGTGTGTTCCTTATCTTATCCTAGTGTCTAAACTCTTCTCCATGGCTGGACCCCCAAATAATATTCCTTTACGTGCTAAGGGGGAGCTAGAGAGTGGGATAGGTTTAATAACTACCCTAGCCCTAACGCGTAACCTAACCCTAACCCCTACCCTAACCCTAACACGTACCCTAATCCTAACCCGTACCCTAAACCGAGCCCTAACCCTAACACTAACCCAAAACCTAACCCTAACCCATACCCTACGCCGTACACGAACACCTCCCCGAACCCATACCCCAAGCCGTACCCTAACCCTAACCCTAAGCCTAACCCTAACCCTAGGCTACCCTTGACTGCTTCTGCCTCCAATTGATTTCCTAAGCACTAGTGTTTTAAGAACAGCTTAAAAAGAGAATCCTAAAGTGATTTCTTTATAATGGGTGTGTTCCTTATCTTATCCTAGTGTCTAAACTCTTCTCCATGGCTGGACCCCCAAATAATATTCCTTTACGTGCTAAGGGGTATCTAGAGAGTGGGATAGGTTTAATAACTACCCTAACCCTAACGCGTACCCTAACCCTAACCCCTACCCTAACCCTAACACGTACCCTAATCCTAACCCGTACCCTAAACCGAGCCCTAACCCTAACACTAACCCTAACCCTAACCCTAACCCATACCCTACGCCGTACCCGAAACCCTCCCCGAACCCGTACCCTAAGCCATACCCTAAGCCTAACCCTAAGCCTAACACTAACCCTAGGCTACCCTTTACTGCTTCTGCCTCCAATAGATTTCCTAAGCACTAGTGTTTTAAGCAACAGCTTAAAAAGAGAATCCTAATGTGATTTCTTTATAATGGGTGTGTTCCTTATCTTATCCTAGTGTCTAAACTCTTCTCCATGGCTGGACCCCCAAATAATATTCCTTACGTGCTAAGGGGTATCTAGAGAGTGGGATAGGTTTACTAACGACCCTAACCCTAATGCGTACCCTAACCCTAACCCCTACCCTAAACCTAACACGTACCCTAATCCTAACCGTACCCTAAACCGAGCCCTAACCCTAACACAAACCCTAACCCTAACCCTAACCCATACCCTACGCCATACCCGAAACCCTCCCCGAACCCGTACCCTAAGCCGTACCCTAAGCCTAACCCTAAGCCTAACCCTAACCCTAGGCTACCCTTGACTGCTTCTGCCTCCAATAGATTTCCTAAGCACTAGTGTTTTAAGGAACAGCTTAAAAAGAGAATCCTAAAGTGATTTCTTTATAATGGGTGTGTTCCTTATCTTATCCTAGCGTCTAAACTCTTCTCCATGGCTGGACCCCCAAATAATATTCCTTTACGTGCTAAGGGGTATCTAGAGAGTGGGATAGGTTTAACAACTACCCTAACCCTAACGCGTACCCTAAACCTAACCCCTACCCTAACCCTAACACGTACCCTAATCCTAACCCGTACCCTAAACCGAGCCCTAACCCTAACACTAACCCTAACCCTAACCCTAACCCATACCCTACGCCGTACCCGCACCCCTCCCCGAACCCGTACCCTAAGCCGTACCCTCAGCCGAACCCTAAGCCTAACCCTAACCCTAGGCTACCCTTGACTGCTTCTGCCTCCAATAGATTTCCTAAGCACTAGTGTTTTAAGGAACAGCTTAAAAAGAGAATCCTAATGTGATTTCTTTATAATGGGTGTGTTCCTTATCTTATCCTAGTGTCTAAACTCTTCTCCATGGCTGCACCCCCAAATAATATTGCCTTACGTGCTAAGGGGTATCTAGAGAGTGGGATAGGTTTAATAACTACCCTAACCCTAATGCGTACTCTAACCCTAACCCCTACCCTAACACTAACACGTACCCTAATCCTAACCCGTACCCTAAACCGAGCCCTAACCCTAACACTAACACTAACCCTAACCCTAACCCATACCCTACGCCGTACCCGAACCCCTCCCCAAACCCGTACCCTAAGCCGTACCCTAAGCCTAACCCTAAGCCTAACACTAACCCTAGGCTACCCTTGACTGCTTCTGCCTCCAATAGATTTCCTAAGCACTAGTGTTTTAAGCAACAGCTTAAAAAGAGAATCCTAATGTGATTTCTTTATAATGGGTGTGTTCCTTATCTTATCCTAGTGTCTAAACTCTTCTCCATGGCTGCACCCCCAAATAATATTCCCTTACGTGCTAAGGGGTATCTAGAGAGTGGGATAGGTTTAATAACTACCCTAACCCTAACACGTACCCTAACCCTAACCCCTACCCTAAACCTAACACGTACCCTAATCCTAACCTGTACCCTAAACCGAGCCCTAACCCTAACACTAACCCTAACCCTAACCCTAACCCATACCCTACGCCGTACCCGCACCCCTCCCCGAACCCGTACCCTAAGACATACCCTAAACCTAACCCTAAGCCTAACCCTAACCCTAGGCTACCCTTGACTGCTTCTGCCTCCCATTGATTTCCTAAGCAGTAGTGTTTTAAGGAACAGCTTAAAAAGAGAATCCTAATGTGATTTCTTTATAATGGGTGTGTTCCTTATCTTATCCTAGTGTCTAAACTCTTCTCCATGGCTGGACCCCCAAATAATATTCCTTTACGTGCTAAGGGTTATCTAGAGAGTGGGATAGGTTTAATAACTACCCTAACCCTAACGCGTACCCTAAACCTAACCCCTACCCTAACCCTAACACGTACCCTAATCCTAACCCGTACCCTAAACCGAGCCCTAACCCTAACCCTAACCCTAACCCATACCCTACGCCGTACCCGAAACCCTCCCCGAACCCGTACCCTAAGCCGTACCCTAAGCCTAACCCTAAGCCTAACCTTACCCTAGGCTACCCTTGAATGCTTCTGCCTCCAATAGATTTCCTAAGCACTAGTGTTTTAAGGAACAGCTTAAAAAGAGAATCCTAATGTGATTTCTTTATAATGGGTGTGTTCCTTATCTTATCCTAGTGTCTAAACTCTTCTCCATGGCTGCACCCCCAAATAATATTGCCTTACGTGCTAAGGGGTATCTAGAGAGTGGGATAGGTTTAATAACTACCCTAACACTAATGCGTACTCTAACCCTAACCCCTACCCTAACACTAACACGTACCCTAATCCTAACCCGTACCCTAAACCGAGCCCTAACCCTAACCCTAACCCTAACCCTAACCCTAACCCTAACCCTAACCCTAACCCGTACCCTAAACCGAGCCCTAACCCTAACACTAACCCTAACCCTAACCCTAACCCATACCCTACGCCGTACCCGCACCCCTCCCCGAACCCGTAACCTAAGCCGTACCCTAAGCCTAACCCTAAGCCTAACCCTAACCCTAGGCTACCCTTGACTGCTTCTGCCTCCAATAGATTTCCTAAGCACTAGTGTTTTAAGCAACAGCTTAAAAAGAGAATCCTAATGTGATTTCTTTATAATGGGTGTGTTCCTTATCTTATCCTAGTGTCTAAACTCTTCTCCATGGCTGGACCCCCAAATAATATTCCTTTACGTGCTAAGGGGTATCTAGAGAGTGGGATAGGTTTACTAACGACCCTAACCCTAATGCATACCCTAACCCTAACCCCTACCCTAAACCTAACACGTACCCTAATCCTAACCGTACCCTAAACCGAGCCCTAACCCTAACACAAACCCTAACCCTAACCCTAACCCATACCCTACGCCGTACCCGCACCCCTCCCCGAACCCGTACCCTAAGCCATACCCTAAACCTAACCCTAAGCCTAACCCTAACCCTAGGCTACCCTTCACTGCTTCTGCCTCCAATCGATTTCCTAAGCAGTAGTGTTTTAAGGAACAGCTTAAAAAGAGAATCCTAAAGTGATTTCTTTATAATGGGTGTGTTCCTTATCTTATCCTAGTGTCTAAACTCTTCTCCATGGCTGGACCCCCAAATAATATTCCTTTACGTGCTAAGGGGGAGCTAGAGAGTGGGATAGGTTTACTAACTACCCTAGCCCTAACGCGTAACCTAACCCTAACCCCTACCCTAACCCTAACACGTACCCTAATCCTAACCCGTACCCTAAACCGAGCCCTAACCCTAACACTAACCCAAACCCTAACCCTAACCCATACCCTACGCCGTACACGAACACCTCCCCGAACCCATACCCCAAGCCGTACCCTAAACCTAACCCTAAGCCTAACCCTAACCCTAGGCTACCCTTGACTGCTTCTGCCTCCAATAGATTTCCTAAGCACTAGTGTTTTAAGGAACAGCTTAAAAAGAGAATCCTAATGTGATTTCTTTATAATGGGTGTGTTCCTTATCTTATCCTAGTGTCTAAACTCTTCTCCATGGCTGCACCCCCAAATAATATTGCCTTACGTGCTAAGGGGTATCTAGAGAGTGGGATAGGTTTAATAACTACCCTAACCCTAATGCGTACTCTAACCCTAACCCCTACCCTAACACTAACACGTACCCTAATCCTAACCCGTACCCTAAACCGAGCCCTAACCCTAACACTAACACTAACCCTAACCCTAACCCATACCCTACGCCGTACCTGAACCCCTCCCCAAACCCGTACCCTAAGCCGTACCCTAAGCCTAACCCTAAGCCTAACACTAACCCTAGGCTACCCTTGACTGCTTCTGCCTCCAATAGATTTCCTAAGCACTAGTGTTTTAAGCAACAGCTTAAAAAGAGAATCCTAATGTGATTTCTGTATAATGGGTGTGTTCCTTATCTTATCCTAGTGTCTAAACTCTTCTCCATGGCTGGACCCTCAAATAATATTCCTTTACGTGCTAAGGGGTATCTAGAGAGTGGGATAGGTTTAATAACTACCCTAACCCTAACGCGTACCCTAACCCTAACCCCTACCCTAACCCTAACACGTACCCTAATCCTAACCCGTACCCTAAACCGAGCCCTAACCCTAACACTAACCCTAACCCTAACCCTAACCCATACCCTACGCCGTACCCGAAACCCTCCCCGAACCCGTACCCTAAGCCATACCCTAAGCCTAACCCTAAGCCTAACACTAACCCTAGGCTACCCTTTACTGCTTCTGCCTCCAATAGATTTCCTAAGCACTAGTGTTTTAAGCAACAGCTTAAAAAGAGAATCCTAATGTGATTTCTTTATAATGGGTGTGTTCCTTATCTTATCCTAGTGTCTAAACTCTTCTCCATGGCTGGACCCCCAAATAATATTCCTTACGTGCTAAGGGGTATCTAGAGAGTGGGATAGGTTTACTAACGACCCTAACCCTAATGCGTACCCTAACCCTAACCCCTACCCTAAACCTAACACGTACCCTAATCCTAACCGTACCCTAAACCGAGCCCTAACCCTAACACAAACCCTAACCCTAACCCTAACCCATAGCCTACGCCGTACCCGAAACCCTCCCCGAACCCGTACCCTAAGCCGTACCCTAAGCCTAACCCTAAGCCTAACCCTAACCCTAGGCTACCCTTGACTGCTTCTGCCTCCAATAGATTTCCTAAGCACTAGTGTTTTAAGGAACAGCTTAAAAAGAGAATCCTAAAGTGATTTCTTTATAATGGGTGTGTTCCTTATCTTATCCTAGCGTCTAAACTCTTCTCCATGGCTGGACCCCCAAATAATATTCCTTTACGTGCTAAGGGGTATCTAGAGAGTGGGATAGGTTTAACAACTACCCTAACCCTAACGCGTACCCTAAACCTAACCCCTACCCTAACCCTAACACGTACCCTAATCCTAACCCGTACCCTAAACCGAGCCCTAACCCTAACACTAACCCTAACCCTAACCCTAACCCATACCCTACGCCGTACCCGCACCCCTCCCCGAACCCGTACCCTAAGCCGTACCCTCAGCCGAACCCTAAGCCTAACCCTAACCCTAGGCTACCCTTGACTGCTTCTGCCTCCAATAGATTTCCTAAGCACTAGTGTTTTAAGGAACAGCTTAAAAAGAGAATCCTAATGTGATTTCTTTATAATGGGTGTGTTCCTTATCTTATCCTAGTGTCTAAACTCTTCTCCATGGCTGCACCCCCAAATAATATTGCCTTACGTGCTAAGGGGTATCTAGAGAGTGGGATAGGTTTAATAACTACCCTAACCCTAATGCGTACTCTAACCCTAACCCCTACCCTAACACTAACACGTACCCTAATCCTAACCCGTACCCTAAACCGAGCCCTAACCCTAACACTAACACTAACCCTAACCCTAACCCATACCCTACGCCGTACCCGAACCCCTCCCCAAACCCGTACCCTAAGCCGTACCCTAAGCCTAACCCTAAGCCTAACACTAACCCTAGGCTACCCTTGACTGCTTCTGCCTCCAATAGATTTCCTAAGCACTAGTGTTTTAAGCAACAGCTTAAAAAGAGAATCCTAATGTGATTTCTTTATAATGGGTGTGTTCCTTATCTTATCCTAGTGTCTAAACTCTTCTCCATGGCTGCACCCCCAAATAATATTCCCTTACGTGCTAAGGGGTATCTAGAGAGTGGGATAGGTTTAATAACTACCCTAACCCTAACACGTACCCTAACCCTAACCCCTACCCTAAACCTAACACGTACCCTAATCCTAACCTGTACCCTAAACCGAGCCCTAACCCTAACACTAACCCTAACCCTAACCCTAACCCATACCCTACGCCGTACCCGCACCCCTCCCCGAACCCGTACCCTAAGACATACCCTAAACCTAACCCTAAGCCTAACCCTAACCCTAGGCTACCCTTGACTGCTTCTGCCTCCCATTGATTTCCTAAGCAGTAGTGTTTTAAGGAACAGCTTAAAAAGAGAATCCTAATGTGATTTCTTTATAATGGGTGTGTTCCTTATCTTATCCTAGTGTCTAAACTCTTCTCCATGGCTGGACCCCCAAATAATATTACTTTACGTGCTAAGGGGGAGCTAGAGAGTGGGATAGGTTTACTAACTACCCTAGCCCTAACGCGTAACCTAACCCTAACCCCTACCCTAACCCTAACACGTACCCTAATCCTAACCCGTACCCTAAACCGAGCCCTAACCCTAACACTAACCCAAACCCTAACCCTAACCCATACCCTACGCCGTACACGAACACCTCCCCGAACCCATACCCCAAGCCGTACCCTAACCCTAACCCTAAGCCTAACCCTAACCCTAGGCTACCCTTGACTGCTTCTGCCTCCAATAGATTTCCTAAGCACTAGTGTTTTAAGCAACAGCTTAAAAAGAGAATCCTAATGTGATTTCTTTATAATGGGTGTGTTCCTTATCTTATCCTAGTGTCTAAACTCTTCTCCATGGCTGCACCCCCAAATAATATTGCCTTACGTGCTAAGGGGTATCTAGAGAGTGGGATAGGTTTAATAACTACCCTAACCCTAATGCGTACTCTAACCCTAACCCCTACCCTAACACTAACACGTACCCTAATCCTAACCCGTACCCTAAACCGAGCCCTAACCCTAACACTAACACTAACCCTAACCCTAACCCATACCCTACGCCGTACCTGAACCCCTCCCCAAACCCGTACCCTAAGCCGTACCCTAAGCCTAACCCTAAGCCTAACACTAACCCTAGGCTACCCTTGACTGCTTCTGCCTCCAATAGATTTCCTAAGCACTAGTGTTTTAAGCAACAGCTTAAAAAGAGAATCCTAATGTGATTTCTGTATAATGGGTGTGTTCCTTATCTTATCCTAGTGTCTAAACTCTTCTCCATGGCTGGACCCTCAAATAATATTCCTTTACGTGCTAAGGGGTATCTAGAGAGTGGGATAGGTTTAATAACTACCCTAACCCTAACGCGTACCCTAACCCTAACCCCTACCCTAACCCTAACACCTACCCTAATCCTAACCCGTACCCTAAACCGAGCCCTAACCCTAACACTAACCCTAACCCTAACCCTAACCCATACCCTACGCCGTACCCGCACCCCTCCCCGAACCCGTAACCTAAGCCGTACCCTAAGCCTAACCCTAAGCCTAACCCTAACCCTAGGCTACCCTTGACTGCTTCTGCCTCCAATTGATTTCCTAAGCAGTAGTGTTTTAAGAAACAGCTTAAAAAGAGAATCCTAATGTGATTTCTTTATAATGGGTGTGTTCCTTATCTTATCCTAGTGTCTAAACTCTTCTCCATGGCTGGACCCCCAAATAATATTCCTTTACGTGCTAAGGGGGAGCTAGAGAGTGGGATAGGTTTAATAACTACCCTAGCCCTAACGCGTAACCTAACCCTAACCCCTACCCTAACCCTAACACGTACCCTAATCCTAACCCGTACCCTAAACCGAGCCCTAACCCTAACACTAACCCAAAACCTAACCCTAACCCATACCCTACGCCGTACACGAACACCTCCCCGAACCCATACCCCAAGCCGTACCCTAACCCTAACCCTAAGCCTAACCCTAACCCTAGGCTACCCTTGACTGCTTCTGCCTCCAATTGATTTCCTAAGCACTAGTGTTTTAAGAACAGCTTAAAAAGAGAATCCTAAAGTGATTTCTTTATAATGGGTGTGTTCCTTATCTTATCCTAGTGTCTAAACTCTTCTCCATGGCTGGACCCCCAAATAATATTCCTTTACGTGCTAAGGGGTATCTAGAGAGTGGGATAGGTTTAATAACTACCCTAACCCTAACGCGTACCCTAACCCTAACCCCTACCCTAACCCTAACACGTACCCTAATCCTAACCCGTACCCTAAACCGAGCCCTAACCCTAACACTAACCCTAACCCTAACCCTAACCCATACCCTACGCCGTACCCGAAACCCTCCCCGAACCCGTACCCTAAGCCATACCCTAAGCCTAACCCTAAGCCTAACACTAACCCTAGGCTACCCTTGACTGCTTCTGCCTCCAATTGATTTCCTAAGCAGTAGTGTTTTAAGGAACAGCTTAAAAAGAGAATCCTAATGTGATTTCTTTATAATGGGTGTGTTCCTTATCTTATCCTAGTGTCTAAACTCTTCTCCATGGCTGGACCCCCAAATAATATTCCTTTACGTGCTAAGGGGTATCTAGAGAGTGGGATAGGTTTACTAACGACCCTAACCCTAATGCGTACCCTAACCCTAACCCCTACCCTAAACCTAACACGTACCCTAATCCTAACCGTACCCTAAACCGAGCCCTAACCCTAACACAAACCCTAACCCTAACCCTAACACATACCCTACGCCGTACCCGAAACCCTCCCCGAACCCGTACCCTAAGCCGTACCCTAAGCCTAACCCTAAGCCTAACCCTAACCCTAGGCTACCCTTGACTGCTTCTGCCTCCAATAGATTTCCTAAGCACTAGTGTTTTAAGGAACAGCTTAAAAAGAGAATCCTAAAGTGATTTCTTTATAATGGGTGTGTTCCTTATCTTATCCTAGCGTCTAAACTCTTCTCCATGGCTGGACCCCCAAATAATATTCCTTTACGTGCTAAGGGGTATCTAGAGAGTGGGATAGGTTTAACAACTACCCTAACCCTAACGCGTACCCTAAACCTAACCCCTACCCTAACCCTAACACGTACCCTAATCCTAACCCGTACCCTAAACCGAGCCCTAACCCTAACACTAACCCTAACCCTAACCCTAACCCATACCCTACGCCGTACCCGCACCCCTCCCCGAACCCGTACCCTAAGCCGTACCCTCAGCCGAACCCTAAGCCTAACCCTAACCCTAGGCTACCCTTGACTGCTTCTGCCTCCAATAGATTTCCTAAGCACTAGTGTTTTAAGGAACAGCTTAAAAAGAGAATCCTAATGTGATTTCTTTATAATGGGTGTGTTCCTTATCTTATCCTAGTGTCTAAACTCTTCTCCATGGCTGCACCCCCAAATAATATTGCCTTACGTGCTAAGGGGTATCTAGAGAGTGGGATAGGTTTAATAACTACCCTAACCCTAATGCGTACTCTAACCCTAACCCCTACCCTAACACTAACACGTACCCTAATCCTAACCCGTACCCTAAACCGAGCCCTAACCCTAACACTAACACTAACCCTAACCCTAACCCATACCCTACGCCGTACCCGAACCCCTCCCCAAACCCGTACCCTAAGCCGTACCCTAAGCCTAACCCTAAGCCTAACACTAACCCTAGGCTACCCTTGACTGCTTCTGCCTCCAATAGATTTCCTAAGCACTAGTGTTTTAAGCAACAGCTTAAAAAGAGAATCCTAATGTGATTTCTTTATAATGGGTGTGTTCCTTATCTTATCCTAGTGTCTAAACTCTTCTCCATGGCTGCACCCCCAAATAATATTCCCTTACGTGCTAAGGGGTATCTAGAGAGTGGGATAGGTTTAATAACTACCCTAACCCTAACACGTACCCTAACCCTAACCCCTACCCTAAACCTAACACGTACCCTAATCCTAACCTGTACCCTAAACCGAGCCCTAACCCTAACACTAACCCTAACCCTAACCCTAACCCATACCCTACGCCGTACCCGCACCCCTCCCCGAACCCGTACCCTAAGACATACCCTAAACCTAACCCTAAGCCTAACCCTAACCCTAGGCTACCCTTGACTGCTTCTGCCTCCCATTGATTTCCTAAGCAGTAGTGTTTTAAGGAACAGCTTAAAAAGAGAATCCTAATGTGATTTCTTTATAATGGGTGTGTTCCTTATCTTATCCTAGTGTCTAAACTCTTCTCCATGGCTGGACCCCCAAATAATATTACTTTACGTGCTAAGGGGGAGCTAGAGAGTGGGATAGGTTTACTAACTACCCTAGCCCTAACGCGTAACCTAACCCTAACCCCTACCCTAACCCTAACACGTACCCTAATCCTAACCCGTACCCTAAACCGAGCCCTAACCCTAACACTAACCCAAACCCTAACCCTAACCCATACCCTACGCCGTACACGAACACCTCCCCGAACCCATACCCCAAGCCGTACCCTAACCCTAACCCTAAGCCTAACCCTAACCCTAGGCTACCCTTGACTGCTTCTGCCTCCAATAGATTTCCTAAGCACTAGTGTTTTAAGCAACAGCTTAAAAAGAGAATCCTAATGTGATTTCTTTATAATGGGTGTGTTCCTTATCTTATCCTAGCGTCTAAACTCTTCTCCATGGCTGGACCCCCAAATAATATTCCTTTACGTGCTAAGGGTTATCTAGAGAGTGGGATAGGTTTAATAACTACCCTAACCCTAATGCGTACCCTAACCCTAACCCCTACCCTAACCCTAACACGTACCCTAATCCTAACCCGTACCCTAAACCGAGCCCTAACCCTAACCCTAACCCTAACCCATACCCTACGCCGTACCCGAAACCCTCCCCGAACCCGTACCCTAAGCCGTACCCTAAGCCTAACCCTAAGCCTAACCTTACCCTAGGCTACCCTTGAATGCTTCTGCCTCCAATAGATTTCCTAAGCACTAGTGTTTTAAGGAACAGCTTAAAAAGAGAATCCTAATGTGATTTCTTTATAATGGGTGTGTTCCTTATCTTATCCTAGTGTCTAAACTCTTCTCCATGGCTGCACCCCCAAATAATATTGCCTTACGTGCTAAGGGGTATCTAGAGAGTGGGATAGGTTTAATAACTACCCTAACACTAATGCGTACTCTAACCCTAACCCCTACCCTAACACTAACACGTACCCTAATCCTAACCCGTACCCTAAACCGAGCCCTAACCCTAACACTAACACTAACCCTAACCCTAACCCATACCCTACGCCGTACCTGAACCCCTCCCCAAACCCGTACCCTAAGCCGTACCCTAAGCCTAACCCTAAGCCTAACACTAACCCTACGCTACCCTTGACTGCTTCTGCCTCCAATAGATTTCCTAAGCACTAGTGTTTTAAGCAACAGCTTAAAAAGAGAATCCTAATGTGATTTCTTTATAATGGGTGTGTTCCTTATCTTATCCTAGTGTCTAAATTCTTCTCCATTGCTGGAACCCCAAATAATATTCCTTTACGTGCTAAGGGGTATCTAGAGAGTGGGATAGGTTTACTAACTACCCTAACCCTAACGCGTACCCTAACCCTAACCCCTACCCTAAACCTAACACGTACCCTAATCCTAACCGTACCCTAAACCGAGCCCTAACCCTAACACTAACCCTAACCCTAACCCTAACCCATACCCTACGCCGTACCCGAAACCCTCCCCGAACCCGTACCCTAAGCCGTACCCTAAGCCTAACCCTAAGCCTAACCCTAACCCTAGGCTACCCTTGACTGCTTCTGCCTCTTATAGATTTCCTAAGCACTAGTGTTTTAAGGAACAGCTTAAAAAGAGAATCCTAATGTGATTTCTTTATAATGGGTGTGTTCCTTATCTTATCCTAGTGTTTAAACTCTTCTCCATGGCTGGGCCCTCAAATAATATTCCTTTACGTGCTAAGGGGTATCTAGAGAGTGGGATAGGTTTAATAACTACCCTAACCCTAACGCGTACCCTAACCCTAACCCCTACCCTAACCCTAACACGTACCCTAATCCTAACCCGTACCCTAAACCGAGCCCTAACCCTAACACTAACCCTAACCCTAACCCTAACCCATACCCTACGCCGTACCCGCACCCCTCCCCGAACCCGTAACCTAAGCCGTACCCTAAGCCTAACCCTAAGCCTAACCCTAACCCTAGGCTACCCTTGACTGCTTCTGCCTCCAATAGATTTCCTAAGCACTACTGTTTTAAGGAACAGCTTAAAAAGAGAATCCTAATGTGATTTCTTTATAATGGGTGTGTTCCTTATCTTATCCTAGTGTCTAAACTCTTCTCCATGGCTGCACCCCCAAATAATATTGCCTTACGTGCTAAGGGGTATCTAGAGAGTGGGATAGGTTTAATAACTACCCTAACCCTAATGCGTACTCTAACCCTAACCCCTACCCTAACACTAACACGTACCCTAATCCTAACCCGTACCCTAAACCGAGCCCTAACCCTAACACTAACACTAACCCTAACCCTAACCCATACCCTACGCCGTACCTGAACCCCTCCCCAAACCCATACCCTAAGCCGTACCCTAAGCCTAACCCTAAGCCTAACACTAACCCTAGGCTACCCTTGACTGCTTCTGCCTCCAATAGATTTCCTAAGCACTAGTGTTTTAAGCAACAGCTTAAAAAGAGAATCCTAATGTGATTTCTTTATAATGGGTGTGTTCCTTATCTTATCCTAGTGTCTAAACTCTTCTCCATGGCTGGACCCTCAAATAATATTCCTTTACGCGCTAAGGGGTATCTAGAGAGTGGGATAGGTTTAATAACTACCCTAACCCTAACGCGTACCCTAACCCTAACCCCTACCCTAACCCTAACACGTACCCTAATCCTAACCCGTACCCTAAACCGAGCCCTAACCCTAACACTAACCCTAACCCTAACCCTAACCCATACCCTACGCCGTACCCGCACCCCTCCCCGAACCCGTAACCTAAGCCGTACCCTAAGCCTAACCCTAAGCCTAACCCTAACCCTAGGCTACCCTTGACTGCTTCTGCCTCCAATAGATTTCCTAAGCACTAGTGTTTTAAGGAACAGCTTAAAAAGAGAATCCTAAAGTGATTTCTTTATAATGGGTGTGTTCCTTATCTTATCCTAGTGTCTAAACTCTTCTCCATGGCTGCACCCCCAAATAATATTCCCTTACGTGCTAAGGGGTATCTAGAGAGTGGGATAGGTTTAATAACTACCCTAACCCTAACGCGTACCCTAACCCTAACCCCTACCCTAACCCTAACACGTACCCTAATCCTAACCTGTACCCTAAACCGAGCCCTAACCCTAACACTAACCCTAACCCTAACCCTAACCCATACCCTACGCCGTACCCGCACCCCTCCCCGAACCCGTACCCTAAGCCATACCCTAAACCTAACACTAAGCCTAACCCTAACCCTAGGCTACCCTTGACTGCTTCTGCCTCCAATTGATTTCCTAAGCAGTAGTGTTTTAAGGAACAGCTTAAAAAGAGAATCCTAATGTGATTTCTTTATAATGGGTGTGTTCCTTATCTTATCCTAGTGTCTAAACTCTTCTCCATGGCTGGACCCCCAAATAATATTCCTTTACGTGCTAAGGGGGAGCTAGAGAGTGGGATAGGTTTAATAACTACCCTAGCCCTAACGCGTAACCTAACCCTAACCCCTACCCTAACCCTAACACGTACCCTAATCCTAACCCGTACCCTAAACCGAGCCCTAACCCTAACACTAACCCAAACCCTAACCCTAACCCATACCCTACGCCGTACACGAACACCTCCCCAAACCCATACCCCAAGCCGTACCCTAACCCTAACCCTAAGCCTAACCCTAACCCTAGGCTACCCTTGACTGCTTCTGCCTCCAATTGATTTCCTAAGCACTAGTGTTTTAAGAACAGCTTAAAAAGAGAATCCTAAAGTGATTTCTTTATAATGGGTGTGTTCCTTATCTTATCCTAGTGTCTAAACTCTTCTCCATGGCTGGACCCCCAAATAATATTCCTTTACGTGCTAAGGGGTATCTAGAGAGTGGGATAGGTTTAATAACTACCCTAACCCTAACGCGTACCCTAACCCTAACCCCTACCCTAACCCTAACACGTACCCTAATCCTAACCCGTACCCTAAACCGAGCCCTAACCCTAACACTAACCCTAACCCTAACCCTAACCCATACCCTACGCCGTACCCGAAACCCTCCCCGAACCCGTACCCTAAGCCATACCCTAAGCCTAACCCTAAGCCTAACACTAACCCTAGGCTACCCTTGACTGCTTCTGCCTCCAATTGATTTCCTAAGCAGTAGTGTTTTAAGGAACAGCTTAAAAAGAGAATCCTAATGTGATTTCTTTATAATGGGTGTGTTCCTTATCTTATCCTAGTGTCTAAACTCTTCTCCATGGCTGGACCCCCAAATAATATTCCTTTACGTGCTAAGGGGTATCTAGAGAGTGGGATAGGTTTACTAACGACCCTAACCCTAATGCGTACCCTAACCCTAACCCCTACCCTAAACCTAACACGTACCCTAATCCTAACCGTACCCTAAACCGAGCCCTAACCCTAACACAAACCCTAACCCTAACCCTAACACATACCCTACGCCGTACCCGAAACCCTCCCCGAACCCGTACCCTAAGCCGTACCCTAAGCCTAACCCTAAGCCTAACCCTAACCCTAGGCTACCCTTGACTGCTTCTGCCTCCAATAGATTTCCTAAGCACTAGTGTTTTAAGGAACAGCTTAAAAAGAGAATCCTAAAGTGATTTCTTTATAATGGGTGTGTTCCTTATCTTATCCTAGCGTCTAAACTCTTCTCCATGGCTGGACCCCCAAATAATATTCCTTTACGTGCTAAGGGGTATCTAGAGAGTGGGATAGGTTTAACAACTACCCTAACCCTAACGCGTACCCTAAACCTAACCCCTACCCTAACCCTAACACGTACCCTAAACCTAACCCGTACCCTAAACCGAGCCCTAACCCTAACACTAACCCTAACCCTAACCCTAACCCATACCCTACGCCGTACCCGCACCCCTCCCCGAACCCGTACCCTAAGCCGTACCCTCAGCCGAACCCTAAGCCTAACCCTAACCCTAGGCTACCCTTGACTGCTTCTGCCTCCAATAGATTTCCTAAGCACTAGTGTTTTAAGGAACAGCTTAAAAAGAGAATCCTAATGTGATTTCTTTATAATGGGTGTGTTCCTTATCTTATCCTAGTGTCTAAACTCTTCTCCATGGCTGCACCCCGAAATAATATTGCCTTACGTGCTAAGGGGTATCTAGAGAGTGGGATAGGTTTAATAACTACCCTAACCCTAATGCGTACTCTAACCCTAACTCCTACCCTAACACTAACACGTACCCTAATCCTAACCCGTACCCTAAACCGAGCCCTAACCCTAACACTAACACTAACCCTAACCCTAACCCATACCCTACGCAGTACCCGAACCCCTCCCCAAACCCGTACCCTAAGCCGTACCCTAAGCCTAACCCTAAGCCTAACACTAACCCTAGGCTACCCTTGACTGCTTCTGCCTCCAATAGATTTCCTAAGCACTAGTGTTTTAAGCAACAGCTTAAAAAGAGAATCCTAATGTGATTTCTTTATAATGGGTGTGTTCCTTATCTTATCCTAGTGTCTAAACTCTTCTCCATGGCTGCACCCCCAAATAATATTCCCTTACGTGCTAAGGGGTATCTAGAGAGTGGGATAGGTTTAATAACTACCCTAACCCTAACACGTACCCTAACCCTAACCCCTACCCTAAACCTAACACGTACCCTAATCCTAACCTGTACCCTAAACCGAGCCCTAACCCTAACACTAACCCTAACCCTAACCCTAACCCATACCCTACGCCGTACCCGCACCCCTCCCCGAACCCGTACCCTAAGACATACCCTAAACCTAACCCTAAGCCTAACCCTAACCCTAGGCTACCCTTGACTGCTTCTGCCTCCAATTGATTTCCTAAGCAGTAGTGTTTTAAGGAACAGCTTAAAAAGAGAATCCTAATGTGATTTCTTTATAATGGGTGTGTTCCTTATCTTATCCTAGTGTCTAAACTCTTCTCCATGGCTGGACCCCCAAATAATATTCCTTTACGTGCTAAGGGGGAGCTAGAGAGTGGGATAGGTTTACTAACTACCCTAGCCCTAACGCGTAACCTAACCCTAACCCCTACCCTAACCCTAACACGTACCCTAATCCTAACCCGTACCCTAAACCGAGCCCTAACCCTAACACTAACCCAAACCCTAACCCTAACCCATACCCTACGCCGTACACGAACACCTCCCCGAACCCATACCCCAAGCCGTACCCTAACCCTAACCCTAAGCCTAACCCTAACCCTAGGCTACCCTTGACTGCTTCTGCCTCCAATAGATTTCCTAAGCACTAGTGTTTTAAGCAACAGCTTAAAAAGAGAATCCTAATGTGATTTCTTTATAATGGGTGTGTTCCTTATCTTATCCTAGTGTCTAAACTCTTCTCCATGGCTGGACCCCCAAATAATATTCCTTTACGTGCTAAGGGGTATCTAGAGAGTGGGATAGGTTTAATAACTACCCTAACCCTAATGCGTACCCTAACCCTAACCCCTACCCTAACCCTAACACGTACCCTAATCCTAACCCGTACCCTAAACCGAGCCCTAACCCTAACCCTAACCCTAACCCATACCCTACGCCGTACCCGAAACCCTCCCCGAACCCGTACCCTAAGCCGTACCCTAAGCCTAACCCTAAGCCTAACCTTACCCTATGCTACCCTTGACTGCTTCTGCCTCCAATAGATTTCCTAAGCACTAGTGTTTTAAGGAACAGCTTAAAAAGAGAATCCTAATGTGATTTCTTTATAATGGGTGTGTTCCTTATCTTATCCTAGTGTCTAAACTCTTCTACATGGCTGCACCCCCAAATAATATTGCCTTACGTGCTAAGGGGTATCTAGAGAGTGGGATAGGTTTAATAACTACCCTAACCCTAATGCGTACTCTAACCCTAACCCCTACCCTAACACTAACACGTACCCTAATCCTAACCCGTACCCTAAACCGAGCCCTAACCCTAACACTAACACTAACCCTAACCCTAACCCATACCCTACGCCGTACCTGAACCCCTCCCCAAACCCGTACCCTAAGCCGTACCCTAAGCCTAACCCTAAGCCTAACACTAACCCTACGCTACCCTTGACTGCTTCTGCCTCCAATAGATTTCCTATGCACTAGTGTTTTAAGCAACAGCTTAAAAAGAGAATCCTAATGTGATTTCTTTATAATGGGTGTGTTCCTTATCTTATCCTAGTGTCTAAATTCTTCTCCATTGCTGGAACCCCAAATAATATTCCTTTACGTGCTAAGGGGTATCTAGAGAGTGGGATAGGTTTACTAACTACCCTAACCCTAACGCGTACCCTAACCCTAACCCCTACCCTAAACCTAACACGTACCCTAATCCTAACCGTACCCTAAACCGAGCCCTAACCCTAACACTAACCCTAAACCTAACCCTAACCCATACCCTACGCCGTACCCGAAACCCTCCCCGAACCCGTACCCTAAGCCGTACCCTAAGCCTAACCCTAAGCCTAACCCTAACCCTAGGCTACCCTTGACTGCTTCTGCCTCTTATAGATTTCCTAAGCACTAGTGTTTTAAGGAACAGCTTAAAAAGAGAATCCTAAAGTGATTTCTTTATAATGGGTGTGTTCCTTATCTTATCCTAGTGTCTAAACTCTTCTCCATGGCTGCACCCCCAAATAATATTGCCTTACGTGCTAAGGGGTATCTAGAGAGTGAGATAGGTTTAATAACTACCCTAACCCTAATGCGTACTCTAACCCTAACCCCTACCCTAACACTAACACGTACCCTAATCCTAACCGTACCCTAAACCGAGCCCTAACCCTAACAGTAACCCTAACCGTAACCCTAACCCATACCCTACGCCGTACCCGAAACCCTCCCCGAACCCGTACCCTAAGCCGTACCCTAAGCCTAACCCTAAGCCTAACCCTAACCCTAGGCTACCCTTGACTGCTTCTGCCTCCAATAGATTTCCTAAGCACTAGTGTTTTAAGCAACAGCTTAAAAAGAGAATCCTAATGTGATTTCTTTATAATGGGTGTGTTCCTTATCTTATCCTAGTGTCTAAACTCTTCTCCATGGCTGGACCCTCAAATAATATTCCTTTACGTGCTAAGGGGTATCTAGAGAGTGGGATAGGTTTAATAACTACCCTAACCCTAACGCGTACCCTAACCCTAACCCCTACCCTAACCCTAACACGTACCCTAATCCTAACCCGTACCCTAAACCGAGCCCTAACCCTAACACTAACCCTAACCCTAACCCTAACCCATACCCTACGCCGTACCCGCACCCCTCCCCGAACCCGTAACCTAAGCCGTACCCTAAGCCTAACCCTAAGCCTAACCCTAACCCTAGGCTACCCTTGACTGCTTCTGCCTCCAATAGATTTCCTAAGCACTAGTGTTTTAAGCAACAGCTTAAAAAGAGAATCCTAATGTGATTTCTTTATAATGGGTGTGTTCCTTATCTTATCCTAGTGTCTAAACTCTTCTCCATGGCTGGACCCCCAAATAATATTCCTTTACGTGCTAAGGGGTATCTAGAGAGTGGGATAGGTTTACTAACTACCCTAACCCTAACGCGTACCCTAACCCTAACCCCTACCCTAAACCTAACACGTACCCTAATCCTAACCGTACCCTAAACCGAGCCCTAACCCTAACACTAACCCTAAACCTAACCCTAACCCATACCCTACGCCGTATCCGAAACCCTCCCCGAACCCGTACCCTAAGCCGTACCCTAAGCCTAACCCTAAGCCTAACCCTAACCCTAGGCTACCCTTGACTGCTTCTGCCTCTTATAGATTTCCTAAGCACTAGTGTTTTAAGGAACAGCTTAAAAAGAGAATCCTAATGTGATTTCTTTATAATGGGTGTGTTCCTTATCTTATCCTAGTGTCTGAACTCTTCTCCATGGCTGCACCCCCAAATAATATTGCCTTACGTGCTAAGGGGTATCTAGAGAGTGGGATAGGTTTAATAACTACCCTAACCCTAATGCGTACTCTAACCCTAACCCCTACCCTAACACTAACACGTACCCTAATCCTAACCGTACCCTAAACCGAGCCCTAACCCTAACAGTAACCCTAACCGTAACCCTAACCCATACCCTACGCCGTACCCGAAACCCTCCCCGAACCCGTACCCTAAGCCGTACCCTAAGCCTAACCCTAAGCCTAACCCTAACCCTAGGCTACCCTTGACTGCTTCTGCCTCCAATAGATTTCCTAAGCACTAGTGTTTTAAGCAACAGCTTAAAAAGAGAATCCTAATGTGATTTCTTTATAATGGGTGTGTTCCTTATCTTATCCTAGTGTCTAAACTCTTCTCCATGGCTGGACCCTCAAATAATATTCCTTTACGTGCTAAGGGGTATCTAGAGAGTGGGATAGGTTTAATAACTACACTAACCCTAACGCGTACCCTAACCCTAACCCCTACCCTAACCCTAACACGTACCCTAATCCTAACCCGTACCCTAAACCGAGCCCTAACCCTAACACTAACCCTAACCCTAACCCTAACCCATACCCTACGCCGTACCCGCACCCCTCCCCGAACCCGTAACCTAAGCCGTACCCTAAGCCTAACCCTAAGCCTAACCCTAACCCTAGGCTACCCTTGACTGCTTCTGCCTCCAATAGATTTCCTAAGCACTAGTGTTTTAAGCAACAGCTTAAAAAGAGAATCCTAATGTGATTTCTTTATAATGGGTGTGTTCCTTATCTTATCCTAGTGTCTAAACTCTTCTCCATGGCTGGACCCCCAAATAATATTCCTTTACATGCTAAGGGGTATCTAGAGAGTGGGATAGGTTTACTAACGACCCTAACCCTAATGCATACCCTAACCCTAACCCCTACCCTAAACCTAACACGTACCCTAATCCTAACCGTACCCTAAACCGAGCCCTAACCCTAACACAAACCCTAACCCTAACCCTAACCCATACCCTACGCCGTACCCGCACCCCTCCCCGAACCCGTACCCTAAGCCATACCCTAAACCTAACCCTAAGCCTAACCCTAACCCTAGGCTACCCTTCACTGCTTCTGCCTCCAATTGATTTCCTAAGCAGTAGTGTTTTAAGGAACAGCTTAAAAAGAGAATCCTAAAGTGATTTCTTTATAATGGGTGTGTTCCTTATCTTATCCTAGTGTCTAAACTCTTCTCCATGGCTGGACCCCCAAATAATATTCCTTTACGTGCTAAGGGGGAGCTAGAGAGTGGGATAGGTTTACTAACTACCCTAGCCCTAACGCGTAACCTAACCCTAACCCCTACCCTAACCCTAACACGTACCCTAATCCTAACCCGTACCCTAAACCGAGCCCTAACCCTAACACTAACCCAAACCCTAACCCTAACCCATACCCTACGCCGTACACGAACACCTCCCCGAACCCATACCCCAAGCCGTACCCTAAACCTAACCCTAAGCCTAACCCTAACCCTAGGCTACCCTTGACTGCTTCTGCCTCCAATAGATTTCCTAAGCACTAGTGTTTTAAGGAACAGCTTAAAAAGAGAATCCTAATGTGATTTCTTTATAATGGGTGTGTTCCTTATCTTATCCTAGTGTCTAAACTCTTCTCCATGGCTGCACCCCCAAATAATATTGCCTTACGTGCTAAGGGGTATCTAGAGAGTGGGATAGGTTTAATAACTACCCTAACCCTAATGCGTACTCTAACCCTAACCCCTACCCTAACACTAACACGTACCCTAATCCTAACCCGTACCCTAAACCGAGCCCTAACCCTAACACTAACACTAACCCTAACCCTAACCCATACCCTACGCCGTACCTGAACCCCTCCCCAAACCCGTACCCTAAGCCGTACCCTAAGCCTAACCCTAAGCCTAACACTAACCCTAGGCTACCCTTGACTGCTTCTGCCTCCAATAGATTTCCTAAGCACTAGTGTTTTAAGCAACAGCTTAAAAAGAGAATCCTAATGTGATTTCTGTATAATGGGTGTGTTCCTTATCTTATCCTAGTGTCTAAACTCTTCTCCATGGCTGGACCCTCAAATAATATTCCTTTACGTGCTAAGGGGTATCTAGAGAGTGGGATAGGTTTAATAACTACCCTAACCCTAACGCGTACCCTAACCCTAACCCCTACCCTAACCCTAACACGTACCCTAATCCTAACCCGTACCCTAAACCGAGCCCTAACCCTAACACTAACCCTAACCCTAACCCTAACCCATACCCTACGCCGTACCCGAAACCCTCCCCGAACCCGTACCCTAAGCCATACCCTAAGCCTAACCCTAAGCCTAACACTAACCCTAGGCTACCCTTTACTGCTTCTGCCTCCAATAGATTTCCTAAGCACTAGTGTTTTAAGCAACAGCTTAAAAAGAGAATCCTAATGTGATTTCTTTATAATGGGTGTGTTCCTTATCTTATCCTAGTGTCTAAACTCTTCTCCATGGCTGGACCCCCAAATAATATTCCTTACGTGCTAAGGGGTATCTAGAGAGTGGGATAGGTTTACTAACGACCCTAACCCTAATGCGTACCCTAACCCTAACCCCTACCCTAAACCTAACACGTACCCTAATCCTAACCGTACCCTAAACCGAGCCCTAACCCTAACACAAACCCTAACCCTAACCCTAACCCATAGCCTACGCCGTACCTGAAACCCTCCCCGAACCCGTACCCTAAGCCGTACCCTAAGCCTAACCCTAAGCCTAACCCTAACCCTAGGCTACCCTTGACTGCTTCTGCCTCCAATAGATTTCCTAAGCACTAGTGTTTTAAGGAACAGCTTAAAAAGAGAATCCTAAAGTGATTTCTTTATAATGGGTGTGTTCCTTATCTTATCCTAGCGTCTAAACTCTTCTCCATGGCTGGACCCCCAAATAATATTCCTTTACGTGCTAAGGGGTATCTAGAGAGTGGGATAGGTTTAACAACTACCCTAACCCTAACGCGTACCCTAAACCTAACCCCTACCCTAACCCTAACACGTACCCTAATCCTAACCCGTACCCTAAACCGAGCCCTAACCCTAACACTAACCCTAACCCTAACCCTAACCCATACCCTACGCCGTACCCGCACCCCTCCCCGAACCCGTACCCTAAGCCGTACCCTCAGCCGAACCCTAAGCCTAACCCTAACCCTAGGCTACCCTTGACTGCTTCTGCCTCCAATAGATTTCCTAAGCACTAGTGTTTTAAGGAACAGCTTAAAAAGAGAATCCTAATGTGATTTCTTTATAATGGGTGTGTTCCTTATCTTATCCTAGTGTCTAAACTCTTCTCCATGGCTGCACCCCCAAATAATATTGCCTTACGTGCTAAGGGGTATCTAGAGAGTGGGATAGGTTTAATAACTACCCTAACCCTAATGCGTACTCTAACCCTAACCCCTACCCTAACACTAACACGTACCCTAATCCTAACCCGTACCCTAAACCGAGCCCTAACCCTAACACTAACACTAACCCTAACCCTAACCCATACCCTACGCCGTACCCGAACCCCTCCCCAAACCCGTACCCTAAGCCGTACCCTAAGCCTAACCCTAAGCCTAACACTAACCCTAGGCTACCCTTGACTGCTTCTGCCTCCAATAGATTTCCTAAGCACTAGTGTTTTAAGCAACAGCTTAAAAAGAGAATCCTAATGTGATTTCTTTATAATGGGTGTGTTCCTTATCTTATCCTAGTGTCTAAACTCTTCTCCATGGCTGCACCCCCAAATAATATTCCCTTACGTGCTAAGGGGTATCTAGAGAGTGGGATAGGTTTAATAACTACCCTAACCCTAACACGTACCCTAACCCTAACCCCTACCCTAAACCTAACACGTACCCTAATCCTAACCTGTACCCTAAACCGAGCCCTAACCCTAACACTAACCCTAACCCTAACCCTAACCCATACCCTACGCCGTACCCGCACCCCTCCCCGAACCCGTACCCTAAGACATACCCTAAACCTAACCCTAAGCCTAACCCTAACCCTAGGCTACCCTTGACTGCTTCTGCCTCCAATTGATTTCCTAAGCAGTAGTGTTTTAAGGAACAGCTTAAAAAGAGAATCCTAATGTGATTTCTTTATAATGGGTGTGTTCCTTATCTTATCCTAGTGTCTAAACTCTTCTCCATGGCTGCACCCCCAAATAATATTACTTTACGTGCTAAGGGGGAGCTAGAGAGTGGGATAGGTTTACTAACTACCCTAGCCCTAACGCGTAACCTAACCCTAACCCCTACCCTAACCCTAACACGTACCCTAATCCTAACCCGTACCCTAAACCGAGCCCTAACCCTAACACTAACCCAAACCCTAACCCTAACCCATACCCTACGCCGTACACGAACACCTCCCCGAACCCATACCCCAAGCCGTACCCTAACCCTAACCCTAAGCCTAACCCTAACCCTAGGCTACCCTTGACTGCTTCTGCCTCCAATAGATTTCCTAAGCACTAGTGTTTTAAGCAACAGCTTAAAAAGAGAATCCTAATGTGATTTCTTTATAATGGGTGTGTTCCTTATCTTATCCTAGTGTCTAAACTCTTCTCCATGGCTGCACCCCCAAATAATATTGCCTTACGTGCTAAGGGGTATCTAGAGAGTGGGATAGGTTTAATAACTACCCTAACCCTAATGCGTACTCTAACCCTAACCCCTACCCTAACACTAACACGTACCCTAATCCTAACCCGTACCCTAAACCGAGCCCTAACCCTAACACTAACACTAACCCTAACCCTAACCCATACCCTACGCCGTACCTGAACCCCTCCCCAAACCCGTACCCTAAGCCGTACCCTAAGCCTAACCCTAAGCCTAACACTAACCCTAGGCTACCCTTGACTGCTTCTGCCTCCAATTGATTTCCTAAGCAGTAGTGTTTTAAGAAACAGCTTAAAAAGAGAATCCTAATGTGATTTCTTTATAATGGGTGTGTTCCTTATCTTATCCTAGTGTCTAAACTCTTCTCCATGGCTGGACCCCCAAATAATATTCCTTTACGTGCTAAGGGGGAGCTAGAGAGTGGGATAGGTTTAATAACTACCCTAGCCCTAACGCGTAACCTAACCCTAACCCCTACCCTAACCCTAACACGTACCCTAATCCTAACCCGTACCCTAAACCGAGCCCTAACCCTAACACTAACCCAAAACCTAACCCTAACCCATACCCTACGCCGTACACGAACACCTCCCCGAACCCATACCCCAAGCCGTACCCTAACCCTAACCCTAAGCCTAACCCTAACCCTAGGCTACCCTTGACTGCTTCTGCCTCCAATTGATTTCCTAAGCACTAGTGTTTTAAGAACAGCTTAAAAAGAGAATCCTAAAGTGATTTCTTTATAATGGGTGTGTTCCTTATCTTATCCTAGTGTCTAAACTCTTCTCCATGGCTGGACCCCCAAATAATATTCCTTTACGTGCTAAGGGGTATCTAGAGAGTGGGATAGGTTTAATAACTACCCTAACCCTAACGCGTACCCTAACCCTAACCCCTACTCTAACCCTAACACGTACCCTAATCCTAACCCGTACCCTAAACCGAGCCCTAACCCTAACACTAACCCTAACCCTAACCCTAACCCATACCCTACGCCGTACCCGAAACCCTCCCCGAACCCGTACCCTAAGCCATACCCTAAGCCTAACCCTAAGCCTAACACTAACCCTAGGCTACCCTTTACTGCTTCTGCCTCCAATAGATTTCCTAAGCACTAGTGTTTTAAGCAACAGCTTAAAAAGAGAATCCTAATGTGATTTCTTTATAATGGGTGTGTTCCTTATCTTATCCTAGTGTCTAAACTCTTCTCCATGGCTGGACCCCCAAATAATATTCCTTACGTGCTAAGGGGTATCTAGAGAGTGGGATAGGTTTACTAACGACCCTAACCCTAATGCGTACCCTAACCCTAACCCCTACCCTAAACCTAACACGTACCCTAATCCTAACCGTACCCTAAACCGAGCCCTAACCCTAACACAAACCCTAACCCTAACCCTAACCCATACCCTACGCCATACTCGAAACCCTCCCCGAACCCGTACCCTAAGCCGTACCCTAAGCCTAACCCTAAGCCTAACCCTAACCCTAGGCTACCCTTGACTGCTTCTGCCTCCAATAGATTTCCTAAGCACTAGTGTTTTAAGGAACAGCTTAAAAAGAGAATCCTAATGTGATTTCTTTATAATGGGTGTGTTCCTTATCTTATCCTAGTGTCTAAACTCTTCTCCATGGCTGCACCCCCAAATAATATTGCCTTACGTGCTAAGGGGTATCTAGAGAGTGGGATAGGTTTAATAACTACCCTAACCCTAATGCGTACTCTAACCCTAACCCCTACCCTAACACTAACACGTACCCTAATCCTAACCCGTACCCTAAACCGAGCCCTAACCCTAACACTAACACTAACCCTAACCCTAACCCATACCCTACGCCGTACCCGAACCCCTCCCCAAACCCGTACCCTAAGCCGTACCCTAAGCCTAACCCTAAGCCTAACACTAACCCTAGGCTACCCTTGACTGCTTCTGCCTCCAATAGATTTCCTAAGCACTAGTGTTTTAAGCAACAGCTTAAAAAGAGAATCCTAATGTGATTTCTTTATAATGGGTGTGTTCCTTATCTTATCCTAGTGTCTAAACTCTTCTCCATGGCTGCACCCCCAAATAATATTCCCTTACGTGCTAAGGGGTATCTAGAGAGTGGGATAGGTTTAATAACTACCCTAACCCTAACACGTACCCTAACCCTAACCCCTACCCTAAACCTAACACGTACCCTAATCCTAACCTGTACCCTAAACCGAGCCCTAACCCTAACACTAACCCTAACCCTAACCCTAACCCATACCCTACGCCGTACCCGCACCCCTCCCCGAACCCGTACCCTAAGACATACCCTAAACCTAACCCTAAGCCTAACCCTAACCCTAGGCTACCCTTGACTGCTTCTGCCTCCCATTGATTTCCTAAGCAGTAGTGTTTTAAGGAACAGCTTAAAAAGAGAATCCTAATGTGATTTCTTTATAATGGGTGTGTTCCTTATCTTATCCTAGTGTCTAAACTCTTCTCCATGGCTGGACCCCCAAATAATATTCCTTTACGTGCTAAGGGTTATCTAGAGAGTGGGATAGGTTTAATAACTACCCTAACCCTAATGCGTACCCTAACCCTAACCCCTACCCTAACCCTAACACGTACCCTAATCCTAACCCGTACCCTAAACCGAGCCCTAACCCTAACCCTAACCCTAACCCATACCCTACGCCGTACCCGAAACCCTCCCCGAACCCGTACCCTAAGCCGTACCCTAAGCCTAACCCTAAGCCTAACCTTACCCTAGGCTACCCTTGAATGCTTCTGCCTCCAATAGATTTCCTAAGCACTAGTGTTTTAAGGAACAGCTTAAAAAGAGAATCCTAATGTGATTTCTTTATAATGGGTGTGTTCCTTATCTTATCCTAGTGTCTAAACTCTTCTCCATGGCTGCACCCCCAAATAATATTGCCTTACGTGCTAAGGGGTATCTAGAGAGTGGGATAGGTTTAATAACTACCCTAACACTAATGCGTACTCTAACCCTAACCCCTACCCTAACACTAACACGTACCCTAATCCTAACCCGTACCCTAAACCGAGCCCTAACCCTAACACTAACACTAACCCTAACCCTAACCCATACCCTACGCCGTACCTGAACCCCTCCCCAAACCCGTACCCTAAGCCGTACCCTAAGCCTAACCCTAAGCCTAACACTAACCCTACGCTACCCTTGACTGCTTCTGCCTCCAATAGATTTCCTAAGCACTAGTGTTTTAAGCAACAGCTTAAAAAGAGAATCCTAATGTGATTTCTTTATAATGGGTGTGTTCCTTATCTTATCCTAGTGTCTAAATTCTTCTCCATTGCTGGAACCCCAAATAATATTCCTTTACGTGCTAAGGGGTATCTAGAGAGTGGGATAGGTTTACTAACTACCCTAACCCTAACGCGTACCCTAACCCTAACCCCTACCCTAAACCTAACACGTACCCTAATCCTAACCGTACCCTAAACCGAGCCCTAACCCTAACACTAACCCTAACCCTAACCCTAACCCATACCCTACGCCGTACCCGAAACCCTCCCCGAACCCGTACCCTAAGCCGTACCCTAAGCCTAACCCTAAGCCTAACCCTAACCCTAGGCTACCCTTGACTGCTTCTGCCTCTTATAGATTTCCTAAGCACTAGTGTTTTAAGGAACAGCTTAAAAAGAGAATCCTAATGTGATTTCTTTATAATGGGTGTGTTCCTTATCTTATCCTAGTGTTTAAACTCTTCTCCATGGCTGGGCCCTCAAATAATATTCCTTTACGTGCTAAGGGGTATCTAGAGAGTGGGATAGGTTTAATAACTACCCTAACCCTAACGCGTACCCTAACCCTAACCCCTACCCTAACCCTAACACGTACCCTAATCCTAACCCGTACCCTAAACCGAGCCCTAACCCTAACACTAACCCTAACCCTAACCCTAACCCATACCCTACGCCGTACCCGCACCCCTCCCCAAACCCGTAACCTAAGCCATACCCTAAGCCTAACCCTAAGCCTAACCCTAACCCTAGGCTACCCTTGACTGCTTCTGCCTCCAATAGATTTCCTAAGCACTACTGTTTTAAGGAACAGCTTAAAAAGAGAATCCTAATGTGATTTCTTTATAATGGGTGTGTTCCTTATCTTATCCTAGTGTCTAAACTCTTCTCCATGGCTGCACCCCCAAATAATATTGCCTTACGTGCTAAGGGGTATCTAGAGAGTGGGATAGGTTTAATAACTACCCTAACCCTAATGCGTACTCTAACCCTAACCCCTACCCTAACACTAACACGTACCCTAATCCTAACCCGTACCCTAAACCGAGCCCTAACCCTAACACTAACACTAACCCTAACCCTAACCCATACCCTACGCCGTACCTGAACCCCTCCCCAAACCCATACCCTAAGCCGTACCCTAAGCCTAACCCTAAGCCTAACACTAACCCTAGGCTACCCTTGACTGCTTCTGCCTCCAATAGATTTCCTAAGCACTAGTGTTTTAAGCAACAGCTTAAAAAGAGAATCCTAATGTGATTTCTTTATAATGGGTGTGTTCCTTATCTTATCCTAGTGTCTAAACTCTTCTCCATGGCTGGACCCTCAAATAATATTCCTTTACGCGCTAAGGGGTATCTAGAGAGTGGGATAGGTTTAATAACTACCCT
Source organism: Balaenoptera borealis (assembly GCF_965194805.1). Taxonomy (NCBI): domain Eukaryota; kingdom Metazoa; phylum Chordata; class Mammalia; order Artiodactyla; family Balaenopteridae; genus Balaenoptera; species Balaenoptera borealis. The sequence goes on from NW_028123765.1 coordinate 129,985, forward strand.
AACCCTAACGCGTACCCTAACCCTAACCCCTACCCTAACCCTAACACGTACCCTAATCCTAACCCGTACCCTAAACCGAGCCCTAACCCTAACACTAACCCTAACCCTAACCCTAACCCATACCCTACGCCGTACCCGCACCCCTCCCCGAACCCGTAACCTAAGCCGTACCCTAAGCCTAACCCTAAGCCTAACCCTAACCCTAGGCTACCCTTGACTGCTTCTGCCTCCAATAGATTTCCTAAGCACTAGTGTTTTAAGGAACAGCTTAAAAAGAGAATCCTAAAGTGATTTCTTTATAATGGGTGTGTTCCTTATCTTATCCTAGTGTCTAAACTCTTCTCCATGGCTGCACCCCCAAATAATATTCCCTTACGTGCTAAGGGGTATCTAGAGAGTGGGATAGGTTTAATAACTACCCTAACCCTAACGCGTACCCTAACCCTAACCCCTACCCTAACCCTAACACGTACCCTAATCCTAACCCGTACCCTAAACCGAGCCCTAACCCTAACACTAACCCTAACCCTAACCCTAACCCATACCCTACGCCGTACCCGCACCCCTCCCCGAACCCGTAACCTAAGCCGTACCCTAAGCCTAACCCTAAGCCTAACCCTAACCCTAGGCTACCCTTGACTGCTTCTGCCTCCAATAGATTTCCTAAGCACTAGTGTTTTAAGCAACAGCTTAAAAAGAGAATCCTAATGTGATTTCTTTATAATGGGTGTGTTCCTTATCTTATCCTAGTGTCTAAACTCTTCTCCATGGCTGGACCCCCAAATAATATTCCTTTACGTGCTAAGGGGTATCTAGAGAGTGGGATAGGTTTACTAACTACCCTAACCCTAACGCGTACCCTAACCCTAACCCCTACCCTAAACCTAACACGTACCCTAATCCTAACCGTACCCTAAACCGAGCCCTAACCCTAACACTAACCCTAAACCTAACCCTAACCCATACCCTACGCCGTACCCGAAACCCTCCCCGAACCCGTACCCTAAGCCGTACCCTAAGCCTAACCCTAAGCCTAACCCTAACCCTAGGCTACCCTTGACTGCTTCTGCCTCTTATAGATTTCCTAAGCACTAGTGTTTTAAGGAACAGCTTAAAAAGAGAATCCTAATGTGATTTCTTTATAATGGGTGTGTTCCTTATCTTATCCTAGTGTCTGAACTCTTCTCCATGGCTGCACCCCCAAATAATATTGCCTTACGTGCTAAGGGGTATCTAGAGAGTGGGATAGGTTTAATAACTACCCTAACCCTAATGCGTACTCTAACCCTAACCCCTACCCTAACACTAACACGTACCCTAATCCTAACCGTACCCTAAACCGAGCCCTAACCCTAACACTAACCCTAACCCTAACCCTAACCCATACCCTACGCCGTACCCGCACCCCTCCCCGAACCCGTACCCTAAGACATACCCTAAACCTAACCCTAAGCCTAACCCTAACCCTAGGCTACCCTTGACTGCTTCTGCCTCCAATTGATTTCCTAAGCAGTAGTGTTTTAAGGAACAGCTTAAAAAGAGAATCCTAATGTGATTTCTTTATAATGGGTGTGTTCCTTATCTTATCCTAGTGTCTAAACTCTTCTCCATGGCTGGACCCCCAAATAATATTCCTTTACGTGCTAAGGGGGAGCTAGAGAGTGGGATAGGTTTACTAACTACCCTAGCCCTAACGCGTAACCTAACCCTAACCCCTACCCTAACCCTAACACGTACCCTAATCCTAACCCGTACCCTAAACCGAGCCCTAACCCTAACACTAACCCAAACCCTAACCCTAACCCATACCCTACGCCGTACACGAACACCTCCCCGAACCCATACCCCAAGCCGTACCCTAACCCTAACCCTAAGCCTAACCCTAACCCTAGGCTACCCTTGACTGCTTCTGCCTCCAATAGATTTCCTAAGCACTAGTGTTTTAAGCAACAGCTTAAAAAGAGAATCCTAATGTGATTTCTTTATAATGGGTGTGTTCCTTATCTTATCCTAGTGTCTAAACTCTTCTCCATGGCTGGACCCCCAAATAATATTCCTTTACGTGCTAAGGGGTATCTAGAGAGTGGGATAGGTTTAATAACTACCCTAACCCTAATGCGTACCCTAACCCTAACCCCTACCCTAACCCTAACACGTACCCTAATCCTAACCCGTACCCTAAACCGAGCCCTAACCCTAACCCTAACCCTAACCCATACCCTACGCCGTACCCGAAACCCTCCCCGAACCCGTACCCTAAGCCGTACCCTAAGCCTAACCCTAAGCCTAACCTTACCCTATGCTACCCTTGACTGCTTCTGCCTCCAATAGATTTCCTAAGCACTAGTGTTTTAAGGAACAGCTTAAAAAGAGAATCCTAATGTGATTTCTTTATAATGGGTGTGTTCCTTATCTTATCCTAGTGTCTAAACTCTTCTACATGGCTGCACCCCCAAATAATATTGCCTTACGTGCTAAGGGGTATCTAGAGAGTGGGATAGGTTTAATAACTACCCTAACCCTAATGCGTACTCTAACCCTAACCCCTACCCTAACACTAACACGTACCCTAATCCTAACCCGTACCCTAAACCGAGCCCTAACCCTAACACTAACACTAACCCTAACCCTAACCCATACCCTACGCCGTACCTGAACCCCTCCCCAAACCCGTACCCTAAGCCGTACCCTAAGCCTAACCCTAAGCCTAACACTAACCCTACGCTACCCTTGACTGCTTCTGCCTCCAATAGATTTCCTATGCACTAGTGTTTTAAGCAACAGCTTAAAAAGAGAATCCTAATGTGATTTCTTTATAATGGGTGTGTTCCTTATCTTATCCTAGTGTCTAAATTCTTCTCCATTGCTGGAACCCCAAATAATATTCCTTTACGTGCTAAGGGGTATCTAGAGAGTGGGATAGGTTTACTAACTACCCTAACCCTAACGCGTACCCTAACCCTAACCCCTACCCTAAACCTAACACGTACCCTAATCCTAACCGTACCCTAAACCGAGCCCTAACCCTAACACTAACCCTAAACCTAACCCTAACCCATACCCTACGCCGTACCCGAAACCCTCCCCGAACCCGTACCCTAAGCCGTACCCTAAGCCTAACCCTAAGCCTAACCCTAACCCTAGGCTACCCTTGACTGCTTCTGCCTCTTATAGATTTCCTAAGCACTAGTGTTTTAAGGAACAGCTTAAAAAGAGAATCCTAAAGTGATTTCTTTATAATGGGTGTGTTCCTTATCTTATCCTAGTGTCTAAACTCTTCTCCATGGCTGCACCCCCAAATAATATTGCCTTACGTGCTAAGGGGTATCTAGAGAGTGAGATAGGTTTAATAACTACCCTAACCCTAATGCGTACTCTAACCCTAACCCCTACCCTAACACTAACACGTACCCTAATCCTAACCGTACCCTAAACCGAGCCCTAACCCTAACAGTAACCCTAACCGTAACCCTAACCCATACCCTACGCCGTACCCGAAACCCTCCCCGAACCCGTACCCTAAGCCGTACCCTAAGCCTAACCCTAAGCCTAACCCTAACCCTAGGCTACCCTTGACTGCTTCTGCCTCCAATAGATTTCCTAAGCACTAGTGTTTTAAGCAACAGCTTAAAAAGAGAATCCTAATGTGATTTCTTTATAATGGGTGTGTTCCTTATCTTATCCTAGTGTCTAAACTCTTCTCCATGGCTGGACCCTCAAATAATATTCCTTTACGTGCTAAGGGGTATCTAGAGAGTGGGATAGGTTTAATAACTACCCTAACCCTAACGCGTACCCTAACCCTAACCCCTACCCTAACCCTAACACGTACCCTAATCCTAACCCGTACCCTAAACCGAGCCCTAACCCTAACACTAACCCTAACCCTAACCCTAACCCATACCCTACGCCGTACCCGCACCCCTCCCCGAACCCGTAACCTAAGCCGTACCCTAAGCCTAACCCTAAGCCTAACCCTAACCCTAGGCTACCCTTGACTGCTTCTGCCTCCAATAGATTTCCTAAGCACTAGTGTTTTAAGCAACAGCTTAAAAAGAGAATCCTAATGTGATTTCTTTATAATGGGTGTGTTCCTTATCTTATCCTAGTGTCTAAACTCTTCTCCATGGCTGGACCCCCAAATAATATTCCTTTACGTGCTAAGGGGTATCTAGAGAGTGGGATAGGTTTACTAACTACCCTAACCCTAACGCGTACCCTAACCCTAACCCCTACCCTAAACCTAACACGTACCCTAATCCTAACCGTACCCTAAACCGAGCCCTAACCCTAACACTAACCCTAACCCTAACCCTAACCCATACCCTACGCCGTACCCGAAACCCTCCCCGAACCCGTACCCTAAGCCGTACCCTAAGCCTAACCCTAAGCCTAACCCTAACCCTAGGCTACCCTTGACTGCTTCTGCCTCTTATAGATTTCCTAAGCACTAGTGTTTTAAGGAACAGCTTAAAAAGAGAATCCTAATGTGATTTCTTTATAATGGGTGTGTTCCTTATCTTATCCTAGTGTTTAAACTCTTCTCCATGGCTGGGCCCTCAAATAATATTCCTTTACGTGCTAAGGGGTATCTAGAGAGTGGGATAGGTTTAATAACTACCCTAACCCTAACGCGTACCCTAACCCTAACCCCTACCCTAACCCTAACACGTACCCTAATCCTAACCCGTACCCTAAACCGAGCCCTAACCCTAACACTAACCCTAACCCTAACCCTAACCCATACCCTACGCCGTACCCGCACCCCTCCCCGAACCCGTAACCTAAGCCGTACCCTAAGCCTAACCCTAAGCCTAACCCTAACCCTAGGCTACCCTTGACTGCTTCTGCCTCCAATAGATTTCCTAAGCACTACTGTTTTAAGGAACAGCTTAAAAAGAGAATCCTAATGTGATTTCTTTATAATGGGTGTGTTCCTTATCTTATCCTAGTGTCTAAACTCTTCTCCATGGCTGCACCCCCAAATAATATTGCCTTACGTGCTAAGGGGTATCTAGAGAGTGGGATAGGTTTAATAACTACCCTAACCCTAATGCGTACTCTAACCCTAACCCCTACCCTAACACTAACACGTACCCTAATCCTAACCCGTACCCTAAACCGAGCCCTAACCCTAACACTAACACTAACCCTAACCCTAACCCATACCCTACGCCGTACCTGAACCCCTCCCCAAACCCATACCCTAAGCCGTACCCTAAGCCTAACCCTAAGCCTAACACTAACCCTAGGCTACCCTTGACTGCTTCTGCCTCCAATAGATTTCCTAAGCACTAGTGTTTTAAGCAACAGCTTAAAAAGAGAATCCTAATGTGATTTCTTTATAATGGGTGTGTTCCTTATCTTATCCTAGTGTCTAAACTCTTCTCCATGGCTGGACCCTCAAATAATATTCCTTTACGCGCTAAGGGGTATCTAGAGAGTGGGATAGGTTTAATAACTACCCTAACCCTAACGCGTACCCTAACCCTAACCCCTACCCTAACCCTAACACGTACCCTAATCCTAACCCGTACCCTAAACCGAGCCCTAACCCTAACACTAACCCTAACCCTAACCCTAACCCATACCCTACGCCGTACCCGCACCCCTCCCCGAACCCGTAACCTAAGCCGTACCCTAAGCCTAACCCTAAGCCTAACCCTAACCCTAGGCTACCCTTGACTGCTTCTGCCTCCAATAGATTTCCTAAGCACTAGTGTTTTAAGGAACAGCTTAAAAAGAGAATCCTAAAGTGATTTCTTTATAATGGGTGTGTTCCTTATCTTATCCTAGTGTCTAAACTCTTCTCCATGGCTGCACCCCCAAATAATATTCCCTTACGTGCTAAGGGGTATCTAGAGAGTGGGATAGGTTTAATAACTACCCTAACCCTAACGCGTACCCTAACCCTAACCCCTACCCTAACCCTAACACGTACCCTAATCCTAACCTGTACCCTAAACCGAGCCCTAACCCTAACACTAACCCTAACCCTAACCCTAACCCATACCCTACGCCGTACCCGCACCCCTCCCCGAACCCGTACCCTAAGCCATACCCTAAACCTAACACTAAGCCTAACCCTAACCCTAGGCTACCCTTGACTGCTTCTGCCTCCAATTGATTTCCTAAGCAGTAGTGTTTTAAGGAACAGCTTAAAAAGAGAATCCTAATGTGATTTCTTTATAATGGGTGTGTTCCTTATCTTATCCTAGTGTCTAAACTCTTCTCCATGGCTGGACCCCCAAATAATATTCCTTTACGTGCTAAGGGGGAGCTAGAGAGTGGGATAGGTTTAATAACTACCCTAGCCCTAACGCGTAACCTAACCCTAACCCCTACCCTAACCCTAACACGTACCCTAATCCTAACCCGTACCCTAAACCGAGCCCTAACCCTAACACTAACCCAAACCCTAACCCTAACCCATACCCTACGCCGTACACGAACACCTCCCCAAACCCATACCCCAAGCCGTACCCTAACCCTAACCCTAAGCCTAACCCTAACCCTAGGCTACCCTTGACTGCTTCTGCCTCCAATTGATTTCCTAAGCACTAGTGTTTTAAGAACAGCTTAAAAAGAGAATCCTAAAGTGATTTCTTTATAATGGGTGTGTTCCTTATCTTATCCTAGTGTCTAAACTCTTCTCCATGGCTGGACCCCCAAATAATATTCCTTTACGTGCTAAGGGGTATCTAGAGAGTGGGATAGGTTTAATAACTACCCTAACCCTAACGCGTACCCTAACCCTAACCCCTACCCTAACCCTAACACGTACCCTAATCCTAACCCGTACCCTAAACCGAGCCCTAACCCTAACACTAACCCTAACCCTAACCCTAACCCATACCCTACGCCGTACCCGAAACCCTCCCCGAACCCGTACCCTAAGCCATACCCTAAGCCTAACCCTAAGCCTAACACTAACCCTAGGCTACCCTTGACTGCTTCTGCCTCCAATTGATTTCCTAAGCAGTAGTGTTTTAAGGAACAGCTTAAAAAGAGAATCCTAATGTGATTTCTTTATAATGGGTGTGTTCCTTATCTTATCCTAGTGTCTAAACTCTTCTCCATGGCTGGACCCCCAAATAATATTCCTTTACGTGCTAAGGGGTATCTAGAGAGTGGGATAGGTTTACTAACGACCCTAACCCTAATGCGTACCCTAACCCTAACCCCTACCCTAAACCTAACACGTACCCTAATCCTAACCGTACCCTAAACCGAGCCCTAACCCTAACACAAACCCTAACCCTAACCCTAACACATACCCTACGCCGTACCCGAAACCCTCCCCGAACCCGTACCCTAAGCCGTACCCTAAGCCTAACCCTAAGCCTAACCCTAACCCTAGGCTACCCTTGACTGCTTCTGCCTCCAATAGATTTCCTAAGCACTAGTGTTTTAAGGAACAGCTTAAAAAGAGAATCCTAAAGTGATTTCTTTATAATGGGTGTGTTCCTTATCTTATCCTAGCGTCTAAACTCTTCTCCATGGCTGGACCCCCAAATAATATTCCTTTACGTGCTAAGGGGTATCTAGAGAGTGGGATAGGTTTAACAACTACCCTAACCCTAACGCGTACCCTAAACCTAACCCCTACCCTAACCCTAACACGTACCCTAAACCTAACCCGTACCCTAAACCGAGCCCTAACCCTAACACTAACCCTAACCCTAACCCTAACCCATACCCTACGCCGTACCCGCACCCCTCCCCGAACCCGTACCCTAAGCCGTACCCTCAGCCGAACCCTAAGCCTAACCCTAACCCTAGGCTACCCTTGACTGCTTCTGCCTCCAATAGATTTCCTAAGCACTAGTGTTTTAAGGAACAGCTTAAAAAGAGAATCCTAATGTGATTTCTTTATAATGGGTGTGTTCCTTATCTTATCCTAGTGTCTAAACTCTTCTCCATGGCTGCACCCCGAAATAATATTGCCTTACGTGCTAAGGGGTATCTAGAGAGTGGGATAGGTTTAATAACTACCCTAACCCTAATGCGTACTCTAACCCTAACTCCTACCCTAACACTAACACGTACCCTAATCCTAACCCGTACCCTAAACCGAGCCCTAACCCTAACACTAACACTAACCCTAACCCTAACCCATACCCTACGCAGTACCCGAACCCCTCCCCAAACCCGTACCCTAAGCCGTACCCTAAGCCTAACCCTAAGCCTAACACTAACCCTAGGCTACCCTTGACTGCTTCTGCCTCCAATAGATTTCCTAAGCACTAGTGTTTTAAGCAACAGCTTAAAAAGAGAATCCTAATGTGATTTCTTTATAATGGGTGTGTTCCTTATCTTATCCTAGTGTCTAAACTCTTCTCCATGGCTGCACCCCCAAATAATATTCCCTTACGTGCTAAGGGGTATCTAGAGAGTGGGATAGGTTTAATAACTACCCTAACCCTAACACGTACCCTAACCCTAACCCCTACCCTAAACCTAACACGTACCCTAATCCTAACCTGTACCCTAAACCGAGCCCTAACCCTAACACTAACCCTAACCCTAACCCTAACCCATACCCTACGCCGTACCCGCACCCCTCCCCGAACCCGTACCCTAAGACATACCCTAAACCTAACCCTAAGCCTAACCCTAACCCTAGGCTACCCTTGACTGCTTCTGCCTCCAATTGATTTCCTAAGCAGTAGTGTTTTAAGGAACAGCTTAAAAAGAGAATCCTAATGTGATTTCTTTATAATGGGTGTGTTCCTTATCTTATCCTAGTGTCTAAACTCTTCTCCATGGCTGGACCCCCAAATAATATTCCTTTACGTGCTAAGGGGGAGCTAGAGAGTGGGATAGGTTTACTAACTACCCTAGCCCTAACGCGTAACCTAACCCTAACCCCTACCCTAACCCTAACACGTACCCTAATCCTAACCCGTACCCTAAACCGAGCCCTAACCCTAACACTAACCCAAACCCTAACCCTAACCCATACCCTACGCCGTACACGAACACCTCCCCGAACCCATACCCCAAGCCGTACCCTAACCCTAACCCTAAGCCTAACCCTAACCCTAGGCTACCCTTGACTGCTTCTGCCTCCAATAGATTTCCTAAGCACTAGTGTTTTAAGCAACAGCTTAAAAAGAGAATCCTAATGTGATTTCTTTATAATGGGTGTGTTCCTTATCTTATCCTAGTGTCTAAACTCTTCTCCATGGCTGGACCCCCAAATAATATTCCTTTACGTGCTAAGGGGTATCTAGAGAGTGGGATAGGTTTAATAACTACCCTAACCCTAATGCGTACCCTAACCCTAACCCCTACCCTAACCCTAACACGTACCCTAATCCTAACCCGTACCCTAAACCGAGCCCTAACCCTAACCCTAACCCTAACCCATACCCTACGCCGTACCCGAAACCCTCCCCGAACCCGTACCCTAAGCCGTACCCTAAGCCTAACCCTAAGCCTAACCTTACCCTATGCTACCCTTGACTGCTTCTGCCTCCAATAGATTTCCTAAGCACTAGTGTTTTAAGGAACAGCTTAAAAAGAGAATCCTAATGTGATTTCTTTATAATGGGTGTGTTCCTTATCTTATCCTAGTGTCTAAACTCTTCTACATGGCTGCACCCCCAAATAATATTGCCTTACGTGCTAAGGGGTATCTAGAGAGTGGGATAGGTTTAATAACTACCCTAACCCTAATGCGTACTCTAACCCTAACCCCTACCCTAACACTAACACGTACCCTAATCCTAACCCGTACCCTAAACCGAGCCCTAACCCTAACACTAACACTAACCCTAACCCTAACCCATACCCTACGCCGTACCTGAACCCCTCCCCAAACCCGTACCCTAAGCCGTACCCTAAGCCTAACCCTAAGCCTAACACTAACCCTACGCTACCCTTGACTGCTTCTGCCTCCAATAGATTTCCTATGCACTAGTGTTTTAAGCAACAGCTTAAAAAGAGAATCCTAATGTGATTTCTTTATAATGGGTGTGTTCCTTATCTTATCCTAGTGTCTAAATTCTTCTCCATTGCTGGAACCCCAAATAATATTCCTTTACGTGCTAAGGGGTATCTAGAGAGTGGGATAGGTTTACTAACTACCCTAACCCTAACGCGTACCCTAACCCTAACCCCTACCCTAAACCTAACACGTACCCTAATCCTAACCGTACCCTAAACCGAGCCCTAACCCTAACACTAACCCTAAACCTAACCCTAACCCATACCCTACGCCGTACCCGAAACCCTCCCCGAACCCGTACCCTAAGCCGTACCCTAAGCCTAACCCTAAGCCTAACCCTAACCCTAGGCTACCCTTGACTGCTTCTGCCTCTTATAGATTTCCTAAGCACTAGTGTTTTAAGGAACAGCTTAAAAAGAGAATCCTAAAGTGATTTCTTTATAATGGGTGTGTTCCTTATCTTATCCTAGTGTCTAAACTCTTCTCCATGGCTGCACCCCCAAATAATATTGCCTTACGTGCTAAGGGGTATCTAGAGAGTGAGATAGGTTTAATAACTACCCTAACCCTAATGCGTACTCTAACCCTAACCCCTACCCTAACACTAACACGTACCCTAATCCTAACCGTACCCTAAACCGAGCCCTAACCCTAACAGTAACCCTAACCGTAACCCTAACCCATACCCTACGCCGTACCCGAAACCCTCCCCGAACCCGTACCCTAAGCCGTACCCTAAGCCTAACCCTAAGCCTAACCCTAACCCTAGGCTACCCTTGACTGCTTCTGCCTCCAATAGATTTCCTAAGCACTAGTGTTTTAAGCAACAGCTTAAAAAGAGAATCCTAATGTGATTTCTTTATAATGGGTGTGTTCCTTATCTTATCCTAGTGTCTAAACTCTTCTCCATGGCTGGACCCTCAAATAATATTCCTTTACGTGCTAAGGGGTATCTAGAGAGTGGGATAGGTTTAATAACTACCCTAACCCTAACGCGTACCCTAACCCTAACCCCTACCCTAACCCTAACACGTACCCTAATCCTAACCCGTACCCTAAACCGAGCCCTAACCCTAACACTAACCCTAACCCTAACCCTAACCCATACCCTACGCCGTACCCGCACCCCTCCCCGAACCCGTAACCTAAGCCGTACCCTAAGCCTAACCCTAAGCCTAACCCTAACCCTAGGCTACCCTTGACTGCTTCTGCCTCCAATAGATTTCCTAAGCACTAGTGTTTTAAGCAACAGCTTAAAAAGAGAATCCTAATGTGATTTCTTTATAATGGGTGTGTTCCTTATCTTATCCTAGTGTCTAAACTCTTCTCCATGGCTGGACCCCCAAATAATATTCCTTTACGTGCTAAGGGGTATCTAGAGAGTGGGATAGGTTTACTAACTACCATAACCCTAACGCGTACCCTAACCCTAACCCCTACCCTAAACCTAACACGTACCCTAATCCTAACCGTACCCTAAACCGAGCCCTAACCCTAACACTAACCCTAAACCTAACCCTAACCCATACCCTACGCCGTATCCGAAACCCTCCCCGAACCCGTACCCTAAGCCGTACCCTAAGCCTAACCCTAAGCCTAACCCTAACCCTAGGCTACCCTTGACTGCTTCTGCCTCTTATAGATTTCCTAAGCACTAGTGTTTTAAGGAACAGCTTAAAAAGAGAATCCTAATGTGATTTCTTTATAATGGGTGTGTTCCTTATCTTATCCTAGTGTCTGAACTCTTCTCCATGGCTGCACCCCCAAATAATATTGCCTTACGTGCTAAGGGGTATCTAGAGAGTGGGATAGGTTTAATAACTACCCTAACCCTAATGCGTACTCTAACCCTAACCCCTACCCTAACACTAACACGTACCCTAATCCTAACCGTACCCTAAACCGAGCCCTAACCCTAACAGTAACCCTAACCGTAACCCTAACCCATACCCTACGCCGTACCCGAAACCCTCCCCGAACCCGTACCCTAAGCCGTACCCTAAGCCTAACCCTAAGCCTAACCCTAACCCTAGGCTACCCTTGACTGCTTCTGCCTCCAATAGATTTCCTAAGCACTAGTGTTTTAAGCAACAGCTTAAAAAGAGAATCCTAATGTGATTTCTTTATAATGGGTGTGTTCCTTATCTTATCCTAGTGTCTAAACTCTTCTCCATGGCTGGACCCTCAAATAATATTCCTTTACGTGCTAAGGGGTATCTAGAGAGTGGGATAGGTTTAATAACTACACTAACCCTAACGCGTACCCTAACCCTAACCCCTACCCTAACCCTAACACGTACCCTAATCCTAACCCGTACCCTAAACCGAGCCCTAACCCTAACACTAACCCTAACCCTAACCCTAACCCATACCCTACGCCGTACCCGCACCCCTCCCCGAACCCGTAACCTAAGCCGTACCCTAAGCCTAACCCTAAGCCTAACCCTAACCCTAGGCTACCCTTGACTGCTTCTGCCTCCAATAGATTTCCTAAGCACTAGTGTTTTAAGCAACAGCTTAAAAAGAGAATCCTAATGTGATTTCTTTATAATGGGTGTGTTCCTTATCTTATCCTAGTGTCTAAACTCTTCTCCATGGCTGGACCCCCAAATAATATTCCTTTACGTGCTAAGGGGTATCTAGAGAGTGGGATAGGTTTACTAACGACCCTAACCCTAATGCATACCCTAACCCTAACCCCTACCCTAAACCTAACACGTACCCTAATCCTAACCGTACCCTAAACCGAGCCCTAACCCTAACACAAACCCTAACCCTAACCCTAACCCATACCCTACGCCGTACCCGCACCCCTCCCCGAACCCGTACCCTAAGCCATACCCTAAACCTAACCCTAAGCCTAACCCTAACCCTAGGCTACCCTTCACTGCTTCTGCCTCCAATTGATTTCCTAAGCAGTAGTGTTTTAAGGAACAGCTTAAAAAGAGAATCCTAAAGTGATTTCTTTATAATGGGTGTGTTCCTTATCTTATCCTAGTGTCTAAACTCTTCTCCATGGCTGGACCCCCAAATAATATTCCTTTACGTGCTAAGGGGGAGCTAGAGAGTGGGATAGGTTTACTAACTACCCTAGCCCTAACGCGTAACCTAACCCTAACCCCTACCCTAACCCTAACACGTACCCTAATCCTAACCCGTACCCTAAACCGAGCCCTAACCCTAACACTAACCCAAACCCTAACCCTAACCCATACCCTACGCCGTACACGAACACCTCCCCGAACCCATACCCCAAGCCGTACCCTAAACCTAACCCTAAGCCTAACCCTAACCCTAGGCTACCCTTGACTGCTTCTGCCTCCAATAGATTTCCTAAGCACTAGTGTTTTAAGGAACAGCTTAAAAAGAGAATCCTAATGTGATTTCTTTATAATGGGTGTGTTCCTTATCTTATCCTAGTGTCTAAACTCTTCTCCATGGCTGCACCCCCAAATAATATTGCCTTACGTGCTAAGGGGTATCTAGAGAGTGGGATAGGTTTAATAACTACCCTAACCCTAATGCGTACTCTAACCCTAACCCCTACCCTAACACTAACACGTACCCTAATCCTAACCCGTACCCTAAACCGAGCCCTAACCCTAACACTAACACTAACCCTAACCCTAACCCATACCCTACGCCGTACCTGAACCCCTCCCCAAACCCGTACCCTAAGCCGTACCCTAAGCCTAACCCTAAGCCTAACACTAACCCTAGGCTACCCTTGACTGCTTCTGCCTCCAATAGATTTCCTAAGCACTAGTGTTTTAAGCAACAGCTTAAAAAGAGAATCCTAATGTGATTTCTGTATAATGGGTGTGTTCCTTATCTTATCCTAGTGTCTAAACTCTTCTCCATGGCTGGACCCTCAAATAATATTCCTTTACGTGCTAAGGGGTATCTAGAGAGTGGGATAGGTTTAATAACTACCCTAACCCTAACGCGTACCCTAACCCTAACCCCTACCCTAACCCTAACACGTACCCTAATCCTAACCCGTACCCTAAACCGAGCCCTAACCCTAACACTAACCCTAACCCTAACCCTAACCCATACCCTACGCCGTACCCGAAACCCTCCCCGAACCCGTACCCTAAGCCATACCCTAAGCCTAACCCTAAGCCTAACACTAACCCTAGGCTACCCGTTACTGCTTCTGCCTCCAATAGATTTCCTAAGCACTAGTGTTTTAAGCAACAGCTTAAAAAGAGAATCCTAATGTGATTTCTTTATAATGGGTGTGTTCCTTATCTTATCCTAGTGTCTAAACTCTTCTCCATGGCTGGACCCCCAAATAATATTCCTTACGTGCTAAGGGGTATCTAGAGAGTGGGATAGGTTTACTAACGACCCTAACCCTAATGCGTACCCTAACCCTAACCCCTACCCTAAACCTAACACGTACCCTAATCCTAACCGTACCCTAAACCGAGCCCTAACCCTAACACAAACCCTAACCCTAACCCTAACCCATAGCCTACGCCGTACCTGAAACCCTCCCCGAACCCGTACCCTAAGCCGTACCCTAAGCCTAACCCTAAGCCTAACCCTAACCCTAGGCTACCCTTGACTGCTTCTGCCTCCAATAGATTTCCTAAGCACTAGTGTTTTAAGGAACAGCTTAAAAAGAGAATCCTAAAGTGATTTCTTTATAATGGGTGTGTTCCTTATCTTATCCTAGCGTCTAAACTCTTCTCCATGGCTGGACCCCCAAATAATATTCCTTTACGTGCTAAGGGGTATCTAGAGAGTGGGATAGGTTTAACAACTACCCTAACCCTAACGCGTACCCTAAACCTAACCCCTACCCTAACCCTAACACGTACCCTAATCCTAACCCGTACCCTAAACCGAGCCCTAACCCTAACACTAACCCTAACCCTAACCCTAACCCATACCCTACGCCGTACCCGCACCCCTCCCCGAACCCGTACCCTAAGCCGTACCCTCAGCCGAACCCTAAGCCTAACCCTAACCCTAGGCTACCCTTGACTGCTTCTGCCTCCAATAGATTTCCTAAGCACTAGTGTTTTAAGGAACAGCTTAAAAAGAGAATCCTAATGTGATTTCTTTATAATGGGTGTGTTCCTTATCTTATCCTAGTGTCTAAACTCTTCTCCATGGCTGCACCCCCAAATAATATTGCCTTACGTGCTAAGGGGTATCTAGAGAGTGGGATAGGTTTAATAACTACCCTAACCCTAATGCGTACTCTAACCCTAACCCCTACCCTAACACTAACACGTACCCTAATCCTAACCCGTACCCTAAACCGAGCCCTAACCCTAACACTAACACTAACCCTAACCCTAACCCATACCCTACGCCGTACCCGAACCCCTCCCCAAACCCGTACCCTAAGCCGTACCCTAAGCCTAACCCTAAGCCTAACACTAACCCTAGGCTACCCTTGACTGCTTCTGCCTCCAATAGATTTCCTAAGCACTAGTGTTTTAAGCAACAGCTTAAAAAGAGAATCCTAATGTGATTTCTTTATAATGGGTGTGTTCCTTATCTTATCCTAGTGTCTAAACTCTTCTCCATGGCTGCACCCCCAAATAATATTCCCTTACGTGCTAAGGGGTATCTAGAGAGTGGGATAGGTTTAATAACTACCCTAACCCTAACACGTACCCTAACCCTAACCCCTACCCTAAACCTAACACGTACCCTAATCCTAACCTGTACCCTAAACCGAGCCCTAACCCTAACACTAACCCTAACCCTAACCCTAACCCATACCCTACGCCGTACCCGCACCCCTCCCCGAACCCGTACCCTAAGACATACCCTAAACCTAACCCTAAGCCTAACCCTAACCCTAGGCTACCCTTGACTGCTTCTGCCTCCAATTGATTTCCTAAGCAGTAGTGTTTTAAGGAACAGCTTAAAAAGAGAATCCTAATGTGATTTCTTTATAATGGGTGTGTTCCTTATCTTATCCTAGTGTCTAAACTCTTCTCCATGGCTGGACCCCCAAATAATATTACTTTACGTGCTAAGGGGGAGCTAGAGAGTGGGATAGGTTTACTAACTACCCTAGCCCTAACGCGTAACCTAACCCTAACCCCTACCCTAACCCTAACACGTACCCTAATCCTAACCCGTACCCTAAACCGAGCCCTAACCCTAACACTAACCCAAACCCTAACCCTAACCCATACCCTACGCCGTACACGAACACCTCCCCGAACCCATACCCCAAGCCGTACCCTAACCCTAACCCTAAGCCTAACCCTAACCCTAGGCTACCCTTGACTGCTTCTGCCTCCAATAGATTTCCTAAGCACTAGTGTTTTAAGCAACAGCTTAAAAAGAGAATCCTAATGTGATTTCTTTATAATGGGTGTGTTCCTTATCTTATCCTAGTGTCTAAACTCTTCTCCATGGCTGCACCCCCAAATAATATTGCCTTACGTGCTAAGGGGTATCTAGAGAGTGGGATAGGTTTAATAACTACCCTAACCCTAATGCGTACTCTAACCCTAACCCCTACCCTAACACTAACACGTACCCTAATCCTAACCCGTACCCTAAACCGAGCCCTAACCCTAACACTAACACTAACCCTAACCCTAACCCATACCCTACGCCGTACCTGAACCCCTCCCCAAACCCGTACCCTAAGCCGTACCCTAAGCCTAACCCTAAGCCTAACACTAACCCTAGGCTACCCTTGACTGCTTCTGCCTCCAATTGATTTCCTAAGCAGTAGTGTTTTAAGAAACAGCTTAAAAAGAGAATCCTAATGTGATTTCTTTATAATGGGTGTGTTCCTTATCTTATCCTAGTGTCTAAACTCTTCTCCATGGCTGGACCCCCAAATAATATTCCTTTACGTGCTAAGGGGGAGCTAGAGAGTGGGATAGGTTTAATAACTACCCTAGCCCTAACGCGTAACCTAACCCTAACCCCTACCCTAACCCTAACACGTACCCTAATCCTAACCCGTACCCTAAACCGAGCCCTAACCCTAACACTAACCCAAAACCTAACCCTAACCCATACCCTACGCCGTACACGAACACCTCCCCGAACCCATACCCCAAGCCGTACCCTAACCCTAACCCTAAGCCTAACCCTAACCCTAGGCTACCCTTGACTGCTTCTGCCTCCAATTGATTTCCTAAGCACTAGTGTTTTAAGAACAGCTTAAAAAGAGAATCCTAAAGTGATTTCTTTATAATGGGTGTGTTCCTTATCTTATCCTAGTGTCTAAACTCTTCTCCATGGCTGGACCCCCAAATAATATTCCTTTACGTGCTAAGGGGTATCTAGAGAGTGGGATAGGTTTAATAACTACCCTAACCCTAACGCGTACCCTAACCCTAACCCCTACTCTAACCCTAACACGTACCCTAATCCTAACCCGTACCCTAAACCGAGCCCTAACCCTAACACTAACCCTAACCCTAACCCTAACCCATACCCTACGCCGTACCCGAAACCCTCCCCGAACCCGTACCCTAAGCCATACCCTAAGCCTAACCCTAAGCCTAACACTAACCCTAGGCTACCCTTTACTGCTTCTGCCTCCAATAGATTTCCTAAGCACTAGTGTTTTAAGCAACAGCTTAAAAAGAGAATCCTAATGTGATTTCTTTATAATGGGTGTGTTCCTTATCTTATCCTAGTGTCTAAACTCTTCTCCATGGCTGGACCCCCAAATAATATTCCTTACGTGCTAAGGGGTATCTAGAGAGTGGGATAGGTTTACTAACGACCCTAACCCTAATGCGTACCCTAACCCTAACCCCTACCCTAAACCTAACACGTACCCTAATCCTAACCGTACCCTAAACCGAGCCCTAACCCTAACACAAACCCTAACCCTAACCCTAACCCATACCCTACGCCATACCCGAAACCCTCCCCGAACCCGTACCCTAAGCCGTACCCTAAGCCTAACCCTAAGCCTAACCCTAACCCTAGGCTACCCTTGACTGCTTCTGCCTCCAATAGATTTCCTAAGCACTAGTGTTTTAAGGAACAGCTTAAAAAGAGAATCCTAAAGTGATTTCTTTATAATGGGTGTGTTCCTTATCTTATCCTAGCGTCTAAACTCTTCTCCATGGCTGGACCCCCAAATAATATTCCTTTACGTGCTAAGGGGTATCTAGAGAGTGGGATAGGTTTAACAACTACCCTAACCCTAACGCGTACCCTAAACCTAACCCCTACCCTAACCCTAACACGTACCCTAATCCTAACCCGTACCCTAAACCGAGCCCTAACCCTAACACTAACCCTAACCCTAACCCTAACCCATACCCTACGCCGTACCCGCACCCCTCCCCGAACCCGTACCCTAAGCCGTACCCTCAGCCGAACCCTAAGCCTAACCCTAACCCTAGGCTACCCTTGACTGCTTCTGCCTCCAATAGATTTCCTAAGCACTAGTGTTTTAAGGAACAGCTTAAAAAGAGAATCCTAATGTGATTTCTTTATAATGGGTGTGTTCCTTATCTTATCCTAGTGTCTAAACTCTTCTCCATGGCTGCACCCCCAAATAATATTGCCTTACGTGCTAAGGGGTATCTAGAGAGTGGGATAGGTTTAATAACTACCCTAACCCTAATGCGTACTCTAACCCTAACCCCTACCCTAACACTAACACGTACCCTAATCCTAACCCGTACCCTAAACCGAGCCCTAACCCTAACACTAACACTAACCCTAACCCTAACCCATACCCTACGCCGTACCCGAACCCCTCCCCAAACCCGTACCCTAAGCCGTACCCTAAGCCTAACCCTAAGCCTAACACTAACCCTAGGCTACCCTTGACTGCTTCTGCCTCCAATAGATTTCCTAAGCACTAGTGTTTTAAGCAACAGCTTAAAAAGAGAATCCTAATGTGATTTCTTTATAATGGGTGTGTTCCTTATCTTATCCTAGTGTCTAAACTCTTCTCCATGGCTGCACCCCCAAATAATATTCCCTTACGTGCTAAGGGGTATCTAGAGAGTGGGATAGGTTTAATAACTACCCTAACCCTAACACGTACCCTAACCCTAACCCCTACCCTAAACCTAACACGTACCCTAATCCTAACCTGTACCCTAAACCGAGCCCTAACCCTAACACTAACCCTAACCCTAACCCTAACCCATACCCTACGCCGTACCCGCACCCCTCCCCGAACCCGTACCCTAAGACATACCCTAAACCTAACCCTAAGCCTAACCCTAACCCTAGGCTACCCTTGACTGCTTCTGCCTCCCATTGATTTCCTAAGCAGTAGTGTTTTAAGGAACAGCTTAAAAAGAGAATCCTAATGTGATTTCTTTATAATGGGTGTGTTCCTTATCTTATCCTAGTGTCTAAACTCTTCTCCATGGCTGGACCCCCAAATAATATTCCTTTACGTGCTAAGGGTTATCTAGAGAGTGGGATAGGTTTAATAACTACCCTAACCCTAATGCGTACCCTAACCCTAACCCCTACCCTAACCCTAACACGTACCCTAATCCTAACCCGTACCCTAAACCGAGCCCTAACCCTAACCCTAACCCTAACCCATACCCTACGCCGTACCCGAAACCCTCCCCGAACCCGTACCCTAAGCCGTACCCTAAGCCTAACCCTAAGCCTAACCTTACCCTAGGCTACCCTTGAATGCTTCTGCCTCCAATAGATTTCCTAAGCACTAGTGTTTTAAGGAACAGCTTAAAAAGAGAATCCTAATGTGATTTCTTTATAATGGGTGTGTTCCTTATCTTATCCTAGTGTCTAAACTCTTCTCCATGGCTGCACCCCCAAATAATATTGCCTTACGTGCTAAGGGGTATCTAGAGAGTGGGATAGGTTTAATAACTACCCTAACACTAATGCGTACTCTAACCCTAACCCCTACCCTAACACTAACACGTACCCTAATCCTAACCCGTACCCTAAACCGAGCCCTAACCCTAACACTAACACTAACCCTAACCCTAACCCATACCCTACGCCGTACCTGAACCCCTCCCCAAACCCGTACCCTAAGCCGTACCCTAAGCCTAACCCTAAGCCTAACACTAACCCTACGCTACCCTTGACTGCTTCTGCCTCCAATAGATTTCCTAAGCACTAGTGTTTTAAGCAACAGCTTAAAAAGAGAATCCTAATGTGATTTCTTTATAATGGGTGTGTTCCTTATCTTATCCTAGTGTCTAAATTCTTCTCCATTGCTGGAACCCCAAATAATATTCCTTTACGTGCTAAGGGGTATCTAGAGAGTGGGATAGGTTTACTAACTACCCTAACCCTAACGCGTACCCTAACCCTAACCCCTACCCTAAACCTAACACGTACCCTAATCCTAACCGTACCCTAA
Source organism: Balaenoptera borealis (assembly GCF_965194805.1). Classification (NCBI taxonomy): domain Eukaryota; kingdom Metazoa; phylum Chordata; class Mammalia; order Artiodactyla; family Balaenopteridae; genus Balaenoptera; species Balaenoptera borealis. Next base: position 150,258 of record NW_028123765.1, read on the forward strand.
ACCGAGCCCTAACCCTAACACTAACCCTAACCCTAACCCTAACCCATACCCTACGCCGTACCCGAAACCCTCCCCGAACCCGTACCCTAAGCCGTACCCTAAGCCTAACCCTAAGCCTAACCCTAACCCTAGGCTACCCTTGACTGCTTCTGCCTCTTATAGATTTCCTAAGCACTAGTGTTTTAAGGAACAGCTTAAAAAGAGAATCCTAATGTGATTTCTTTATAATGGGTGTGTTCCTTATCTTATCCTAGTGTTTAAACTCTTCTCCATGGCTGGGCCCTCAAATAATATTCCTTTACGTGCTAAGGGGTATCTAGAGAGTGGGATAGGTTTAATAACTACCCTAACCCTAACGCGTACCCTAACCCTAACCCCTACCCTAACCCTAACACGTACCCTAATCCTAACCCGTACCCTAAACCGAGCCCTAACCCTAACACTAACCCTAACCCTAACCCTAACCCATACCCTACGCCGTACCCGCACCCCTCCCCAAACCCGTAACCTAAGCCATACCCTAAGCCTAACCCTAAGCCTAACCCTAACCCTAGGCTACCCTTGACTGCTTCTGCCTCCAATAGATTTCCTAAGCACTACTGTTTTAAGGAACAGCTTAAAAAGAGAATCCTAATGTGATTTCTTTATAATGGGTGTGTTCCTTATCTTATCCTAGTGTCTAAACTCTTCTCCATGGCTGCACCCCCAAATAATATTGCCTTACGTGCTAAGGGGTATCTAGAGAGTGGGATAGGTTTAATAACTACCCTAACCCTAATGCGTACTCTAACCCTAACCCCTACCCTAACACTAACACGTACCCTAATCCTAACCCGTACCCTAAACCGAGCCCTAACCCTAACACTAACACTAACCCTAACCCTAACCCATACCCTACGCCGTACCTGAACCCCTCCCCAAACCCATACCCTAAGCCGTACCCTAAGCCTAACCCTAAGCCTAACACTAACCCTAGGCTACCCTTGACTGCTTCTGCCTCCAATAGATTTCCTAAGCACTAGTGTTTTAAGCAACAGCTTAAAAAGAGAATCCTAATGTGATTTCTTTATAATGGGTGTGTTCCTTATCTTATCCTAGTGTCTAAACTCTTCTCCATGGCTGGACCCTCAAATAATATTCCTTTACGCGCTAAGGGGTATCTAGAGAGTGGGATAGGTTTAATAACTACCCTAACCCTAACGCGTACCCTAACCCTAACCCCTACCCTAACCCTAACACGTACCCTAATCCTAACCCGTACCCTAAACCGAGCCCTAACCCTAACACTAACCCTAACCCTAACCCTAACCCATACCCTACGCCGTACCCGCACCCCTCCCCGAACCCGTAACCTAAGCCGTACCCTAAGCCTAACCCTAAGCCTAACCCTAACCCTAGGCTACCCTTGACTGCTTCTGCCTCCAATAGATTTCCTAAGCACTAGTGTTTTAAGGAACAGCTTAAAAAGAGAATCCTAAAGTGATTTCTTTATAATGGGTGTGTTCCTTATCTTATCCTAGTGTCTAAACTCTTCTCCATGGCTGCACCCCCAAATAATATTCCCTTACGTGCTAAGGGGTATCTAGAGAGTGGGATAGGTTTAATAACTACCCTAACCCTAACGCGTACCCTAACCCTAACCCCTACCCTAACCCTAACACGTACCCTAATCCTAACCCGTACCCTAAACCGAGCCCTAACCCTAACACTAACCCTAACCCTAACCCTAACCCATACCCTACGCCGTACCCGCACCCCTCCCCGAACCCGTAACCTAAGCCGTACCCTAAGCCTAACCCTAAGCCTAACCCTAACCCTAGGCTACCCTTGACTGCTTCTGCCTCCAATAGATTTCCTAAGCACTAGTGTTTTAAGCAACAGCTTAAAAAGAGAATCCTAATGTGATTTCTTTATAATGGGTGTGTTCCTTATCTTATCCTAGTGTCTAAACTCTTCTCCATGGCTGGACCCCCAAATAATATTCCTTTACGTGCTAAGGGGTATCTAGAGAGTGGGATAGGTTTACTAACTACCCTAACCCTAACGCGTACCCTAACCCTAACCCCTACCCTAAACCTAACACGTACCCTAATCCTAACCGTACCCTAAACCGAGCCCTAACCCTAACACTAACCCTAAACCTAACCCTAACCCATACCCTACGCCGTACCCGAAACCCTCCCCGAACCCGTACCCTAAGCCGTACCCTAAGCCTAACCCTAAGCCTAACCCTAACCCTAGGCTACCCTTGACTGCTTCTGCCTCTTATAGATTTCCTAAGCACTAGTGTTTTAAGGAACAGCTTAAAAAGAGAATCCTAATGTGATTTCTTTATAATGGGTGTGTTCCTTATCTTATCCTAGTGTCTGAACTCTTCTCCATGGCTGCACCCCCAAATAATATTGCCTTACGTGCTAAGGGGTATCTAGAGAGTGGGATAGGTTTAATAACTACCCTAACCCTAATGCGTACTCTAACCCTAACCCCTACCCTAACACTAACACGTACCCTAATCCTAACCGTACCCTAAACCGAGCCCTAACCCTAACACTAACCCTAACCCTAACCCTAACCCATACCCTACGCCGTACCCGCACCCCTCCCCGAACCCGTACCCTAAGACATACCCTAAACCTAACCCTAAGCCTAACCCTAACCCTAGGCTACCCTTGACTGCTTCTGCCTCCAATTGATTTCCTAAGCAGTAGTGTTTTAAGGAACAGCTTAAAAAGAGAATCCTAATGTGATTTCTTTATAATGGGTGTGTTCCTTATCTTATCCTAGTGTCTAAACTCTTCTCCATGGCTGGACCCCCAAATAATATTCCTTTACGTGCTAAGGGGGAGCTAGAGAGTGGGATAGGTTTACTAACTACCCTAGCCCTAACGCGTAACCTAACCCTAACCCCTACCCTAACCCTAACACGTACCCTAATCCTAACCCGTACCCTAAACCGAGCCCTAACCCTAACACTAACCCAAACCCTAACCCTAACCCATACCCTACGCCGTACACGAACACCTCCCCGAACCCATACCCCAAGCCGTACCCTAACCCTAACCCTAAGCCTAACCCTAACCCTAGGCTACCCTTGACTGCTTCTGCCTCCAATAGATTTCCTAAGCACTAGTGTTTTAAGCAACAGCTTAAAAAGAGAATCCTAATGTGATTTCTTTATAATGGGTGTGTTCCTTATCTTATCCTAGTGTCTAAACTCTTCTCCATGGCTGGACCCCCAAATAATATTCCTTTACGTGCTAAGGGGTATCTAGAGAGTGGGATAGGTTTAATAACTACCCTAACCCTAATGCGTACCCTAACCCTAACCCCTACCCTAACCCTAACACGTACCCTAATCCTAACCCGTACCCTAAACCGAGCCCTAACCCTAACCCTAACCCTAACCCATACCCTACGCCGTACCCGAAACCCTCCCCGAACCCGTACCCTAAGCCGTACCCTAAGCCTAACCCTAAGCCTAACCTTACCCTATGCTACCCTTGACTGCTTCTGCCTCCAATAGATTTCCTAAGCACTAGTGTTTTAAGGAACAGCTTAAAAAGAGAATCCTAATGTGATTTCTTTATAATGGGTGTGTTCCTTATCTTATCCTAGTGTCTAAACTCTTCTACATGGCTGCACCCCCAAATAATATTGCCTTACGTGCTAAGGGGTATCTAGAGAGTGGGATAGGTTTAATAACTACCCTAACCCTAATGCGTACTCTAACCCTAACCCCTACCCTAACACTAACACGTACCCTAATCCTAACCCGTACCCTAAACCGAGCCCTAACCCTAACACTAACACTAACCCTAACCCTAACCCATACCCTACGCCGTACCTGAACCCCTCCCCAAACCCGTACCCTAAGCCGTACCCTAAGCCTAACCCTAAGCCTAACACTAACCCTACGCTACCCTTGACTGCTTCTGCCTCCAATAGATTTCCTATGCACTAGTGTTTTAAGCAACAGCTTAAAAAGAGAATCCTAATGTGATTTCTTTATAATGGGTGTGTTCCTTATCTTATCCTAGTGTCTAAATTCTTCTCCATTGCTGGAACCCCAAATAATATTCCTTTACGTGCTAAGGGGTATCTAGAGAGTGGGATAGGTTTACTAACTACCCTAACCCTAACGCGTACCCTAACCCTAACCCCTACCCTAAACCTAACACGTACCCTAATCCTAACCGTACCCTAAACCGAGCCCTAACCCTAACACTAACCCTAAACCTAACCCTAACCCATACCCTACGCCGTACCCGAAACCCTCCCCGAACCCGTACCCTAAGCCGTACCCTAAGCCTAACCCTAAGCCTAACCCTAACCCTAGGCTACCCTTGACTGCTTCTGCCTCTTATAGATTTCCTAAGCACTAGTGTTTTAAGGAACAGCTTAAAAAGAGAATCCTAAAGTGATTTCTTTATAATGGGTGTGTTCCTTATCTTATCCTAGTGTCTAAACTCTTCTCCATGGCTGCACCCCCAAATAATATTGCCTTACGTGCTAAGGGGTATCTAGAGAGTGAGATAGGTTTAATAACTACCCTAACCCTAATGCGTACTCTAACCCTAACCCCTACCCTAACACTAACACGTACCCTAATCCTAACCGTACCCTAAACCGAGCCCTAACCCTAACAGTAACCCTAACCGTAACCCTAACCCATACCCTACGCCGTACCCGAAACCCTCCCCGAACCCGTACCCTAAGCCGTACCCTAAGCCTAACCCTAAGCCTAACCCTAACCCTAGGCTACCCTTGACTGCTTCTGCCTCCAATAGATTTCCTAAGCACTAGTGTTTTAAGCAACAGCTTAAAAAGAGAATCCTAATGTGATTTCTTTATAATGGGTGTGTTCCTTATCTTATCCTAGTGTCTAAACTCTTCTCCATGGCTGGACCCTCAAATAATATTCCTTTACGTGCTAAGGGGTATCTAGAGAGTGGGATAGGTTTAATAACTACCCTAACCCTAACGCGTACCCTAACCCTAACCCCTACCCTAACCCTAACACGTACCCTAATCCTAACCCGTACCCTAAACCGAGCCCTAACCCTAACACTAACCCTAACCCTAACCCTAACCCATACCCTACGCCGTACCCGCACCCCTCCCCGAACCCGTAACCTAAGCCGTACCCTAAGCCTAACCCTAAGCCTAACCCTAACCCTAGGCTACCCTTGACTGCTTCTGCCTCCAATAGATTTCCTAAGCACTAGTGTTTTAAGCAACAGCTTAAAAAGAGAATCCTAATGTGATTTCTTTATAATGGGTGTGTTCCTTATCTTATCCTAGTGTCTAAACTCTTCTCCATGGCTGGACCCCCAAATAATATTCCTTTACGTGCTAAGGGGTATCTAGAGAGTGGGATAGGTTTACTAACTACCCTAACCCTAACGCGTACCCTAACCCTAACCCCTACCCTAAACCTAACACGTACCCTAATCCTAACCGTACCCTAAACCGAGCCCTAACCCTAACACTAACCCTAAACCTAACCCTAACCCATACCCTACGCCGTACCCGAAACCCTCCCCGAACCCGTACCCTAAGCCGTACCCTAAGCCTAACCCTAAGCCTAACCCTAACCCTAGGCTACCCTTGACTGCTTCTGCCTCTTATAGATTTCCTAAGCACTAGTGTTTTAAGGAACAGCTTAAAAAGAGAATCCTAATGTGATTTCTTTATAATGGGTGTGTTCCTTATCTTATCCTAGTGTCTGAACTCTTCTCCATGGCTGCACCCCCAAATAATATTGCCTTACGTGCTAAGGGGTATCTAGAGAGTGGGATAGGTTTAATAACTACCCTAACCCTAATGCGTACTCTAACCCTAACCCCTACCCTAACACTAACACGTACCCTAATCCTAACCGTACCCTAAACCGAGCCCTAACCCTAACAGTAACCCTAACCGTAACCCTAACCCATACCCTACGCCGTACCCGAAACCCTCCCCGAACCCGTACCCTAAGCCGTACCCTAAGCCTAACCCTAAGCCTAACCCTAACCCTAGGCTACCCTTGACTGCTTCTGCCTCCAATAGATTTCCTAAGCACTAGTGTTTTAAGCAACAGCTTAAAAAGAGAATCCTAATGTGATTTCTTTATAATGGGTGTGTTCCTTATCTTATCCTAGTGTCTAAACTCTTCTCCATGGCTGGACCCTCAAATAATATTCCTTTACGTGCTAAGGGGTATCTAGAGAGTGGGATAGGTTTAATAACTACACTAACCCTAACGCGTACCCTAACCCTAACCCCTACCCTAACCCTAACACGTACCCTAATCCTAACCCGTACCCTAAACCGAGCCCTAACCCTAACACTAACCCTAACCCTAACCCTAACCCATACCCTACGCCGTACCCGCACCCCTCCCCGAACCCGTAACCTAAGCCGTACCCTAAGCCTAACCCTAAGCCTAACCCTAACCCTAGGCTACCCTTGACTGCTTCTGCCTCCAATAGATTTCCTAAGCACTAGTGTTTTAAGCAACAGCTTAAAAAGAGAATCCTAATGTGATTTCTTTATAATGGGTGTGTTCCTTATCTTATCCTAGTGTCTAAACTCTTCTCCATGGCTGGACCCCCAAATAATATTCCTTTACGTGCTAAGGGGTATCTAGAGAGTGGGATAGGTTTACTAACGACCCTAACCCTAATGCATACCCTAACCCTAACCCCTACCCTAAACCTAACACGTACCCTAATCCTAACCGTACCCTAAACCGAGCCCTAACCCTAACACAAACCCTAACCCTAACCCTAACCCATACCCTACGCCGTACCCGCACCCCTCCCCGAACCCGTACCCTAAGCCATACCCTAAACCTAACCCTAAGCCTAACCCTAACCCTAGGCTACCCTTCACTGCTTCTGCCTCCAATTGATTTCCTAAGCAGTAGTGTTTTAAGGAACAGCTTAAAAAGAGAATCCTAAAGTGATTTCTTTATAATGGGTGTGTTCCTTATCTTATCCTAGTGTCTAAACTCTTCTCCATGGCTGGACCCCCAAATAATATTCCTTTACGTGCTAAGGGGGAGCTAGAGAGTGGGATAGGTTTACTAACTACCCTAGCCCTAACGCGTAACCTAACCCTAACCCCTACCCTAACCCTAACACGTACCCTAATCCTAACCCGTACCCTAAACCGAGCCCTAACCCTAACACTAACCCAAACCCTAACCCTAACCCATACCCTACGCCGTACACGAACACCTCCCCGAACCCATACCCCAAGCCGTACCCTAAACCTAACCCTAAGCCTAACCCTAACCCTAGGCTACCCTTGACTGCTTCTGCCTCCAATAGATTTCCTAAGCACTAGTGTTTTAAGGAACAGCTTAAAAAGAGAATCCTAATGTGATTTCTTTATAATGGGTGTGTTCCTTATCTTATCCTAGTGTCTAAACTCTTCTCCATGGCTGCACCCCCAAATAATATTGCCTTACGTGCTAAGGGGTATCTAGAGAGTGGGATAGGTTTAATAACTACCCTAACCCTAATGCGTACTCTAACCCTAACCCCTACCCTAACACTAACACGTACCCTAATCCTAACCCGTACCCTAAACCGAGCCCTAACCCTAACACTAACACTAACCCTAACCCTAACCCATACCCTACGCCGTACCTGAACCCCTCCCCAAACCCGTACCCTAAGCCGTACCCTAAGCCTAACCCTAAGCCTAACACTAACCCTAGGCTACCCTTGACTGCTTCTGCCTCCAATAGATTTCCTAAGCACTAGTGTTTTAAGCAACAGCTTAAAAAGAGAATCCTAATGTGATTTCTGTATAATGGGTGTGTTCCTTATCTTATCCTAGTGTCTAAACTCTTCTCCATGGCTGGACCCTCAAATAATATTCCTTTACGTGCTAAGGGGTATCTAGAGAGTGGGATAGGTTTAATAACTACCCTAACCCTAACGCGTACCCTAACCCTAACCCCTACCCTAACCCTAACACGTACCCTAATCCTAACCCGTACCCTAAACCGAGCCCTAACCCTAACACTAACCCTAACCCTAACCCTAACCCATACCCTACGCCGTACCCGAAACCCTCCCCGAACCCGTACCCTAAGCCATACCCTAAGCCTAACCCTAAGCCTAACACTAACCCTAGGCTACCCTTTACTGCTTCTGCCTCCAATAGATTTCCTAAGCACTAGTGTTTTAAGCAACAGCTTAAAAAGAGAATCCTAATGTGATTTCTTTATAATGGGTGTGTTCCTTATCTTATCCTAGTGTCTAAACTCTTCTCCATGGCTGGACCCCCAAATAATATTCCTTACGTGCTAAGGGGTATCTAGAGAGTGGGATAGGTTTACTAACGACCCTAACCCTAATGCGTACCCTAACCCTAACCCCTACCCTAAACCTAACACGTACCCTAATCCTAACCGTACCCTAAACCGAGCCCTAACCCTAACACAAACCCTAACCCTAACCCTAACCCATAGCCTACGCCGTACCTGAAACCCTCCCCGAACCCGTACCCTAAGCCGTACCCTAAGCCTAACCCTAAGCCTAACCCTAACCCTAGGCTACCCTTGACTGCTTCTGCCTCCAATAGATTTCCTAAGCACTAGTGTTTTAAGGAACAGCTTAAAAAGAGAATCCTAAAGTGATTTCTTTATAATGGGTGTGTTCCTTATCTTATCCTAGCGTCTAAACTCTTCTCCATGGCTGGACCCCCAAATAATATTCCTTTACGTGCTAAGGGGTATCTAGAGAGTGGGATAGGTTTAACAACTACCCTAACCCTAACGCGTACCCTAAACCTAACCCCTACCCTAACCCTAACACGTACCCTAATCCTAACCCGTACCCTAAACCGAGCCCTAACCCTAACACTAACCCTAACCCTAACCCTAACCCATACCCTACGCCGTACCCGCACCCCTCCCCGAACCCGTACCCTAAGCCGTACCCTCAGCCGAACCCTAAGCCTAACCCTAACCCTAGGCTACCCTTGACTGCTTCTGCCTCCAATAGATTTCCTAAGCACTAGTGTTTTAAGGAACAGCTTAAAAAGAGAATCCTAATGTGATTTCTTTATAATGGGTGTGTTCCTTATCTTATCCTAGTGTCTAAACTCTTCTCCATGGCTGCACCCCCAAATAATATTGCCTTACGTGCTAAGGGGTATCTAGAGAGTGGGATAGGTTTAATAACTACCCTAACCCTAATGCGTACTCTAACCCTAACCCCTACCCTAACACTAACACGTACCCTAATCCTAACCCGTACCCTAAACCGAGCCCTAACCCTAACACTAACACTAACCCTAACCCTAACCCATACCCTACGCCGTACCCGAACCCCTCCCCAAACCCGTACCCTAAGCCGTACCCTAAGCCTAACCCTAAGCCTAACACTAACCCTAGGCTACCCTTGACTGCTTCTGCCTCCAATAGATTTCCTAAGCACTAGTGTTTTAAGCAACAGCTTAAAAAGAGAATCCTAATGTGATTTCTTTATAATGGGTGTGTTCCTTATCTTATCCTAGTGTCTAAACTCTTCTCCATGGCTGCACCCCCAAATAATATTCCCTTACGTGCTAAGGGGTATCTAGAGAGTGGGATAGGTTTAATAACTACCCTAACCCTAACACGTACCCTAACCCTAACCCCTACCCTAAACCTAACACGTACCCTAATCCTAACCTGTACCCTAAACCGAGCCCTAACCCTAACACTAACCCTAACCCTAACCCTAACCCATACCCTACGCCGTACCCGCACCCCTCCCCGAACCCGTACCCTAAGACATACCCTAAACCTAACCCTAAGCCTAACCCTAACCCTAGGCTACCCTTGACTGCTTCTGCCTCCAATTGATTTCCTAAGCAGTAGTGTTTTAAGGAACAGCTTAAAAGGAGAATCCTAATGTGATTTCTTTATAATGGGTGTGTTCCTTATCTTATCCTAGTGTCTAAACTCTTCTCCATGGCTGGACCCCCAAATAATATTACTTTACGTGCTAAGGGGGAGCTAGAGAGTGGGATAGGTTTACTAACTACCCTAGCCCTAACGCGTAACCTAACCCTAACCCCTACCCTAACCCTAACACGTACCCTAATCCTAACCCGTACCCTAAACCGAGCCCTAACCCTAACACTAACCCAAACCCTAACCCTAACCCATACCCTACGCCGTACACGAACACCTCCCCGAACCCATACCCCAAGCCGTACCCTAACCCTAACCCTAAGCCTAACCCTAACCCTAGGCTACCCTTGACTGCTTCTGCCTCCAATAGATTTCCTAAGCACTAGTGTTTTAAGCAACAGCTTAAAAAGAGAATCCTAATGTGATTTCTTTATAATGGGTGTGTTCCTTATCTTATCCTAGTGTCTAAACTCTTCTCCATGGCTGCACCCCCAAATAATATTGCCTTACGTGCTAAGGGGTATCTAGAGAGTGGGATAGGTTTAATAACTACCCTAACCCTAATGCGTACTCTAACCCTAACCCCTACCCTAACACTAACACGTACCCTAATCCTAACCCGTACCCTAAACCGAGCCCTAACCCTAACACTAACACTAACCCTAACCCTAACCCATACCCTACGCCGTACCTGAACCCCTCCCCAAACCCGTACCCTAAGCCGTACCCTAAGCCTAACCCTAAGCCTAACACTAACCCTAGGCTACCCTTGACTGCTTCTGCCTCCAATTGATTTCCTAAGCAGTAGTGTTTTAAGAAACAGCTTAAAAAGAGAATCCTAATGTGATTTCTTTATAATGGGTGTGTTCCTTATCTTATCCTAGTGTCTAAACTCTTCTCCATGGCTGGACCCCCAAATAATATTCCTTTACGTGCTAAGGGGGAGCTAGAGAGTGGGATAGGTTTAATAACTACCCTAGCCCTAACGCGTAACCTAACCCTAACCCCTACCCTAACCCTAACACGTACCCTAATCCTAACCCGTACCCTAAACCGAGCCCTAACCCTAACACTAACCCAAAACCTAACCCTAACCCATACCCTACGCCGTACACGAACACCTCCCCGAACCCATACCCCAAGCCGTACCCTAACCCTAACCCTAAGCCTAACCCTAACCCTAGGCTACCCTTGACTGCTTCTGCCTCCAATTGATTTCCTAAGCACTAGTGTTTTAAGAACAGCTTAAAAAGAGAATCCTAAAGTGATTTCTTTATAATGGGTGTGTTCCTTATCTTATCCTAGTGTCTAAACTCTTCTCCATGGCTGGACCCCCAAATAATATTCCTTTACGTGCTAAGGGGTATCTAGAGAGTGGGATAGGTTTAATAACTACCCTAACCCTAACGCGTACCCTAACCCTAACCCCTACTCTAACCCTAACACGTACCCTAATCCTAACCCGTACCCTAAACCGAGCCCTAACCCTAACACTAACCCTAACCCTAACCCTAACCCATACCCTACGCCGTACCTGAAACCCTCCCCGAACCCGTACCCTAAGCCATACCCTAAGCCTAACCCTAAGCCTAACACTAACCCTAGGCTACCCTTTACTGCTTCTGCCTCCAATAGATTTCCTAAGCACTAGTGTTTTAAGCAACAGCTTAAAAAGAGAATCCTAATGTGATTTCTTTATAATGGGTGTGTTCCTTATCTTATCCTAGTGTCTAAACTCTTCTCCATGGCTGGACCCCCAAATAATATTCCTTACGTGCTAAGGGGTATCTAGAGAGTGGGATAGGTTTACTAACGACCCTAACCCTAATGCGTACCCTAACCCTAACCCCTACCCTAAACCTAACACGTACCCTAATCCTAACCGTACCCTAAACCGAGCCCTAACCCTAACACAAACCCTAACCCTAACCCTAACCCATACCCTACGCCATACCCGAAACCCTCCCCGAACCCGTACCCTAAGCCGTACCCTAAGCCTAACCCTAAGCCTAACCCTAACCCTAGGCTACCCTTGACTGCTTCTGCCTCCAATAGATTTCCTAAGCACTAGTGTTTTAAGGAACAGCTTAAAAAGAGAATCCTAAAGTGATTTCTTTATAATGGGTGTGTTCCTTATCTTATCCTAGCGTCTAAACTCTTCTCCATGGCTGGACCCCCAAATAATATTCCTTTACGTGCTAAGGGGTATCTAGAGAGTGGGATAGGTTTAACAACTACCCTAACCCTAACGCGTACCCTAAACCTAACCCCTACCCTAACCCTAACACGTACCCTAATCCTAACCCGTACCCTAAACCGAGCCCTAACCCTAACACTAACCCTAACCCTAACCCTAACCCATACCCTACGCCGTACCCGCACCCCTCCCCGAACCCGTACCCTAAGCCGTACCCTCAGCCGAACCCTAAGCCTAACCCTAACCCTAGGCTACCCTTGACTGCTTCTGCCTCCAATAGATTTCCTAAGCACTAGTGTTTTAAGGAACAGCTTAAAAAGAGAATCCTAATGTGATTTCTTTATAATGGGTGTGTTCCTTATCTTATCCTAGTGTCTAAACTCTTCTCCATGGCTGCACCCCCAAATAATATTGCCTTACGTGCTAAGGGGTATCTAGAGAGTGGGATAGGTTTAATAACTACCCTAACCCTAATGCGTACTCTAACCCTAACCCCTACCCTAACACTAACACGTACCCTAATCCTAACCCGTACCCTAAACCGAGCCCTAACCCTAACACTAACACTAACCCTAACCCTAACCCATACCCTACGCCGTACCCGAACCCCTCCCCAAACCCGTACCCTAAGCCGTACCCTAAGCCTAACCCTAAGCCTAACACTAACCCTAGGCTACCCTTGACTGCTTCTGCCTCCAATAGATTTCCTAAGCACTAGTGTTTTAAGCAACAGCTTAAAAAGAGAATCCTAATGTGATTTCTTTATAATGGGTGTGTTCCTTATCTTATCCTAGTGTCTAAACTCTTCTCCATGGCTGCACCCCCAAATAATATTCCCTTACGTGCTAAGGGGTATCTAGAGAGTGGGATAGGTTTAATAACTACCCTAACCCTAACACGTACCCTAACCCTAACCCCTACCCTAAACCTAACACGTACCCTAATCCTAACCTGTACCCTAAACCGAGCCCTAACCCTAACACTAACCCTAACCCTAACCCTAACCCATACCCTACGCCGTACCCGCACCCCTCCCCGAACCCGTACCCTAAGACATACCCTAAACCTAACCCTAAGCCTAACCCTAACCCTAGGCTACCCTTGACTGCTTCTGCCTCCCATTGATTTCCTAAGCAGTAGTGTTTTAAGGAACAGCTTAAAAAGAGAATCCTAATGTGATTTCTTTATAATGGGTGTGTTCCTTATCTTATCCTAGTGTCTAAACTCTTCTCCATGGCTGGACCCCCAAATAATATTCCTTTACGTGCTAAGGGTTATCTAGAGAGTGGGATAGGTTTAATAACTACCCTAACCCTAATGCGTACCCTAACCCTAACCCCTACCCTAACCCTAACACGTACCCTAATCCTAACCCGTACCCTAAACCGAGCCCTAACCCTAACCCTAACCCTAACCCATACCCTACGCCGTACCCGAAACCCTCCCCGAACCCGTACCCTAAGCCGTACCCTAAGCCTAACCCTAAGCCTAACCTTACCCTAGGCTACCCTTGAATGCTTCTGCCTCCAATAGATTTCCTAAGCACTAGTGTTTTAAGGAACAGCTTAAAAAGAGAATCCTAATGTGATTTCTTTATAATGGGTGTGTTCCTTATCTTATCCTAGTGTCTAAACTCTTCTCCATGGCTGCACCCCCAAATAATATTGCCTTACGTGCTAAGGGGTATCTAGAGAGTGGGATAGGTTTAATAACTACCCTAACACTAATGCGTACTCTAACCCTAACCCCTACCCTAACACTAACACGTACCCTAATCCTAACCCGTACCCTAAACCGAGCCCTAACCCTAACACTAACACTAACCCTAACCCTAACCCATACCCTACGCCGTACCTGAACCCCTCCCCAAACCCGTACCCTAAGCCGTACCCTAAGCCTAACCCTAAGCCTAACACTAACCCTACGCTACCCTTGACTGCTTCTGCCTCCAATAGATTTCCTAAGCACTAGTGTTTTAAGCAACAGCTTAAAAAGAGAATCCTAATGTGATTTCTTTATAATGGGTGTGTTCCTTATCTTATCCTAGTGTCTAAATTCTTCTCCATTGCTGGAACCCCAAATAATATTCCTTTACGTGCTAAGGGGTATCTAGAGAGTGGGATAGGTTTACTAACTACCCTAACCCTAACGCGTACCCTAACCCTAACCCCTACCCTAAACCTAACACGTACCCTAATCCTAACCGTACCCTAAACCGAGCCCTAACCCTAACACTAACCCTAACCCTAACCCTAACCCATACCCTACGCCGTACCCGAAACCCTCCCCGAACCCGTACCCTAAGCCGTACCCTAAGCCTAACCCTAAGCCTAACCCTAACCCTAGGCTACCCTTGACTGCTTCTGCCTCTTATAGATTTCCTAAGCACTAGTGTTTTAAGGAACAGCTTAAAAAGAGAATCCTAATGTGATTTCTTTATAATGGGTGTGTTCCTTATCTTATCCTAGTGTTTAAACTCTTCTCCATGGCTGGGCCCTCAAATAATATTCCTTTACGTGCTAAGGGGTATCTAGAGAGTGGGATAGGTTTAATAACTACCCTAACCCTAACGCGTACCCTAACCCTAACCCCTACCCTAACCCTAACACGTACCCTAATCCTAACCCGTACCCTAAACCGAGCCCTAACCCTAACACTAACCCTAACCCTAACCCTAACCCATACCCTACGCCGTACCCGCACCCCTCCCCGAACCCGTAACCTAAGCCATACCCTAAGCCTAACCCTAAGCCTAACCCTAACCCTAGGCTACCCTTGACTGCTTCTGCCTCCAATAGATTTCCTAAGCACTACTGTTTTAAGGAACAGCTTAAAAAGAGAATCCTAATGTGATTTCTTTATAATGGGTGTGTTCCTTATCTTATCCTAGTGTCTAAACTCTTCTCCATGGCTGCACCCCCAAATAATATTGCCTTACGTGCTAAGGGGTATCTAGAGAGTGGGATAGGTTTAATAACTACCCTAACCCTAATGCGTACTCTAACCCTAACCCCTACCCTAACACTAACACGTACCCTAATCCTAACCCGTACCCTAAACCGAGCCCTAACCCTAACACTAACACTAACCCTAACCCTAACCCATACCCTACGCCGTACCTGAACCCCTCCCCAAACCCATACCCTAAGCCGTACCCTAAGCCTAACCCTAAGCCTAACACTAACCCTAGGCTACCCTTGACTGCTTCTGCCTCCAATAGATTTCCTAAGCACTAGTGTTTTAAGCAACAGCTTAAAAAGAGAATCCTAATGTGATTTCTTTATAATGGGTGTGTTCCTTATCTTATCCTAGTGTCTAAACTCTTCTCCATGGCTGGACCCTCAAATAATATTCCTTTACGCGCTAAGGGGTATCTAGAGAGTGGGATAGGTTTAATAACTACCCTAACCCTAACGCGTACCCTAACCCTAACCCCTACCCTAACCCTAACACGTACCCTAATCCTAACCCGTACCCTAAACCGAGCCCTAACCCTAACACTAACCCTAACCCTAACCCTAACCCATACCCTACGCCGTACCCGCACCCCTCCCCGAACCCGTAACCTAAGCCGTACCCTAAGCCTAACCCTAAGCCTAACCCTAACCCTAGGCTACCCTTGACTGCTTCTGCCTCCAATAGATTTCCTAAGCACTAGTGTTTTAAGGAACAGCTTAAAAAGAGAATCCTAAAGTGATTTCTTTATAATGGGTGTGTTCCTTATCTTATCCTAGTGTCTAAACTCTTCTCCATGGCTGCACCCCCAAATAATATTCCCTTACGTGCTAAGGGGTATCTAGAGAGTGGGATAGGTTTAATAACTACCCTAACCCTAACGCGTACCCTAACCCTAACCCCTACCCTAACCCTAACACGTACCCTAATCCTAACCCGTACCCTAAACCGAGCCCTAACCCTAACACTAACCCTAACCCTAACCCTAACCCATACCCTACGCCGTACCCGCACCCCTCCCCGAACCCGTAACCTAAGCCGTACCCTAAGCCTAACCCTAAGCCTAACCCTAACCCTAGGCTACCCTTGACTGCTTCTGCCTCCAATAGATTTCCTAAGCACTAGTGTTTTAAGCAACAGCTTAAAAAGAGAATCCTAATGTGATTTCTTTATAATGGGTGTGTTCCTTATCTTATCCTAGTGTCTAAACTCTTCTCCATGGCTGGACCCCCAAATAATATTCCTTTACGTGCTAAGGGGTATCTAGAGAGTGGGATAGGTTTACTAACTACCCTAACCCTAACGCGTACCCTAACCCTAACCCCTACCCTAAACCTAACACGTACCCTAATCCTAACCGTACCCTAAACCGAGCCCTAACCCTAACACTAACCCTAAACCTAACCCTAACCCATACCCTACGCCGTACCCGAAACCCTCCCCGAACCCGTACCCTAAGCCGTACCCTAAGCCTAACCCTAAGCCTAACCCTAACCCTAGGCTACCCTTGACTGCTTCTGCCTCTTATAGATTTCCTAAGCACTAGTGTTTTAAGGAACAGCTTAAAAAGAGAATCCTAATGTGATTTCTTTATAATGGGTGTGTTCCTTATCTTATCCTAGTGTCTGAACTCTTCTCCATGGCTGCACCCCCAAATAATATTGCCTTACGTGCTAAGGGGTATCTAGAGAGTGGGATAGGTTTAATAACTACCCTAACCCTAATGCGTACTCTAACCCTAACCCCTACCCTAACACTAACACGTACCCTAATCCTAACCGTACCCTAAACCGAGCCCTAACCCTAACAGTAACCCTAACCGTAACCCTAACCCATACCCTACGCCGTACCCGAAACCCTCCCCGAACCCGTACCCTAAGCCGTACCCTAAGCCTAACCCTAAGCCTAACCCTAACCCTAGGCTACCCTTGACTGCTTCTGCCTCCAATAGATTTCCTAAGCACTAGTGTTTTAAGCAACAGCTTAAAAAGAGAATCCTAATGTGATTTCTTTATAATGGGTGTGTTCCTTATCTTATCCTAGTGTCTAAACTCTTCTCCATGGCTGGACCCTCAAATAATATTCCTTTACGTGCTAAGGGGTATCTAGAGAGTGGGATAGGTTTAATAACTACACTAACCCTAACGCGTACCCTAACCCTAACCCCTACCCTAACCCTAACACGTACCCTAATCCTAACCCGTACCCTAAACCGAGCCCTAACCCTAACACTAACCCTAACCCTAACCCTAACCCATACCCTACGCCGTACCCGCACCCCTCCCCGAACCCGTAACCTAAGCCGTACCCTAAGCCTAACCCTAAGCCTAACCCTAACCCTAGGCTACCCTTGACTGCTTCTGCCTCCAATAGATTTCCTAAGCACTAGTGTTTTAAGCAACAGCTTAAAAAGAGAATCCTAATGTGATTTCTTTATAATGGGTGTGTTCCTTATCTTATCCTAGTGTCTAAACTCTTCTCCATGGCTGGACCCCCAAATAATATTCCTTTACGTGCTAAGGGGTATCTAGAGAGTGGGATAGGTTTACTAACGACCCTAACCCTAATGCATACCCTAACCCTAACCCCTACCCTAAACCTAACACGTACCCTAATCCTGACCGTACCCTAAACCGAGCCCTAACCCTAACACAAACCCTAACCCTAACCCTAACCCATACCCTACGCCGTACCCGCACCCCTCCCCGAACCCGTACCCTAAGCCATACCCTAAACCTAACCCTAAGCCTAACCCTAACCCTAGGCTACCCTTCACTGCTTCTGCCTCCAATTGATTTCCTAAGCAGTAGTGTTTTAAGGAACAGCTTAAAAAGAGAATCCTAAAGTGATTTCTTTATAATGGGTGTGTTCCTTATCTTATCCTAGTGTCTAAACTCTTCTCCATGGCTGGACCCCCAAATAATATTCCTTTACGTGCTAAGGGGGAGCTAGAGAGTGGGATAGGTTTACTAACTACCCTAGCCCTAACGCGTAACCTAACCCTAACCCCTACCCTAACCCTAACACGTACCCTAATCCTAACCCGTACCCTAAACCGAGCCCTAACCCTAACACTAACCCAAACCCTAACCCTAACCCATACCCTACGCCGTACACGAACACCTCCCCGAACCCATACCCCAAGCCGTACCCTAAACCTAACCCTAAGCCTAACCCTAACCCTAGGCTACCCTTGACTGCTTCTGCCTCCAATAGATTTCCTAAGCACTAGTGTTTTAAGGAACAGCTTAAAAAGAGAATCCTAATGTGATTTCTTTATAATGGGTGTGTTCCTTATCTTATCCTAGTGTCTAAACTCTTCTCCATGGCTGCACCCCCAAATAATATTGCCTTACGTGCTAAGGGGTATCTAGAGAGTGGGATAGGTTTAATAACTACCCTAACCCTAATGCGTACTCTAACCCTAACCCCTACCCTAACACTAACACGTACCCTAATCCTAACCCGTACCCTAAACCGAGCCCTAACCCTAACACTAACACTAACCCTAACCCTAACCCATACCCTACGCCGTACCTGAACCCCTCCCCAAACCCGTACCCTAAGCCGTACCCTAAGCCTAACCCTAAGCCTAACACTAACCCTAGGCTACCCTTGACTGCTTCTGCCTCCAATAGATTTCCTAAGCACTAGTGTTTTAAGCAACAGCTTAAAAAGAGAATCCTAATGTGATTTCTGTATAATGGGTGTGTTCCTTATCTTATCCTAGTGTCTAAACTCTTCTCCATGGCTGGACCCTCAAATAATATTCCTTTACGTGCTAAGGGGTATCTAGAGAGTGGGATAGGTTTAATAACTACCCTAACCCTAACGCGTACCCTAACCCTAACCCCTACCCTAACCCTAACACGTACCCTAATCCTAACCCGTACCCTAAACCGAGCCCTAACCCTAACACTAACCCTAACCCTAACCCTAACCCATACCCTACGCTGTACCCGAAACCCTCCCCGAACCCGTACCCTAAGCCATACCCTAAGCCTAACCCTAAGCCTAACACTAACCCTAGGCTACCCTTTACTGCTTTTGCCTCCAATAGATTTCCTAAGCACTAGTGTTTTAAGCAACAGCTTAAAAAGAGAATCCTAATGTGATTTCTTTATAATGGGTGTGTTCCTTATCTTATCCTAGTGTCTAAACTCTTCTCCATGGCTGGACCCCCAAATAATATTCCTTACGTGCTAAGGGGTATCTAGAGAGTGGGATAGGTTTACTAACGACCCTAACCCTAATGCGTACCCTAACCCTAACCCCTACCCTAAACCTAACACGTACCCTAATCCTAACCGTACCCTAAACCGAGCCCTAACCCTAACACAAACCCTAACCCTAACCCTAACCCATAGCCTACGCCGTACCTGAAACCCTCCCCGAACCCGTACCCTAAGCCGTACCCTAAGCCTAACCCTAAGCCTAACCCTAACCCTAGGCTACCCTTGACTGCTTCTGCCTTCAATAGATTTCCTAAGCACTAGTGTTTTAAGGAACAGCTTAAAAAGAGAATCCTAAAGTGATTTCTTTATAATGGGTGTGTTCCTTATCTTATCCTAGCGTCTAAACTCTTCTCCATGGCTGGACCCCCAAATAATATTCCTTTACGTGCTAAGGGGTATCTAGAGAGTGGGATAGGTTTAACAACTACCCTAACCCTAACGCGTACCCTAAACCTAACCCCTACCCTAACCCTAACACGTACCCTAATCCTAACCCGTACCCTAAACCGAGCCCTAACCCTAACACTAACCCTAACCCTAACCCTAACCCATACCCTACGCCGTACCCGCACCCCTCCCCGAACCCGTACCCTAAGCCGTACCCTCAGCCGAACCCTAAGCCTAACCCTAACCCTAGGCTACCCTTGACTGCTTCTGCCTCCAATAGATTTCCTAAGCACTAGTGTTTTAAGGAACAGCTTAAAAAGAGAATCCTAATGTGATTTCTTTATAATGGGTGTGTTCCTTATCTTATCCTAGTGTCTAAACTCTTCTCCATGGCTGCACCCCCAAATAATATTGCCTTACGTGCTAAGGGGTATCTAGAGAGTGGGATAGGTTTAATAACTACCCTAACCCTAATGCGTACTCTAACCCTAACCCCTACCCTAACACTAACACGTACCCTAATCCTAACCCGTACCCTAAACCGAGCCCTAACCCTAACACTAACACTAACCCTAACCCTAACCCATACCCTACGCCGTACCCGAACCCCTCCCCAAACCCGTACCCTAAGCCGTACCCTAAGCCTAACCCTAAGCCTAACACTAACCCTAGGCTACCCTTGACTGCTTCTGCCTCCAATAGATTTCCTAAGCACTAGTGTTTTAAGCAACAGCTTAAAAAGAGAATCCTAATGTGATTTCTTTATAATGGGTGTGTTCCTTATCTTATCCTAGTGTCTAAACTCTTCTCCATGGCTGCACCCCCAAATAATATTCCCTTACGTGCTAAGGGGTATCTAGAGAGTGGGATAGGTTTAATAACTACCCTAACCCTAACACGTACCCTAACCCTAACCCCTACCCTAAACCTAACACGTACCCTAATCCTAACCTGTACCCTAAACCGAGCCCTAACCCTAACACTAACCCTAACCCTAACCCTAACCCATACCCTACGCCGTACCCGCACCCCTCCCCGAACCCGTACCCTAAGACATACCCTAAACCTAACCCTAAGCCTAACCCTAACCCTAGGCTACCCTTGACTGCTTCTGCCTCCAATTGATTTCCTAAGCAGTAGTGTTTTAAGGAACAGCTTAAAAAGAGAATCCTAATGTGATTTCTTTATAATGGGTGTGTTCCTTATCTTATCCTAGTGTCTAAACTCTTCTCCATGGCTGGACCCCCAAATAATATTACTTTACGTGCTAAGGGGGAGCTAGAGAGTGGGATAGGTTTACTAACTACCCTAGCCCTAACGCGTAACCTAACCCTAACCCCTACCCTAACCCTAACACGTACCCTAATCCTAACCCGTACCCTAAACCGAGCCCTAACCCTAACACTAACCCAAACCCTAACCCTAACCCATACCCTACGCCGTACACGAACACCTCCCCGAACCCATACCCCAAGCCGTACCCTAACCCTAACCCTAAGCCTAACCCTAACCCTAGGCTACCCTTGACTGCTTCTGCCTCCAATAGATTTCCTAAGCACTAGTGTTTTAAGCAACAGCTTAAAAAGAGAATCCTAATGTGATTTCTTTATAATGGGTGTGTTCCTTATCTTATCCTAGTGTCTAAACTCTTCTCCATGGCTGCACCCCCAAATAATATTGCCTTACGTGCTAAGGGGTATCTAGAGAGTGGGATAGGTTTAATAACTACCCTAACCCTAATGCGTACTCTAACCCTAACCCCTACCCTAACACTAACACGTACCCTAATCCTAACCCGTACCCTAAACCGAGCCCTAACCCTAACACTAACACTAACCCTAACCCTAACCCATACCCTACGCCGTACCTGAACCCCTCCCCAAACCCGTACCCTAAGCCGTACCCTAAGCCTAACCCTAAGCCTAACACTAACCCTAGGCTACCCTTCACTGCTTCTGCCTCCAATTGATTTCCTAAGCAGTAGTGTTTTAAGAAACAGCTTAAAAAGAGAATCCTAATGTGATTTCTTTATAATGGGTGTGTTCCTTATCTTATCCTAGTGTCTAAACTCTTCTCCATGGCTGGACCCCCAAATAATATTCCTTTACGTGCTAAGGGGGAGCTAGAGAGTGGGATAGGTTTAATAACTACCCTAGCCCTAACGCGTAACCTAACCCTAACCCCTACCCTAACCCTAACACGTACCCTAATCCTAACCCGTACCCTAAACCGAGCCCTAACCCTAACACTAACCCAAAACCTAACCCTAACCCATACCCTACGCCGTACACGAACACCTCCCCGAACCCATACCCCAAGCCGTACCCTAACCCTAACCCTAAGCCTAACCCTAACCCTAGGCTACCCTTGACTGCTTCTGCCTCCAATTGATTTCCTAAGCACTAGTGTTTTAAGAACAGCTTAAAAAGAGAATCCTAAAGTGATTTCTTTATAATGGGTGTGTTCCTTATCTTATCCTAGTGTCTAAACTCTTCTCCATGGCTGGACCCCCAAATAATATTCCTTTACGTGCTAAGGGGTATCTAGAGAGTGGGATAGGTTTAATAACTACCCTAACCCTAACGCGTACCCTAACCCTAACCCCTACTCTAACCCTAACACGTACCCTAATCCTAACCCGTACCCTAAACCGAGCCCTAACCCTAACACTAACCCTAACCCTAACCCTAACCCATACCCTACGCCGTACCCGAAACCCTCCCCGAACCCGTACCCTAAGCCATACCCTAAGCCTAACCCTAAGCCTAACACTAACCCTAGGCTACCCTTTACTGCTTCTGCCTCCAATAGATTTCCTAAGCACTAGTGTTTTAAGCAACAGCTTAAAAAGAGAATCCTAATGTGATTTCTTTATAATGGGTGTGTTCCTTATCTTATCCTAGTGTCTAAACTCTTCTCCATGGCTGGACCCCCAAATAATATTCCTTACGTGCTAAGGGGTATCTAGAGAGTGGGATAGGTTTACTAACGACCCTAACCCTAATGCGTACCCTAACCCTAACCCCTACCCTAAACCTAACACGTACCCTAATCCTAACCGTACCCTAAACCGAGCCCTAACCCTAACACAAACCCTAACCCTAACCCTAACCCATACCCTACGCCATACCCGAAACCCTCCCCGAACCCGTACCCTAAGCCGTACCCTAAGCCTAACCCTAAGCCTAACCCTAACCCTAGGCTACCCTTGACTGCTTCTGCCTCCAATAGATTTCCTAAGCACTAGTGTTTTAAGGAACAGCTTAAAAAGAGAATCCTAAAGTGATTTCTTTATAATGGGTGTGTTCCTTATCTTATCCTAGCGTCTAAACTCTTCTCCATGGCTGGACCCCCAAATAATATTCCTTTACGTGCTAAGGGGTATCTAGAGAGTGGGATAGGTTTAACAACTACCCTAACCCTAACGCGTACCCTAAACCTAACCCCTACCCTAACCCTAACACGTACCCTAATCCTAACCCGTACCCTAAACCGAGCCCTAACCCTAACACTAACCCTAACCCTAACCCTAACCCATACCCTACGCCGTACCCGCACCCCTCCCCGAACCCGTACCCTAAGCCGTACCCTCAGCCGAACCCTAAGCCTAACCCTAACCCTAGGCTACCCTTGACTGCTTCTGCCTCCAATAGATTTCCTAAGCACTAGTGTTTTAAGGAACAGCTTAAAAAGAGAATCCTAATGTGATTTCTTTATAATGGGTGTGTTCCTTATCTTATCCTAGTGTCTAAACTCTTCTCCATGGCTGCACCCCCAAATAATATTGCCTTACGTGCTAAGGGGTATCTAGAGAGTGGGATAGGTTTAATAACTACCCTAACCCTAATGCGTACTCTAACCCTAACCCCTACCCTAACACTAACACGTACCCTAATCCTAACCCGTACCCTAAACCGAGCCCTAACCCTAACACTAACACTAACCCTAACCCTAACCCATACCCTACGCCGTACCCGAACCCCTCCCCAAACCCGTACCCTAAGCCGTACCCTAAGCCTAACCCTAAGCCTAACACTAACCCTAGGCTACCCTTGACTGCTTCTGCCTCCAATAGATTTCCTAAGCACTAGTGTTTTAAGCAACAGCTTAAAAAGAGAATCCTAATGTGATTTCTTTATAATGGGTGTGTTCCTTATCTTATCCTAGTGTCTAAACTCTTCTCCATGGCTGCACCCCCAAATAATATTCCCTTACGTGCTAAGGGGTATCTAGAGAGTGGGATAGGTTTAATAACTACCCTAACCCTAACACGTACCCTAACCCTAACCCCTACCCTAAACCTAACACGTACCCTAATCCTAACCTGTACCCTAAACCGAGCCCTAACCCTAACACTAACCCTAACCCTAACCCTAACCCATACCCTACGCCGTACCCGCACCCCTCCCCGAACCCGTACCCTAAGACATACCCTAAACCTAACCCTAAGCCTAACCCTAACCCTAGGCTACCCTTGACTGCTTCTGCCTCCCATTGATTTCCTAAGCAGTAGTGTTTTAAGGAACAGCTTAAAAAGAGAATCCTAATGTGATTTCTTTATAATGGGTGTGTTCCTTATCTTATCCTAGTGTCTAAACTCTTCTCCATGGCTGGACCCCCAAATAATATTCCTTTACGTGCTAAGGGTTATCTAGAGAGTGGGATAGGTTTAATAACTACCCTAACCCTAATGCGTACCCTAACCCTAACCCCTACCCTAACCCTAACACGTACCCTAATCCTAACCCGTACCCTAAACCGAGCCCTAACCCTAACCCTAACCCTAACCCATACCCTACGCCGTACCCGAAACCCTCCCCGAACCCGTACCCTAAGCCGTACCCTAAGCCTAACCCTAAGCCTAACCTTACCCTAGGCTACCCTTGAATGCTTCTGCCTCCAATAGATTTCCTAAGCACTAGTGTTTTAAGGAACAGCTTAAAAAGAGAATCCTAATGTGATTTCTTTATAATGGGTGTGTTCCTTATCTTATCCTAGTGTCTAAACTCTTCTCCATGGCTGCACCCCCAAATAATATTGCCTTACGTGCTAAGGGGTATCTAGAGAGTGGGATAGGTTTAATAACTACCCTAACACTAATGCGTACTCTAACCCTAACCCCTACCCTAACACTAACACGTACCCTAATCCTAACCCGTACCCTAAACCGAGCCCTAACCCTAACACTAACACTAACCCTAACCCTAACCCATACCCTACGCCGTACCTGAACCCCTCCCCAAACCCGTACCCTAAGCCGTACCCTAAGCCTAACCCTAAGCCTAACACTAACCCTACGCTACCCTTGACTGCTTCTGCCTCCAATAGATTTCCTAAGCACTAGTGTTTTAAGCAACAGCTTAAAAAGAGAATCCTAATGTGATTTCTTTATAATGGGTGTGTTCCTTATCTTATCCTAGTGTCTAAATTCTTCTCCATTGCTGGAACCCCAAATAATATTCCTTTACGTGCTAAGGGGTATCTAGAGAGTGGGATAGGTTTACTAACTACCCTAACCCTAACGCGTACCCTAACCCTAACCCCTACCCTAAACCTAACACGTACCCTAATCCTAACCGTACCCTAAACCGAGCCCTAACCCTAACACTAACCCTAACCCTAACCCTAACCCATACCCTACGCCGTACCCGAAACCCTCCCCGAACCCGTACCCTAAGCCGTACCCTAAGCCTAACCCTAAGCCTAACCCTAACCCTAGGCTACCCTTGACTGCTTCTGCCTCTTATAGATTTCCTAAGCACTAGTGTTTTAAGGAACAGCTTAAAAAGAGAATCCTAATGTGATTTCTTTATAATGGGTGTGTTCCTTATCTTATCCTAGTGTTTAAACTCTTCTCCATGGCTGGGCCCTCAAATAATATTCCTTTACGTGCTAAGGGGTATCTAGAGAGTGGGATAGGTTTAATAACTACCCTAACCCTAACGCGTACCCTAACCCTAACCCCTACCCTAACCCTAACACGTACCCTAATCCTAACCCGTACCCTAAACCGAGCCCTAACCCTAACACTAACCCTAACCCTAACCCTAACCCATACCCTACGCCGTACCCGCACCCCTCCCCGAACCCGTAACCTAAGCCATACCCTAAGCCTAACCCTAAGCCTAACCCTAACCCTAGGCTACCCTTGACTGCTTCTGCCTCCAATAGATTTCCTAAGCACTACTGTTTTAAGGAACAGCTTAAAAAGAGAATCCTAATGTGATTTCTTTATAATGGGTGTGTTCCTTATCTTATCCTAGTGTCTAAACTCTTCTCCATGGCTGCACCCCCAAATAATATTGCCTTACGTGCTAAGGGGTATCTAGAGAGTGGGATAGGTTTAATAACTACCCTAACCCTAATGCGTACTCTAACCCTAACCCCTACCCTAACACTAACACGTACCCTAATCCTAACCCGTACCCTAAACCGAGCCCTAACCCTAACACTAACACTAACCCTAACCCTAACCCATACCCTACGCCGTACCTGAACCCCTCCCCAAACCCATACCCTAAGCCGTACCCTAAGCCTAACCCTAAGCCTAACACTAACCCTAGGCTACCCTTGACTGCTTCTGCCTCCAATAGATTTCCTAAGCACTAGTGTTTTAAGCAACAGCTTAAAAAGAGAATCCTAATGTGATTTCTTTATAATGGGTGTGTTCCTTATCTTATCCTAGTGTCTAAACTCTTCTCCATGGCTGGACCCTCAAATAATATTCCTTTACGCGCTAAGGGGTATCTAGAGAGTGGGATAGGTTTAATAACTACCCTAACCCTAACGCGTACCCTAACCCTAACCCCTACCCTAACCCTAACACGTACCCTAATCCTAACCCGTACCCTAAACCGAGCCCTAACCCTAACACTAACCCTAACCCTAACCCTAACCCATACCCTACGCCGTACCCGCACCCCTCCCCGAACCCGTAACCTAAGCCGTACCCTAAGCCTAACCCTAAGCCTAACCCTAACCCTAGGCTACCCTTGACTGCTTCTGCCTCCAATAGATTTCCTAAGCACTAGTGTTTTAAGGAACAGCTTAAAAAGAGAATCCTAAAGTGATTTCTTTATAATGGGTGTGTTCCTTATCTTATCCTAGTGTCTAAACTCTTCTCCATGGCTGCACCCCCAAATAATATTCCCTTACGTGCTAAGGGGTATCTAGAGAGTGGGATAGGTTTAATAACTACCCTAACCCTAACGCGTACCCTAACCCTAACCCCTACCCTAACCCTAACACGTACCCTAATCCTAACCTGTACCCTAAACCGAGCCCTAACCCTAACACTAACCCTAACCCTAACCCTAACCCATACCCTACGCCGTACCCGCACCCCTCCCCGAACCCGTACCCTAAGCCATACCCTAAACCTAACACTAAGCCTAACCCTAACCCTAGGCTACCCTTGACTGCTTCTGCCTCCAATTGATTTCCTAAGCAGTAGTGTTTTAAGGAACAGCTTAAAAAGAGAATCCTAATGTGATTTCTTTATAATGGGTGTGTTCCTTATCTTATCCTAGTGTCTAAACTCTTCTCCATGGCTGGACCCCCAAATAATATTCCTTTACGTGCTAAGGGGGAGCTAGAGAGTGGGATAGGTTTAATAACTACCCTAGCCCTAACGCGTAACCTAACCCTAACCCCTACCCTAACCCTAACACGTACCCTAATCCTAACCCGTACCCTAAACCGAGCCCTAACCCTAACACTAACCCAAACCCTAACCCTAACCCATACCCTACGCCGTACACGAACACCTCCCCAAACCCATACCCCAAGCCGTACCCTAACCCTAACCCTAAGCCTAACCCTAACCCTAGGCTACCCTTGACTGCTTCTGCCTCCAATTGATTTCCTAAGCACTAGTGTTTTAAGAACAGCTTAAAAAGAGAATCCTAAAGTGATTTCTTTATAATGGGTGTGTTCCTTATCTTATCCTAGTGTCTAAACTCTTCTCCATGGCTGGACCCCCAAATAATATTCCTTTACGTGCTAAGGGGTATCTAGAGAGTGGGATAGGTTTAATAACTACCCTAACCCTAACGCGTACCCTAACCCTAACCCCTACCCTAACCCTAACACGTACCCTAATCCTAACCCGTACCCTAAACCGAGCCCTAACCCTAACACTAACCCTAACCCTAACCCTAACCCATACCCTACGCCGTACCCGAAACCCTCCCCGAACCCGTACCCTAAGCCATACCCTAAGCCTAACCCTAAGCCTAACACTAACCCTAGGCTACCCTTGACTGCTTCTGCCTCCAATTGATTTCCTAAGCAGTAGTGTTTTAAGGAACAGCTTAAAAAGAGAATCCTAATGTGATTTCTTTATAATGGGTGTGTTCCTTATCTTATCCTAGTGTCTAAACTCTTCTCCATGGCTGGACCCCCAAATAATATTCCTTTACGTGCTAAGGGGTATCTAGAGAGTGGGATAGGTTTACTAACGACCCTAACCCTAATGCGTACCCTAACCCTAACCCCTACCCTAAACCTAACACGTACCCTAATCCTAACCGTACCCTAAACCGAGCCCTAACCCTAACACAAACCCTAACCCTAACCCTAACACATACCCTACGCCGTACCCGAAACCCTCCCCGAACCCGTACCCTAAGCCGTACCCTAAGCCTAACCCTAAGCCTAACCCTAACCCTAGGCTACCCTTGACTGCTTCTGCCTCCAATAGATTTCCTAAGCACTAGTGTTTTAAGGAACAGCTTAAAAAGAGAATCCTAAAGTGATTTCTTTATAATGGGTGTGTTCCTTATCTTATCCTAGCGTCTAAACTCTTCTCCATGGCTGGACCCCCAAATAATATTCCTTTACGTGCTAAGGGGTATCTAGAGAGTGGGATAGGTTTAACAACTACCCTAACCCTAACGCGTACCCTAAACCTAACCCCTACCCTAACCCTAACACGTACCCTAATCCTAACCCGTACCCTAAACCGAGCCCTAACCCTAACACTAACCCTAACCCTAACCCTAACCCATACCCTACGCCGTACCCGCACCCCTCCCCGAACCCGTACCCTAAGCCGTACCCTCAGCCGAACCCTAAGCCTAACCCTAACCCTAGGCTACCCTTGACTGCTTCTGCCTCCAATAGATTTCCTAAGCACTAGTGTTTTAAGGAACAGCTTAAAAAGAGAATCCTAATGTGATTTCTTTATAATGGGTGTGTTCCTTATCTTATCCTAGTGTCTAAACTCTTCTCCATGGCTGCACCCCCAAATAATATTGCCTTACGTGCTAAGGGGTATCTAGAGAGTGGGATAGGTTTAATAACTACCCTAACCCTAATGCGTACTCTAACCCTAACCCCTACCCTAACACTAACACGTACCCTAATCCTAACCCGTACCCTAAACCGAGCCCTAACCCTAACACTAACACTAACCCTAACCCTAACCCATACCCTACGCCGTACCCGAACCCCTCCCCAAACCCGTACCCTAAGCCGTACCCTAAGCCTAACCCTAAGCCTAACACTAACCCTAGGCTACCCTTGACTGCTTCTGCCTCCAATAGATTTCCTAAGCACTAGTGTTTTAAGCAACAGCTTAAAAAGAGAATCCTAATGTGATTTCTTTATAATGGGTGTGTTCCTTATCTTATCCTAGTGTCTAAACTCTTCTCCATGGCTGCACCCCCAAATAATATTCCCTTACGTGCTAAGGGGTATCTAGAGAGTGGGATAGGTTTAATAACTACCCTAACCCTAACACGTACCCTAACCCTAACCCCTACCCTAAACCTAACACGTACCCTAATCCTAACCTGTACCCTAAACCGAGCCCTAACCCTAACACTAACCCTAACCCTAACCCTAACCCATACCCTACGCCGTACCCGCACCCCTCCCCGAACCCGTACCCTAAGACATACCCTAAACCTAACCCTAAGCCTAACCCTAACCCTAGGCTACCCTTGACTGCTTCTGCCTCCCATTGATTTCCTAAGCAGTAGTGTTTTAAGGAACAGCTTAAAAAGAGAATCCTAATGTGATTTCTTTATAATGGGTGTGTTCCTTATCTTATCCTAGTGTCTAAACTCTTCTCCATGGCTGGACCCCCAAATAATATTACTTTACGTGCTAAGGGGGAGCTAGAGAGTGGGATAGGTTTACTAACTACCCTAGCCCTAACGCGTAACCTAACCCTAACCCCTACCCTAACCCTAACACGTACCCTAATCCTAACCCGTACCCTAAACCGAGCCCTAACCCTAACACTAACCCAAACCCTAACCCTAACCCATACCCTACGCCGTACACGAACACCTCCCCGAACCCATACCCCAAGCCGTACCCTAACCCTAACCCTAAGCCTAACCCTAACCCTAGGCTACCCTTGACTGCTTCTGCCTCCAATAGATTTCCTAAGCACTAGTGTTTTAAGCAACAGCTTAAAAAGAGAATCCTAATGTGATTTCTTTATAATGGGTGTGTTCCTTATCTTATCCTAGTGTCTAAACTCTTCTCCATGGCTGGACCCCCAAATAATATTCCTTTACGTGCTAAGGGTTATCTAGAGAGTGGGATAGGTTTAATAACTACCCTAACCCTAATGCGTACCCTAACCCTAACCCCTACCCTAACCCTAACACGTACCCTAATCCTAACCCGTACCCTAAACCGAGCCCTAACCCTAACCCTAACCCTAACCCATACCCTACGCCGTACCCGAAACCCTCCCCGAACCCGTACCCTAAGCCGTACCCTAAGCCTAACCCTAAGCCTAACCTTACCCTAGGCTACCCTTGAATGCTTCTGCCTCCAATAGATTTCCTAAGCACTAGTGTTTTAAGGAACAGCTTAAAAAGAGAATCCTAATGTGATTTCTTTATAATGGGTGTGTTCCTTATCTTATCCTAGTGTCTAAACTCTTCTCCATGGCTGCACCCCCAAATAATATTGCCTTACGTGCTAAGGGGTATCTAGAGAGTGGGATAGTTTTAATAACTACCCTAACACTAATGCGTACTCTAACCCTAACCCCTACCCTAACACTAACACGTACCCTAATCCTAACCCGTACCCTAAACCGAGCCCTAACCCTAACACTAACACTAACCCTAACCCTAACCCATACCCTACGCCGTACTTGAACCCCTCCCCAAACCCGTACCCTAAGCCGTACCCTAAGCCTAACCCTAAGCCTAACACTAACCCTACGCTACCCTTGACTGCTTCTGCCTCCAATAGATTTCCTAAGCACTAGTGTTTTAAGCAACAGCTTAAAAAGAGAATCCTAATGTGATTTCTTTATAATGGGTGTGTTCCTTATCTTATCCTAGTGTCTAAATTCTTCTCCATTGCTGGAACCCCAAATAATATTCCTTTACGTGCTAAGGGGTATCTAGAGAGTGGGATAGGTTTACTAACTACCCTAACCCTAACGCGTACCCTAACCCTAACCCCTACCCTAAACCTAACACGTACCCTAATCCTAACCGTACCCTAAACCGAGCCCTAACCCTAACACTAACCCTAACCCTAACCCTAACCCATACCCTACGCCGTACCCGAAACCCTCCCCGAACCCGTACCCTAAGCCGTACCCTAAGCCTAACCCTAAGCCTAACCCTAACCCTAGGCTACCCTTGACTGCTTCTGCCTCTTATAGATTTCCTAAGCACTAGTGTTTTAAGGAACAGCTTAAAAAGAGAATCCTAATGTGATTTCTTTATAATGGGTGTGTTCCTTATCTTATCCTAGTGTTTAAACTCTTCTCCATGGCTGGGCCCTCAAATAATATTCCTTTACGTGCTAAGGGGTATCTAGAGAGTGGGATAGGTTTAATAACTACCCTAACCCTAACGCGTACCCTAACCCTAACCCCTACCCTAACCCTAACACGTACCCTAATCCTAACCCGTACCCTAAACCGAGCCCTAACCCTAACACTAACCCTAACCCTAACCCTAACCCATACCCTACGCCGTACCCGCACCCCTCCCCGAACCCGTAACCTAAGCCGTACCCTAAGCCTAACCCTAAGCCTAACCCTAACCCTAGGCTACCCTTGACTGCTTCTGCCTCCAATAGATTTCCTAAGCACTACTGTTTTAAGGAACAGCTTAAAAAGAGAATCCTAATGTGATTTCTTTATAATGGGTGTGTTCCTTATCTTATCCTAGTGTCTAAACTCTTCTCCATGGCTGCACCCCCAAATAATATTGCCTTACGTGCTAAGGGGTATCTAGAGAGTGGGATAGGTTTAATAACTACCCTAACCCTAATGCGTACTCTAACCCTAACCCCTACCCTAACACTAACACGTACCCTAATCCTAACCCGTACCCTAAACCGAGCCCTAACCCTAACACTAACACTAACCCTAACCCTAACCCATACCCTACGCCGTACCTGAACCCCTCCCCAAACCCATACCCTAAGCCGTACCCTAAGCCTAACCCTAAGCCTAACACTAACCCTAGGCTACCCTTGACTGCTTCTGCCTCCAATAGATTTCCTAAGCACTAGTGTTTTAAGCAACAGCTTAAAAAGAGAATCCTAATGTGATTTCTTTATAATGGGTGTGTTCCTTATCTTATCCTAGTGTCTAAACTCTTCTCCATGGCTGGACCCTCAAATAATATTCCTTTACGCGCTAAGGGGTATCTAGAGAGTGGGATAGGTTTAATAACTACCCTAACCCTAACGCGTACCCTAACCCTAACCCCTACCCTAACCCTAACACGTACCCTAATCCTAACCCGTACCCTAAACCGAGCCCTAACCCTAACACTAACCCTAACCCTAACCCTAACCCATACCCTACGCCGTACCCGCACCCCTCCCCGAACCCGTAACCTAAGCCGTACCCTAAGCCTAACCCTAAGCCTAACCCTAACCCTAGGCTACCCTTGACTGCTTCTGCCTCCAATAGATTTCCTAAGCACTAGTGTTTTAAGGAACAGCTTAAAAAGAGAATCCTAAAGTGATTTCTTTATAATGGGTGTGTTCCTTATCTTATCCTAGTGTCTAAACTCTTCTCCATGGCTGCACCCCCAAATAATATTCCCTTACGTGCTAAGGGGTATCTAGAGAGTGGGATAGGTTTAATAACTACCCTAACCCTAACGCGTACCCTAACCCTAACCCCTACCCTAACCCTAACACGTACCCTAATCCTAACCTGTACCCTAAACCGAGCCCTAACCCTAACACTAACCCTAACCCTAACCCTAACCCATACCCTACGCCGTACCCGCAACCCTCCCCGAACCCGTACCCTAAGCCATACCCTAAACCTAACACTAAGCCTAACCCTAACCCTAGGCTACCCTTGACTGCTTCTGCCTCCAATTGATTTCCTAAGCAGTAGTGTTTTAAGGAACAGCTTAAAAAGAGAATCCTAATGTGATTTCTTTATAATGGGTGTGTTCCTTATCTTATCCTAGTGTCTAAACTCTTCTCCATGGCTGGACCCCCAAATAATATTCCTTTACGTGCTAAGGGGGGGCTAGAGAGTGGGATAGGTTTAATAACTACCCTAGCCCTAACGCGTAACCTAACCCTAACCCCTACCCTAACCCTAACACGTACCCTAATCCTAACCTGTACCCTAAACCGAGCCCTAACCCTAACACTAACCCTAACCCTAACCCTAACCCATACCCTACGCCGTACCCGCACCCCTCCCCGAACCCGTACCCTAAGCCATACCCTAAACCTAACACTAAGCCTAACCCTAACCCTAGGCTACCCTTGACTGCTTCTGCCTCCAATTGATTTCCTAAGCAGTAGTGTTTTAAGGAACAGCTTAAAAAGAGAATCCTAATGTGATTTCTTTATAATGGGTGTGTTCCTTATCTTATCCTAGTGTCTAAACTCTTCTCCATGGCTGGACCCCCAAATAATATTCCTTTACGTGCTAAGGGGGAGCTAGAGAGTGGGATAGGTTTAATAACTACCCTAGCCCTAACGCGTAACCTAACCCTAACCCCTACCCTAACCCTAACACGTACCCTAATCCTAACCCGTACCCTAAACCGAGCCCTAACCCTAACACTAACCCAAACCCTAACCCTAACCCATACCCTACGCCGTACACGAACACCTCCCCAAACCCATACCCCAAGCCGTACCCTAACCCTAACCCTAAGCCTAACCCTAACCCTAGGCTACCCTTGACTGCTTCTGCCTCCAATTGATTTCCTAAGCACTAGTGTTTTAAGAACAGCTTAAAAAGAGAATCCTAAAGTGATTTCTTTATAATGGGTGTGTTCCTTATCTTATCCTAGTGTCTAAACTCTTCTCCATGGCTGGACCCCCAAATAATATTCCTTTACGTGCTAAGGGGTATCTAGAGAGTGGGATAGGTTTAATAACTACCCTAACCCTAACGCGTACCCTAACCCTAACCCCTACCCTAACCCTAACACGTACCCTAATCCTAACCCGTACCCTAAACCGAGCCCTAACCCTAACACTAACCCTAACCCTAACCCTAACCCATACCCTACGCCGTACCCGAAACCCTCCCCGAACCCGTACCCTAAGCCATACCCTAAGCCTAACCCTAAGCCTAACACTAACCCTAGGCTACCCTTGACTGCTTCTGCCTCCAATTGATTTCCTAAGCAGTAGTGTTTTAAGGAACAGCTTAAAAAGAGAATCCTAATGTGATTTCTTTATAATGGGTGTGTTCCTTATCTTATCCTAGTGTCTAAACTCTTCTCCATGGCTGGACCCCCAAATAATATTCCTTTACGTGCTAAGGGGTATCTAGAGAGTGGGATAGGTTTACTAACGACCCTAACCCTAATGCGTACCCTAACCCTAACCCCTACCCTAAACCTAACACGTACCCTAATCCTAACCGTACCCTAAACCGAGCCCTAACCCTAACACAAACCCTAACCCTAACCCTAACACATACCCTACGCCGTACCCGAAACCCTCCCCGAACCCGTACCCTAAGCCGTACCCTAAGCCTAACCCTAAGCCTAACCCTAACCCTAGGCTACCCTTGACTGCTTCTGCCTCCAATTGATTTCCTAAGCACTAGTGTTTTAAGGAACAGCTTAAAAAGAGAATCCTAAAGTGATTTCTTTATAATGGGTGTGTTCCTTATCTTATCCTAGCGTCTAAACTCTTCTCCATGGCTGGACCCCCAAATAATATTCCTTTACGTGCTAAGGGGTATCTAGAGAGTGGGATAGGTTTAACAACTACCCTAACCCTAACGCGTACCCTAAACCTAACCCCTACCCTAACCCTAACACGTACCCTAATCCTAACCCGTACCCTAAACCGAGCCCTAACCCTAACACTAACCCTAACCCTAACCCTAACCC
Source organism: Balaenoptera borealis (assembly GCF_965194805.1). Lineage (NCBI taxonomy): Eukaryota > Metazoa > Chordata > Mammalia > Artiodactyla > Balaenopteridae > Balaenoptera > Balaenoptera borealis. Next base: position 185,250 of record NW_028123765.1, read on the forward strand.
ATACCCTACGCCGTACCCGCACCCCTCCCCGAACCCGTACCCTAAGCCGTACCCTCAGCCGAACCCTAAGCCTAACCCTAACCCTAGGCTACCCTTGACTGCTTCTGCCTCCAATAGATTTCCTAAGCACTAGTGTTTTAAGGAACAGCTTAAAAAGAGAATCCTAATGTGATTTCTTTATAATGGGTGTGTTCCTTATCTTATCCTAGTGTCTAAACTCTTCTCCATGGCTGCACCCCCAAATAATATTGCCTTACGTGCTAAGGGGTATCTAGAGAGTGGGATAGGTTTAATAACTACCCTAACCCTAATGCGTACTCTAACCCTAACCCCTACCCTAACACTAACACGTACCCTAATCCTAACCCGTACCCTAAACCGAGCCCTAACCCTAACACTAACACTAACCCTAACCCTAACCCATACCCTACGCCGTACCCGAACCCCTCCCCAAACCCGTACCCTAAGCCGTACCCTAAGCCTAACCCTAAGCCTAACACTAACCCTAGGCTACCCTTGACTGCTTCTGCCTCCAATAGATTTCCTAAGCACTAGTGTTTTAAGCAACAGCTTAAAAAGAGAATCCTAATGTGATTTCTTTATAATGGGTGTGTTCCTTATCTTATCCTAGTGTCTAAACTCTTCTCCATGGCTGCACCCCCAAATAATATTCCCTTACGTGCTAAGGGGTATCTAGAGAGTGGGATAGGTTTAATAACTACCCTAACCCTAACACGTACCCTAACCCTAACCCCTACCCTAAACCTAACACGTACCCTAATCCTAACCTGTACCCTAAACCGAGCCCTAACCCTAACACTAACCCTAACCCTAACCCTAACCCATACCCTACGCCGTACCCGCACCCCTCCCCGAACCCGTACCCTAAGACATACCCTAAACCTAACCCTAAGCCTAACCCTAACCCTAGGCTACCCTTGACTGCTTCTGCCTCCCATTGATTTCCTAAGCAGTAGTGTTTTAAGGAACAGCTTAAAAAGAGAATCCTAATGTGATTTCTTTATAATGGGTGTGTTCCTTATCTTATCCTAGTGTCTAAACTCTTCTCCATGGCTGGACCCCCAAATAATATTACTTTACGTGCTAAGGGGGAGCTAGAGAGTGGGATAGGTTTACTAACTACCCTAGCCCTAACGCGTAACCTAACCCTAACCCCTACCCTAACCCTAACACGTACCCTAATCCTAACCCGTACCCTAAACCGAGCCCTAACCCTAACACTAACCCAAACCCTAACCCTAACCCATACCCTACGCCGTACACGAACACCTCCCCGAACCCATACCCCAAGCCGTACCCTAACCCTAACCCTAAGCCTAACCCTAACCCTAGGCTACCCTTGACTGCTTCTGCCTCCAATAGATTTCCTAAGCACTAGTGTTTTAAGCAACAGCTTAAAAAGAGAATCCTAATGTGATTTCTTTATAATGGGTGTGTTCCTTATCTTATCCTAGTGTCTAAACTCTTCTCCATGGCTGGACCCCCAAATAATATTCCTTTACGTGCTAAGGGTTATCTAGAGAGTGGGATAGGTTTAATAACTACCCTAACCCTAATGCGTACCCTAACCCTAACCCCTACCCTAACCCTAACACGTACCCTAATCCTAACCCGTACCCTAAACCGAGCCCTAACCCTAACCCTAACCCTAACCCATACCCTACGCCGTACCCGAAACCCTCCCCGAACCCGTACCCTAAGCCGTACCCTAAGCCTAACCCTAAGCCTAACCTTACCCTAGGCTACCCTTGAATGCTTCTGCCTCCAATAGATTTCCTAAGCACTAGTGTTTTAAGGAACAGCTTAAAAAGAGAATCCTAATGTGATTTCTTTATAATGGGTGTGTTCCTTATCTTATCCTAGTGTCTAAACTCTTCTCCATGGCTGCACCCCCAAATAATATTGCCTTACGTGCTAAGGGGTATCTAGAGAGTGGGATAGGTTTAATAACTACCCTAACACTAATGCGTACTCTAACCCTAACCCCTACCCTAACACTAACACGTACCCTAATCCTAACCCGTACCCTAAACCGAGCCCTAACCCTAACACTAACACTAACCCTAACCCTAACCCATACCCTACGCCGTACCTGAACCCCTCCCCAAACCCGTACCCTAAGCCGTACCCTAAGCCTAACCCTAAGCCTAACACTAACCCTACGCTACCCTTGACTGCTTCTGCCTCCAATAGATTTCCTAAGCACTAGTGTTTTAAGCAACAGCTTAAAAAGAGAATCCTAATGTGATTTCTTTATAATGGGTGTGTTCCTTATCTTATCCTAGTGTCTAAATTCTTCTCCATTGCTGGAACCCCAAATAATATTCCTTTACGTGCTAAGGGGTATCTAGAGAGTGGGATAGGTTTACTAACTACCCTAACCCTAACGCGTACCCTAACCCTAACCCCTACCCTAAACCTAACACGTACCCTAATCCTAACCGTACCCTAAACCGAGCCCTAACCCTAACACTAACCCTAACCCTAACCCTAACCCATACCCTACGCCGTACCCGAAACCCTCCCCGAACCCGTACCCTAAGCCGTACCCTAAGCCTAACCCTAAGCCTAACCCTAACCCTAGGCTACCCTTGACTGCTTCTGCCTCTTATAGATTTCCTAAGCACTAGTGTTTTAAGGAACAGCTTAAAAAGAGAATCCTAATGTGATTTCTTTATAATGGGTGTGTTCCTTATCTTATCCTAGTGTTTAAACTCTTCTCCATGGCTGGGCCCTCAAATAATATTCCTTTACGTGCTAAGGGGTATCTAGAGAGTGGGATAGGTTTAATAACTACCCTAACCCTAACGCGTACCCTAACCCTAACCCCTACCCTAACCCTAACACGTACCCTAATCCTAACCCGTACCCTAAACCGAGCCCTAACCCTAACACTAACCCTAACCCTAACCCTAACCCATACCCTACGCCGTACCCGCACCCCTCCCCGAACCCGTAACCTAAGCCGTACCCTAAGCCTAACCCTAAGCCTAACCCTAACCCTAGGCTACCCTTGACTGCTTCTGCCTCCAATAGATTTCCTAAGCACTACTGTTTTAAGGAACAGCTTAAAAAGAGAATCCTAATGTGATTTCTTTATAATGGGTGTGTTCCTTATCTTATCCTAGTGTCTAAACTCTTCTCCATGGCTGCACCCCCAAATAATATTGCCTTACGTGCTAAGGGGTATCTAGAGAGTGGGATAGGTTTAATAACTACCCTAACCCTAATGCGTACTCTAACCCTAACCCCTACCCTAACACTAACACGTACCCTAATCCTAACCCGTACCCTAAACCGAGCCCTAACCCTAACACTAACACTAACCCTAACCCTAACCCATACCCTACGCCGTACCTGAACCCCTCCCCAAACCCATACCCTAAGCCGTACCCTAAGCCTAACCCTAAGCCTAACACTAACCCTAGGCTACCCTTGACTGCTTCTGCCTCCAATAGATTTCCTAAGCACTAGTGTTTTAAGCAACAGCTTAAAAAGAGAATCCTAATGTGATTTCTTTATAATGGGTGTGTTCCTTATCTTATCCTAGTGTCTAAACTCTTCTCCATGGCTGGACCCTCAAATAATATTCCTTTACGCGCTAAGGGGTATCTAGAGAGTGGGATAGGTTTAATAACTACCCTAACCCTAACGCGTACCCTAACCCTAACCCCTACCCTAACCCTAACACGTACCCTAATCCTAACCCGTACCCTAAACCGAGCCCTAACCCTAACACTAACCCTAACCCTAACCCTAACCCATACCCTACGCCGTACCCGCACCCCTCCCCGAACCCGTAACCTAAGCCGTACCCTAAGCCTAACCCTAAGCCTAACCCTAACCCTAGGCTACCCTTGACTGCTTCTGCCTCCAATAGATTTCCTAAGCACTAGTGTTTTAAGGAACAGCTTAAAAAGAGAATCCTAAAGTGATTTCTTTATAATGGGTGTGTTCCTTATCTTATCCTAGTGTCTAAACTCTTCTCCATGGCTGCACCCCCAAATAATATTCCCTTACGTGCTAAGGGGTATCTAGAGAGTGGGATAGGTTTAATAACTACCCTAACCCTAACGCGTACCCTAACCCTAACCCCTACCCTAACCCTAACACGTACCCTAATCCTAACCTGTACCCTAAACCGAGCCCTAACCCTAACACTAACCCTAACCCTAACCCTAACCCATACCCTACGCCGTACCCGCAACCCTCCCCGAACCCGTACCCTAAGCCATACCCTAAACCTAACACTAAGCCTAACCCTAACCCTAGGCTACCCTTGACTGCTTCTGCCTCCAATTGATTTCCTAAGCAGTAGTGTTTTAAGGAACAGCTTAAAAAGAGAATCCTAATGTGATTTCTTTATAATGGGTGTGTTCCTTATCTTATCCTAGTGTCTAAACTCTTCTCCATGGCTGGACCCCCAAATAATATTCCTTTACGTGCTAAGGGGGGGCTAGAGAGTGGGATAGGTTTAATAACTACCCTAGCCCTAACGCGTAACCTAACCCTAACCCCTACCCTAACCCTAACACGTACCCTAATCCTAACCCGTACCCTAAACCGAGCCCTAACCCTAACACTAACCCAAACCCTAACCCTAACCCATACCCTACGCCGTACACGAACACCTCCCCAAACCCATACCCCAAGCCGTACCCTAACCCTAACCCTAAGCCTAACCCTAACCCTAGGCTACCCTTGACTGCTTCTGCCTCCAATTGATTTCCTAAGCACTAGTGTTTTAAGAACAGCTTAAAAAGAGAATCCTAAAGTGATTTCTTTATAATGGGTGTGTTCCTTATCTTATCCTAGTGTCTAAACTCTTCTCCATGGCTGGACCCCCAAATAATATTCCTTTACGTGCTAAGGGGTATCTAGAGAGTGGGATAGGTTTAATAACTACCCTAACCCTAACGCGTACCCTAACCCTAACCTCTACCCTAACCCTAACACGTACCCTAATCCTAACCCGTACCCTAAACCGAGCCCTAACCCTAACACTAACCCTAACCCTAACCCTAACCCATACCCTACGCCGTACCCGAAACCCTCCCCGAACCCGTACCCTAAGCCATACCCTAAGCCTAACCCTAAGCCTAACACTAACCCTAGGCTACCCTTGACTGCTTCTGCCTCCAATTGATTTCCTAAGCAGTAGTGTTTTAAGGAACAGCTTAAAAAGAGAATCCTAATGTGATTTCTTTATAATGGGTGTGTTCCTTATCTTATCCTAGTGTCTAAACTCTTCTCCATGGCTGGACCCCCAAATAATATTCCTTTACGTGCTAAGGGGTATCTAGAGAGTGGGATAGGTTTACTATCGACCCTAACCCTAATGCGTACCCTAACCCTAACCCCTACCCTAAACCTAACACGTACCCTAATCCTAACCGTACCCTAAACCGAGCCCTAACCCTAACACAAACCCTAACCCTAACCCTAACACATACCCTACGCCGTACCCGAAACCCTCCCCGAACCCGTACCCTAAGCCGTACCCTAAGCCTAACCCTAAGCCTAACCCTAACCCTAGGCTACCCTTGACTGCTTCTGCCTCCAATAGATTTCCTAAGCACTAGTGTTTTAAGGAACAGCTTAAAAAGAGAATCCTAAAGTGATTTCTTTATAATGGGTGTGTTCCTTATCTTATCCTAGCGTCTAAACTCTTCTCCATGGCTGGACCCCCAAATAATATTCCTTTACGTGCTAAGGGGTATCTAGAGAGTGGGATAGGTTTAACAACTACCCTAACCCTAACGCGTACCCTAAACCTAACCCCTACCCTAACCCTAACACGTACCCTAAACCTAACCCGTACCCTAAACCGAGCCCTAACCCTAACACTAACCCTAACCCTAACCCTAACCCATACCCTACGCCGTACCCGCACCCCTCCCCGAACCCGTACCCTAAGCCGTACCCTCAGCCGAACCCTAAGCCTAACCCTAACCCTAGGCTACCCTTGACTGCTTCTGCCTCCAATAGATTTCCTAAGCACTAGTGTTTTAAGGAACAGCTTAAAAAGAGAATCCTAATGTGATTTCTTTATAATGGGTGTGTTCCTTATCTTATCCTAGTGTCTAAACTCTTCTCCATGGCTGCACCCCGAAATAATATTGCCTTACGTGCTAAGGGGTATCTAGAGAGTGGGATAGGTTTAATAACTACCCTAACCCTAATGCGTACTCTAACCCTAACTCCTACCCTAACACTAACACGTACCCTAATCCTAACCCGTACCCTAAACCGAGCCCTAACCCTAACACTAACACTAACCCTAACCCTAACCCATACCCTACGCAGTACCCGAACCCCTCCCCAAACCCGTACCCTAAGCCGTACCCTAAGCCTAACCCTAAGCCTAACACTAACCCTAGGCTACCCTTGACTGCTTCTGCCTCCAATAGATTTCCTAAGCACTAGTGTTTTAAGCAACAGCTTAAAAAGAGAATCCTAATGTGATTTCTTTATAATGGGTGTGTTCCTTATCTTATCCTAGTGTCTAAACTCTTCTCCATGGCTGCACCCCCAAATAATATTCCCTTACGTGCTAAGGGGTATCTAGAGAGTGGGATAGGTTTAATAACTACCCTAACCCTAACACGTACCCTAACCCTAACCCCTACCCTAAACCTAACACGTACCCTAATCCTAACCTGTACCCTAAACCGAGCCCTAACCCTAACACTAACCCTAACCCTAACCCTAACCCATACCCTACGCCGTACCCGCACCCCTCCCCGAACCCGTACCCTAAGACATACCCTAAACCTAACCCTAAGCCTAACCCTAACCCTAGGCTACCCTTGACTGCTTCTGCCTCCCATTGATTTCCTAAGCAGTAGTGTTTTAAGGAACAGCTTAAAAAGAGAATCCTAATGTGATTTCTTTATAATGGGTGTGTTCCTTATCTTATCCTAGTGTCTAAACTCTTCTCCATGGCTGGACCCCCAAATAATATTCCTTTACGTGCTAAGGGGGAGCTAGAGAGTGGGATAGGTTTACTAACTACCCTAGCCCTAACGCGTAACCTAACCCTAACCCCTACCCTAACCCTAACACGTACCCTAATCCTAACCCGTACCCTAAACCGAGCCCTAACCCTAACACTAACCCAAACCCTAACCCTAACCCATACCCTACGCCGTACACGAACACCTCCCCGAACCCATACCCCAAGCCGTACCCTAACCCTAACCCTAAGCCTAACCCTAACCCTAGGCTACCCTTGACTGCTTCTGCCTCCAATAGATTTCCTAAGCACTAGTGTTTTAAGCAACAGCTTAAAAAGAGAATCCTAATGTGATTTCTTTATAATGGGTGTGTTCCTTATCTTATCCTAGTGTCTAAACTCTTCTCCATGGCTGGACCCCCAAATAATATTCCTTTACGTGCTAAGGGGTATCTAGAGAGTGGGATAGGTTTAATAACTACCCTAACCCTAATGCGTACCCTAACCCTAACCCCTACCCTAACCCTAACACGTACCCTAATCCTAACCCGTACCCTAAACCGAGCCCTAACCCTAACCCTAACCCTAACCCATACCCTACGCCGTACCCGAAACCCTCCCCGAACCCGTACCCTAAGCCGTACCCTAAGCCTAACCCTAAGCCTAACCTTACCCTATGCTACCCTTGACTGCTTCTGCCTCCAATAGATTTCCTAAGCACTAGTGTTTTAAGGAACAGCTTAAAAAGAGAATCCTAATGTGATTTCTTTATAATGGGTGTGTTCCTTATCTTATCCTAGTGTCTAAACTCTTCTACATGGCTGCACCCCCAAATAATATTGCCTTACGTGCTAAGGGGTATCTAGAGAGTGGGATAGGTTTAATAACTACCCTAACCCTAATGCGTACTCTAACCCTAACCCCTACCCTAACACTAACACGTACCCTAATCCTAACCCGTACCCTAAACCGAGCCCTAACCCTAACACTAACACTAACCCTAACCCTAACCCATACCCTACGCCGTACCTGAACCCCTCCCCAAACCCGTACCCTAAGCCGTACCCTAAGCCTAACCCTAAGCCTAACACTAACCCTACGCTACCCTTGACTGCTTCTGCCTCCAATAGATTTCCTATGCACTAGTGTTTTAAGCAACAGCTTAAAAAGAGAATCCTAATGTGATTTCTTTATAATGGGTGTGTTCCTTATCTTATCCTAGTGTCTAAATTCTTCTCCATTGCTGGAACCCCAAATAATATTCCTTTACGTGCTAAGGGGTATCTAGAGAGTGGGATAGGTTTACTAACTACCCTAACCCTAACGCGTACCCTAACCCTAACCCCTACCCTAAACCTAACACGTACCCTAATCCTAACCGTACCCTAAACCGAGCCCTAACCCTAACACTAACCCTAAACCTAACCCTAACCCATACCCTACGCCGTACCCGAAACCCTCCCCGAACCCGTACCCTAAGCCGTACCCTAAGCCTAACCCTAAGCCTAACCCTAACCCTAGGCTACCCTTGACTGCTTCTGCCTCTTATAGATTTCCTAAGCACTAGTGTTTTAAGGAACAGCTTAAAAAGAGAATCCTAAAGTGATTTCTTTATAATGGGTGTGTTCCTTATCTTATCCTAGTGTCTAAACTCTTCTCCATGGCTGCACCCCCAAATAATATTGCCTTACTTGCTAAGGGGTATCTAGAGAGTGGGATAGGTTTAATAACTACCCTAACCCTAATGCGTACTCTAACCCTAACCCCTACCCTAACACTAACACGTACCCTAATCCTAACCGTACCCTAAACCGAGCCCTAACCCTAACAGTAACCCTAACCGTAACCCTAACCCATACCCTACGCCGTACCCGAAACCCTCCCCGAACCCGTACCCTAAGCCGTACCCTAAGCGTAACCCTAAGCCTAACCCTAACCCTAGGCTACCCTTGACTGCTTCTGCCTCCAATAGATTTCCTAAGCACTAGTGTTTTAAGCAACAGCTTAAAAAGAGAATCCTAATGTGATTTCTTTATAATGGGTGTGTTCCTTATCTTATCCTAGTGTCTAAACTCTTCTCCATGGCTGGACCCTCAAATAATATTCCTTTACGCGCTAAGGGGTATCTAGAGAGTGGGATAGGTTTAATAACTACCCTAACCCTAACGCGTACCCTAACCCTAACCCCTACCCTAACCCTAACACGTACCCTAATCCTAACCCGTACCCTAAACCGAGCCCTAACCCTAACACTAACCCTAACCCTAACCCTAACCCATACCCTACGCCGTACCCGCACCCCTCCCCGAACCCGTAACCTAAGCCGTACCCTAAGCCTAACCCTAAGCCTAACCCTAACCCTAGGCTACCCTTGACTGCTTCTGCCTCCAATAGATTTCCTAAGCACTAGTGTTTTAAGGAACAGCTTAAAAAGAGAATCCTAAAGTGATTTCTTTATAATGGGTGTGTTCCTTATCTTATCCTAGTGTCTAAACTCTTCTCCATGGCTGCACCCCCAAATAATATTCCCTTACGTGCTAAGGGGTATCTAGAGAGTGGGATAGGTTTAATAACTACCCTAACCCTAACGCGTACCCTAACCCTAACCCCTACCCTAACCCTAACACGTACCCTAATCCTAACCTGTACCCTAAACCGAGCCCTAACCCTAACACTAACCCTAACCCTAACCCTAACCCATACCCTACGCCGTACCCGCAACCCTCCCCGAACCCGTACCCTAAGCCATACCCTAAACCTAACACTAAGCCTAACCCTAACCCTAGGCTACCCTTGACTGCTTCTGCCTCCAATTGATTTCCTAAGCAGTAGTGTTTTAAGGAACAGCTTAAAAAGAGAATCCTAATGTGATTTCTTTATAATGGGTGTGTTCCTTATCTTATCCTAGTGTCTAAACTCTTCTCCATGGCTGGACCCCCAAATAATATTCCTTTACGTGCTAAGGGGGGGCTAGAGAGTGGGATAGGTTTAATAACTACCCTAGCCCTAACGCGTAACCTAACCCTAACCCCTACCCTAACCCTAACACGTACCCTAATCCTAACCCGTACCCTAAACCGAGCCCTAACCCTAACACTAACCCAAACCCTAACCCTAACCCATACCCTACGCCGTACACGAACACCTCCCCAAACCCATACCCCAAGCCGTACCCTAACCCTAACCCTAAGCCTAACCCTAACCCTAGGCTACCCTTGACTGCTTCTGCCTCCAATTGATTTCCTAAGCACTAGTGTTTTAAGAACAGCTTAAAAAGAGAATCCTAAAGTGATTTCTTTATAATGGGTGTGTTCCTTATCTTATCCTAGTGTCTAAACTCTTCTCCATGGCTGGACCCCCAAATAATATTCCTTTACGTGCTAAGGGGTATCTAGAGAGTGGGATAGGTTTAATAACTACCCTAACCCTAACGCGTACCCTAACCCTAACCTCTACCCTAACCCTAACACGTACCCTAATCCTAACCCGTACCCTAAACCGAGCCCTAACCCTAACACTAACCCTAACCCTAACCCTAACCCATACCCTACGCCGTACCTGAAACCCTCCCCGAACCCGTACCCTAAGCCATACCCTAAGCCTAACCCTAAGCCTAACACTAACCCTAGGCTACCCTTGACTGCTTCTGCCTCCAATTGATTTCCTAAGCAGTAGTGTTTTAAGGAACAGCTTAAAAAGAGAATCCTAATGTGATTTCTTTATAATGGGTGTGTTCCTTATCTTATCCTAGTGTCTAAACTCTTCTCCATGGCTGGACCCCCAAATAATATTCCTTTACGTGCTAAGGGGTATCTAGAGAGTGGGATAGGTTTACTAACGACCCTAACCCTAATGCGTACCCTAACCCTAACCCCTACCCTAAACCTAACACGTACCCTAATCCTAACCGTACCCTAAACCGAGCCCTAACCCTAACACAAACCCTAACCCTAACCCTAACACATACCCTACGCCGTACCCGAAACCCTCCCCGAACCCGTACCCTAAGCCGTACCCTAAGCCTAACCCTAAGCCTAACCCTAACCCTAGGCTACCCTTGACTGCTTCTGCCTCCAATAGATTTCCTAAGCACTAGTGTTTTAAGGAACAGCTTAAAAAGAGAATCCTAAAGTGATTTCTTTATAATGGGTGTGTTCCTTATCTTATCCTAGCGTCTAAACTCTTCTCCATGGCTGGACCCCCAAATAATATTCCTTTACGTGCTAAGGGGTATCTAGAGAGTGGGATAGGTTTAACAACTACCCTAACCCTAACGCGTACCCTAAACCTAACCCCTACCCTAACCCTAACACGTACCCTAAACCTAACCCGTACCCTAAACCGGGCCCTAACCCTAACACTAACCCTAACCCTAACCCTAACCCATACCCTACGCCGTACCCGCACCCCTCCCCGAACCCGTACCCTAAGCCGTACCCTCAGCCGAACCCTAAGCCTAACCCTAACCCTAGGCTACCCTTGACTGCTTCTGCCTCCAATAGATTTCCTAAGCACTAGTGTTTTAAGGAACAGCTTAAAAAGAGAATCCTAATGTGATTTCTTTATAATGGGTGTGTTCCTTATCTTATCCTAGTGTCTAAACTCTTCTCCATGGCTGCACCCCGAAATAATATTGCCTTACGTGCTAAGGGGTATCTAGAGAGTGGGATAGGTTTAATAACTACCCTAACCCTAATGCGTACTCTAACCCTAACTCCTACCCTAACACTAACACGTACCCTAATCCTAACCCGTACCCTAAACCGAGCCCTAACCCTAACACTAACACTAACCCTAACCCTAACCCATACCCTACGCAGTACCCGAACCCCTCCCCAAACCCGTACCCTAAGCCGTACCCTAAGCCTAACCCTAAGCCTAACACTAACCCTAGGCTACCCTTGACTGCTTCTGCCTCCAATAGATTTCCTAAGCACTAGTGTTTTAAGCAACAGCTTAAAAAGAGAATCCTAATGTGATTTCTTTATAATGGGTGTGTTCCTTATCTTATCCTAGTGTCTAAACTCTTCTCCATGGCTGCACCCCCAAATAATATTCCCTTACGTGCTAAGGGGTATCTAGAGAGTGGGATAGGTTTAATAACTACCCTAACCCTAACACGTACCCTAACCCTAACCCCTACCCTAAACCTAACACGTACCCTAATCCTAACCTGTACCCTAAACCGAGCCCTAACCCTAACACTAACCCTAACCCTAACCCTAACCCATACCCTACGCCGTACCCGCACCCCTCCCCGAACCCGTACCCTAAGACATACCCTAAACCTAACCCTAAGCCTAACCCTAACCCTAGGCTACCCTTGACTGCTTCTGCCTCCCATTGATTTCCTAAGCAGTAGTGTTTTAAGGAACAGCTTAAAAAGAGAATCCTAATGTGATTTCTTTATAATGGGTGTGTTCCTTATCTTATCCTAGTGTCTAAACTCTTCTCCATGGCTGGACCCCCAAATAATATTCCTTTACGTGCTAAGGGGGAGCTAGAGAGTGGGATAGGTTTACTAACTACCCTAGCCCTAACGCGTAACCTAACCCTAACCCCTACCCTAACCCTAACACGTACCCTAATCCTAACCCGTACCCTAAACCGAGCCCTAACCCTAACACTAACCCAAACCCTAACCCTAACCCATACCCTACGCCGTACACGAACACCTCCCCGAACCCATACCCCAAGCCGTACCCTAACCCTAACCCTAAGCCTAACCCTAACCCTAGGCTACCCTTGACTGCTTCTGCCTCCAATAGATTTCCTAAGCACTAGTGTTTTAAGCAACAGCTTAAAAAGAGAATCCTAATGTGATTTCTTTATAATGGGTGTGTTCCTTATCTTATCCTAGTGTCTAAACTCTTCTCCATGGCTGGACCCCCAAATAATATTCCTTTACGTGCTAAGGGGTATCTAGAGAGTGGGATAGGTTTAATAACTACCCTAACCCTAATGCGTACCCTAACCCTAACCCCTACCCTAACCCTAACACGTACCCTAATCCTAACCCGTACCCTAAACCGAGCCCTAACCCTAACCCTAACCCTAACCCATACCCTACGCCGTACCCGAAACCCTCCCCGAACCCGTACCCTAAGCCGTACCCTAAGCCTAACCCTAAGCCTAACCTTACCCTATGCTACCCTTGACTGCTTCTGCCTCCAATAGATTTCCTAAGCACTAGTGTTTTAAGGAACAGCTTAAAAAGAGAATCCTAATGTGATTTCTTTATAATGGGTGTGTTCCTTATCTTATCCTAGTGTCTAAACTCTTCTACATGGCTGCACCCCCAAATAATATTGCCTTACGTGCTAAGGGGTATCTAGAGAGTGGGATAGGTTTAATAACTACCCTAACCCTAATGCGTACTCTAACCCTAACCCCTACCCTAACACTAACACGTACCCTAATCCTAACCCGTACCCTAAACCGAGCCCTAACCCTAACACTAACACTAACCCTAACCCTAACCCATACCCTACGCCGTACCTGAACCCCTCCCCAAACCCGTACCCTAAGCCGTACCCTAAGCCTAACCCTAAGCCTAACACTAACCCTACGCTACCCTTGACTGCTTCTGCCTCCAATAGATTTCCTATGCACTAGTGTTTTAAGCAACAGCTTAAAAAGAGAATCCTAATGTGATTTCTTTATAATGGGTGTGTTCCTTATCTTATCCTAGTGTCTAAATTCTTCTCCATTGCTGGAACCCCAAATAATATTCCTTTACGTGCTAAGGGGTATCTAGAGAGTGGGATAGGTTTACTAACTACCCTAACCCTAACGCGTACCCTAACCCTAACCCCTACCCTAAACCTAACACGTACCCTAATCCTAACCGTACCCTAAACCGAGCCCTAACCCTAACACTAACCCTAAACCTAACCCTAACCCATACCCTACGCCGTACCCGAAACCCTCCCCGAACCCGTACCCTAAGCCGTACCCTAAGCCTAACCCTAAGCCTAACCCTAACCCTAGGCTACCCTTGACTGCTTCTGCCTCTTATAGATTTCCTAAGCACTAGTGTTTTAAGGAACAGCTTAAAAAGAGAATCCTAAAGTGATTTCTTTATAATGGGTGTGTTCCTTATCTTATCCTAGTGTCTAAACTCTTCTCCATGGCTGCACCCCCAAATAATATTGCCTTACGTGCTAAGGGGTATCTAGAGAGTGGGATAGGTTTAATAACTACCCTAACCCTAATGCGTACTCTAACCCTAACCCCTACCCTAACACTAACACGTACCCTAATCCTAACCGTACCCTAAACCGAGCCCTAACCCTAACAGTAACCCTAACCGTAACCCTAACCCATACCCTACGCCGTACCCGAAACCCTCCCCGAACCCGTACCCTAAGCCGTACCCTAAGCCTAACCCTAAGCCTAACCCTAACCCTAGGCTACCCTTGACTGCTTCTGCCTCCAATAGATTTCCTAAGCACTAGTGTTTTAAGCAACAGCTTAAAAAGAGAATCCTAATGTGATTTCTTTATAATGGGTGTGTTCCTTATCTTATCCTAGTGTCTAAACTCTTCTCCATGGCTGGACCCTCAAATAATATTCCTTTACGTGCTAAGGGGTATCTAGAGAGTGGGATAGGTTTAATAACTACCCTAACCCTAACGCGTACCCTAACCCTAACCCCTACCCTAACCCTAACACGTACCCTAATCCTAACCCGTACCCTAAACCGAGCCCTAACCCTAACACTAACCCTAACCCTAACCCTAACCCATACCCTACGCCGTACCCGCACCCCTCCCCGAACCCGTAACCTAAGCCGTACCCTAAGCCTAACCCTAAGCCTAACCCTAACCCTAGGCTACCCTTGACTGCTTCTGCCTCCAATAGATTTCCTAAGCACTAGTGTTTTAAGCAACAGCTTAAAAAGAGAATCCTAATGTGATTTCTTTATAATGGGTGTGTTCCTTATCTTATCCTAGTGTCTAAACTCTTCTCCATGGCTGGACCCCCAAATAATATTCCTTTACGTGCTAAGGGGTATCTAGAGAGTGGGATAGGTTTACTAACTACCCTAACCCTAACGCGTACCCTAACCCTAACCCCTACCCTAAACCTAACACGTACCCTAATCCTAACCGTACCCTAAACCGAGCCCTAACCCTAACACTAACCCTAAACCTAACCCTAACCCATACCCTACGCCGTACCCGAAACCCTCCCCGAACCCGTACCCTAAGCCGTACCCTAAGCCTAACCCTAAGCCTAACCCTAACCCTAGGCTACCCTTGACTGCTTCTGCCTCTTATAGATTTCCTAAGCACTAGTGTTTTAAGGAACAGCTTAAAAAGAGAATCCTAATGTGATTTCTTTATAATGGGTGTGTTCCTTATCTTATCCTAGTGTCTGAACTCTTCTCCATGGCTGCACCCCCAAATAATATTGCCTTACGTGCTAAGGGGTATCTAGAGAGTGGGATAGGTTTAATAACTACCCTAACCCTAATGCGTACTCTAACCCTAACCCCTACCCTAACACTAACACGTACCCTAATCCTAACCGTACCCTAAACCGAGCCCTAACCCTAACAGTAACCCTAACCGTAACCCTAACCCATACCCTACGCCGTACCCGAAACCCTCCCCGAACCCGTACCCTAAGCCGTACCCTAAGCCTAACCCTAAGCCTAACCCTAACCCTAGGCTACCCTTGACTGCTTCTGCCTCCAATAGATTTCCTAAGCACTAGTGTTTTAAGCAACAGCTTAAAAAGAGAATCCTAATGTGATTTCTTTATAATGGGTGTGTTCCTTATCTTATCCTAGTGTCTAAACTCTTCTCCATGGCTGGACCCTCAAATAATATTCCTTTACGTGCTAAGGGGTATCTAGAGAGTGGGATAGGTTTAATAACTACCCTAACCCTAACGCGTACCCTAACCCTAACCCCTACCCTAACCCTAACACGTACCCTAATCCTAACCCGTACCCTAAACCGAGCCCTAACCCTAACACTAACCCTAACCCTAACCCTAACCCATACCCTACGCCGTACCCGCACCCCTCCCCGAACCCGTAACCTAAGCCGTACCCTAAGCCTAACCCTAAGCCTAACCCTAACCCTAGGCTACCCTTGACTGCTTCTGCCTCCAATAGATTTCCTAAGCACTAGTGTTTTAAGCAACAGCTTAAAAAGAGAATCCTAATGTGATTTCTTTATAATGGGTGTGTTCCTTATCTTATCCTACTGTCTAAACTCTTCTCCATGCCTGGACCCCCAAATAATATTCCTTTACGTGCTAAGGGGTATCTAGAGAGTGGGATAGGTTTACTAACGACCCTAACCCTAATGCATACCCTAACCCTAACCCCTACCCTAAACCTAACACGTACCCTAATCCTAACCGTACCCTAAACCGAGCCCTAACCCTAACACAAACCCTAACCCTAACCCTAACCCATACCCTACGCCGTACCCGCACCCCTCCCCGAACCCGTACCCTAAGCCATACCCTAAACCTAACCCTAAGCCTAACCCTTACCCTAGGCTACCCTTCACTGCTTCTGCCTCCAATTGATTTCCTAAGCAGTAGTGTTTTAAGGAACAGCTTAAAAAGAGAATCCTAAAGTGATTTCTTTATAATGGGTGTGTTCCTTATCTTATCCTAGTGTCTAAACTCTTCTCCATGGCTGGACCCCCAAATAATATTCCTTTACGTGCTAAGGGGGAGCTAGAGAGTGGGATAGGTTTACTAACTACCCTAGCCCTAACGCGTAACCTAACCCTAACCCCTACCCTAACCCTAACACGTACCCTAATCCTAACCCGTACCCTAAACCGAGCCCTAACCCTAACACTAACCCAAACCCTAACCCTAACCCATACCCTACGCCGTACACGAACACCTCCCCGAACCCATACCCCAAGCCGTACCCTAAACCTAACCCTAAGCCTAACCCTAACCCTAGGCTACCCTTGACTGCTTCTGCCTCCAATAGATTTCCTAAGCACTAGTGTTTTAAGGAACAGCTTAAAAAGAGAATCCTAATGTGATTTCTTTATAATGGGTGTGTTCCTTATCTTATCCTAGTGTCTAAACTCTTCTCCATGGCTGCACCCCCAAATAATATTGCCTTACGTGCTAAGGGGTATCTAGAGAGTGGGATAGGTTTAATAACTACCCTAACCCTAATGCGTACTCTAACCCTAACCCCTACCCTAACACTAACACGTACCCTAATCCTAACCCGTACCCTAAACCGAGCCCTAACCCTAACACTAACACTAACCCTAACCCTAACCCATACCCTACGCCGTACCTGAACCCCTCCCCAAACCCGTACCCTAAGCCGTACCCTAAGCCTAACCCTAAGCCTAACACTAACCCTAGGCTACCCTTGACTGCTTCTGCCTCCAATAGATTTCCTAAGCACTAGTGTTTTAAGCAACAGCTTAAAAAGAGAATCCTAATGTGATTTCTGTATAATGGGTGTGTTCCTTATCTTATCCTAGTGTCTAAACTCTTCTCCATGGCTGGACCCTCAAATAATATTCCTTTACGTGCTAAGGGGTATCTAGAGAGTGGGATAGGTTTAATAACTACCCTAACCCTAACGCGTACCCTAACCCTAACCCCTACCCTAACCCTAACACCTACCCTAATCCTAACCCGTACCCTAAACCGAGCCCTAACCCTAACACTAACCCTAACCCTAACCCTAACCCATACCCTACGCCGTACCCGCACCCCTCCCCGAACCCGTAACCTAAGCCGTACCCTAAGCCTAACCCTAAGCCTAACCCTAACCCTAGGCTACCCTTGACTGCTTCTGCCTCCAATTGATTTCCTAAGCAGTAGTGTTTTAAGAAACAGCTTAAAAAGAGAATCCTAATGTGATTTCTTTATAATGGGTGTGTTCCTTATCTTATCCTAGTGTCTAAACTCTTCTCCATGGCTGGACCCCCAAATAATATTCCTTTACGTGCTAAGGGGGAGCTAGAGAGTGGGATAGGTTTAATAACTACCCTAGCCCTAACGCGTAACCTAACCCTAACCCCTACCCTAACCCTAACACGTACCCTAATCCTAACCCGTACCCTAAACCGAGCCCTAACCCTAACACTAACCCAAACCCTAACCCTAACCCATACCCTACGCCGTACACGAACACCTCCCCGAACCCATACCCCAAGCCGTACCCTAACCCTAACCCTAAGCCTAACCCTAACCCTAGGCTACCCTTGACTGCTTCTGCCTCCAATTGATTTCCTAAGCACTAGTGTTTTAAGAACAGCTTAAAAAGAGAATCCTAAAGTGATTTCTTTATAATGGGTGTGTTCCTTATCTTATCCTAGTGTCTAAACTCTTCTCCATGGCTGGACCCCCAAATAATATTCCTTTACGTGCTAAGGGGTATCTAGAGAGTGGGATAGGTTTAATAACTACCCTAACCCTAACGCGTACCCTAACCCTAACCCCTACCCTAACCCTAACACGTACCCTAATCCTAACCCGTACCCTAAACCGAGCCCTAACCCTAACACTAACCCTAACCCTAACCCTAACCCATACCCTACGCCGTACCCGAAACCCTCCCCGAACCCGTACCCTAAGCCATACCCTAAGCCTAACCCTAAGCCTAACACTAACCCTAGGCTACCCTTTACTGCTTCTGCCTCCAATAGATTTCCTAAGCACTAGTGTTTTAAGCAACAGCTTAAAAAGAGAATCCTAATGTGATTTCTTTATAATGGGTGTGTTCCTTATCTTATCCTAGTGTCTAAACTCTTCTCCATGGCTGGACCCCCAAATAATATTCCTTACGTGCTAAGGGGTATCTAGAGAGTGGGATAGGTTTACTAACGACCCTAACCCTAATGCGTACCCTAACCCTAACCCCTACCCTAAACCTAACACGTACCCTAATCCTAACCGTACCCTAAACCGAGCCCTAACCCTAACACAAACCCTAACCCTAACCCTAACCCATAGCCTACGCCGTACCCGAAACCCTCCCCGAACCCGTACCCTAAGCCGTACCCTAAGCCTAACCCTAAGCCTAACCCTAACCCTAGGCTACCCTTGACTGCTTCTGCCTCCAATAGATTTCCTAAGCACTAGTGTTTTAAGGAACAGCTTAAAAAGAGAATCCTAAAGTGATTTCTTTATAATGGGTGTGTTCCTTATCTTATCCTAGCGTCTAAACTCTTCTCCATGGCTGGACCCCCAAATAATATTCCTTTACGTGCTAAGGGGTATCTAGAGAGTGGGATAGGTTTAACAACTACCCTAACCCTAACGCGTACCCTAAACCTAACCCCTACCCTAACCCTAACACGTACCCTAATCCTAACCCGTACCCTAAACCGAGCCCTAACCCTAACACTAACCCTAACCCTAACCCTAACCCATACCCTACGCCGTACCCGCACCCCTCCCCGAACCCGTACCCTAAGCCGTACCCTCAGCCGAACCCTAAGCCTAACACTAACCCTAGGCTACCCTTGACTGCTTCTGCCTCCAATAGATTTCCTAAGCGCTAGTGTTTTAAGCAACAGCTTAAAAAGAGAATCCTAATGTGATTTCTTTATAATGGGTGTGTTCCTTATCTTATCCTAGTGTCTAAACTCTTCTCCATGGCTGCACCCCCAAATAATATTCCCTTACGTGCTAAGGGGTATCTAGAGAGTGGGATAGGTTTAATAACTACCCTAACCCTAACACGTACCCTAACCCTAACCCCTACCCTAAACCTAACACGTACCCTAATCCTAACCTGTACCCTAAACCGAGCCCTAACCCTAACACTAACCCTAACCCTAACCCTAACCCATACCCTACGCCGTACCCGCACCCCTCCCCGAACCCGTACCCTAAGACATACCCTAAACCTAACCCTAAGCCTAACCCTAACCCTAGGCTACCCTTGACTGCTTCTGCCTCCCATTGATTTCCTAAGCAGTAGTGTTTTAAGGAACAGCTTAAAAAGAGAATCCTAATGTGATTTCTTTATAATGGGTGTGTTCCTTATCTTATCCTAGTGTCTAAACTCTTCTCCATGGCTGGACCCCCAAATAATATTACTTTACGTGCTAAGGGGGAGCTAGAGAGTGGGATAGGTTTACTAACTACCCTAGCCCTAACGCGTAACCTAACCCTAACCCCTACCCTAACCCTAACACGTACCCTAATCCTAACCCGTACCCTAAACCGAGCCCTAACCCTAACACTAACCCAAACCCTAACCCTAACCCATACCCTACGCCGTACACGAACACCTCCCCGAACCCATACCCCAAGCCGTACCCTAACCCTAACCCTAAGCCTAACCCTAACCCTAGGCTACCCTTGACTGCTTCTGCCTCCAATAGATTTCCTAAGCACTAGTGTTTTAAGCAACAGCTTAAAAAGAGAATCCTAATGTGATTTCTTTATAATGGGTGTGTTCCTTATCTTATCCTAGTGTCTAAACTCTTCTCCATGGCTGGACCCCCAAATAATATTCCTTTACGTGCTAAGGGTTATCTAGAGAGTGGGATAGGTTTAATAACTACCCTAACCCTAATGCGTACCCTAACCCTAACCCCTACCCTAACCCTAACACGTACCCTAATCCTAACCCGTACCCTAAACCGAGCCCTAACCCTAACCCTAACCCTAACCCATACCCTACGCCGTACCCGAAACCCTCCCCGAACCCGTACCCTAAGCCGTACCCTAAGCCTAACCCTAAGCCTAACCTTACCCTAGGCTACCCTTGAATGCTTCTGCCTCCAATAGATTTCCTAAGCACTAGTGTTTTAAGGAACAGCTTAAAAAGAGAATCCTAATGTGATTTCTTTATAATGGGTGTGTTCCTTATCTTATCCTAGTGTCTAAACTCTTCTCCATGGCTGCACCCCCAAATAATATTGCCTTACGTGCTAAGGGGTATCTAGAGAGTGGGATAGGTTTAATAACTACCCTAACACTAATGCGTACTCTAACCCTAACCCCTACCCTAACACTAACACGTACCCTAATCCTAACCCGTACCCTAAACCGAGCCCTAACCCTAACACTAACACTAACCCTAACCCTAACCCATACCCTACGCCGTACCTGAACCCCTCCCCAAACCCGTACCCTAAGCCGTACCCTAAGCCTAACCCTAAGCCTAACACTAACCCTACGCTACCCTTGACTGCTTCTGCCTCCAATAGATTTCCTAAGCACTAGTGTTTTAAGCAACAGCTTAAAAAGAGAATCCTAATGTGATTTCTTTATAATGGGTGTGTTCCTTATCTTATCCTAGTGTCTAAATTCTTCTCCATTGCTGGAACCCCAAATAATATTCCTTTACGTGCTAAGGGGTATCTAGAGAGTGGGATAGGTTTACTAACTACCCTAACCCTAACGCGTACCCTAACCCTAACCCCTACCCTAAACCTAACACGTACCCTAATCCTAACCGTACCCTAAACCGAGCCCTAACCCTAACACTAACCCTAACCCTAACCCTAACCCATACCCTACGCCGTACCCGAAACCCTCCCCGAACCCGTACCCTAAGCCGTACCCTAAGCCTAACCCTAAGCCTAACCCTAACCCTAGGCTACCCTTGACTGCTTCTGCCTCTTATAGATTTCCTAAGCACTAGTGTTTTAAGGAACAGCTTAAAAAGAGAATCCTAATGTGATTTCTTTATAATGGGTGTGTTCCTTATCTTATCCTAGTGTTTAAACTCTTCTCCATGGCTGGGCCCTCAAATAATATTCCTTTACGTGCTAAGGGGTATCTAGAGAGTGGGATAGGTTTAATAACTACCCTAACCCTAACGCGTACCCTAACCCTAACCCCTACCCTAACCCTAACACGTACCCTAATCCTAACCCGTACCCTAAACCGAGCCCTAACCCTAACACTAACCCTAACCCTAACCCTAACCCATACCCTACGCCGTACCCGCACCCCTCCCCGAACCCGTAACCTAAGCCGTACCCTAAGCCTAACCCTAAGCCTAACCCTAACCCTAG
The DNA here is from genome assembly GCF_965194805.1 of Balaenoptera borealis. Classification (NCBI taxonomy): domain Eukaryota; kingdom Metazoa; phylum Chordata; class Mammalia; order Artiodactyla; family Balaenopteridae; genus Balaenoptera; species Balaenoptera borealis. The sequence goes on from NW_028123765.1 coordinate 207,213, forward strand.
GCTACCCTTGACTGCTTCTGCCTCCAATAGATTTCCTAAGCACTACTGTTTTAAGGAACAGCTTAAAAAGAGAATCCTAATGTGATTTCTTTATAATGGGTGTGTTCCTTATCTTATCCTAGTGTCTAAACTCTTCTCCATGGCTGCACCCCCAAATAATATTGCCTTACGTGCTAAGGGGTATCTAGAGAGTGGGATAGGTTTAATAACTACCCTAACCCTAATGCGTACTCTAACCCTAACCCCTACCCTAACACTAACACGTACCCTAATCCTAACCCGTACCCTAAACCGAGCCCTAACCCTAACACTAACACTAACCCTAACCCTAACCCATACCCTACGCCGTACCTGAACCCCTCCCCAAACCCATACCCTAAGCCGTACCCTAAGCCTAACCCTAAGCCTAACACTAACCCTAGGCTACCCTTGACTGCTTCTGCCTCCAATAGATTTCCTAAGCACTAGTGTTTTAAGCAACAGCTTAAAAAGAGAATCCTAATGTGATTTCTTTATAATGGGTGTGTTCCTTATCTTATCCTAGTGTCTAAACTCTTCTCCATGGCTGGACCCTCAAATAATATTCCTTTACGCGCTAAGGGGTATCTAGAGAGTGGGATAGGTTTAATAACTACCCTAACCCTAACGCGTACCCTAACCCTAACCCCTACCCTAACCCTAACACGTACCCTAATCCTAACCCGTACCCTAAACCGAGCCCTAACCCTAACACTAACCCTAACCCTAACCCTAACCCATACCCTACGCCGTACCCGCACCCCTCCCCGAACCCGTAACCTAAGCCGTACCCTAAGCCTAACCCTAAGCCTAACCCTAACCCTAGGCTACCCTTGACTGCTTCTGCCTCCAATAGATTTCCTAAGCACTAGTGTTTTAAGGAACAGCTTAAAAAGAGAATCCTAAAGTGATTTCTTTATAATGGGTGTGTTCCTTATCTTATCCTAGTGTCTAAACTCTTCTCCATGGCTGCACCCCCAAATAATATTCCCTTACGTGCTAAGGGGTATCTAGAGAGTGGGATAGGTTTAATAACTACCCTAACCCTAACGCGTACCCTAACCCTAACCCCTACCCTAACCCTAACACGTACCCTAATCCTAACCTGTACCCTAAACCGAGCCCTAACCCTAACACTAACCCTAACCCTAACCCTAACCCATACCCTACGCCGTACCCGCACCCCTCCCCGAACCCGTACCCTAAGCCATACCCTAAACCTAACACTAAGCCTAACCCTAACCCTAGGCTACCCTTGACTGCTTCTGCCTCCAATTGATTTCCTAAGCAGTAGTGTTTTAAGGAACAGCTTAAAAAGAGAATCCTAATGTGATTTCTTTATAATGGGTGTGTTCCTTATCTTATCCTAGTGTCTAAACTCTTCTCCATGGCTGGACCCCCAAATAATATTCCTTTACGTGCTAAGGGGGGGCTAGAGAGTGGGATAGGTTTAATAACTACCCTAGCCCTAACGCGTAACCTAACCCTAACCCCTACCCTAACCCTAACACGTACCCTAATCCTAACCCGTACCCTAAACCGAGCCCTAACCCTAACACTAACCCAAACCCTAACCCTAACCCATACCCTACGCCGTACACGAACACCTCCCCAAACCCATACCCCAAGCCGTACCCTAACCCTAACCCTAAGCCTAACCCTAACCCTAGGCTACCCTTGACTGCTTCTGCCTCCAATTGATTTCCTAAGCACTAGTGTTTTAAGAACAGCTTAAAAAGAGAATCCTAAAGTGATTTCTTTATAATGGGTGTGTTCCTTATCTTATCCTAGTGTCTAAACTCTTCTCCATGGCTGGACCCCCAAATAATATTCCTTTACGTGCTAAGGGGTATCTAGAGAGTGGGATAGGTTTAATAACTACCCTAACCCTAATGCGTACCCTAACCCTAACCCCTACCCTAACCCTAACACGTACCCTAATCCTAACCCGTACCCTAAACCGAGCCCTAACCCTAACCCTAACCCTAACCCATACCCTACGCCGTACCCGAAACCCTCCCCGAACCCGTACCCTAAGCCGTACCCTAAGCCTAACCCTAAGCCTAACCTTACCCTAGGCTACCCTTGAATGCTTCTGCCTCCAATAGATTTCCTAAGCACTAGTGTTTTAAGGAACAGCTTAAAAAGAGAATCCTAATGTGATTTCTTTATAATGGGTGTGTTCCTTATCTTATCCTAGTGTCTAAACTCTTCTCCATGGCTGCACCCCCAAATAATATTGCCTTACGTGCTAAGGGGTATCTAGAGAGTGGGATAGGTTTAATAACTACCCTAACACTAATGCGTACTCTAACCCTAACCCCTACCCTAACACTAACACGTACCCTAATCCTAACCCGTACCCTAAACCGAGCCCTAACCCTAACACTAACACTAACCCTAACCCTAACCCATACCCTACGCCGTACCTGAACCCCTCCCCAAACCCGTACCCTAAGCCGTACCCTAAGCCTAACCCTAAGCCTAACACTAACCCTACGCTACCCTTGACTGCTTCTGCCTCCAATAGATTTCCTAAGCACTAGTGTTTTAAGCAACAGCTTAAAAAGAGAATCCTAATGTGATTTCTTTATAATGGGTGTGTTCCTTATCTTATCCTAGTGTCTAAATTCTTCTCCATTGCTGGAACCCCAAATAATATTCCTTTACGTGCTAAGGGGTATCTAGAGAGTGGGATAGGTTTACTAACTACCCTAACCCTAACGCGTACCCTAACCCTAACCCCTACCCTAAACCTAACACGTACCCTAATCCTAACCGTACCCTAAACCGAGCCCTAACCCTAACACTAACCCTAACCCTAACCCTAACCCATACCCTACGCCGTACCCGAAACCCTCCCCGAACCCGTACCCTAAGCCGTACCCTAAGCCTAACCCTAAGCCTAACCCTAACCCTAGGCTACCCTTGACTGCTTCTGCCTCTTATAGATTTCCTAAGCACTAGTGTTTTAAGGAACAGCTTAAAAAGAGAATCCTAATGTGATTTCTTTATAATGGGTGTGTTCCTTATCTTATCCTAGTGTTTAAACTCTTCTCCATGGCTGGGCCCTCAAATAATATTCCTTTACGTGCTAAGGGGTATCTAGAGAGTGGGATAGGTTTAATAACTACCCTAACCCTAACGCGTACCCTAACCCTAACCCCTACCCTAACCCTAACACGTACCCTAATCCTAACCCGTACCCTAAACCGAGCCCTAACCCTAACACTAACCCTAACCCTAACCCTAACCCATACCCTACGCCGTACCCGCACCCCTCCCCGAACCCGTAACCTAAGCCGTACCCTAAGCCTAACCCTAAGCCTAACCCTAACCCTAGGCTACCCTTGACTGCTTCTGCCTCCAATAGATTTCCTAAGCACTACTGTTTTAAGGAACAGCTTAAAAAGAGAATCCTAATGTGATTTCTTTATAATGGGTGTGTTCCTTATCTTATCCTAGTGTCTAAACTCTTCTCCATGGCTGCACCCCCAAATAATATTGCCTTACGTGCTAAGGGGTATCTAGAGAGTGGGATAGGTTTAATAACTACCCTAACCCTAATGCGTACTCTAACCCTAACCCCTACCCTAACACTAACACGTACCCTAATCCTAACCCGTACCCTAAACCGAGCCCTAACCCTAACACTAACACTAACCCTAACCCTAACCCATACCCTACGCCGTACCTGAACCCCTCCCCAAACCCATACCCTAAGCCGTACCCTAAGCCTAACCCTAAGCCTAACACTAACCCTAGGCTACCCTTGACTGCTTCTGCCTCCAATAGATTTCCTAAGCACTAGTGTTTTAAGCAACAGCTTAAAAAGAGAATCCTAATGTGATTTCTTTATAATGGGTGTGTTCCTTATCTTATCCTAGTGTCTAAACTCTTCTCCATGGCTGGACCCTCAAATAATATTCCTTTACGCGCTAAGGGGTATCTAGAGAGTGGGATAGGTTTAATAACTACCCTAACCCTAACGCGTACCCTAACCCTAACCCCTACCCTAACCCTAACACGTACCCTAATCCTAACCCGTACCCTAAACCGAGCCCTAACCCTAACACTAACCCTAACCCTAACCCTAACCCATACCCTACGCCGTACCCGCACCCCTCCCCGAACCCGTAACCTAAGCCGTACCCTAAGCCTAACCCTAAGCCTAACCCTAACCCTAGGCTACCCTTGACTGCTTCTGCCTCCAATAGATTTCCTAAGCACTAGTGTTTTAAGGAACAGCTTAAAAAGAGAATCCTAAAGTGATTTCTTTATAATGGGTGTGTTCCTTATCTTATCCTAGTGTCTAAACTCTTCTCCATGGCTGCACCCCCAAATAATATTCCCTTACGTGCTAAGGGGTATCTAGAGAGTGGGATAGGTTTAATAACTACCCTAACCCTAACGCGTACCCTAACCCTAACCCCTACCCTAACCCTAACACGTACCCTAATCCTAACCTGTACCCTAAACCGAGCCCTAACCCTAACACTAACCCTAACCCTAACCCTAACCCATACCCTACGCCGTACCCGCACCCCTCCCCGAACCCGTACCCTAAGCCATACCCTAAACCTAACACTAAGCCTAACCCTAACCCTAGGCTACCCTTGACTGCTTCTGCCTCCAATTGATTTCCTAAGCAGTAGTGTTTTAAGGAACAGCTTAAAAAGAGAATCCTAATGTGATTTCTTTATAATGGGTGTGTTCCTTATCTTATCCTAGTGTCTAAACTCTTCTCCATGGCTGGACCCCCAAATAATATTCCTTTACGTGCTAAGGGGGGGCTAGAGAGTGGGATAGGTTTAATAACTACCCTAGCCCTAACGCGTAACCTAACCCTAACCCCTACCCTAACCCTAACACGTACCCTAATCCTAACCCGTACCCTAAACCGAGCCCTAACCCTAACACTAACCCAAACCCTAACCCTAACCCATACCCTACGCCGTACACGAACACCTCCCCAAACCCATACCCCAAGCCGTACCCTAACCCTAACCCTAAGCCTAACCCTAACCCTAGGCTACCCTTGACTGCTTCTGCCTCCAATTGATTTCCTAAGCACTAGTGTTTTAAGAACAGCTTAAAAAGAGAATCCTAAAGTGATTTCTTTATAATGGGTGTGTTCCTTATCTTATCCTAGTGTCTAAACTCTTCTCCATGGCTGGACCCCCAAATAATATTCCTTTACGTGCTAAGGGGTATCTAGAGAGTGGGATAGGTTTAATAACTACCCTAACCCTAACGCGTACCCTAACCCTAACCCCTACCCTAACCCTAACACGTACCCTAATCCTAACCCGTACCCTAAACCGAGCCCTAACCCTAACACTAACCCTAACCCTAACCCTAACCCATACCCTACGCCGTACCCGAAACCCTCCCCGAACCCGTACCCTAAGCCATACCCTAAGCCTAACCCTAAGCCTAACACTAACCCTAGGCTACCCTTGACTGCTTCTGCCTCCAATTGATTTCCTAAGCAGTAGTGTTTTAAGGAACAGCTTAAAAAGAGAATCCTAATGTGATTTCTTTATAATGGGTGTGTTCCTTATCTTATCCTAGTGTCTAAACTCTTCTCCATGGCTGGACCCCCAAATAATATTCCTTTACGTGCTAAGGGGTATCTAGAGAGTGGGATAGGTTTACTAACGACCCTAACCCTAATGCGTACCCTAACCCTAACCCCTACCCTAAACCTAACACGTACCCTAATCCTAACCGTACCCTAAACCGAGCCCTAACCCTAACACAAACCCTAACCCTAACCCTAACACATACCCTACGCCGTACCCGTAACCCTCCCCGAACCCGTACCCTAAGCCGTACCCTAAGCCTAACCCTAAGCCTAACCCTAACCCTAGGCTACCCTTGACTGCTTCTGCCTCCAATAGATTTCCTAAGCACTAGTGTTTTAAGGAACAGCTTAAAAAGAGAATCCTAAAGTGATTTCTTTATAATGGGTGTGTTCCTTATCTTATCCTAGCGTCTAAACTCTTCTCCATGGCTGGACCCCCAAATAATATTCCTTTACGTGCTAAGGGGTATCTAGAGAGTGGGATAGGTTTAACAACTACCCTAACCCTAACGCGTACCCTAAACCTAACCCCTACCCTAACCCTAACACGTACCCTAAACCTAACCCGTACCCTAAACCGAGCCCTAACCCTAACACTAACCCTAACCCTAACCCTAACCCATACCCTACGCCGTACCCGCACCCCTCCCCGAACCCGTACCCTAAGCCGTACCCTCAGCCGAACCCTAAGCCTAACCCTAACCCTAGGCTACCCTTGACTGCTTCTGCCTCCAATAGATTTCCTAAGCACTAGTGTTTTAAGGAACAGCTTAAAAAGAGAATCCTAATGTGATTTCTTTATAATGGGTGTGTTCCTTATCTTATCCTAGTGTCTAAACTCTTCTCCATGGCTGCACCCCGAAATAATATTGCCTTACGTGCTAAGGGGTATCTAGAGAGTGGGATAGGTTTAATAACTACCCTAACCCTAATGCGTACTCTAACCCTAACTCCTACCCTAACACTAACACGTACCCTAATCCTAACCCGTACCCTAAACCGAGCCCTAACCCTAACACTAACACTAACCCTAACCCTAACCCATACCCTACGCAGTACCCGAACCCCTCCCCAAACCCGTACCCTAAGCCGTACCCTAAGCCTAACCCTAAGCCTAACACTAACCCTAGGCTACCCTTGACTGCTTCTGCCTCCAATAGATTTCCTAAGCACTAGTGTTTTAAGCAACAGCTTAAAAAGAGAATCCTAATGTGATTTCTTTATAATGGGTGTGTTCCTTATCTTATCCTAGTGTCTAAACTCTTCTCCATGGCTGCACCCCCAAATAATATTCCCTTACGTGCTAAGGGGTATCTAGAGAGTGGGATAGGTTTAATAACTACCCTAACCCTAACACGTACCCTAACCCTAACCCCTACCCTAAACCTAACACGTACCCTAATCCTAACCTGTACCCTAAACCGAGCCCTAACCCTAACACTAACCCTAACCCTAACCCTAACCCATACCCTACGCCGTACCCGCACCCCTCCCCGAACCCGTACCCTAAGACATACCCTAAACCTAACCCTAAGCCTAACCCTAACCCTAGGCTACCCTTGACTGCTTCTGCCTCCAATTGATTTCCTAAGCAGTAGTGTTTTAAGGAACAGCTTAAAAAGAGAATCCTAATGTGATTTCTTTATAATGGGTGTGTTCCTTATCTTATCCTAGTGTCTAAACTCTTCTCCATGGCTGGACCCCCAAATAATATTCCTTTACGTGCTAAGGGGGAGCTAGAGAGTGGGATAGGTTTACTAACTACCCTAGCCCTAACGCGTAACCTAACCCTAACCCCTACCCTAACCCTAACACGTACCCTAATCCTAACCCGTACCCTAAACCGAGCCCTAACCCTAACACTAACCCAAACCCTAACCCTAACCCATACCCTACGCCGTACACGAACACCTCCCCGAACCCATACCCCAAGCCGTACCCTAACCCTAACCCTAAGCCTAACCCTAACCCTAGGCTACCCTTGACTGCTTCTGCCTCCAATAGATTTCCTAAGCACTAGTGTTTTAAGCAACAGCTTAAAAAGAGAATCCTAATGTGATTTCTTTATAATGGGTGTGTTCCTTATCTTATCCTAGTGTCTAAACTCTTCTCCATGGCTGGACCCCCAAATAATATTCCTTTACGTGCTAAGGGGTATCTAGAGAGTGGGATAGGTTTAATAACTACCCTAACCCTAATGCGTACCCTAACCCTAACCCCTACCCTAACCCTAACACGTACCCTAATCCTAACCCGTACCCTAAACCGAGCCCTAACCCTAACCCTAACCCTAACCCATACCCTACGCCGTACCCGAAACCCTCCCCGAACCCGTACCCTAAGCCGTACCCTAAGCCTAACCCTAAGCCTAACCTTACCCTATGCTACCCTTGACTGCTTCTGCCTCCAATAGATTTCCTAAGCACTAGTGTTTTAAGGAACAGCTTAAAAAGAGAATCCTAATGTGATTTCTTTATAATGGGTGTGTTCCTTATCTTATCCTAGTGTCTAAACTCTTCTACATGGCTGCACCCCGAAATAATATTGCCTTACGTGCTAAGGGGTATCTAGAGAGTGGGATAGGTTTAATAACTACCCTAACCCTAATGCGTACTCTAACCCTAACCCCTACCCTAACACTAACACGTACCCTAATCCTAACCCGTACCCTAAACCGAGCCCTAACCCTAACACTAACACTAACCCTAACCCTAACCCATACCCTACGCCGTACCTGAACCCCTCCCCAAACCCGTACCCTAAGCCGTACCCTAAGCCTAACCCTAAGCCTAACACTAACCCTACGCTACCCTTGACTGCTTCTGCCTCCAATAGATTTCCTATGCACTAGTGTTTTAAGCAACAGCTTAAAAAGAGAATCCTAATGTGATTTCTTTATAATGGGTGTGTTCCTTATCTTATCCTAGTGTCTAAATTCTTCTCCATTGCTGGAACCCCAAATAATATTCCTTTACGTGCTAAGGGGTATCTAGAGAGTGGGATAGGTTTACTAACTACCCTAACCCTAACGCGTACCCTAACCCTAACCCCTACCCTAAACCTAACACGTACCCTAATCCTAACCGTACCCTAAACCGAGCCCTAACCCTAACACTAACCCTAAACCTAACCCTAACCCATACCCTACGCCGTACCCGAAACCCTCCCCGAACCCGTACCCTAAGCCGTACCCTAAGCCTAACCCTAAGCCTAACCCTAACCCTAGGCTACCCTTGACTGCTTCTGCCTCTTATAGATTTCCTAAGCACTAGTGTTTTAAGGAACAGCTTAAAAAGAGAATCCTAAAGTGATTTCTTTATAATGGGTGTGTTCCTTATCTTATCCTAGTGTCTAAACTCTTCTCCATGGCTGCACCCCCAAATAATATTGCCTTACGTGCTAAGGGGTATCTAGAGAGTGGGATAGGTTTAATAACTACCCTAACCCTAATGCGTACTCTAACCCTAACCCCTACCCTAACACTAACACGTACCCTAATCCTAACCGTACCCTAAACCGAGCCCTAACCCTAACAGTAACCCTAACCGTAACCCTAACCCATACCCTACGCCGTACCCGAAACCCTCCCCGAACCCGTACCCTAAGCCGTACCCTAAGCCTAACCCTAAGCCTAACCCTAACCCTAGGCTACCCTTGACTGCTTCTGCCTCCAATAGATTTCCTAAGCACTAGTGTTTTAAGCAACAGCTTAAAAAGAGAATCCTAATGTGATTTCTTTATAATGGGTGTGTTCCTTATCTTATCCTAGTGTCTAAACTCTTCTCCATGGCTGGACCCTCAAATAATATTCCTTTACGTGCTAAGGGGTATCTAGAGAGTGGGATAGGTTTAATAACTACCCTAACCCTAACGCGTACCCTAACCCTAACCCCTACCCTAACCCTAACACGTACCCTAATCCTAACCCGTACCCTAAACCGAGCCCTAACCCTAACACTAACCCTAACCCTAACCCTAACCCATACCCTACGCCGTACCCGCACCCCTCCCCGAACCCGTAACCTAAGCCGTACCCTAAGCCTAACCCTAAGCCTAACCCTAACCCTAGGCTACCCTTGACTGCTTCTGCCTCCAATAGATTTCCTAAGCACTAGTGTTTTAAGCAACAGCTTAAAAAGAGAATCCTAATGTGATTTCTTTATAATGGGTGTGTTCCTTATCTTATCCTAGTGTCTAAACTCTTCTCCATGGCTGGACCCCCAAATAATATTCCTTTACGTGCTAAGGGGTATCTAGAGAGTGGGATAGGTTTACTAACTACCCTAACCCTAACGCGTACCCTAACCCTAACCCCTACCCTAAACCTAACACGTACCCTAATCCTAACCGTACCCTAAACCGAGCCCTAACCCTAACACTAACCCTAAACCTAACCCTAACCCATACCCTACGCCGTACCCGAAACCCTCCCCGAACCCGTACCCTAAGCCGTACCCTAAGCCTAACCCTAAGCCTAACCCTAACCCTAGGCTACCCTTGACTGCTTCTGCCTCTTATAGATTTCCTAAGCACTAGTGTTTTAAGGAACAGCTTAAAAAGAGAATCCTAATGTGATTTCTTTATAATGGGTGTGTTCCTTATCTTATCCTAGTGTCTGAACTCTTCTCCATGGCTGCACCCCCAAATAATATTGCCTTACGTGCTAAGGGGTATCTAGAGAGTGGGATAGGTTTAATAACTACCCTAACCCTAATGCGTACTCTAACCCTAACCCCTACCCTAACACTAACACGTACCCTAATCCTAACCGTACCCTAAACCGAGCCCTAACCCTAACAGTAACCCTAACCGTAACACTAACCCATACCCTACGCCGTACCCGAAACCCTCCCCGAACCCGTACCCTAAGCCGTACCCTAAGCCTAACCCTAAGCCTAACCCTAACCCTAGGCTACCCTTGACTGCTTCTGCCTCCAATAGATTTCCTAAGCACTAGTGTTTTAAGCAACAGCTTAAAAAGAGAATCCTAATGTGATTTCTTTATAATGGGTGTGTTCCTTATCTTATCCTAGTGTCTAAACTCTTCTCCATGGCTGGACCCTCAAATAATATTCCTTTACGTGCTAAGGGGTATCTAGAGAGTGGGATAGGTTTAATAACTACCCTAACCCTAACGCGTACCCTAACCCTAACCCCTACCCTAACCCTAACACGTACCCTAATCCTAACCCGTACCCTAAACCGAGCCCTAACCCTAACACTAACCCTAACCCTAACCCTAACCCATACCCTACGCCGTACCCGCACCCCTCCCCGAACCCGTAACCTAAGCCGTACCCTAAGCCTAACCCTAAGCCTAACCCTAACCCTAGGCTACCCTTGACTGCTTCTGCCTCCAATAGATTTCCTAAGCACTAGTGTTTTAAGCAACAGCTTAAAAAGAGAATCCTAATGTGATTTCTTTATAATGGGTGTGTTCCTTATCTTATCCTAGTGTCTAAACTCTTCTCCATGGCTGGACCCCCAAATAATATTCCTTTACGTGCTAAGGGGTATCTAGAGAGTGGGATAGGTTTACTAACGACCCTAACCCTAATGCATACCCTAACCCTAACCCCTACCCTAAACCTAACACGTACCCTAATCCTAACCGTACCCTAAACCGAGCCCTAACCCTAACACAAACCCTAACCCTAACCCTAACCCATACCCTACGCCGTACCCGCACCCCTCCCCGAACCCGTACCCTAAGCCATACCCTAAACCTAACCCTAAGCCTAACCCTAACCCTAGGCTACCCTTCACTGCTTCTGCCTCCAATTGATTTCCTAAGCAGTAGTGTTTTAAGGAACAGCTTAAAAAGAGAATCCTAAAGTGATTTCTTTATAATGGGTGTGTTCCTTATCTTATCCTAGTGTCTAAACTCTTCTCCATGGCTGGACCCCCAAATAATATTCCTTTACGTGCTAAGGGGGAGCTAGAGAGTGGGATAGGTTTACTAACTACCCTAGCCCTAACGCGTAACCTAACCCTAACCCCTACCCTAACCCTAACACGTACCCTAATCCTAACCCGTACCCTAAACCGAGCCCTAACCCTAACACTAACACTAACCCTAACCCTAACCCATACCCTACGCCGTACCTGAACCCCTCCCCAAACCCGTACCCTAAGCCGTACCCTAAGCCTAACCCTAAGCCTAACACTAACCCTAGGCTACCCTTGACTGCTTCTGCCTCCAATAGATTTCCTAAGCACTAGTGTTTTAAGCAACAGCTTAAAAAGAGAATCCTAATGTGATTTCTGTATAATGGGTGTGTTCCTTATCTTATCCTAGTGTCTAAACTCTTCTCCATGGCTGGACCCTCAAATAATATTCCTTTACGTGCTAAGGGGTATCTAGAGAGTGGGATAGGTTTAATAACTACCCTAACCCTAACGCGTACCCTAACCCTAACCCCTACCCTAACCCTAACACCTACCCTAATCCTAACCCGTACCCTAAACCGAGCCCTAACCCTAACACTAACCCTAACCCTAACCCTAACCCATACCCTACGCCGTACCCGCACCCCTCCCCGAACCCGTAACCTAAGCCGTACCCTAAGCCTAACCCTAAGCCTAACCCTAACCCTAGGCTACCCTTGACTGCTTCTGCCTCCAATTGATTTCCTAAGCAGTAGTGTTTTAAGAAACAGCTTAAAAAGAGAATCCTAATGTGATTTCTTTATAATGGGTGTGTTCCTTATCTTATCCTAGTGTCTAAACTCTTCTCCATGGCTGGACCCCCAAATAATATTCCTTTACGTGCTAAGGGGGAGCTAGAGAGTGGGATAGGTTTAATAACTACCCTAGCCCTAACGCGTAACCTAACCCTAACCCCTACCCTAACCCTAACACGTACCCTAATCCTAACCCGTACCCTAAACCGAGCCCTAACCCTAACACTAACCCAAACCCTAACCCTAACCCATACCCTACGCCGTACACGAACACCTCCCCGAACCCATACCCCAAGCCGTACCCTAACCCTAACCCTAAGCCTAACCCTAACCCTAGGCTACCCTTGACTGCTTCTGCCTCCAATTGATTTCCTAAGCACTAGTGTTTTAAGAACAGCTTAAAAAGAGAATCCTAAAGTGATTTCTTTATAATGGGTGTGTTCCTTATCTTATCCTAGTGTCTAAACTCTTCTCCATGGCTGGACCCCCAAATAATATTCCTTTACGTGCTAAGGGGTATCTAGAGAGTGGGATAGGTTTAATAACTACCCTAACCCTAACGCGTACCCTAACCCTAACCCCTACCCTAACCCTAACACGTACCCTAATCCTAACCCGTACCCTAAACCGAGCCCTAACCCTAACACTAACCCTAACCCTAACCCTAACCCATACCCTACGCCGTACCCGAAACCCTCCCCGAACCCGTACCCTAAGCCATACCCTAAGCCTAACCCTAAGCCTAACACTAACCCTAGGCTACCCTTTACTGCTTCTGCCTCCAATAGATTTCCTAAGCACTAGTGTTTTAAGCAACAGCTTAAAAAGAGAATCCTAATGTGATTTCTTTATAATGGGTGTGTTCCTTATCTTATCCTAGTGTCTAAACTCTTCTCCATGGCTGGACCCCCAAATAATATTCCTTACGTGCTAAGGGGTATCTAGAGAGTGGGATAGGTTTACTAACGACCCTAAACCTAATGCGTACCCTAACCCTAACCCCTACCCTAAACCTAACACGTACCCTAATCCTAACCGTACCCTAAACCGAGCCCTAACCCTAACACAAACCCTAACCCTAACCCTAACCCATAGCCTACGCCGTACCCGAAACCCTCCCCGAACCCGTACCCTAAGCCGTACCCTAAGCCTAACCCTAAGCCTAACCCTAACCCTAGGCTACCCTTGACTGCTTCTGCCTCCAATAGATTTCCTAAGCACTAGTGTTTTAAGGAACAGCTTAAAAAGAGAATCCTAAAGTGATTTCTTTATAATGGGTGTGTTCCTTATCTTATCCTAGCGTCTAAACTCTTCTCCATGGCTGGACCCCCAAATAATATTCCTTTACGTGCTAAGGGGTATCTAGAGAGTGGGATAGGTTTAACAACTACCCTAACCCTAACGCGTACCCTAAACCTAACCCCTACCCTAACCCTAACACGTACCCTAATCCTAACCCGTACCCTAAACCGAGCCCTAACCCTAACACTAACCCTAACCCTAACCCTAACCCATACCCTACGCCGTACCCGCACCCCTCCCCGAACCCGTACCCTAAGCCGTACCCTCAGCCGAACCCTAAGCCTAACCCTAACCCTAGGCTACCCTTGACTGCTTCTGCCTCCAATAGATTTCCTAAGCACTAGTGTTTTAAGGAACAGCTTAAAAAGAGAATCCTAATGTGATTTCTTTATAATGGGTGTGTTCCTTATCTTATCCTAGTGTCTAAACTCTTCTCCATGGCTGCACCCCCAAATAATATTGCCTTACGTGCTAAGGGGTATCTAGAGAGTGGGATAGGTTTAATAACTACCCTAACCCTAATGCGTACTCTAACCCTAACCCCTACCCTAACACTAACACGTACCCTAATCCTAACCCGTACCCTAAACCGAGCCCTAACCCTAACACTAACACTAACCCTAACCCTAACCCATACCCTACGCCGTACCCGAACCCCTCCCCAAACCCGTACCCTAAGCCGTACCCTAAGCCTAACCCTAAGCCTAACACTAACCCTAGGCTACCCTTGACTGCTTCTGCCTCCAATAGATTTCCTAAGCACTAGTGTTTTAAGCAACAGCTTAAAAAGAGAATCCTAATGTGATTTCTTTATAATGGGTGTGTTCCTTATCTTATCCTAGTGTCTAAACTCTTCTCCATGGCTGCACCCCCAAATAATATTCCCTTACGTGCTAAGGGGTATCTAGAGAGTGGGATAGGTTTAATAACTACCCTAACCCTAACACGTACCCTAACCCTAACCCCTACCCTAAACCTAACACGTACCCTAATCCTAACCTGTACCCTAAACCGAGCCCTAACCCTAACACTAACCCTAACCCTAACCCTAACCCATACCCTACGCCGTACCCGCACCCCTCCCCGAACCCGTACCCTAAGACATACCCTAAACCTAACCCTAAGCCTAACCCTAACCCTAGGCTACCCTTGACTGCTTCTGCCTCCCATTGATTTCCTAAGCAGTAGTGTTTTAAGGAACAGCTTAAAAAGAGAATCCTAATGTGATTTCTTTATAATGGGTGTGTTCCTTATCTTATCCTAGTGTCTAAACTCTTCTCCATGGCTGGACCCCCAAATAATATTACTTTACGTGCTAAGGGGGAGCTAGAGAGTGGGATAGGTTTACTAACTACCCTAGCCCTAACGCGTAACCTAACCCTAACCCCTACCCTAACCCTAACACGTACCCTAATCCTAACCCGTACCCTAAACCGAGCCCTAACCCTAACACTAACCCAAACCCTAACCCTAACCCATACCCTACGCCGTACACGAACACCTCCCCGAACCCATACCCCAAGCCGTACCCTAACCCTAACCCTAAGCCTAACCCTAACCCTAGGCTACCCTTGACTGCTTCTGCCTCCAATAGATTTCCTAAGCACTAGTGTTTTAAGCAACAGCTTAAAAAGAGAATCCTAATGTGATTTCTTTATAATGGGTGTGTTCCTTATCTTATCCTAGTGTCTAAACTCTTCTCCATGGCTGCACCCCCAAATAATATTGCCTTACGTGCTAAGGGGTATCTAGAGAGTGGGATAGGTTTAATAACTACCCTAACCCTAATGCGTACTCTAACCCTAACCCCTACCCTAACACTAACACGTACCCTAATCCTAACCCGTACCCTAAACCGAGCCCTAACCCTAACACTAACACTAACCCTAACCCTAACCCATACCCTACGCCGTACCTGAACCCCTCCCCAAACCCGTACCCTAAGCCGTACCCTAAGCCTAACCCTAAGCCTAACACTAACCCTAGGCTACCCTTGACTGCTTCTGCCTCCAATAGATTTCCTAAGCACTAGTGTTTTAAGCAACAGCTTAAAAAGAGAATCCTAATGTGATTTCTTTATAATGGGTGTGTTCCTTATCTTATCCTAGTGTCTAAACTCTTCTCCATGGCTGGACCCTCAAATAATATTCCTTTACGTGCTAAGGGGTATCTAGAGAGTGGGATAGGTTTAATAACTACCCTAACCCTAACGCGTACCCTAACCCTAACCCCTACCCTAACCCTAACACCTACCCTAATCCTAACCCGTACCCTAAACCGAGCCCTAACCCTAACACTAACCCTAACCCTAACCCTAACCCATACCCTACGCCGTACCCGCACCCCTCCCCGAACCCGTAACCTAAGCCGTACCCTAAGCCTAACCCTAAGCCTAAGCCTAACCCTAGGCTACCCTTGACTGCTTCTGCCTCCAATTGATTTCCTAAGCAGTAGTGTTTTAAGAAACAGCTTAAAAAGAGAATCCTAATGTGATTTCTTTATAATGGGTGTGTTCCTTATCTTATCCTAGTGTCTAAACTCTTCTCCATGGCTGGACCCCCAAATAATATTCCTTTACGTGCTAAGGGGGAGCTAGAGAGTGGGATAGGTTTAATAACTACCCTAGCCCTAACGCGTAACCTAACCCTAACCCCTACCCTAACCCTAACACGTACCCTAATCCTAACCCGTACCCTAAACCGAGCCCTAACCCTAACACTAACCCAAAACCTAACCCTAACCCATACCCTACACCGTACACGAACACCTCCCCGAACCCATACCCCAAGCCGTACCCTAACCCTAACCCTAAGCCTAACCCTAACCCTAGGCTACCCTTGACTGCTTCTGCCTCCAATTGATTTCCTAAGCACTAGTGTTTTAAGAACAGCTTAAAAAGAGAATCCTAAAGTGATTTCTTTATAATGGGTGTGTTCCTTATCTTATCCTAGTGTCTAAACTCTTCTCCATGGCTGGACCCCCAAATAATATTCCTTTACGTGCTAAGGGGTATCTAGAGAGTGGGATAGGTTTAATAACTACCCTAACCCTAACGCGTACCCTAACCCTAACCCCTACCCTAACCCTAACACGTACCCTAATCCTAACCCGTACCCTAAACCGAGCCCTAACCCTAACACTAACCCTAACCCTAACCCTAACCCATACCCTACGCCGTACCCGAAACCCTCCCCGAACCCGTACCCTAAGCCATACCCTAAGCCTAACCCTAAGCCTAACACTAACCCTAGGCTACCCTTTACTGCTTCTGCCTCCAATAGATTTCCTAAGCACTAGTGTTTTAAGCAACAGCTTAAAAAGAGAATCCTAATGTGATTTCTTTATAATGGGTGTGTTCCTTATCTTATCCTAGTGTCTAAACTCTTCTCCATGGCTGGACCCCCAAATAATATTCCTTACGTGCTAAGGGGTATCTAGAGAGTGGGATAGGTTTACTAACGACCCTAACCCTAATGCGTACCCTAACCCTAACCCCTACCCTAAACCTAACACGTACCCTAATCCTAACCGTACCCTAATCCGAGCCCTAACCCTAACACAAACCCTAACCCTAACCCTAACCCATACCCTACGCCATACCCGAAACCCTCCCCGAACCCGTACCCTAAGCCGTACCCTAAGCCTAACCCTAAGCCTAACCCTAACCCTAGGCTACCCTTGACTGCTTCTGCCTCCAATAGATTTCCTAAGCACTAGTGTTTTAAGGAACAGCTTAAAAAGAGAATCCTAAAGTGATTTCTTTATAATGGGTGTGTTCCTTATCTTATCCTAGCGTCTAAACTCTTCTCCATGGCTGGACCCCCAAATAATATTCCTTTACGTGCTAAGGGGTATCTAGAGAGTGGGATAGGTTTAACAACTACCCTAACCCTAACGCGTACCCTAAACCTAACCCCTACCCTAACCCTAACACGTACCCTAATCCTAACCCGTACCCTAAACCGAGCCCTAACCCTAACACTAACCCTAACCCTAACCCTAACCCATACCCTACGCCGTACCCGCACCCCTCCCCGAACCCGTACCCTAAGCCGTACCCTCAGCCGAACCCTAAGCCTAACCCTAACCCTAGGCTACCCTTGACTGCTTCTGCCTCCAATAGATTTCCTAAGCACTAGTGTTTTAAGGAACAGCTTAAAAAGAGAATCCTAATGTGATTTCTTTATAATGGGTGTGTTCCTTATCTTATCCTAGTGTCTAAACTCTTCTCCATGGCTGCACCCCCAAATAATATTGCCTTACGTGCTAAGGGGTATCTAGAGAGTGGGATAGGTTTAATAACTACCCTAACCCTAATGCGTACTCTAACCCTAACCCCTACCCTAACACTAACACGTACCCTAATCCTAACCCGTACCCTAAACCGAGCCCTAACCCTAACACTAACACTAACCCTAACCCTAACCCATACCCTACGCCGTACCCGAACCCCTCCCCAAACCCGTACCCTAAGCCGTACCCTAAGCCTAACCCTAAGCCTAACACTAACCCTAGGCTACCCTTGACTGCTTCTGCCTCCAATAGATTTCCTAAGCACTAGTGTTTTAAGCAACAGCTTAAAAAGAGAATCCTAATGTGATTTCTTTATAATGGGTGTGTTCCTTATCTTATCCTAGTGTCTAAACTCTTCTCCATGGCTGCACCCCCAAATAATATTCCCTTACGTGCTAAGGGGTATCTAGAGAGTGGGATAGGTTTAATAACTACCCTAACCCTAACACGTACCCTAACCCTAACCCCTACCCTAAACCTAACACGTACCCTAATCCTAACCTGTACCCTAAACCGAGCCCTAACCCTAACACTAACCCTAACCCTAACCCTAACCCATACCCTACGCCGTACCCGCACCCCTCCCCGAACCCGTACCCTAAGACATACCCTAAACCTAACCCTAAGCCTAACCCTAACCCTAGGCTACCCTTGACTGCTTCTGCCTCCCATTGATTTCCTAAGCAGTAGTGTTTTAAGGAACAGCTTAAAAAGAGAATCCTAATGTGATTTCTTTATAATGGGTGTGTTCCTTATCTTATCCTAGTGTCTAAACTCTTCTCCATGGCTGGACCCCCAAATAATATTCCTTTACGTGCTAAGGGTTATCTAGAGAGTGGGATAGGTTTAATAACTACCCTAACCCTAATGCGTACCCTAACCCTAACCCCTACCCTAACCCTAACACGTACCCTAATCCTAACCCGTACCCTAAACCGAGCCCTAACCCTAACCCTAACCCTAACCCATACCCTACGCCGTACCCGAAACCCTCCCCGAACCCGTACCCTAAGCCGTACCCTAAGCCTAACCCTAAGCCTAACCTTACCCTAGGCTACCCTTGAATGCTTCTGCCTCCAATAGATTTCCTAAGCACTAGTGTTTTAAGGAACAGCTTAAAAAGAGAATCCTAATGTGATTTCTTTATAATGGGTGTGTTCCTTATCTTATCCTAGTGTCTAAACTCTTCTCCATGGCTGCACCCCCAAATAATATTGCCTTACGTGCTAAGGGGTATCTAGAGAGTGGGATAGGTTTAATAACTACCCTAACACTAATGCGTACTCTAACCCTAACCCCTACCCTAACACTAACACGTACCCTAATCCTAACCCGTACCCTAAACCGAGCCCTAACCCTAACACTAACACTAACCCTAACCCTAACCCATACCCTACGCCGTACCTGAACCCCTCCCCAAACCCGTACCCTAAGCCGTACCCTAAGCCTAACCCTAAGCCTAACACTAACCCTACGCTACCCTTGACTGCTTCTGCCTCCAATAGATTTCCTAAGCACTAGTGTTTTAAGCAACAGCTTAAAAAGAGAATCCTAATGTGATTTCTTTATAATGGGTGTGTTCCTTATCTTATCCTAGTGTCTAAATTCTTCTCCATTGCTGGAACCCCAAATAATATTCCTTTACGTGCTAAGGGGTATCTAGAGAGTGGGATAGGTTTACTAACTACCCTAACCCTAACGCGTACCCTAACCCTAACCCCTACCCTAAACCTAACACGTACCCTAATCCTAACCGTACCCTAAACCGAGCCCTAACCCTAACACTAACCCTAACCCTAACCCTAACCCATACCCTACGCCGTACCCGAAACCCTCCCCGAACCCGTACCCTAAGCCGTACCCTAAGCCTAACCCTAAGCCTAACCCTAACCCTAGGCTACCCTTGACTGCTTCTGCCTCTTATAGATTTCCTAAGCACTAGTGTTTTAAGGAACAGCTTAAAAAGAGAATCCTAATGTGATTTCTTTATAATGGGTGTGTTCCTTATCTTATCCTAGTGTTTAAACTCTTCTCCATGGCTGGGCCCTCAAATAATATTCCTTTACGTGCTAAGGGGTATCTAGAGAGTGGGATAGGTTTAATAACTACCCTAACCCTAACGCGTACCCTAACCCTAACCCCTACCCTAACCCTAACACGTACCCTAATCCTAACCCGTACCCTAAACCGAGCCCTAACCCTAACACTAACCCTAACCCTAACCCTAACCCATACCCTACGCCGTACCCGCACCCCTCCCCGAACCCGTAACCTAAGCCGTACCCTAAGCCTAACCCTAAGCCTAACCCTAACCCTAGGCTACCCTTGACTGCTTCTGCCTCCAATAGATTTCCTAAGCACTACTGTTTTAAGGAACAGCTTAAAAAGAGAATCCTAATGTGATTTCTTTATAATGGGTGTGTTCCTTATCTTATCCTAGTGTCTAAACTCTTCTCCATGGCTGCACCCCCAAATAATATTGCCTTACGTGCTAAGGGGTATCTAGAGAGTGGGATAGGTTTAATAACTACCCTAACCCTAATGCGTACTCTAACCCTAACCCCTACCCTAACACTAACACGTACCCTAATCCTAACCCGTACCCTAAACCGAGCCCTAACCCTAACACTAACACTAACCCTAACCCTAACCCATACCCTACGCCGTACCTGAACCCCTCCCCAAACCCATACCCTAAGCCGTACCCTAAGCCTAACCCTAAGCCTAACACTAACCCTAGGCTACCCTTGACTGCTTCTGCCTCCAATAGATTTCCTAAGCACTAGTGTTTTAAGCAACAGCTTAAAAAGAGAATCCTAATGTGATTTCTTTATAATGGGTGTGTTCCTTATCTTATCCTAGTGTCTAAACTCTTCTCCATGGATGGACCCTCAAATAATATTCCTTTACGCGCTAAGGGGTATCTAGAGAGTGGGATAGGTTTAATAACTACCCTAACCCTAACGCGTACCCTAACCCTAACCCCTACCCTAACCCTAACACGTACCCTAATCCTAACCCGTACCCTAAACCGAGCCCTAACCCTAACACTAACCCTAACCCTAACCCTAACCCATACCCTACGCCGTACCCGCACCCCTCCCCGAACCCGTAACCTAAGCCGTACCCTAAGCCTAACCCTAAGCCTAACCCTAACCCTAGGCTACCCTTGACTGCTTCTGCCTCCAATAGATTTCCTAAGCACTAGTGTTTTAAGGAACAGCTTAAAAAGAGAATCCTAAAGTGATTTCTTTATAATGGGTGTGTTCCTTATCTTATCCTAGTGTCTAAACTCTTCTCCATGGCTGCACCCCCAAATAATATTCCCTTACGTGCTAAGGGGTATCTAGAGAGTGGGATAGGTTTAATAACTACCCTAACCCTAACGCGTACCCTAACCCTAACCCCTACCCTAACCCTAACACGTACCCTAATCCTAACCTGTACCCTAAACCGAGCCCTAACCCTAACACTAACCCTAACCCTAACCCTAACCCATACCCTACGCCGTACCCGCACCCCTCCCCGAACCCGTACCCTAAGCCATACCCTAAACCTAACACTAAGCCTAACCCTAACCCTAGGCTACCCTTGACTGCTTCTGCCTCCAATTGATTTCCTAAGCAGTAGTGTTTTAAGGAACAGCTTAAAAAGAGAATCCTAATGTGATTTCTTTATAATGGGTGTGTTCCTTATCTTATCCTAGTGTCTAAACTCTTCTCCATGGCTGGACCCCCAAATAATATTCCTTTACGTGCTAAGGGGGAGCTAGAGAGTGGGATAGGTTTAATAACTACCCTAGCCCTAACGCGTAACCTAACCCTAACCCCTACCCTAACCCTAACACGTACCCTAATCCTAACCCGTACCCTAAACCGAGCCCTAACCCTAACACTAACCCAAACCCTAACCCTAACCCATACCCTACGCCGTACACGAACACCTCCCCAAACCCATACCCCAAGCCGTACCCTAACCCTAACCCTAAGCCTAACCCTAACCCTAGGCTACCCTTGACTGCTTCTGCCTCCAATTGATTTCCTAAGCACTAGTGTTTTAAGAACAGCTTAAAAAGAGAATCCTAAAGTGATTTCTTTATAATGGGTGTGTTCCTTATCTTATCCTAGTGTCTAAACTCTTCTCCATGGCTGGACCCCCAAATAATATTCCTTTACGTGCTAAGGGGTATCTAGAGAGTGGGATAGGTTTAATAACTACCCTAACCCTAACGCGTACCCTAACCCTAACCCCTACCCTAACCCTAACACGTACCCTAATCCTAACCCGTACCCTAAACCGAGCCCTAACCCTAACACTAACCCTAACCCTAACCCTAACCCATACCCTACGCCGTACCCGAAACCCTCCCCGAACCCGTACCCTAAGCCATACCCTAAGCCTAACCCTAAGCCTAACACTAACCCTAGGCTACCCTTGACTGCTTCTGCCTCCAATTGATTTCCTAAGCAGTAGTGTTTTAAGGAACAGCTTAAAAAGAGAATCCTAATGTGATTTCTTTATAATGGGTGTGTTCCTTATCTTATCCTAGTGTCTAAACTCTTCTCCATGGCTGGACCCCCAAATAATATTCCTTTACGTGCTAAGGGGTATCTAGAGAGTGGGATAGGTTTACTAACGACCCTAACCCTAATGCGTACCCTAACCCTAACCCCTACCCTAAACCTAACACGTACCCTAATCCTAACCGTACCCTAAACCGAGCCCTAACCCTAACACAAACACTAACCCTAACCCTAACACATACCCTACGCCGTACCCGAAACCCTCCCCGAACCCGTACCCTAAGCCGTACCCTAAGCCTAACCCTAAGCCTAACCCTAACCCTAGGCTACCCTTGACTGCTTCTGCCTCCAATAGATTTCCTAAGCACTAGTGTTTTAAGGAACAGCTTAAAAAGAGAATCCTAAAGTGATTTCTTTATAATGGGTGTGTTCCTTATCTTATCCTAGCGTCTAAACTCTTCTCCATGGCTGGACCCCCAAATAATATTCCTTTACGTGCTAAGGGGTATCTAGAGAGTGGGATAGGTTTAACAACTACCCTAACCCTAACGCGTACCCTAAACCTAACCCCTACCCTAACCCTAACACGTACCCTAAACCTAACCCGTACCCTAAACCGAGCCCTAACCCTAACACTAACCCTAACCCTAACCCTAACCCATACCCTACGCCGTACCCGCACCCCTCCCCGAACCCGTACCCTAAGCCGTACCCTCAGCCGAACCCTAAGCCTAACCCTAACCCTAGGCTACCCTTGACTGCTTCTGCCTCCAATAGATTTCCTAAGCACTAGTGTTTTAAGGAACAGCTTAAAAAGAGAATCCTAATGTGATTTCTTTATAATGGGTGTGTTCCTTATCTTATCCTAGTGTCTAAACTCTTCTCCATGGCTGCACCCCGAAATAATATTGCCTTACGTGCTAAGGGGTATCTAGAGAGTGGGATAGGTTTAATAACTACCCTAACCCTAATGCGTACTCTAACCCTAACTCCTACCCTAACACTAACACGTACCCTAATCCTAACCCGTACCCTAAACCGAGCCCTAACCCTAACACTAACACTAACCCTAACCCTAACCCATACCCTACGCAGTACCCGAACCCCTCCCCAAACCCGTACCCTAAGCCGTACCCTAAGCCTAACCCTAAGCCTAACACTAACCCTAGGCTACCCTTGACTGCTTCTGCCTCCAATAGATTTCCTAAGCACTAGTGTTTTAAGCAACAGCTTAAAAAGAGAATCCTAATGTGATTTCTTTATAATGGGTGTGTTCCTTATCTTATCCTAGTGTCTAAACTCTTCTCCATGGCTGCACCCCCAAATAATATTCCCTTACGTGCTAAGGGGTATCTAGAGAGTGGGATAGGTTTAATAACTACCCTAACCCTAACACGTACCCTAACCCTAACCCCTACCCTAAACCTAACACGTACCCTAATCCTAACCTGTACCCTAAACCGAGCCCTAACCCTAACACTAACCCTAACCCTAACCCTAACCCATACCCTACGCCGTACCCGCACCCCTCCCCGAACCCGTACCCTAAGACATACCCTAAACCTAACCCTAAGCCTAACCCTAACCCTAGGCTACCCTTGACTGCTTCTGCCTCCAATTGATTTCCTAAGCAGTAGTGTTTTAAGGAACAGCTTAAAAAGAGAATCCTAATGTGATTTCTTTATAATGGGTGTGTTCCTTATCTTATCCTAGTGTCTAAACTCTTCTCCATGGCTGGACCCCCAAATAATATTCCTTTACGTGCTAAGGGGGAGCTAGAGAGTGGGATAGGTTTACTAACTACCCTAGCCCTAACGCGTAACCTAACCCTAACCCCTACCCTAACCCTAACACGTACCCTAATCCTAACCCGTACCCTAAACCGAGCCCTAACCCTAACACTAACCCAAACCCTAACCCTAACCCATACCCTACGCCGTACACGAACACCTCCCCGAACCCATACCCCAAGCCGTACCCTAACCCTAACCCTAAGCCTAACCCTAACCCTAGGCTACCCTTGACTGCTTCTGCCTCCAATAGATTTCCTAAGCACTAGTGTTTTAAGCAACAGCTTAAAAAGAGAATCCTAATGTGATTTCTTTATAATGGGTGTGTTCCTTATCTTATCCTAGTGTCTAAACTCTTCTCCATGGCTGGACCCCCAAATAATATTCCTTTACGTGCTAAGGGGTATCTAGAGAGTGGGATAGGTTTAATAACTACCCTAACCCTAATGCGTACCCTAACCCTAACCCCTACCCTAACCCTAACACGTACCCTAATCCTAACCCGTACCCTAAACCGAGCACTAACCCTAACCCTAACCCTAACCCATACCCTACGCCGTACCCGAAACCCTCCCCGAACCCGTACCCTAAGCCGTACCCTAAGCCTAACCCTAAGCCTAACCTTACCCTATGCTACCCTTGACTGCTTCTGCCTCCAATAGATTTCCTAAGCACTAGTGTTTTAAGCAACAGCTTAAAAAGAGAATCCTAATGTGATTTCTGTATAATGGGTGTGTTCCTTATCTTATCCTAGTGTCTAAACTCTTCTCCATGGCTGGACCCTCAAATAATATTCCTTTACGTGCTAAGGGGTATCTAGAGAGTGGGATAGGTTTAATAACTACCCTAACCCTAACGCGTACCCTAACCCTAACCCCTACCCTAACCCTAACACCTACCCTAATCCTAACCCGTACCCTAAACCGAGCCCTAACCCTAACACTAACCCTAACCCTAACCCTAACCCATACCCTACGCCGTACCCGCACCCCTCCCCGAACCCGTAACCTAAGCCGTACCCTAAGCCTAACCCTAAGCCTAACCCTAACCCTAGGCTACCCTTGACTGCTTCTGCCTCCAATTGATTTCCTAAGCAGTAGTGTTTTAAGAAACAGCTTAAAAAGAGAATCCTAATGTGATTTCTTTATAATGGGTGTGTTCCTTATCTTATCCTAGTGTCTAAACTCTTCTCCATGGCTGGACCCCCAAATAATATTCCTTTACGTGCTAAGGGGGAGCTAGAGAGTGGGATAGGTTTAATAACTACCCTAGCCCTAACGCGTAACCTAACCCTAACCCCTACCCTAACCCTAACACGTACCCTAATCCTAACCCGTACCCTAAACCGAGCCCTAACCCTAACACTAACCCAAACCCTAACCCTAACCCATACCCTACGCCGTACACGAACACCTCCCCGAACCCATACCCCAAGCCGTACCCTAACCCTAACCCTAAGCCTAACCCTAACCCTAGGCTACCCTTGACTGCTTCTGCCTCCAATTGATTTCCTAAGCACTAGTGTTTTAAGAACAGCTTAAAAAGAGAATCCTAAAGTGATTTCTTTATAATGGGTGTGTTCCTTATCTTATCCTAGTGTCTAAACTCTTCTCCATGGCTGGACCCCCAAATAATATTCCTTTACGTGCTAAGGGGTATCTAGAGAGTGGGATAGGTTTAATAACTACCCTAACCCTAACGCGTACCCTAACCCTAACCCCTACCCTAACCCTAACACGTACCCTAATCCTAACCCGTACCCTAAACCGAGCCCTAACCCTAACACTAACCCTAACCCTAACCCTAACCCATACCCTACGCCGTACCCGAAACCCTCCCCGAACCCGTACCCTAAGCCATACCCTAAGCCTAACCCTAAGCCTAACACTAACCCTAGGCTACCCTTTACTGCTTCTGCCTCCAATAGATTTCCTAAGCACTAGTGTTTTAAGCAACAGCTTAAAAAGAGAATCCTAATGTGATTTCTTTATAATGGGTGTGTTCCTTATCTTATCCTAGTGTCTAAACTCTTCTCCATGGCTGGACCCCCAAATAATATTCCTTACGTGCTAAGGGGTATCTAGAGAGTGGGATAGGTTTACTAACGACCCTAACCCTAATGCGTACCCTAACCCTAACCCCTACCCTAAACCTAACACGTACCCTAATCCTAACCGTACCCTAAACCGAGCCCTAACCCTAACACAAACCCTAACCCTAACCCTAACCCATAGCCTACGCCGTACCCGAAACCCTCCCCGAACCCGTACCCTAAGCCGTACCCTAAGCCTAACCCTAAGCCTAACCCTAACCCTAGGCTACCCTTGACTGCTTCTGCCTCCAATAGATTTCCTAAGCACTAGTGTTTTAAGGAACAGCTTAAAAAGAGAATCCTAAAGTGATTTCTTTATAATGGGTGTGTTCCTTATCTTATCCTAGCGTCTAAACTCTTCTCCATGGCTGGACCCCCAAATAATATTCCTTTACGTGCTAAGGGGTATCTAGAGAGTGGGATAGGTTTAACAACTACCCTAACCCTAACGCGTACCCTAAACCTAACCCCTACCCTAACCCTAACACGTACCCTAATCCTAACCCGTACCCTAAACCGAGCCCTAACCCTAACACTAACCCTAACCCTAACCCTAACCCATACCCTACGCCGTACCCGCACCCCTCCCCGAACCCGTACCCTAAGCCGTACCCTCAGCCGAACCCTAAGCCTAACCCTAACCCTAGGCTACCCTTGACTGCTTCTGCCTCCAATAGATTTCCTAAGCACTAGTGTTTTAAGGAACAGCTTAAAAAGAGAATCCTAATGTGATTTCTTTATAATGGGTGTGTTCCTTATCTTATCCTAGTGTCTAAACTCTTCTCCATGGCTGCACCCCCAAATAATATTGCCTTACGTGCTAAGGGGTATCTAGAGAGTGGGATAGGTTTAATAACTACCCTAACCCTAATGCGTACTCTAACCCTAACCCCTACCCTAACACTAACACGTACCCTAATCCTAACCCGTACCCTAAACCGAGCCCTAACCCTAACACTAACACTAACCCTAACCCTAACCCATACCCTACGCCGTACCCGAACCCCTCCCCAAACCCGTACCCTAAGCCGTACCCTAAGCCTAACCCTAAGCCTAACACTAACCCTAGGCTACCCTTGACTGCTTCTGCCTCCAATAGATTTCCTAAGCACTAGTGTTTTAAGCAACAGCTTAAAAAGAGAATCCTAATGTGATTTCTTTATAATGGGTGTGTTCCTTATCTTATCCTAGTGTCTAAACTCTTCTCCATGGCTGCACCCCCAAATAATATTCCCTTACGTGCTAAGGGGTATCTAGAGAGTGGGATAGGTTTAATAACTACCCTAACCCTAACACGTACCCTAACCCTAACCCCTACCCTAAACCTAACACGTACCCTAATCCTAACCTGTACCCTAAACCGAGCCCTAACCCTAACACTAACCCTAACCCTAACCCTAACCCATACCCTACGCCGTACCCGCACCCCTCCCCGAACCCGTACCCTAAGACATACCCTAAACCTAACCCTAAGCCTAACCCTAACCCTAGGCTACCCTTGACTGCTTCTGCCTCCCATTGATTTCCTAAGCAGTAGTGTTTTAAGGAACAGCTTAAAAAGAGAATCCTAATGTGATTTCTTTATAATGGGTGTGTTCCTTATCTTATCCTAGTGTCTAAACTCTTCTCCATGGCTGGACCCCCAAATAATATTACTTTACGTGCTAAGGGGGAGCTAGAGAGTGGGATAGGTTTACTAACTACCCTAGCCCTAACGCGTAACCTAACCCTAACCCCTACCCTAACCCTAACACGTACCCTAATCCTAACCCGTACCCTAAACCGAGCCCTAACCCTAACACTAACCCAAACCCTAACCCTAACCCATACCCTACGCCGTACACGAACACCTCCCCGAACCCATACCCCAAGCCGTACCCTAACCCTAACCCTAAGCCTAACCCTAACCCTAGGCTACCCTTGACTGCTTCTGCCTCCAATAGATTTCCTAAGCACTAGTGTTTTAAGCAACAGCTTAAAAAGAGAATCCTAATGTGATTTCTTTATAATGGGTGTGTTCCTTATCTTATCCTAGTGTCTAAACTCTTCTCCATGGCTGCACCCCCAAATAATATTGCCTTACGTGCTAAGGGGTATCTAGAGAGTGGGATAGGTTTAATAACTACCCTAACCCTAATGCGTACTCTAACCCTAACCCCTACCCTAACACTAACACGTACCCTAATCCTAACCCGTACCCTAAACCGAGCCCTAACCCTAACACTAACACTAACCCTAACCCTAACCCATACCCTACGCCGTACCTGAACCCCTCCCCAAACCCGTACCCTAAGCCGTACCCTAAGCCTAACCCTAAGCCTAACACTAACCCTAGGCTACCCTTGACTGCTTCTGCCTCCAATAGATTTCCTAAGCACTAGTGTTTTAAGCAACAGCTTAAAAAGAGAATCCTAATGTGATTTCTTTATAATGGGTGTGTTCCTTATCTTATCCTAGTGTCTAAACTCTTCTCCATGGCTGGACCCTCAAATAATATTCCTTTACGTGCTAAGGGGTATCTAGAGAGTGGGATAGGTTTAATAACTACCCTAACCCTAACGCGTACCCTAACCCTAACCCCTACCCTAACCCTAACACCTACCCTAATCCTAACCCGTACCCTAAACCGAGCCCTAACCCTAACACTAACCCTAACCCTAACCCTAACCCATACCCTACGCCGTACCCGCACCCCTCCCCGAACCCGTAACCTAAGCCGTACCCTAAGCCTAACCCTAAGCCTAACCCTAACCCTAGGCTACCCTTGACTGCTTCTGCCTCCAATTGATTTCCTAAGCAGTAGTGTTTTAAGAAACAGCTTAAAAAGAGAATCCTAATGTGATTTCTTTATAATGGGTGTGTTCCTTATCTTATCCTAGTGTCTAAACTCTTCTCCATGGCTGGACCCCCAAATAATATTCCTTTACGTGCTAAGGGGGAGCTAGAGAGTGGGATAGGTTTAATAACTACCCTAGCCCTAACGCGTAACCTAACCCTAACCCCTACCCTAACCCTAACACGTACCCTAATCCTAACCCGTACCCTAAACCGAGCCCTAACCCTAACACTAACCCAAAACCTAACCCTAACCCATACCCTACGCCGTACACGAACACCTCCCCGAACCCATACCCCAAGCCGTACCCTAACCCTAACCCTAAGCCTAACCCTAACCCTAGGCTACCCTTGACTGCTTCTGCCTCCAATTGATTTCCTAAGCACTAGTGTTTTAAGAACAGCTTAAAAAGAGAATCCTAAAGTGATTTCTTTATAATGGGTGTGTTCCTTATCTTATCCTAGTGTCTAAACTCTTCTCCATGGCTGGACCCCCAAATAATATTCCTTTACGTGCTAAGGGGTATCTAGAGAGTGGGATAGGTTTAATAACTACCCTAACCCTAACGCGTACCCTAACCCTAACCCCTACCCTAACCCTAACACGTACCCTAATCCTAACCCGTACCCTAAACCGAGCCCTAACCCTAACACTAACCCTAACCCTAACCCTAACCCATACCCTACGCCGTACCCGAAACCCTCCCCGAACCCGTACCCTAAGCCATACCCTAAGCCTAACCCTAAGCCTAACACTAACCCTAGGCTACCCTTTACTGCTTCTGCCTCCAATAGATTTCCTAAGCACTAGTGTTTTAAGCAACAGCTTAAAAAGAGAATCCTAATGTGATTTCTTTATAATGGGTGTGTTCCTTATCTTATCCTAGTGTCTAAACTCTTCTCCATGGCTGGACCCCCAAATAATATTCCTTACGTGCTAAGGGGTATCTAGAGAGTGGGATAGGTTTACTAACGACCCTAACCCTAATGCGTACCCTAACCCTAACCCCTACCCTAAACCTAACACGTACCCTAATCCTAACCGTACCCTAAACCGAGCCCTAACCCTAACACAAACCCTAACCCTAACCCTAACCCATACCCTACGCCATACCCGAAACCCTCCCCGAACCCGTACCCTAAGCCGTACCCTAAGCCTAACCCTAAGCCTAACCCTAACCCTAGGCTACCCTTGACTGCTTCTGCCTCCAATAGATTTCCTAAGCACTAGTGTTTTAAGGAACAGCTTAAAAAGAGAATCCTAAAGTGATTTCTTTATAATGGGTGTGTTCCTTATCTTATCCTAGCGTCTAAACTCTTCTCCATGGCTGGACCCCCAAATAATATTCCTTTACGTGCTAAGGGGTATCTAGAGAGTGGGATAGGTTTAACAACTACCCTAACCCTAACGCGTACCCTAAACCTAACCCCTACCCTAACCCTAACACGTACCCTAATCCTAACCCGTACCCTAAACCGAGCCCTAACCCTAACACTAACCCTAACCCTAACCCTAACCCATACCCTACGCCGTACCCGCACCCCTCCCCGAACCCGTACCCTAAGCCGTACCCTCAGCCGAACCCTAAGCCTAACCCTAACCCTAGGCTACCCTTGACTGCTTCTGCCTCCAATAGATTTCCTAAGCACTAGTGTTTTAAGGAACAGCTTAAAAAGAGAATCCTAATGTGATTTCTTTATAATGGGTGTGTTCCTTATCTTATCCTAGTGTCTAAACTCTTCTCCATGGCTGCACCCCCAAATAATATTGCCTTACGTGCTAAGGGGTATCTAGAGAGTGGGATAGGTTTAATAACTACCCTAACCCTAATGCGTACTCTAACCCTAACCCCTACCCTAACACTAACACGTACCCTAATCCTAACCCGTACCCTAAACCGAGCCCTAACCCTAACACTAACACTAACCCTAAACCTAACCCATACCCTACGCCGTACCCGAACCCCTCCCCAAACCCGTACCCTAAGCCGTACCCTAAGCCTAACCCTAAGCCTAACACTAACCCTAGGCTACCCTTGACTGCTTCTGCCTCCAATAGATTTCCTAAGCACTAGTGTTTTAAGCAACAGCTTAAAAAGAGAATCCTAATGTGATTTCTTTATAATGGGTGTGTTCCTTATCTTATCCTAGTGTCTAAACTCTTCTCCATGGCTGCACCCCCAAATAATATTCCCTTACGTGCTAAGGGGTATCTAGAGAGTGGGATAGGTTTAATAACTACCCTAACCCTAACACGTACCCTAACCCTAACCCCTACCCTAAACCTAACACGTACCCTAATCCTAACCTGTACCCTAAACCGAGCCCTAACCCTAACACTAACCCTAACCCTAACCCTAACCCATACCCTACGCCGTACCCGCACCCCTCCCCGAACCCGTACCCTAAGACATACCCTAAACCTAACCCTAAGCCTAACCCTAACCCTAGGCTACCCTTGACTGCTTCTGCCTCCCATTGATTTCCTAAGCAGTAGTGTTTTAAGGAACAGCTTAAAAAGAGAATCCTAATGTGATTTCTTTATAATGGGTGTGTTCCTTATCTTATCCTAGTGTCTAAACTCTTCTCCATGGCTGGACCCCCAAATAATATTCCTTTACGTGCTAAGGGTTATCTAGAGAGTGGGATAGGTTTAATAACTACCCTAACCCTAATGCGTACCCTAACCCTAACCCCTACCCTAACCCTAACACGTACCCTAATCCTAACCCGTACCCTAAACCGAGCCCTAACCCTAACCCTAACCCTAACCCATACCCTACGCCGTACCCGAAACCCTCCCCGAACCCGTACCCTAAGCCGTACCCTAAGCCTAACCCTAAGCCTAACCTTACCCTAGGCTACCCTTGAATGCTTCTGCCTCCAATAGATTTCCTAAGCACTAGTGTTTTAAGGAACAGCTTAAAAAGAGAATCCTAATGTGATTTCTTTATAATGGGTGTGTTCCTTATCTTATCCTAGTGTCTAAACTCTTCTCCATGGCTGCACCCCCAAATAATATTGCCTTACGTGCTAAGGGGTATCTAGAGAGTGGGATAGGTTTAATAACTACCCTAACACTAATGCGTACTCTAACCCTAACCCCTACCCTAACACTAACACGTACCCTAATCCTAACCCGTACCCTAAACCGAGCCCTAACCCTAACACTAACACTAACCCTAACCCTAACCCATACCCTACGCCGTACCTGAACCCCTCCCCAAACCCGTACCCTAAGCCGTACCCTAAGCCTAACCCTAAGCCTAACACTAACCCTACGCTACCCTTGACTGCTTCTGCCTCCAATAGATTTCCTAAGCACTAGTGTTTTAAGCAACAGCTTAAAAAGAGAATCCTAATGTGATTTCTTTATAATGGGTGTGTTCCTTATCTTATCCTAGTGTCTAAATTCTTCTCCATTGCTGGAACCCCAAATAATATTCCTTTACGTGCTAAGGGGTATCTAGAGAGTGGGATAGGTTTACTAACTACCCTAACCCTAACGCGTACCCTAACCCTAACCCCTACCCTAAACCTAACACGTACCCTAATCCTAACCGTACCCTAAACCGAGCCCTAACCCTAACACTAACCCTAACCCTAACCCTAACCCATACCCTACGCCGTACCCGAAACCCTCCCCGAACCCGTACCCTAAGCCGTACCCTAAGCCTAACCCTAAGCCTAACCCTAACCCTAGGCTACCCTTGACTGCTTCTGCCTCTTATAGATTTCCTAAGCACTAGTGTTTTAAGGAACAGCTTAAAAAGAGAATCCTAATGTGATTTCTTTATAATGGGTGTGTTCCTTATCTTATCCTAGTGTTTAAACTCTTCTCCATGGCTGGGCCCTCAAATAATATTCCTTTACGTGCTAAGGGGTATCTAGAGAGTGGGATAGGTTTAATAACTACCCTAACCCTAACGCGTACCCTAACCCTAACCCCTACCCTAACCCTAACACGTACCCTAATCCTAACCCGTACCCTAAACCGAGCCCTAACCCTAACACTAACCCTAACCCTAACCCTAACCCATACCCTACGCCGTACCCGCACCCCTCCCCGAACCCGTAACCTAAGCCGTACCCTAAGCCTAACCCTAAGCCTAACCCTAACCCTAGGCTACCCTTGACTGCTTCTGCCTCCAATAGATTTCCTAAGCACTACTGTTTTAAGGAACAGCTTAAAAAGAGAATCCTAATGTGATTTCTTTATAATGGGTGTGTTCCTTATCTTATCCTAGTGTCTAAACTCTTCTCCATGGCTGCACCCCCAAATAATATTGCCTTACGTGCTAAGGGGTATCTAGAGAGTGGGATAGGTTTAATAACTACCCTAACCCTAATGCGTACTCTAACCCTAACCCCTACCCTAACACTAACACGTACCCTAATCCTAACCCGTACCCTAAACCGAGCCCTAACCCTAACACTAACACTAACCCTAACCCTAACCCATACCCTACGCCGTACCTGAACCCCTCCCCAAACCCATACCCTAAGCCGTACCCTAAGCCTAACCCTAAGCCTAACACTAACCCTAGGCTACCCTTGACTGCTTCTGCCTCCAATAGATTTCCTAAGCACTAGTGTTTTAAGCAACAGCTTAAAAAGAGAATCCTAATGTGATTTCTTTATAATGGGTGTGTTCCTTATCTTATCCTAGTGTCTAAACTCTTCTCCATGGCTGGACCCTCAAATAATATTCCTTTACGCGCTAAGGGGTATCTAGAGAGTGGGATAGGTTTAATAACTACCCTAACCCTAACGCGTACCCTAACCCTAACCCCTACCCTAACCCTAACACGTACCCTAATCCTAACCCGTACCCTAAACCGAGCCCTAACCCTAACACTAACCCTAACCCTAACCCTAACCCATACCCTACGCCGTACCCGCACCCCTCCCCGAACCCGTACCCTAAGCCGTACCCTCAGCCGAACCCTAAGCCTAACCCTAACCCTAGGCTACCCTTGACTGCTTCTGCCTCCAATAGATTTCCTAAGCACTAGTGTTTTAAGGAACAGCTTAAAAAGAGAATCCTAATGTGATTTCTTTATAATGGGTGTGTTCCTTATCTTATCCTAGTGTCTAAACTCTTCTCCATGGCTGCACCCCCAAATAATATTCCTTTACCTGCTAAGGGGTATCTAGAGAGTGGGATAGGTTTACTAACGACCCTAACCCTAATGCGTACCCTAACCCTAACCCCTACCCTAAACCTAACACGTACCCTAATCCTAACCGTACCCTAAACCGAGCCCTAACCCTAACACAAACCCTAACCCTAACCCTAACACATACCCTACGCCGTACCCGAAACCCTCCCCGAACCCGTACCCTAAGCCGTACCCTAAGCCTAACCCTAAGCCTAACCCTAACCCTAGGCTACCCTTGACTGCTTCTGCCTCCAATAGATTTCCTAAGCACTAGTGTTTTAAGGAACAGCTTAAAAAGAGAATCCTAAAGTGATTTCTTTATAATGGGTGTGTTCCTTATCTTATCCTAGCGTCTAAACTCTTCTCCATGGCTGGACCCCCAAATAATATTCCTTTACGTGCTAAGGGGTATCTAGAGAGTGGGATAGGTTTAACAACTACCCTAACCCTAACGCGTACCCTAAACCTAACCCCTACCCTAACCCTAACACGTACCCTAATCCTAACCCGTACCCTAAACCGAGCCCTAACCCTAACACTAACCCTAACCCTAACCCTAACCCATACCCTACGCCGTACCCGCACCCCTCCCCGAACCCGTACCCTAAGCCGTACCCTCAGCCGAACCCTAAGCCTAACCCTAACCCTAGGCTACCCTTGACTGCTTCTGCCTCCAATAGATTTCCTAAGCACTAGTGTTTTAAGGAACAGCTTAAAAAGAGAATCCTAATGTGATTTCTTTATAATGGGTGTGTTCCTTATCTTATCCTAGTGTCTAAACTCTTCTCCATGGCTGCACCCCCAAATAATATTGCCTTACGTGCTAAGGGGTATCTAGAGAGTGGGATAGGTTTAATAACTACCCTAACCCTAATGCGTACTCTAACCCTAACCCCTACCCTAACACTAACACGTACCCTAATCCTAACCCGTACCCTAAACCGAGCCCTAACCCTAACACTAACACTAACCCTAACCCTAACCCATACCCTACGCCGTACCCGAACCCCTCCCCAAACCCGTACCCTAAGCCGTACCCTAAGCCTAACCCTAAGCCTAACACTAACCCTAGGCTACCCTTGACTGCTTCTGCCTCCAATAGATTTCCTAAGCACTAGTGTTTTAAGCAACAGCTTAAAAAGAGAATCCTAATGTGATTTCTTTATAATGGGTGTGTTCCTTATCTTATCCTAGTGTCTAAACTCTTCTCCATGGCTGCACCCCCAAATAATATTCCCTTACGTGCTAAGGGGTATCTAGAGAGTGGGATAGGTTTAATAACTACCCTAACCCTAACACGTACCCTAACCCTAACCCCTACCCTAAACCTAACACGTACCCTAATCCTAACCTGTACCCTAAACCGAGCCCTAACCCTAACACTAACCCTAACCCTAACCCTAACCCATACCCTACGCCGTACCCGCACCCCTCCCCGAACCCGTACCCTAAGACATACCCTAAACCTAACCCTAAGCCTAACCCTAACCCTAGGCTACCCTTGACTGCTTCTGCCTCCCATTGATTTCCTAAGCAGTAGTGTTTTAAGGAACAGCTTAAAAAGAGAATCCTAATGTGATTTCTTTATAATGGGTGTGTTCCTTATCTTATCCTAGTGTCTAAACTCTTCTCCATGGCTGGACCCCCAAATAATATTACTTTACGTGCTAAGGGGGAGCTAGAGAGTGGGATAGGTTTACTAACTACCCTAGCCCTAACGCGTAACCTAACCCTAACCCCTACCCTAACCCTAACACGTACCCTAATCCTAACCCGTACCCTAAACCGAGCCCTAACCCTAACACTAACCCAAACCCTAACCCTAACCCATACCCTACGCCGTACACGAACACCTCCCCGAACCCATACCCCAAGCCGTACCCTAACCCTAACCCTAAGCCTAACCCTAACCCTAGGCTACCCTTGACTGCTTCTGCCTCCAATAGATTTCCTAAGCACTAGTGTTTTAAGCAACAGCTTAAAAAGAGAATCCTAATGTGATTTCTTTATAATGGGTGTGTTCCTTATCTTATCCTAGTGTCTAAACTCTTCTCCATGGCTGGACCCCCAAATAATATTCCTTTACGTGCTAAGGGTTATCTAGAGAGTGGGATAGGTTTAATAACTACCCTAACCCTAATGCGTACCCTAACCCTAACCCCTACCCTAACCCTAACACGTACCCTAATCCTAACCCGTACCCTAAACCGAGCCCTAACCCTAACCCTAACCCTAACCCATACCCTACGCCGTACCCGAAACCCTCCCCGAACCCGTACCCTAAGCCGTACCCTAAGCCTAACCCTAAGCCTAACCTTACCCTAGGCTACCCTTGAATGCTTCTGCCTCCAATAGATTTCCTAAGCACTAGTGTTTTAAGGAACAGCTTAAAAAGAGAATCCTAATGTGATTTCTTTATAATGGGTGTGTTCCTTATCTTATCCTAGTGTCTAAACTCTTCTCCATGGCTGCACCCCCAAATAATATTGCCTTACGTGCTAAGGGGTATCTAGAGAGTGGGATAGGTTTAATAACTACCCTAACACTAATGCGTACTCTAACCCTAACCCCTACCCTAACACTAACACGTACCCTAATCCTAACCCGTACCCTAAACCGAGCCCTAACCCTAACACTAACACTAACCCTAACCCTAACCCATACCCTACGCCGTACCTGAACCCCTCCCCAAACCCGTACCCTAAGCCGTACCCTAAGCCTAACCCTAAGCCTAACACTAACCCTACGCTACCCTTGACTGCTTCTGCCTCCAATAGATTTCCTAAGCACTAGTGTTTTAAGCAACAGCTTAAAAAGAGAATCCTAATGTGATTTCTTTATAATGGGTGTGTTCCTTATCTTATCCTAGTGTCTAAATTCTTCTCCATTGCTGGAACCCCAAATAATATTCCTTTACGTGCTAAGGGGTATCTAGAGAGTGGGATAGGTTTACTAACTACCCTAACCCTAACGCGTACCCTAACCCTAACCCCTACCCTAAACCTAACACGTACCCTAATCCTAACCGTACCCTAAACCGAGCCCTAACCCTAACACTAACCCTAACCCTAACCCTAACCCATACCCTACGCCGTACCCGAAACCCTCCCCGAACCCGTACCCTAAGCCGTACCCTAAGCCTAACCCTAAGCCTAACCCTAACCCTAGGCTACCCTTGACTGCTTCTGCCTCTTATAGATTTCCTAAGCACTAGTGTTTTAAGGAACAGCTTAAAAAGAGAATCCTAATGTGATTTCTTTATAATGGGTGTGTTCCTTATCTTATCCTAGTGTTTAAACTCTTCTCCATGGCTGGGCCCTCAAATAATATTCCTTTACGTGCTAAGGGGTATCTAGAGAGTGGGATAGGTTTAATAACTACCCTAACCCTAACGCGTACCCTAACCCTAACCCCTACCCTAACCCTAACACGTACCCTAATCCTAACCCGTACCCTAAACCGAGCCCTAACCCTAACACTAACCCTAACCCTAACCCTAACCCATACCCTACGCCGTACCCGCACCCCTCCCCGAACCCGTAACCTAAGCCGTACCCTAAGCCTAACCCTAAGCCTAACCCTAACCCTAGGCTACCCTTGACTGCTTCTGCCTCCAATAGATTTCCTAAGCACTACTGTTTTAAGGAACAGCTTAAAAAGAGAATCCTAATGTGATTTCTTTATAATGGGTGTGTTCCTTATCTTATCCTAGTGTCTAAACTCTTCTCCATGGCTGCACCCCCAAATAATATTGCCTTACGTGCTAAGGGGTATCTAGAGAGTGGGATAGGTTTAATAACTACCCTAACCCTAATGCGTACTCTAACCCTAACCCCTACCCTAACACTAACACGTACCCTAATCCTAACCCGTACCCTAAACCGAGCCCTAACCCTAACACTAACACTAACCCTAACCCTAACCCATACCCTACGCCGTACCTGAACCCCTCCCCAAACCCATACCCTAAGCCGTACCCTAAGCCTAACCCTAAGCCTAACACTAACCCTAGGCTACCCTTGACTGCTTCTGCCTCCAATAGATTTCCTAAGCACTAGTGTTTTAAGCAACAGCTTAAAAAGAGAATCCTAATGTGATTTCTTTATAATGGGTGTGTTCCTTATCTTATCCTAGTGTCTAAACTCTTCTCCATGGCTGGACCCTCAAATAATATTCCTTTACGCGCTAAGGGGTATCTAGAGAGTGGGATAGGTTTAATAACTACCCTAACCCTAACGCGTACCCTAACCCTAACCCCTACCCTAACCCTAACACGTACCCTAATCCTAACCCGTACCCTAAACCGAGCCCTAACCCTAACACTAACCCTAACCCTAACCCTAACCCATACCCTACGCCGTACCCGCACCCCTCCCCGAACCCGTAACCTAAGCCGTACCCTAAGCCTAACCCTAAGCCTAACCCTAACCCTAGGCTACCCTTGACTGCTTCTGCCTCCAATAGATTTCCTAAGCACTAGTGTTTTAAGGAACAGCTTAAAAAGAGAATCCTAAAGTGATTTCTTTATAATGGGTGTGTTCCTTATCTTATCCTAGTGTCTAAACTCTTCTCCATGGCTGCACCCCCAAATAATATTCCCTTACGTGCTAAGGGGTATCTAGAGAGTGGGATAGGTTTAATAACTACCCTAACCCTAACGCGTACCCTAACCCTAACCCCTACCCTAACCCTAACACGTACCCTAATCCTAACCTGTACCCTAAACCGAGCCCTAACCCTAACACTAACCCTAACCCTAACCCTAACCCATACCCTACGCCGTACCCGCACCCCTCCCCGAACCCGTACCCTAAGCCATACCCTAAACCTAACACTAAGCCTAACCCTAACCCTAGGCTACCCTTGACTGCTTCTGCCTCCAATTGATTTCCTAAGCAGTAGTGTTTTAAGGAACAGCTTAAAAAGAGAATCCTAATGTGATTTCTTTATAATGGGTGTGTTCCTTATCTTATCCTAGTGTCTAAACTCTTCTCCATGGCTGGACCCCCAAATAATATTCCTTTACGTGCTAAGGGGGAGCTAGAGAGTGGGATAGGTTTAATAACTACCCTAGCCCTAACGCGTAACCTAACCCTAACCCCTACCCTAACCCTAACACGTACCCTAATCCTAACCCGTACCCTAAACCGAGCCCTAACCCTAACACTAACCCAAACCCTAACCCTAACCCATACCCTACGCCGTACACGAACACCTCCCCAAACCCATACCCCAAGCCGTACCCTAACCCTAACCCTAAGCCTAACCCTAACCCTAGGCTACCCTTGACTGCTTCTGCCTCCAATTGATTTCCTAAGCACTAGTGTTTTAAGAACAGCTTAAAAAGAGAATCCTAAAGTGATTTCTTTATAATGGGTGTGTTCCTTATCTTATCCTAGTGTCTAAACTCTTCTCCATGGCTGGACCCCCAAATAATATTCCTTTACGTGCTAAGGGGTATCTAGAGAGTGGGATAGGTTTAATAACTACCCTAACCCTAACGCGTACCCTAACCCTAACCCCTACCCTAACCCTAACACGTACCCTAATCCTAACCCGTACCCTAAACCGAGCCCTAACCCTAACACTAACCCTAACCCTAACCCTAACCCATACCCTACGCCGTACCCGAAACCCTCCCCGAACCCGTACCCTAAGCCATACCCTAAGCCTAACCCTAAGCCTAACACTAACCCTAGGCTACCCTTGACTGCTTCTGCC
This sequence comes from Balaenoptera borealis, assembly GCF_965194805.1. NCBI lineage: Eukaryota > Metazoa > Chordata > Mammalia > Artiodactyla > Balaenopteridae > Balaenoptera > Balaenoptera borealis. The sequence continues at coordinate 247,219 of NW_028123765.1, forward strand.
TCCAATTGATTTCCTAAGCAGTAGTGTTTTAAGGAACAGCTTAAAAAGAGAATCCTAATGTGATTTCTTTATAATGGGTGTGTTCCTTATCTTATCCTAGTGTCTAAACTCTTCTCCATGGCTGGACCCCCAAATAATATTCCTTTACGTGCTAAGGGGTATCTAGAGAGTGGGATAGGTTTACTAACGACCCTAACCCTAATGCGTACCCTAACCCTAACCCCTACCCTAAACCTAACACGTACCCTAATCCTAACCGTACCCTAAACCGAGCCCTAACCCTAACACAAACCCTAACCCTAACCCTAACACATACCCTACGCCGTACCCGAAACCCTCCCCGAACCCGTACCCTAAGCCGTACCCTAAGCCTAACCCTAAGCCTAACCCTAACCCTAGGCTACCCTTGACTGCTTCTGCCTCCAATAGATTTCCTAAGCACTAGTGTTTTAAGGAACAGCTTAAAAAGAGAATCCTAAAGTGATTTCTTTATAATGGGTGTGTTCCTTATCTTATCCTAGCGTCTAAACTCTTCTCCATGGCTGGACCCCCAAATAATATTCCTTTACGTGCTAAGGGGTATCTAGAGAGTGGGATAGGTTTAACAACTACCCTAACCCTAACGCGTACCCTAAACCTAACCCCTACCCTAACCCTAACACGTACCCTAAACCTAACCCGTACCCTAAACCGAGCCCTAACCCTAACACTAACCCTAACCCTAACCCTAACCCATACCCTACGCCGTACCCGCACCCCTCCCCGAACCCGTACCCTAAGCCGTACCCTCAGCCGAACCCTAAGCCTAACCCTAACCCTAGGCTACCCTTGACTGCTTCTGCCTCCAATAGATTTCCTAAGCACTAGTGTTTTAAGGAACAGCTTAAAAAGAGAATCCTAATGTGATTTCTTTATAATGGGTGTGTTCCTTATCTTATCCTAGTGTCTAAACTCTTCTCCATGGCTGCACCCCGAAATAATATTGCCTTACGTGCTAAGGGGTATCTAGAGAGTGGGATAGGTTTAATAACTACCCTAACCCTAATGCGTACTCTAACCCTAACTCCTACCCTAACACTAACACGTACCCTAATCCTAACCCGTACCCTAAACCGAGCCCTAACCCTAACACTAACACTAACCCTAACCCTAACCCATACCCTACGCAGTACCCGAACCCCTCCCCAAACCCGTACCCTAAGCCGTACCCTAAGCCTAACCCTAAGCCTAACACTAACCCTAGGCTACCCTTGACTGCTTCTGCCTCCAATAGATTTCCTAAGCACTAGTGTTTTAAGCAACAGCTTAAAAAGAGAATCCTAATGTGATTTCTTTATAATGGGTGTGTTCCTTATCTTATCCTAGTGTCTAAACTCTTCTCCATGGCTGCACCCCCAAATAATATTCCCTTACGTGCTAAGGGGTATCTAGAGAGTGGGATAGGTTTAATAACTACCCTAACCCTAACACGTACCCTAACCCTAACCCCTACCCTAAACCTAACACGTACCCTAATCCTAACCTGTACCCTAAACCGAGCCCTAACCCTAACACTAACCCTAACCCTAACCCTAACCCATACCCTACGCCGTACCCGCACCCCTCCCCGAACCCGTACCCTAAGACATACCCTAAACCTAACCCTAAGCCTAACCCTAACCCTAGGCTACCCTTGACTGCTTCTGCCTCCAATTGATTTCCTAAGCAGTAGTGTTTTAAGGAACAGCTTAAAAAGAGAATCCTAATGTGATTTCTTTATAATGGGTGTGTTCCTTATCTTATCCTAGTGTCTAAACTCTTCTCCATGGCTGGACCCCCAAATAATATTCCTTTACGTGCTAAGGGGGAGCTAGAGAGTGGGATAGGTTTACTAACTACCCTAGCCCTAACGCGTAACCTAACCCTAACCCCTACCCTAACCCTAACACGTACCCTAATCCTAACCCGTACCCTAAACCGAGCCCTAACCCTAACACTAACCCAAACCCTAACCCTAACCCATACCCTACGCCGTACACGAACACCTCCCCGAACCCATACCCCAAGCCGTACCCTAACCCTAACCCTAAGCCTAACCCTAACCCTAGGCTACCCTTGACTGCTTCTGCCTCCAATAGATTTCCTAAGCACTAGTGTTTTAAGCAACAGCTTAAAAAGAGAATCCTAATGTGATTTCTTTATAATGGGTGTGTTCCTTATCTTATCCTAGTGTCTAAACTCTTCTCCATGGCTGGACCCCCAAATAATATTCCTTTACGTGCTAAGGGGTATCTAGAGAGTGGGATAGGTTTAATAACTACCCTAACCCTAATGCGTACCCTAACCCTAACCCCTACCCTAACCCTAACACGTACCCTAATCCTAACCCGTACCCTAAACCGAGCCCTAACCCTAACCCTAACCCTAACCCATACCCTACGCCGTACCCGAAACCCTCCCCGAACCCGTACCCTAAGCCGTACCCTAAGCCTAACCCTAAGCCTAACCTTACCCTATGCTACCCTTGACTGCTTCTGCCTCCAATAGATTTCCTAAGCACTAGTGTTTTAAGGAACAGCTTAAAAAGAGAATCCTAATGTGATTTCTTTATAATGGGTGTGTTCCTTATCTTATCCTAGTGTCTAAACTCTTCTCCATGGCTGCACCCCCAAATAATATTGCCTTACGTGCTAAGGGGTATCTAGAGAGTGGGATAGGTTTAATAACTACCCTAACCCTAATGCGTACTCTAACCCTAACCCCTACCCTAACACTAACACGTACCCTAATCCTAACCCGTACCCTAAACCGAGCCCTAACCCTAACACTAACACTAACCCTAACCCTAACCCATACCCTACGCCGTACCTGAACCCCTCCCCAAACCCGTACCCTAAGCCGTACCCTAAGCCTAACCCTAAGCCTAACACTAACCCTACGCTACCCTTGACTGCTTCTGCCTCCAATAGATTTCCTAAGCACTAGTGTTTTAAGCAACAGCTTAAAAAGAGAATCCTAATGTGATTTCTTTATAATGGGTGTGTTCCTTATCTTATCCTAGTGTCTAAATTCTTCTCCATTGCTGGAACCCCAAATAATATTCCTTTACGTGCTAAGGGGTATCTAGAGAGTGGGATAGGTTTACTAACTACCCTAACCCTAACGCGTACCCTAACCCTAACCCCTACCCTAAACCTAACACGTACCCTAATCCTAACCGTACCCTAAACCGAGCCCTAACCCTAACACTAACCCTAACCCTAACCCTAACCCATACCCTACGCCGTACCCGAAACCCTCCCCGAACCCGTACCCTAAGCCGTACCCTAAGCCTAACCCTAAGCCTAACCCTAACCCTAGGCTACCCTTGACTGCTTCTGCCTCTTATAGATTTCCTAAGCACTAGTGTTTTAAGGAACAGCTTAAAAAGAGAATCCTAATGTGATTTCTTTATAATGGGTGTGTTCCTTATCTTATCCTAGTGTTTAAACTCTTCTCCATGGCTGGGCCCTCAAATAATATTCCTTTACGTGCTAAGGGGTATCTAGAGAGTGGGATAGGTTTAATAACTACCCTAACCCTAACGCGTACCCTAACCCTAACCCCTACCCTAACCCTAACACGTACCCTAATCCTAACCCGTACCCTAAACCGAGCCCTAACCCTAACACTAACCCTAACCCTAACCCTAACCCATACCCTACGCCGTACCCGCACCCCTCCCCGAACCCGTAACCTAAGCCGTACCCTAAGCCTAACCCTAAGCCTAACCCTAACCCTAGGCTACCCTTGACTGCTTCTGCCTCCAATAGATTTCCTAAGCACTACTGTTTTAAGGAACAGCTTAAAAAGAGAATCCTAATGTGATTTCTTTATAATGGGTGTGTTCCTTATCTTATCCTAGTGTCTAAACTCTTCTCCATGGCTGCACCCCCAAATAATATTGCCTTACGTGCTAAGGGGTATCTAGAGAGTGGGATAGGTTTAATAACTACCCTAACCCTAATGCGTACTCTAACCCTAACCCCTACCCTAACACTAACACGTACCCTAATCCTAACCCGTACCCTAAACCGAGCCCTAACCCTAACACTAACACTAACCCTAACCCTAACCCATACCCTACGCCGTACCTGAACCCCTCCCCAAACCCATACCCTAAGCCGTACCCTAAGCCTAACCCTAAGCCTAACACTAACCCTAGGCTACCCTTGACTGCTTCTGCCTCCAATAGATTTCCTAAGCACTAGTGTTTTAAGCAACAGCTTAAAAAGAGAATCCTAATGTGATTTCTTTATAATGGGTGTGTTCCTTATCTTATCCTAGTGTCTAAACTCTTCTCCATGGCTGGACCCTCAAATAATATTCCTTTACGCGCTAAGGGGTATCTAGAGAGTGGGATAGGTTTAATAACTACCCTAACCCTAACGCGTACCCTAACCCTAACCCCTACCCTAACCCTAACACGTACCCTAATCCTAACCCGTACCCTAAACCGAGCCCTAACCCTAACACTAACCCTAACCCTAACCCTAACCCATACCCTACGCCGTACCCGCACCCCTCCCCGAACCCGTAACCTAAGCCGTACCCTAAGCCTAACCCTAAGCCTAACCCTAACCCTAGGCTACCCTTGACTGCTTCTGCCTCCAATAGATTTCCTAAGCACTAGTGTTTTAAGGAACAGCTTAAAAAGAGAATCCTAAAGTGATTTCTTTATAATGGGTGTGTTCCTTATCTTATCCTAGTGTCTAAACTCTTCTCCATGGCTGCACCCCCAAATAATATTCCCTTACGTGCTAAGGGGTATCTAGAGAGTGGGATAGGTTTAATAACTACCCTAACCCTAACGCGTACCCTAACCCTAACCCCTACCCTAACCCTAACACGTACCCTAATCCTAACCTGTACCCTAAACCGAGCCCTAACCCTAACACTAACCCTAACCCTAACCCTAACCCATACCCTACGCCGTACCCGCACCCCTCCCCGAACCCGTACCCTAAGCCATACCCTAAACCTAACACTAAGCCTAACCCTAACCCTAGGCTACCCTTGACTGCTTCTGCCTCCAATTGATTTCCTAAGCAGTAGTGTTTTAAGGAACAGCTTAAAAAGAGAATCCTAATGTGATTTCTTTATAATGGGTGTGTTCCTTATCTTATCCTAGTGTCTAAACTCTTCTCCATGGCTGGACCCCCAAATAATATTCCTTTACGTGCTAAGGGGGAGCTAGAGAGTGGGATAGGTTTAATAACTACCCTAGCCCTAACGCGTAACCTAACCCTAACCCCTACCCTAACCCTAACACGTACCCTAATCCTAACCCGTACCCTAAACCGAGCCCTAACCCTAACACTAACCCAAACCCTAACCCTAACCCATACCCTACGCCGTACACGAACACCTCCCCAAACCCATACCCCAAGCCGTACCCTAACCCTAACCCTAAGCCTAACCCTAACCCTAGGCTACCCTTGACTGCTTCTGCCTCCAATTGATTTCCTAAGCACTAGTGTTTTAAGAACAGCTTAAAAAGAGAATCCTAAAGTGATTTCTTTATAATGGGTGTGTTCCTTATCTTATCCTAGTGTCTAAACTCTTCTCCATGGCTGGACCCCCAAATAATATTCCTTTACGTGCTAAGGGGTATCTAGAGAGTGGGATAGGTTTAATAACTACCCTAACCCTAACGCGTACCCTAACCCTAACCCCTACCCTAACCCTAACACGTACCCTAATCCTAACCCGTACCCTAAACCGAGCCCTAACCCTAACACTAACCCTAACCCTAACCCTAACCCATACCCTACGCCGTACCCGAAACCCTCCCCGAACCCGTACCCTAAGCCATACCCTAAGCCTAACCCTAAGCCTAACACTAACCCTAGGCTACCCTTGACTGCTTCTGCCTCCAATTGATTTCCTAAGCAGTAGTGTTTTAAGGAACAGCTTAAAAAGAGAATCCTAATGTGATTTCTTTATAATGGGTGTGTTCCTTATCTTATCCTAGTGTCTAAACTCTTCTCCATGGCTGGACCCCCAAATAATATTCCTTTACGTGCTAAGGGGTATCTAGAGAGTGGGATAGGTTTACTAACGACCCTAACCCTAATGCGTACCCTAACCCTAACCCCTACCCTAAACCTAACACGTACCCTAATCCTAACCGTACCCTAAACCGAGCCCTAACCCTAACACAAACCCTAACCCTAACCCTAACACATACCCTACGCCGTACCCGAAACCCTCCCCGAACCCGTACCCTAAGCCGTACCCTAAGCCTAACCCTAAGCCTAACCCTAACCCTAGGCTACCCTTGACTGCTTCTGCCTCCAATAGATTTCCTAAGCACTAGTGTTTTAAGGAACAGCTTAAAAAGAGAATCCTAAAGTGATTTCTTTATAATGGGTGTGTTCCTTATCTTATCCTAGCGTCTAAACTCTTCTCCATGGCTGGACCCCCAAATAATATTCCTTTACGTGCTAAGGGGTATCTAGAGAGTGGGATAGGTTTAACAACTACCCTAACCCTAACGCGTACCCTAAACCTAACCCCTACCCTAACCCTAACACGTACCCTAAACCTAACCCGTACCCTAAACCGAGCCCTAACCCTAACACTAACCCTAACCCTAACCCTAACCCATACCCTACGCCGTACCCGCACCCCTCCCCGAACCCGTACCCTAAGCCGTACCCTCAGCCGAACCCTAAGCCTAACCCTAACCCTAGGCTACCCTTGACTGCTTCTGCCTCCAATAGATTTCCTAAGCACTAGTGTTTTAAGGAACAGCTTAAAAAGAGAATCCTAATGTGATTTCTTTATAATGGGTGTGTTCCTTATCTTATCCTAGTGTCTAAACTCTTCTCCATGGCTGCACCCCGAAATAATATTGCCTTACGTGCTAAGGGGTATCTAGAGAGTGGGATAGGTTTAATAACTACCCTAACCCTAATGCGTACTCTAACCCTAACTCCTACCCTAACACTAACACGTACCCTAATCCTAACCCGTACCCTAAACCGAGCCCTAACCCTAACACTAACACTAACCCTAACCCTAACCCATACCCTACGCAGTACCCGAACCCCTCCCCAAACCCGTACCCTAAGCCGTACCCTAAGCCTAACCCTAAGCCTAACACTAACCCTAGGCTACCCTTGACTGCTTCTGCCTCCAATAGATTTCCTAAGCACTAGTGTTTTAAGCAACAGCTTAAAAAGAGAATCCTAATGTGATTTCTTTATAATGGGTGTGTTCCTTATCTTATCCTAGTGTCTAAACTCTTCTCCATGGCTGCACCCCCAAATAATATTCCCTTACGTGCTAAGGGGTATCTAGAGAGTGGGATAGGTTTAATAACTACCCTAACCCTAACACGTACCCTAACCCTAACCCCTACCCTAAACCTAACACGTACCCTAATCCTAACCTGTACCCTAAACCGAGCCCTAACCCTAACACTAACCCTAACCCTAACCCTAACCCATACCCTACGCCGTACCCGCACCCCTCCCCGAACCCGTACCCTAAGACATACCCTAAACCTAACCCTAAGCCTAACCCTAACCCTAGGCTACCCTTGACTGCTTCTGCCTCCAATTGATTTCCTAAGCAGTAGTGTTTTAAGGAACAGCTTAAAAAGAGAATCCTAATGTGATTTCTTTATAATGGGTGTGTTCCTTATCTTATCCTAGTGTCTAAACTCTTCTCCATGGCTGGACCCCCAAATAATATTCCTTTACGTGCTAAGGGGGAGCTAGAGAGTGGGATAGGTTTACTAACTACCCTAGCCCTAACGCGTAACCTAACCCTAACCCCTACCCTAACCCTAACACGTACCCTAATCCTAACCCGTACCCTAAACCGAGCCCTAACCCTAACACTAACCCAAACCCTAACCCTAACCCATACCCTACGCCGTACACGAACACCTCCCCGAACCCATACCCCAAGCCGTACCCTAACCCTAACCCTAAGCCTAACCCTAACCCTAGGCTACCCTTGACTGCTTCTGCCTCCAATAGATTTCCTAAGCACTAGTGTTTTAAGCAACAGCTTAAAAAGAGAATCCTAATGTGATTTCTTTATAATGGGTGTGTTCCTTATCTTATCCTAGTGTCTAAACTCTTCTCCATGGCTGGACCCCCAAATAATATTCCTTTACGTGCTAAGGGGTATCTAGAGAGTGGGATAGGTTTAATAACTACCCTAACCCTAATGCGTACCCTAACCCTAACCCCTACCCTAACCCTAACACGTACCCTAATCCTAACCCGTACCCTAAACCGAGCCCTAACCCTAACCCTAACCCTAACCCATACCCTACGCCGTACCCGAAACCCTCCCCGAACCCGTACCCTAAGCCGTACCCTAAGCCTAACCCTAAGCCTAACCTTACCCTATGCTACCCTTGACTGCTTCTGCCTCCAATAGATTTCCTAAGCACTAGTGTTTTAAGGAACAGCTTAAAAAGAGAATCCTAATGTGATTTCTTTATAATGGGTGTGTTCCTTATCTTATCCTAGTGTCTAAACTCTTCTACATGGCTGCACCCCCAAATAATATTGCCTTACGTGCTAAGGGGTATCTAGAGAGTGGGATAGGTTTAATAACTACCCTAACCCTAATGCGTACTCTAACCCTAACCCCTACCCTAACACTAACACGTACCCTAATCCTAACCCGTACCCTAAACCGAGCCCTAACCCTAACACTAACACTAACCCTAACCCTAACCCATACCCTACGCCGTACCTGAACCCCTCCCCAAACCCGTACCCTAAGCCGTACCCTAAGCCTAACCCTAAGCCTAACACTAACCCTACGCTACCCTTGACTGCTTCTGCCTCCAATAGATTTCCTATGCACTAGTGTTTTAAGCAACAGCTTAAAAAGAGAATCCTAATGTGATTTCTTTATAATGGGTGTGTTCCTTATCTTATCCTAGTGTCTAAATTCTTCTCCATTGCTGGAACCCCAAATAATATTCCTTTACGTGCTAAGGGGTATCTAGAGAGTGGGATAGGTTTACTAACTACCCTAACCCTAACGCGTACCCTAACCCTAACCCCTACCCTAAACCTAACACGTACCCTAATCCTAACCGTACCCTAAACCGAGCCCTAACCCTAACACTAACCCTAAACCTAACCCTAACCCATACCCTACGCCGTACCCGAAACCCTCCCCGAACCCGTACCCTAAGCCGTACCCTAAGCCTAACCCTAAGCCTAACCCTAACCCTAGGCTACCCTTGACTGCTTCTGCCTCTTATAGATTTCCTAAGCACTAGTGTTTTAAGGAACAGCTTAAAAAGAGAATCCTAAAGTGATTTCTTTATAATGGGTGTGTTCCTTATCTTATCCTAGTGTCTAAACTCTTCTCCATGGCTGGACCCTCAAATAATATTCCTTTACGTGCTAAGGGGTATCTAGAGAGTGGGATAGGTTTAATAACTACCCTAACCCTAACGCGTACCCTAACCCTAACCCCTACCCTAACCCTAACACGTACCCTAATCCTAACCCGTACCCTAAACCGAGCCCTAACCCTAACACTAACCCTAACCCTAACCCTAACCCATACCCTACGCCGTACCCGCACCCCTCCCCGAACCCGTAACCTAAGCCGTACCCTAAGCCTAACCCTAAGCCTAACCCTAACCCTAGGCTACCCTTGACTGCTTCTGCCTCCAATAGATTTCCTAAGCACTAGTGTTTTAAGCAACAGCTTAAAAAGAGAATCCTAATGTGATTTCTTTATAATGGGTGTGTTCCTTATCTTATCCTAGTGTCTAAACTCTTCTCCATGGCTGGACCCCCAAATAATATTCCTTTACGTGCTAAGGGGTATCTAGAGAGTGGGATAGGTTTACTAACTACCCTAACCCTAACGCGTACCCTAACCCTAACCCCTACCCTAAACCTAACACGTACCCTAATCCTAACCGTACCCTAAACCGAGCCCTAACCCTAACACTAACCCTAAACCTAACCCTAACCCATACCCTACGCCGTACCCGAAACCCTCCCCGAACCCGTACCCTAAGCCGTACCCTAAGCCTAACCCTAAGCCTAACCCTAACCCTAGGCTACCCTTGACTGCTTCTGCCTCTTATAGATTTCCTAAGCACTAGTGTTTTAAGGAACAGCTTAAAAAGAGAATCCTAATGTGATTTCTTTATAATGGGTGTGTTCCTTATCTTATCCTAGTGTCTGAACTCTTCTCCATGGCTGCACCCCCAAATAATATTGCCTTACGTGCTAAGGGGTATCTAGAGAGTGGGATAGGTTTAATAACTACCCTAACCCTAATGCGTACTCTAACCCTAACCCCTACCCTAACACTAACACGTACCCTAATCCTAACCGTACCCTAAACCGAGCCCTAACCCTAACAGTAACCCTAACCGTAACCCTAACCCATACCCTACGCCGTACCCGAAACCCTCCCCGAACCCGTACCCTAAGCCGTACCCTAAGCCTAACCCTAAGCCTAACCCTAACCCTAGGCTACCCTTGACTGCTTCTGCCTCCAATAGATTTCCTAAGCACTAGTGTTTTAAGCAACAGCTTAAAAAGAGAATCCTAATGTGATTTCTTTATAATGGGTGTGTTCCTTATCTTATCCTAGTGTCTAAACTCTTCTCCATGGCTGGACCCTCAAATAATATTCCTTTACGTGCTAAGGGGTATCTAGAGAGTGGGATAGGTTTAATAACTACCCTAACCCTAACGCGTACCCTAACCCTAACCCCTACCCTAACCCTAACACGTACCCTAATCCTAACCCGTACCCTAAACCGAGCCCTAACCCTAACACTAACCCTAACCCTAACCCTAACCCATACCCTACGCCGTACCCGCACCCCTCCCCGAACCCGTAACCTAAGCCGTACCCTAAGCCTAACCCTAAGCCTAACCCTAACCCTAGGCTACCCTTGACTGCTTCTGCCTCCAATAGATTTCCTAAGCACTAGTGTTTTAAGCAACAGCTTAAAAAGAGAATCCTAATGTGATTTCTTTATAATGGGTGTGTTCCTTATCTTATCCTAGTGTCTAAACTCTTCTCCATGGCTGGACCCCCAAATAATATTCCTTTACGTGCTAAGGGGTATCTAGAGAGTGGGATAGGTTTACTAACGACCCTAACCCTAATGCATACCCTAACCCTAACCCCTACCCTAAACCTAACACGTACCCTAATCCTAACCGTACCCTAAACCGAGCCCTAACCCTAACACAAACCCTAACCCTAACCCTAACCCATACCCTACGCCGTACCCGCACCCCTCCCCGAACCCGTACCCTAAGCCATACCCTAAACCTAACCCTAAGCCTAACCCTAACCCTAGGCTACCCTTCACTGCTTCTGCCTCCAATTGATTTCCTAAGCAGTAGTGTTTTAAGGAACAGCTTAAAAAGAGAATCCTAAAGTGATTTCTTTATAATGGGTGTGTTCCTTATCTTATCCTAGTGTCTAAACTCTTCTCCATGGCTGGACCCCCAAATAATATTCCTTTACGTGCTAAGGGGGAGCTAGAGAGTGGGATAGGTTTACTAACTACCCTAGCCCTAACGCGTAACCTAACCCTAACCCCTACCCTAACCCTAACACGTACCCTAATCCTAACCCGTACCCTAAACCGAGCCCTAACCCTAACACTAACCCAAACCCTAACCCTAACCCATACCCTACGCCGTACACGAACACCTCCCCGAACCCATACCCCAAGCCGTACCCTAAACCTAACCCTAAGCCTAACCCTAACCCTAGGCTACCCTTGACTGCTTCTGCCTCCAATAGATTTCCTAAGCACTAGTGTTTTAAGGAACAGCTTAAAAAGAGAATCCTAATGTGATTTCTTTATAATGGGTGTGTTCCTTATCTTATCCTAGTGTCTAAACTCTTCTCCATGGCTGCACCCCCAAATAATATTGCCTTACGTGCTAAGGGGTATCTAGAGAGTGGGATAGGTTTAATAACTACCCTAACCCTAATGCGTACTCTAACCCTAACCCCTACCCTAACACTAACACGTACCCTAATCCTAACCCGTACCCTAAACCGAGCCCTAACCCTAACACTAACACTAACCCTAACCCTAACCCATACCCTACGCCGTACCTGAACCCCTCCCCAAACCCGTACCCTAAGCCGTACCCTAAGCCTAACCCTAAGCCTAACACTAACCCTAGGCTACCCTTGACTGCTTCTGCCTCCAATAGATTTCCTAAGCACTAGTGTTTTAAGCAACAGCTTAAAAAGAGAATCCTAATGTGATTTCTGTATAATGGGTGTGTTCCTTATCTTATCCTAGTGTCTAAACTCTTCTCCATGGCTGGACCCTCAAATAATATTCCTTTACGTGCTAAGGGGTATCTAGAGAGTGGGATAGGTTTAATAACTACCCTAACCCTAACGCGTACCCTAACCCTAACCCCTACCCTAACCCTAACACGTACCCTAATCCTAACCCGTACCCTAAACCGAGCCCTAACCCTAACACTAACCCTAACCCTAACCCTAACCCATACCCTACGCCGTACCCGAAACCCTCCCCGAACCCGTACCCTAAGCCATACCCTAAGCCTAACCCTAAGCCTAACACTAACCCTAGGCTACCCTTTACTGCTTCTGCCTCCAATAGATTTCCTAAGCACTAGTGTTTTAAGCAACAGCTTAAAAAGAGAATCCTAATGTGATTTCTTTATAATGGGTGTGTTCCTTATCTTATCCTAGTGTCTAAACTCTTCTCCATGGCTGGACCCCCAAATAATATTCCTTACGTGCTAAGGGGTATCTAGAGAGTGGGATAGGTTTACTAACGACCCTAACCCTAATGCGTACCCTAACCCTAACCCCTACCCTAAACCTAACACGTACCCTAATCCTAACCGTACCCTAAACCGAGCCCTAACCCTAACACAAACCCTAACCCTAACCCTAACCCATAGCCTACGCCGTACCCGAAACCCTCCCCGAACCCGTACCCTAAGCCGTACCCTAAGCCTAACCCTAAGCCTAACCCTAACCCTAGGCTACCCTTGACTGCTTCTGCCTCCAATAGATTTCCTAAGCACTAGTGTTTTAAGGAACAGCTTAAAAAGAGAATCCTAAAGTGATTTCTTTATAATGGGTGTGTTCCTTATCTTATCCTAGCGTCTAAACTCTTCTCCATGGCTGGACCCCCAAATAATATTCCTTTACGTGCTAAGGGGTATCTAGAGAGTGGGATAGGTTTAACAACTACCCTAACCCTAACGCGTACCCTAAACCTAACCCCTACCCTAACCCTAACACGTACCCTAATCCTAACCCGTACCCTAAACCGAGCCCTAACCCTAACACTAACCCTAACCCTAACCCTAACCCATACCCTACGCCGTACCCGCACCCCTCCCCGAACCCGTACCCTAAGCCGTACCCTCAGCCGAACCCTAAGCCTAACCCTAACCCTAGGCTACCCTTGACTGCTTCTGCCTCCAATAGATTTCCTAAGCACTAGTGTTTTAAGGAACAGCTTAAAAAGAGAATCCTAATGTGATTTCTTTATAATGGGTGTGTTCCTTATCTTATCCTAGTGTCTAAACTCTTCTCCATGGCTGCACCCCCAAATAATATTGCCTTACGTGCTAAGGGGTATCTAGAGAGTGGGATAGGTTTAATAACTACCCTAACCCTAATGCGTACTCTAACCCTAACCCCTACCCTAACACTAACACGTACCCTAATCCTAACCCGTACCCTAAACCGAGCCCTAACCCTAACACTAACACTAACCCTAACCCTAACCCATACCCTACGCCGTACCCGAACCCCTCCCCAAACCCGTACCCTAAGCCGTACCCTAAGCCTAACCCTAAGCCTAACACTAACCCTAGGCTACCCTTGACTGCTTCTGCCTCCAATAGATTTCCTAAGCACTAGTGTTTTAAGCAACAGCTTAAAAAGAGAATCCTAATGTGATTTCTTTATAATGGGTGTGTTCCTTATCTTATCCTAGTGTCTAAACTCTTCTCCATGGCTGCACCCCCAAATAATATTCCCTTACGTGCTAAGGGGTATCTAGAGAGTGGGATAGGTTTAATAACTACCCTAACCCTAACACGTACCCTAACCCTAACCCCTACCCTAAACCTAACACGTACCCTAATCCTAACCTGTACCCTAAACCGAGCCCTAACCCTAACACTAACCCTAACCCTAACCCTAACCCATACCCTACGCCGTACCCGCACCCCTCCCCGAACCCGTACCCTAAGACATACCCTAAACCTAACCCTAAGCCTAACCCTAACCCTAGGCTACCCTTGACTGCTTCTGCCTCCCATTGATTTCCTAAGCAGTAGTGTTTTAAGGAACAGCTTAAAAAGAGAATCCTAATGTGATTTCTTTATAATGGGTGTGTTCCTTATCTTATCCTAGTGTCTAAACTCTTCTCCATGGCTGGACCCCCAAATAATATTACTTTACGTGCTAAGGGGGAGCTAGAGAGTGGGATAGGTTTACTAACTACCCTAGCCCTAACGCGTAACCTAACCCTAACCCCTACCCTAACCCTAACACGTACCCTAATCCTAACCCGTACCCTAAACCGAGCCCTAACCCTAACACTAACCCAAACCCTAACCCTAACCCATACCCTACGCCGTACACGAACACCTCCCCGAACCCATACCCCAAGCCGTACCCTAACCCTAACCCTAAGCCTAACCCTAACCCTAGGCTACCCTTGACTGCTTCTGCCTCCAATAGATTTCCTAAGCACTAGTGTTTTAAGCAACAGCTTAAAAAGAGAATCCTAATGTGATTTCTTTATAATGGGTGTGTTCCTTATCTTATCCTAGTGTCTAAACTCTTCTCCATGGCTGCACCCCCAAATAATATTGCCTTACGTGCTAAGGGGTATCTAGAGAGTGGGATAGGTTTAATAACTACCCTAACCCTAATGCGTACTCTAACCCTAACCCCTACCCTAACACTAACACGTACCCTAATCCTAACCCGTACCCTAAACCGAGCCCTAACCCTAACACTAACACTAACCCTAACCCTAACCCATACCCTACGCCGTACCTGAACCCCTCCCCAAACCCGTACCCTAAGCCGTACCCTAAGCCTAACCCTAAGCCTAACACTAACCCTAGGCTACCCTTGACTGCTTCTGCCTCCAATAGATTTCCTAAGCACTAGTGTTTTAAGCAACAGCTTAAAAAGAGAATCCTAATGTGATTTCTGTATAATGGGTGTGTTCCTTATCTTATCCTAGTGTCTAAACTCTTCTCCATGGCTGGACCCTCAAATAATATTCCTTTACGTGCTAAGGGGTATCTAGAGAGTGGGATAGGTTTAATAACTACCCTAACCCTAACGCGTACCCTAACCCTAACCCCTACCCTAACCCTAACACCTACCCTAATCCTAACCCGTACCCTAAACCGAGCCCTAACCCTAACACTAACCCTAACCCTAACCCTAACCCATACCCTACGCCGTACCCGCACCCCTCCCCGAACCCGTAACCTAAGCCGTACCCTAAGCCTAACCCTAAGCCTAACCCTAACCCTAGGCTACCCTTGACTGCTTCTGCCTCCAATTGATTTCCTAAGCAGTAGTGTTTTAAGAAACAGCTTAAAAAGAGAATCCTAATGTGATTTCTTTATAATGGGTGTGTTCCTTATCTTATCCTAGTGTCTAAACTCTTCTCCATGGCTGGACCCCCAAATAATATTCCTTTACGTGCTAAGGGGGAGCTAGAGAGTGGGATAGGTTTAATAACTACCCTAGCCCTAACGCGTAACCTAACCCTAACCCCTACCCTAACCCTAACACGTACCCTAATCCTAACCCGTACCCTAAACCGAGCCCTAACCCTAACACTAACCCTAACCCTAACCCTAACCCATACCCTACGCCGTACCCGAAACCCTCCCCGAACCCGTACCCTAAGCCATACCCTAAGCCTAACCCTAAGCCTAACACTAACCCTAGGCTACCCTTTACTGCTTCTGCCTCCAATAGATTTCCTAAGCACTAGTGTTTTAAGCAACAGCTTAAAAAGAGAATCCTAATGTGATTTCTTTATAATGGGTGTGTTCCTTATCTTATCCTAGTGTCTAAACTCTTCTCCATGGCTGGACCCCCAAATAATATTCCTTACGTGCTAAGGGGTATCTAGAGAGTGGGATAGGTTTACTAACGACCCTAACCCTAATGCGTACCCTAACCCTAACCCCTACCCTAAACCTAACACGTACCCTAATCCTAACCGTACCCTAAACCGAGCCCTAACCCTAACACAAACCCTAACCCTAACCCTAACCCATAGCCTACGCCGTACCCGAAACCCTCCCCGAACCCGTACCCTAAGCCGTACCCTAAGCCTAACCCTAAGCCTAACCCTAACCCTAGGCTACCCTTGACTGCTTCTGCCTCCAATAGATTTCCTAAGCACTAGTGTTTTAAGGAACAGCTTAAAAAGAGAATCCTAAAGTGATTTCTTTATAATGGGTGTGTTCCTTATCTTATCCTAGCGTCTAAACTCTTCTCCATGGCTGGACCCCCAAATAATATTCCTTTACGTGCTAAGGGGTATCTAGAGAGTGGGATAGGTTTAACAACTACCCTAACCCTAACGCGTACCCTAAACCTAACCCCTACCCTAACCCTAACACGTACCCTAATCCTAACCCGTACCCTAAACCGAGCCCTAACCCTAACACTAACCCTAACCCTAACCCTAACCCATACCCTACGCCGTACCCGCACCCCTCCCCGAACCCGTACCCTAAGCCGTACCCTCAGCCGAACCCTAAGCCTAACCCTAACCCTAGGCTACCCTTGACTGCTTCTGCCTCCAATAGATTTCCTAAGCACTAGTGTTTTAAGGAACAGCTTAAAAAGAGAATCCTAATGTGATTTCTTTATAATGGGTGTGTTCCTTATCTTATCCTAGTGTCTAAACTCTTCTCCATGGCTGCACCCCCAAATAATATTGCCTTACGTGCTAAGGGGTATCTAGAGAGTGGGATAGGTTTAATAACTACCCTAACCCTAATGCGTACTCTAACCCTAACCCCTACCCTAACACTAACACGTACCCTAATCCTAACCCGTACCCTAAACCGAGCCCTAACCCTAACACTAACACTAACCCTAACCCTAACCCATACCCTACGCCGTACCCGAACCCCTCCCCAAACCCGTACCCTAAGCCGTACCCTAAGCCTAACCCTAAGCCTAACACTAACCCTAGGCTACCCTTGACTGCTTCTGCCTCCAATAGATTTCCTAAGCACTAGTGTTTTAAGCAACAGCTTAAAAAGAGAATCCTAATGTGATTTCTTTATAATGGGTGTGTTCCTTATCTTATCCTAGTGTCTAAACTCTTCTCCATGGCTGCACCCCCAAATAATATTCCCTTACGTGCTAAGGGGTATCTAGAGAGTGGGATAGGTTTAATAACTACCCTAACCCTAACACGTACCCTAACCCTAACCCCTACCCTAAACCTAACACGTACCCTAATCCTAACCTGTACCCTAAACCGAGCCCTAACCCTAACACTAACCCTAACCCTAACCCTAACCCATACCCTACGCCGTACCCGCACCCCTCCCCGAACCCGTACCCTAAGACATACCCTAAACCTAACCCTAAGCCTAACCCTAACCCTAGGCTACCCTTGACTGCTTCTGCCTCCCATTGATTTCCTAAGCAGTAGTGTTTTAAGGAACAGCTTAAAAAGAGAATCCTAATGTGATTTCTTTATAATGGGTGTGTTCCTTATCTTATCCTAGTGTCTAAACTCTTCTCCATGGCTGGACCCCCAAATAATATTACTTTACGTGCTAAGGGGGAGCTAGAGAGTGGGATAGGTTTACTAACTACCCTAGCCCTAACGCGTAACCTAACCCTAACCCCTACCCTAACCCTAACACGTACCCTAATCCTAACCCGTACCCTAAACCGAGCCCTAACCCTAACACTAACCCAAACCCTAACCCTAACCCATACCCTACGCCGTACACGAACACCTCCCCGAACCCATACCCCAAGCCGTACCCTAACCCTAACCCTAAGCCTAACCCTAACCCTAGGCTACCCTTGACTGCTTCTGCCTCCAATAGATTTCCTAAGCACTAGTGTTTTAAGCAACAGCTTAAAAAGAGAATCCTAATGTGATTTCTTTATAATGGGTGTGTTCCTTATCTTATCCTAGTGTCTAAACTCTTCTCCATGGCTGCACCCCCAAATAATATTGCCTTACGTGCTAAGGGGTATCTAGAGAGTGGGATAGGTTTAATAACTACCCTAACCCTAATGCGTACTCTAACCCTAACCCCTACCCTAACACTAACACGTACCCTAATCCTAACCCGTACCCTAAACCGAGCCCTAACCCTAACACTAACACTAACCCTAACCCTAACCCATACCCTACGCCGTACCTGAACCCCTCCCCAAACCCGTACCCTAAGCCGTACCCTAAGCCTAACCCTAAGCCTAACACTAACCCTAGGCTACCCTTGACTGCTTCTGCCTCCAATAGATTTCCTAAGCACTAGTGTTTTAAGCAACAGCTTAAAAAGAGAATCCTAATGTGATTTCTGTATAATGGGTGTGTTCCTTATCTTATCCTAGTGTCTAAACTCTTCTCCATGGCTGGACCCTCAAATAATATTCCTTTACGTGCTAAGGGGTATCTAGAGAGTGGGATAGGTTTAATAACTACCCTAACCCTAACGCGTACCCTAACCCTAACCCCTACCCTAACCCTAACACCTACCCTAATCCTAACCCGTACCCTAAACCGAGCCCTAACCCTAACACTAACCCTAACCCTAACCCTAACCCATACCCTACGCCGTACCCGCACCCCTCCCCGAACCCGTAACCTAAGCCGTACCCTAAGCCTAACCCTAAGCCTAACCCTAACCCTAGGCTACCCTTGACTGCTTCTGCCTCCAATTGATTTCCTAAGCAGTAGTGTTTTAAGAAACAGCTTAAAAAGAGAATCCTAATGTGATTTCTTTATAATGGGTGTGTTCCTTATCTTATCCTAGTGTCTAAACTCTTCTCCATGGCTGGACCCCCAAATAATATTCCTTTACGTGCTAAGGGGGAGCTAGAGAGTGGGATAGGTTTAATAACTACCCTAGCCCTAACGCGTAACCTAACCCTAACCCCTACCCTAACCCTAACACGTACCCTAATCCTAACCCGTACCCTAAACCGAGCCCTAACCCTAACACTAACCCAAAACCTAACCCTAACCCATACCCTACGCCGTACACGAACACCTCCCCGAACCCATACCCCAAGCCGTACCCTAACCCTAACCCTAAGCCTAACCCTAACCCTAGGCTACCCTTGACTGCTTCTGCCTCCAATTGATTTCCTAAGCACTAGTGTTTTAAGAACAGCTTAAAAAGAGAATCCTAAAGTGATTTCTTTATAATGGGTGTGTTCCTTATCTTATCCTAGTGTCTAAACTCTTCTCCATGGCTGGACCCCCAAATAATATTCCTTTACGTGCTAAGGGGTATCTAGAGAGTGGGATAGTTTTAATAACTACCCTAACCCTAACGCGTACCCTAACCCTAACCCCTACCCTAACCCTAACACGTACCCTAATCCTAACCCGTACCCTAAACCGAGCCCTAACCCTAACACTAACCCTAACCCTAACCCTAACCCATACCCTACGCCGTACCCGAAACCCTCCCCGAACCCGTACCCTAAGCCATACCCTAAGCCTAACCCTAAGCCTAACACTAACCCTAGGCTACCCTTGACTGCTTCTGCCTCCAATTGATTTCCTAAGCAGTAGTGTTTTAAGGAACAGCTTAAAAAGAGAATCCTAATGTGATTTCTTTATAATGGGTGTGTTCCTTATCTTATCCTAGTGTCTAAACTCTTCTCCATGGCTGGACCCCCAAATAATATTCCTTTACGTGCTAAGGGGTATCTAGAGAGTGGGATAGGTTTACTAACGACCCTAACCCTAATGCGTACCCTAACCCTAACCCCTACCCTAAACCTAACACGTACCCTAATCCTAACCGTACCCTAAACCGAGCCCTAACCCTAACACAAACCCTAACCCTAACCCTAACCCATACCCTACGCCGTACCCGCACCCCTCCCCGAACCCGTACCCTAAGCCATACCCTAAACCTAACCCTAAGCCTAACCCTAACCCTAGGCTACCCTTCACTGCTTCTGCCTCCAATTGATTTCCTAAGCAGTAGTGTTTTAAGGAACAGCTTAAAAAGAGAATCCTAAAGTGATTTCTTTATAATGGGTGTGTTCCTTATCTTATCCTAGTGTCTAAACTCTTCTCCATGGCTGGACCCCCAAATAATATTCCTTTACGTGCTAAGGGGGAGCTAGAGAGTGGGATAGGTTTACTAACTACCCTAGCCCTAACGCGTAACCTAACCCTAACCCCTACCCTAACCCTAACACGTACCCTAATCCTAACCCGTACCCTAAACCGAGCCCTAACCCTAACACTAACCCAAACCCTAACCCTAACCCATACCCTACGCCGTACACGAACACCTCCCCGAACCCATACCCCAAGCCGTACCCTAAACCTAACCCTAAGCCTAACCCTAACCCTAGGCTACCCTTGACTGCTTCTGCCTCCAATAGATTTCCTAAGCACTAGTGTTTTAAGGAACAGCTTAAAAAGAGAATCCTAATGTGATTTCTTTATAATGGGTGTGTTCCTTATCTTATCCTAGTGTCTAAACTCTTCTCCATGGCTGCACCCCCAAATAATATTGCCTTACGTGCTAAGGGGTATCTAGAGAGTGGGATAGGTTTAATAACTACCCTAACCCTAATGCGTACTCTAACCCTAACCCCTACCCTAACACTAACACGTACCCTAATCCTAACCCGTACCCTAAACCGAGCCCTAACCCTAACACTAACACTAACCCTAACCCTAACCCATACCCTACGCCGTACCTGAACCCCTCCCCAAACCCGTACCCTAAGCCGTACCCTAAGCCTAACCCTAAGCCTAACACTAACCCTAGGCTACCCTTGACTGCTTCTGCCTCCAATAGATTTCCTAAGCACTAGTGTTTTAAGCAACAGCTTAAAAAGAGAATCCTAATGTGATTTCTGTATAATGGGTGTGTTCCTTATCTTATCCTAGTGTCTAAACTCTTCTCCATGGCTGGACCCTCAAATAATATTCCTTTACGTGCTAAGGGGTATCTAGAGAGTGGGATAGGTTTAATAACTACCCTAACCCTAACGCGTACCCTAACCCTAACCCCTACCCTAACCCTAACACGTACCCTAATCCTAACCCGTACCCTAAACCGAGCCCTAACCCTAACACTAACCCTAACCCTAACCCTAACCCATACCCTACGCCGTACCCGAAACCCTCCCCGAACCCGTACCCTAAGCCATACCCTAAGCCTAACCCTAAGCCTAACACTAACCCTAGGCTACCCTTTACTGCTTCTGCCTCCAATAGATTTCCTAAGCACTAGTGTTTTAAGCAACAGCTTAAAAAGAGAATCCTAATGTGATTTCTTTATAATGGGTGTGTTCCTTATCTTATCCTAGTGTCTAAACTCTTCTCCATGGCTGGACCCCCAAATAATATTCCTTACGTGCTAAGGGGTATCTAGAGAGTGGGATAGGTTTACTAACGACCCTAACCCTAATGCGTACCCTAACCCTAACCCCTACCCTAAACCTAACACGTACCCTAATCCTAACCGTACCCTAAACCGAGCCCTAACCCTAACACAAACCCTAACCCTAACCCTAACCCATAGCCTACGCCGTACCCGAAACCCTCCCCGAACCCGTACCCTAAGCCGTACCCTAAGCCTAACCCTAAGCCTAACCCTAACCCTAGGCTACCCTTGACTGCTTCTGCCTCCAATAGATTTCCTAAGCACTAGTGTTTTAAGGAACAGCTTAAAAAGAGAATCCTAAAGTGATTTCTTTATAATGGGTGTGTTCCTTATCTTATCCTAGCGTCTAAACTCTTCTCCATGGCTGGACCCCCAAATAATATTCCTTTACGTGCTAAGGGGTATCTAGAGAGTGGGATAGGTTTAACAACTACCCTAACCCTAACGCGTACCCTAAACCTAACCCCTACCCTAACCCTAACACGTACCCTAATCCTAACCCGTACCCTAAACCGAGCCCTAACCCTAACACTAACCCTAACCCTAACCCTAACCCATACCCTACGCCGTACCCGCACCCCTCCCCGAACCCGTACCCTAAGCCGTACCCTCAGCCGAACCCTAAGCCTAACCCTAACCCTAGGCTACCCTTGACTGCTTCTGCCTCCAATAGATTTCCTAAGCACTAGTGTTTTAAGGAACAGCTTAAAAAGAGAATCCTAATGTGATTTCTTTATAATGGGTGTGTTCCTTATCTTATCCTAGTGTCTAAACTCTTCTCCATGGCTGCACCCCCAAATAATATTGCCTTACGTGCTAAGGGGTATCTAGAGAGTGGGATAGGTTTAATAACTACCCTAACCCTAATGCGTACTCTAACCCTAACCCCTACCCTAACACTAACACGTACCCTAATCCTAACCCGTACCCTAAACCGAGCCCTAACCCTAACACTAACACTAACCCTAACCCTAACCCATACCCTACGCCGTACCCGAACCCCTCCCCAAACCCGTACCCTAAGCCGTACCCTAAGCCTAACCCTAAGCCTAACACTAACCCTAGGCTACCCTTGACTGCTTCTGCCTCCAATAGATTTCCTAAGCACTAGTGTTTTAAGCAACAGCTTAAAAAGAGAATCCTAATGTGATTTCTTTATAATGGGTGTGTTCCTTATCTTATCCTAGTGTCTAAACTCTTCTCCATGGCTGCACCCCCAAATAATATTCCCTTACGTGCTAAGGGGTATCTAGAGAGTGGGATAGGTTTAATAACTACCCTAACCCTAACACGTACCCTAACCCTAACCCCTACCCTAAACCTAACACGTACCCTAATCCTAACCTGTACCCTAAACCGAGCCCTAACCCTAACACTAACCCTAACCCTAACCCTAACCCATACCCTACGCCGTACCCGCACCCCTCCCCGAACCCGTACCCTAAGACATACCCTAAACCTAACCCTAAGCCTAACCCTAACCCTAGGCTACCCTTGACTGCTTCTGCCTCCCATTGATTTCCTAAGCAGTAGTGTTTTAAGGAACAGCTTAAAAAGAGAATCCTAATGTGATTTCTTTATAATGGGTGTGTTCCTTATCTTATCCTAGTGTCTAAACTCTTCTCCATGGCTGGACCCCCAAATAATATTACTTTACGTGCTAAGGGGGAGCTAGAGAGTGGGATAGGTTTACTAACTACCCTAGCCCTAACGCGTAACCTAACCCTAACCCCTACCCTAACCCTAACACGTACCCTAATCCTAACCCGTACCCTAAACCGAGCCCTAACCCTAACACTAACCCAAACCCTAACCCTAACCCATACCCTACGCCGTACACGAACACCTCCCCGAACCCATACCCCAAGCCGTACCCTAACCCTAACCCTAAGCCTAACCCTAACCCTAGGCTACCCTTGACTGCTTCTGCCTCCAATAGATTTCCTAAGCACTAGTGTTTTAAGCAACAGCTTAAAAAGAGAATCCTAATGTGATTTCTTTATAATGGGTGTGTTCCTTATCTTATCCTAGTGTCTAAACTCTTCTCCATGGCTGCACCCCCAAATAATATTGCCTTACGTGCTAAGGGGTATCTAGAGAGTGGGATAGGTTTAATAACTACCCTAACCCTAATGCGTACTCTAACCCTAACCCCTACCCTAACACTAACACGTACCCTAATCCTAACCCGTACCCTAAACCGAGCCCTAACCCTAACACTAACACTAACCCTAACCCTAACCCATACCCTACGCCGTACCTGAACCCCTCCCCAAACCCGTACCCTAAGCCGTACCCTAAGCCTAACCCTAAGCCTAACACTAACCCTAGGCTACCCTTGACTGCTTCTGCCTCCAATAGATTTCCTAAGCACTAGTGTTTTAAGCAACAGCTTAAAAAGAGAATCCTAATGTGATTTCTGTATAATGGGTGTGTTCCTTATCTTATCCTAGTGTCTAAACTCTTCTCCATGGCTGGACCCTCAAATAATATTCCTTTACGTGCTAAGGGGTATCTAGAGAGTGGGATAGGTTTAATAACTACCCTAACCCTAACGCGTACCCTAACCCTAACCCCTACCCTAACCCTAACACCTACCCTAATCCTAACCCGTACCCTAAACCGAGCCCTAACCCTAACACTAACCCTAACCCTAACCCTAACCCATACCCTACGCCGTACCCGCACCCCTCCCCGAACCCGTAACCTAAGCCGTACCCTAAGCCTAACCCTAAGCCTAACCCTAACCCTAGGCTACCCTTGACTGCTTCTGCCTCCAATTGATTTCCTAAGCAGTAGTGTTTTAAGAAACAGCTTAAAAAGAGAATCCTAATGTGATTTCTTTATAATGGGTGTGTTCCTTATCTTATCCTAGTGTCTAAACTCTTCTCCATGGCTGGACCCCCAAATAATATTCCTTTACGTGCTAAGGGGGAGCTAGAGAGTGGGATAGGTTTAATAACTACCCTAGCCCTAACGCGTAACCTAACCCTAACCCCTACCCTAACCCTAACACGTACCCTAATCCTAACCCGTACCCTAAACCGAGCCCTAACCCTAACACTAACCCAAAACCTAACCCTAACCCATACCCTACGCCGTACACGAACACCTCCCCGAACCCATACCCCAAGCCGTACCCTAACCCTAACCCTAAGCCTAACCCTAACCCTAGGCTACCCTTGACTGCTTCTGCCTCCAATTGATTTCCTAAGCACTAGTGTTTTAAGAACAGCTTAAAAAGAGAATCCTAAAGTGATTTCTTTATAATGGGTGTGTTCCTTATCTTATCCTAGTGTCTAAACTCTTCTCCATGGCTGGACCCCCAAATAATATTCCTTTACGTGCTAAGGGGTATCTAGAGAGTGGGATAGGTTTAATAACTACCCTAACCCTAACGCGTACCCTAACCCTAACCCCTACCCTAACCCTAACACGTACCCTAATCCTAACCCGTACCCTAAACCGAGCCCTAACCCTAACACTAACCCTAACCCTAACCCTAACCCATACCCTACGCCGTACCCGAAACCCTCCCCGAACCCGTACCCTAAGCCATACCCTAAGCCTAACCCTAAGCCTAACACTAACCCTAGGCTACCCTTGACTGCTTCTGCCTCCAATTGATTTCCTAAGCAGTAGTGTTTTAAGGAACAGCTTAAAAAGAGAATCCTAATGTGATTTCTTTATAATGGGTGTGTTCCTTATCTTATCCTAGTGTCTAAACTCTTCTCCATGGCTGGACCCCCAAATAATATTCCTTTACGTGCTAAGGGGTATCTAGAGAGTGGGATAGGTTTACTAACGACCCTAACCCTAATGCGTACCCTAACCCTAACCCCTACCCTAAACCTAACACGTACCCTAATCCTAACCGTACCCTAAACCGAGCCCTAACCCTAACACAAACCCTAACCCTAACCCTAACACATACCCTACGCCGTACCCGAAACCCTCCCCGAACCCGTACCCTAAGCCGTACCCTAAGCCTAACCCTAAGCCTAACCCTAACCCTAGGCTACCCTTGACTGCTTCTGCCTCCAATAGATTTCCTAAGCACTAGTGTTTTAAGGAACAGCTTAAAAAGAGAATCCTAAAGTGATTTCTTTATAATGGGTGTGTTCCTTATCTTATCCTAGCGTCTAAACTCTTCTCCATGGCTGGACCCCCAAATAATATTCCTTTACGTGCTAAGGGGTATCTAGAGAGTGGGATAGGTTTAACAACTACCCTAACCCTAACGCGTACCCTAAACCTAACCCCTACCCTAACCCTAACACGTACCCTAATCCTAACCCGTACCCTAAACCGAGCCCTAACCCTAACACTAACCCTAACCCTAACCCTAACCCATACCCTACGCCGTACCCGCACCCCTCCCCGAACCCGTACCCTAAGCCGTACCCTCAGCCGAACCCTAAGCCTAACCCTAACCCTAGGCTACCCTTGACTGCTTCTGCCTCCAATAGATTTCCTAAGCACTAGTGTTTTAAGGAACAGCTTAAAAAGAGAATCCTAATGTGATTTCTTTATAATGGGTGTGTTCCTTATCTTATCCTAGTGTCTAAACTCTTCTCCATGGCTGCACCCCCAAATAATATTGCCTTACGTGCTAAGGGGTATCTAGAGAGTGGGATAGGTTTAATAACTACCCTAACCCTAATGCGTACTCTAACCCTAACCCCTACCCTAACACTAACACGTACCCTAATCCTAACCCGTACCCTAAACCGAGCCCTAACCCTAACACTAACACTAACCCTAACCCTAACCCATACCCTACGCCGTACCCGAACCCCTCCCCAAACCCGTACCCTAAGCCGTACCCTAAGCCTAACCCTAAGCCTAACACTAACCCTAGGCTACCCTTGACTGCTTCTGCCTCCAATAGATTTCCTAAGCACTAGTGTTTTAAGCAACAGCTTAAAAAGAGAATCCTAATGTGATTTCTTTATAATGGGTGTGTTCCTTATCTTATCCTAGTGTCTAAACTCTTCTCCATGGCTGCACCCCCAAATAATATTCCCTTACGTGCTAAGGGGTATCTAGAGAGTGGGATAGGTTTAATAACTACCCTAACCCTAACACGTACCCTAACCCTAACCCCTACCCTAAACCTAACACGTACCCTAATCCTAACCTGTACCCTAAACCGAGCCCTAACCCTAACACTAACCCTAACCCTAACCCTAACCCATACCCTACGCCGTACCCGCACCCCTCCCCGAACCCGTACCCTAAGACATACCCTAAACCTAACCCTAAGCCTAACCCTAACCCTAGGCTACCCTTGACTGCTTCTGCCTCCCATTGATTTCCTAAGCAGTAGTGTTTTAAGGAACAGCTTAAAAAGAGAATCCTAATGTGATTTCTTTATAATGGGTGTGTTCCTTATCTTATCCTAGTGTCTAAACTCTTCTCCATGGCTGGACCCCCAAATAATATTACTTTACGTGCTAAGGGGGAGCTAGAGAGTGGGATAGGTTTACTAACTACCCTAGCCCTAACGCGTAACCTAACCCTAACCCCTACCCTAACCCTAACACGTACCCTAATCCTAACCCGTACCCTAAACCGAGCCCTAACCCTAACACTAACCCAAACCCTAACCCTAACCCATACCCTACGCCGTACACGAACACCTCCCCGAACCCATACCCCAAGCCGTACCCTAACCCTAACCCTAAGCCTAACCCTAACCCTAGGCTACCCTTGACTGCTTCTGCCTCCAATAGATTTCCTAAGCACTAGTGTTTTAAGCAACAGCTTAAAAAGAGAATCCTAATGTGATTTCTTTATAATGGGTGTGTTCCTTATCTTATCCTAGCGTCTAAACTCTTCTCCATGGCTGGACCCCCAAATAATATTCCTTTACGTGCTAAGGGTTATCTAGAGAGTGGGATAGGTTTAATAACTACCCTAACCCTAATGCGTACCCTAACCCTAACCCCTACCCTAACCCTAACACGTACCCTAATCCTAACCCGTACCCTAAACCGAGCCCTAACCCTAACCCTAACCCTAACCCATACCCTACGCCGTACCCGAAACCCTCCCCGAACCCGTACCCTAAGCCGTACCCTAAGCCTAACCCTAAGCCTAACCTTACCCTAGGCTACCCTTGAATGCTTCTGCCTCCAATAGATTTCCTAAGCACTAGTGTTTTAAGGAACAGCTTAAAAAGAGAATCCTAATGTGATTTCTTTATAATGGGTGTGTTCCTTATCTTATCCTAGTGTCTAAACTCTTCTCCATGGCTGCACCCCCAAATAATATTGCCTTACGTGCTAAGGGGTATCTAGAGAGTGGGATAGGTTTAATAACTACCCTAACACTAATGCGTACTCTAACCCTAACCCCTACCCTAACACTAACACGTACCCTAATCCTAACCCGTACCCTAAACCGAGCCCTAACCCTAACACTAACACTAACCCTAACCCTAACCCATACCCTACGCCGTACCTGAACCCCTCCCCAAACCCGTACCCTAAGCCGTACCCTAAGCCTAACCCTAAGCCTAACACTAACCCTACGCTACCCTTGACTGCTTCTGCCTCCAATAGATTTCCTAAGCACTAGTGTTTTAAGCAACAGCTTAAAAAGAGAATCCTAATGTGATTTCTTTATAATGGGTGTGTTCCTTATCTTATCCTAGTGTCTAAATTCTTCTCCATTGCTGGAACCCCAAATAATATTCCTTTACGTGCTAAGGGGTATCTAGAGAGTGGGATAGGTTTACTAACTACCCTAACCCTAACGCGTACCCTAACCCTAACCCCTACCCTAAACCTAACACGTACCCTAATCCTAACCGTACCCTAAACCGAGCCCTAACCCTAACACTAACCCTAACCCTAACCCTAACCCATACCCTACGCCGTACCCGAAACCCTCCCCGAACCCGTACCCTAAGCCGTACCCTAAGCCTAACCCTAAGCCTAACCCTAACCCTAGGCTACCCTTGACTGCTTCTGCCTCTTATAGATTTCCTAAGCACTAGTGTTTTAAGGAACAGCTTAAAAAGAGAATCCTAATGTGATTTCTTTATAATGGGTGTGTTCCTTATCTTATCCTAGTGTTTAAACTCTTCTCCATGGCTGGGCCCTCAAATAATATTCCTTTACGTGCTAAGGGGTATCTAGAGAGTGGGATAGGTTTAATAACTACCCTAACCCTAACGCGTACCCTAACCCTAACCCCTACCCTAACCCTAACACGTACCCTAATCCTAACCCGTACCCTAAACCGAGCCCTAACCCTAACACTAACCCTAACCCTAACCCTAACCCATACCCTACGCCGTACCCGCACCCCTCCCCGAACCCGTAACCTAAGCCGTACCCTAAGCCTAACCCTAAGCCTAACCCTAACCCTAGGCTACCCTTGACTGCTTCTGCCTCCAATAGATTTCCTAAGCACTACTGTTTTAAGGAACAGCTTAAAAAGAGAATCCTAATGTGATTTCTTTATAATGGGTGTGTTCCTTATCTTATCCTAGTGTCTAAACTCTTCTCCATGGCTGCACCCCCAAATAATATTGCCTTACGTGCTAAGGGGTATCTAGAGAGTGGGATAGGTTTAATAACTACCCTAACCCTAATGCGTACTCTAACCCTAACCCCTACCCTAACACTAACACGTACCCTAATCCTAACCCGTACCCTAAACCGAGCCCTAACCCTAACACTAACACTAACCCTAACCCTAACCCATACCCTACGCCGTACCTGAACCCCTCCCCAAACCCATACCCTAAGCCGTACCCTAAGCCTAACCCTAAGCCTAACACTAACCCTAGGCTACCCTTGACTGCTTCTGCCTCCAATAGATTTCCTAAGCACTAGTGTTTTAAGCAACAGCTTAAAAAGAGAATCCTAATGTGATTTCTTTATAATGGGTGTGTTCCTTATCTTATCCTAGTGTCTAAACTCTTCTCCATGGCTGGACCCTCAAATAATATTCCTTTACGCGCTAAGGGGTATCTAGAGAGTGGGATAGGTTTAATAACTACCCTAACCCTAACGCGTACCCTAACCCTAACCCCTACCCTAACCCTAACACGTACCCTAATCCTAACCCGTACCCTAAACCGAGCCCTAACCCTAACACTAACCCTAACCCTAACCCTAACCCATACCCTACGCCGTACCCGCACCCCTCCCCGAACCCGTAACCTAAGCCGTACCCTAAGCCTAACCCTAAGCCTAACCCTAACCCTAGGCTACCCTTGACTGCTTCTGCCTCCAATAGATTTCCTAAGCACTAGTGTTTTAAGGAACAGCTTAAAAAGAGAATCCTAAAGTGATTTCTTTATAATGGGTGTGTTCCTTATCTTATCCTAGTGTCTAAACTCTTCTCCATGGCTGCACCCCCAAATAATATTCCCTTACGTGCTAAGGGGTATCTAGAGAGTGGGATAGGTTTAATAACTACCCTAACCCTAACGCGTACCCTAACCCTAACCCCTACCCTAACCCTAACACGTACCCTAATCCTAACCTGTACCCTAAACCGAGCCCTAACCCTAACACTAACCCTAACCCTAACCCTAACCCATACCCTACGCCGTACCCGCACCCCTCCCCGAACCCGTACCCTAAGCCATACCCTAAACCTAACACTAAGCCTAACCCTAACCCTAGGCTACCCTTGACTGCTTCTGCCTCCAATTGATTTCCTAAGCAGTAGTGTTTTAAGGAACAGCTTAAAAAGAGAATCCTAATGTGATTTCTTTATAATGGGTGTGTTCCTTATCTTATCCTAGTGTCTAAACTCTTCTCCATGGCTGGACCCCCAAATAATATTCCTTTACGTGCTAAGGGGGAGCTAGAGAGTGGGATAGGTTTAATAACTACCCTAGCCCTAACGCGTAACCTAACCCTAACCCCTACCCTAACCCTAACACGTACCCTAATCCTAACCCGTACCCTAAACCGAGCCCTAACCCTAACACTAACCCAAACCCTAACCCTAACCCATACCCTACGCCGTACACGAACACCTCCCCAAACCCATACCCCAAGCCGTACCCTAACCCTAACCCTAAGCCTAACCCTAACCCTAGGCTACCCTTGACTGCTTCTGCCTCCAATTGATTTCCTAAGCACTAGTGTTTTAAGAACAGCTTAAAAAGAGAATCCTAAAGTGATTTCTTTATAATGGGTGTGTTCCTTATCTTATCCTAGTGTCTAAACTCTTCTCCATGGCTGGACCCCCAAATAATATTCCTTTACGTGCTAAGGGGTATCTAGAGAGTGGGATAGGTTTAATAACTACCCTAACCCTAACGCGTACCCTAACCCTAACCCCTACCCTAACCCTAACACGTACCCTAATCCTAACCCGTACCCTAAACCGAGCCCTAACCCTAACACTAACCCTAACCCTAACCCTAACCCATACCCTACGCCGTACCCGAAACCCTCCCCGAACCCGTACCCTAAGCCATACCCTAAGCCTAACCCTAAGCCTAACACTAACCCTAGGCTACCCTTGACTGCTTCTGCCTCCAATTGATTTCCTAAGCAGTAGTGTTTTAAGGAACAGCTTAAAAAGAGAATCCTAATGTGATTTCTTTATAATGGGTGTGTTCCTTATCTTATCCTAGTGTCTAAACTCTTCTCCATGGCTGGACCCCCAAATAATATTCCTTTACGTGCTAAGGGGTATCTAGAGAGTGGGATAGGTTTACTAACGACCCTAACCCTAATGCGTACCCTAACCCTAACCCCTACCCTAAACCTAACACGTACCCTAATCCTAACCGTACCCTAAACCGAGCCCTAACCCTAACACAAACCCTAACCCTAACCCTAACACATACCCTACGCCGTACCCGAAACCCTCCCCGAACCCGTACCCTAAGCCGTACCCTAAGCCTAACCCTAAGCCTAACCCTAACCCTAGGCTACCCTTGACTGCTTCTGCCTCCAATAGATTTCCTAAGCACTAGTGTTTTAAGGAACAGCTTAAAAAGAGAATCCTAAAGTGATTTCTTTATAATGGGTGTGTTCCTTATCTTATCCTAGCGTCTAAACTCTTCTCCATGGCTGGACCCCCAAATAATATTCCTTTACGTGCTAAGGGGTATCTAGAGAGTGGGATAGGTTTAACAACTACCCTAACCCTAACGCGTACCCTAAACCTAACCCCTACCCTAACCCTAACACGTACCCTAAACCTAACCCGTACCCTAAACCGAGCCCTAACCCTAACACTAACCCTAACCCTAACCCTAACCCATACCCTACGCCGTACCCGCACCCCTCCCCGAACCCGTACCCTAAGCCGTACCCTCAGCCGAACCCTAAGCCTAACCCTAACCCTAGGCTACCCTTGACTGCTTCTGCCTCCAATAGATTTCCTAAGCACTAGTGTTTTAAGGAACAGCTTAAAAAGAGAATCCTAATGTGATTTCTTTATAATGGGTGTGTTCCTTATCTTATCCTAGTGTCTAAACTCTTCTCCATGGCTGCACCCCGAAATAATATTGCCTTACGTGCTAAGGGGTATCTAGAGAGTGGGATAGGTTTAATAACTACCCTAACCCTAATGCGTACTCTAACCCTAACTCCTACCCTAACACTAACACGTACCCTAATCCTAACCCGTACCCTAAACCGAGCCCTAACCCTAACACTAACACTAACCCTAACCCTAACCCATACCCTACGCAGTACCCGAACCCCTCCCCAAACCCGTACCCTAAGCCGTACCCTAAGCCTAACCCTAAGCCTAACACTAACCCTAGGCTACCCTTGACTGCTTCTGCCTCCAATAGATTTCCTAAGCACTAGTGTTTTAAGCAACAGCTTAAAAAGAGAATCCTAATGTGATTTCTTTATAATGGGTGTGTTCCTTATCTTATCCTAGTGTCTAAACTCTTCTCCATGGCTGCACCCCCAAATAATATTCCCTTACGTGCTAAGGGGTATCTAGAGAGTGGGATAGGTTTAATAACTACCCTAACCCTAACACGTACCCTAACCCTAACCCCTACCCTAAACCTAACACGTACCCTAATCCTAACCTGTACCCTAAACCGAGCCCTAACCCTAACACTAACCCTAACCCTAACCCTAACCCATACCCTACGCCGTACCCGCACCCCTCCCCGAACCCGTACCCTAAGACATACCCTAAACCTAACCCTAAGCCTAACCCTAACCCTAGGCTACCCTTGACTGCTTCTGCCTCCAATTGATTTCCTAAGCAGTAGTGTTTTAAGGAACAGCTTAAAAAGAGAATCCTAATGTGATTTCTTTATAATGGGTGTGTTCCTTATCTTATCCTAGTGTCTAAACTCTTCTCCATGGCTGGACCCCCAAATAATATTCCTTTACGTGCTAAGGGGGAGCTAGAGAGTGGGATAGGTTTACTAACTACCCTAGCCCTAACGCGTAACCTAACCCTAACCCCTACCCTAACCCTAACACGTACCCTAATCCTAACCCGTACCCTAAACCGAGCCCTAACCCTAACACTAACCCAAACCCTAACCCTAACCCATACCCTACGCCGTACACGAACACCTCCCCGAACCCATACCCCAAGCCGTACCCTAACCCTAACCCTAAGCCTAACCCTAACCCTAGGCTACCCTTGACTGCTTCTGCCTCCAATAGATTTCCTAAGCACTAGTGTTTTAAGCAACAGCTTAAAAAGAGAATCCTAATGTGATTTCTTTATAATGGGTGTGTTCCTTATCTTATCCTAGTGTCTAAACTCTTCTCCATGGCTGGACCCCCAAATAATATTCCTTTACGTGCTAAGGGGTATCTAGAGAGTGGGATAGGTTTAATAACTACCCTAACCCTAATGCGTACCCTAACCCTAACCCCTACCCTAACCCTAACACGTACCCTAATCCTAACCCGTACCCTAAACCGAGCCCTAACCCTAACCCTAACCCTAACCCATACCCTACGCCGTACCCGAAACCCTCCCCGAACCCGTACCCTAAGCCGTACCCTAAGCCTAACCCTAAGCCTAACCTTACCCTATGCTACCCTTGACTGCTTCTGCCTCCAATAGATTTCCTAAGCACTAGTGTTTTAAGGAACAGCTTAAAAAGAGAATCCTAATGTGATTTCTTTATAATGGGTGTGTTCCTTATCTTATCCTAGTGTCTAAACTCTTCTACATGGCTGCACCCCCAAATAATATTGCCTTACGTGCTAAGGGGTATCTAGAGAGTGGGATAGGTTTAATAACTACCCTAACCCTAATGCGTACTCTAACCCTAACCCCTACCCTAACACTAACACGTACCCTAATCCTAACCCGTACCCTAAACCGAGCCCTAACCCTAACACTAACACTAACCCTAACCCTAACCCATACCCTACGCCGTACCTGAACCCCTCCCCAAACCCGTACCCTAAGCCGTACCCTAAGCCTAACCCTAAGCCTAACACTAACCCTACGCTACCCTTGACTGCTTCTGCCTCCAATAGATTTCCTATGCACTAGTGTTTTAAGCAACAGCTTAAAAAGAGAATCCTAATGTGATTTCTTTATAATGGGTGTGTTCCTTATCTTATCCTAGTGTCTAAATTCTTCTCCATTGCTGGAACCCCAAATAATATTCCTTTACGTGCTAAGGGGTATCTAGAGAGTGGGATAGGTTTACTAACTACCCTAACCCTAACGCGTACCCTAACCCTAACCCCTACCCTAAACCTAACACGTACCCTAATCCTAACCGTACCCTAAACCGAGCCCTAACCCTAACACTAACCCTAAACCTAACCCTAACCCATACCCTACGCCGTACCCGAAACCCTCCCCGAACCCGTACCCTAAGCCGTACCCTAAGCCTAACCCTAAGCCTAACCCTAACCCTAGGCTACCCTTGACTGCTTCTGCCTCTTATAGATTTCCTAAGCACTAGTGTTTTAAGGAACAGCTTAAAAAGAGAATCCTAAAGTGATTTCTTTATAATGGGTGTGTTCCTTATCTTATCCTAGTGTCTAAACTCTTCTCCATGGCTGCACCCCCAAATAATATTGCCTTACGTGCTAAGGGGTATCTAGAGAGTGAGATAGGTTTAATAACTACCCTAACCCTAATGCGTACTCTAACCCTAACCCCTACCCTAACACTAACACGTACCCTAATCCTAACCGTACCCTAAACCGAGCCCTAACCCTAACAGTAACCCTAACCGTAACCCTAACCCATACCCTACGCCGTACCCGAAACCCTCCCCGAACCCGTACCCTAAGCCGTACCCTAAGCCTAACCCTAAGCCTAACCCTAACCCTAGGCTACCCTTGACTGCTTCTGCCTCCAATAGATTTCCTAAGCACTAGTGTTTTAAGCAACAGCTTAAAAAGAGAATCCTAATGTGATTTCTTTATAATGGGTGTGTTCCTTATCTTATCCTAGTGTCTAAACTCTTCTCCATGGCTGGACCCTCAAATAATATTCCTTTACGTGCTAAGGGGTATCTAGAGAGTGGGATAGGTTTAATAACTACCCTAACCCTAACGCGTACCCTAACCCTAACCCCTACCCTAACCCTAACACGTACCCTAATCCTAACCCGTACCCTAAACCGAGCCCTAACCCTAACACTAACCCTAACCCTAACCCTAACCCATACCCTACGCCGTACCCGCACCCCTCCCCGAACCCGTAACCTAAGCCGTACCCTAAGCCTAACCCTAAGCCTAACCCTAACCCTAGGCTACCCTTGACTGCTTCTGCCTCCAATAGATTTCCTAAGCACTAGTGTTTTAAGCAACAGCTTAAAAAGAGAATCCTAATGTGATTTCTTTATAATGGGTGTGTTCCTTATCTTATCCTAGTGTCTAAACTCTTCTCCATGGCTGGACCCCCAAATAATATTCCTTTACGTGCTAAGGGGTATCTAGAGAGTGGGATAGGTTTACTAACTACCCTAACCCTAACGCGTACCCTAACCCTAACCCCTACCCTAAACCTAACACGTACCCTAATCCTAACCGTACCCTAAACCGAGCCCTAACCCTAACACTAACCCTAAACCTAACCCTAACCCATACCCTACGCCGTATCCGAAACCCTCCCCGAACCCGTACCCTAAGCCGTACCCTAAGCCTAACCCTAAGCCTAACCCTAACCCTAGGCTACCCTTGACTGCTTCTGCCTCTTATAGATTTCCTAAGCACTAGTGTTTTAAGGAACAGCTTAAAAAGAGAATCCTAATGTGATTTCTTTATAATGGGTGTGTTCCTTATCTTATCCTAGTGTCTGAACTCTTCTCCATGGCTGCACCCCCAAATAATATTGCCTTACGTGCTAAGGGGTATCTAGAGAGTGGGATAGGTTTAATAACTACCCTAACCCTAATGCGTACTCTAACCCTAACCCCTACCCTAACACTAACACGTACCCTAATCCTAACCGTACCCTAAACCGAGCCCTAACCCTAACAGTAACCCTAACCGTAACCCTAACCCATACCCTACGCCGTACCCGAAACCCTCCCCGAACCCGTACCCTAAGCCGTACCCTAAGCCTAACCCTAAGCCTAACCCTAACCCTAGGCTACCCTTGACTGCTTCTGCCTCCAATAGATTTCCTAAGCACTAGTGTTTTAAGCAACAGCTTAAAAAGAGAATCCTAATGTGATTTCTTTATAATGGGTGTGTTCCTTATCTTATCCTAGTGTCTAAACTCTTCTCCATGGCTGGACCCTCAAATAATATTCCTTTACGTGCTAAGGGGTATCTAGAGAGTGGGATAGGTTTAATAACTACACTAACCCTAACGCGTACCCTAACCCTAACCCCTACCCTAACCCTAACACGTACCCTAATCCTAACCCGTACCCTAAACCGAGCCCTAACCCTAACACTAACCCTAACCCTAACCCTAACCCATACCCTACGCCGTACCCGCACCCCTCCCCGAACCCGTAACCTAAGCCGTACCCTAAGCCTAACCCTAAGCCTAACCCTAACCCTAGGCTACCCTTGACTGCTTCTGCCTCCAATAGATTTCCTAAGCACTAGTGTTTTAAGCAACAGCTTAAAAAGAGAATCCTAATGTGATTTCTTTATAATGGGTGTGTTCCTTATCTTATCCTAGTGTCTAAACTCTTCTCCATGGCTGGACCCCCAAATAATATTCCTTTACATGCTAAGGGGTATCTAGAGAGTGGGATAGGTTTACTAACGACCCTAACCCTAATGCATACCCTAACCCTAACCCCTACCCTAAACCTAACACGTACCCTAATCCTAACCGTACCCTAAACCGAGCCCTAACCCTAACACAAACCCTAACCCTAACCCTAACCCATACCCTACGCCGTACCCGCACCCCTCCCCGAACCCGTACCCTAAGCCATACCCTAAACCTAACCCTAAGCCTAACCCTAACCCTAGGCTACCCTTCACTGCTTCTGCCTCCAATTGATTTCCTAAGCAGTAGTGTTTTAAGGAACAGCTTAAAAAGAGAATCCTAAAGTGATTTCTTTATAATGGGTGTGTTCCTTATCTTATCCTAGTGTCTAAACTCTTCTCCATGGCTGGACCCCCAAATAATATTCCTTTACGTGCTAAGGGGGAGCTAGAGAGTGGGATAGGTTTACTAACTACCCTAGCCCTAACGCGTAACCTAACCCTAACCCCTACCCTAACCCTAACACGTACCCTAATCCTAACCCGTACCCTAAACCGAGCCCTAACCCTAACACTAACCCAAACCCTAACCCTAACCCATACCCTACGCCGTACACGAACACCTCCCCGAACCCATACCCCAAGCCGTACCCTAAACCTAACCCTAAGCCTAACCCTAACCCTAGGCTACCCTTGACTGCTTCTGCCTCCAATAGATTTCCTAAGCACTAGTGTTTTAAGGAACAGCTTAAAAAGAGAATCCTAATGTGATTTCTTTATAATGGGTGTGTTCCTTATCTTATCCTAGTGTCTAAACTCTTCTCCATGGCTGCACCCCCAAATAATATTGCCTTACGTGCTAAGGGGTATCTAGAGAGTGGGATAGGTTTAATAACTACCCTAACCCTAATGCGTACTCTAACCCTAACCCCTACCCTAACACTAACACGTACCCTAATCCTAACCCGTACCCTAAACCGAGCCCTAACCCTAACACTAACACTAACCCTAACCCTAACCCATACCCTACGCCGTACCTGAACCCCTCCCCAAACCCGTACCCTAAGCCGTACCCTAAGCCTAACCCTAAGCCTAACACTAACCCTAGGCTACCCTTGACTGCTTCTGCCTCCAATAGATTTCCTAAGCACTAGTGTTTTAAGCAACAGCTTAAAAAGAGAATCCTAATGTGATTTCTGTATAATGGGTGTGTTCCTTATCTTATCCTAGTGTCTAAACTCTTCTCCATGGCTGGACCCTCAAATAATATTCCTTTACGTGCTAAGGGGTATCTAGAGAGTGGGATAGGTTTAATAACTACCCTAACCCTAACGCGTACCCTAACCCTAACCCCTACCCTAACCCTAACACGTACCCTAATCCTAACCCGTACCCTAAACCGAGCCCTAACCCTAACACTAACCCTAACCCTAACCCTAACCCATACCCTACGCCGTACCCGAAACCCTCCCCGAACCCGTACCCTAAGCCATACCCTAAGCCTAACCCTAAGCCTAACACTAACCCTAGGCTACCCTTTACTGCTTCTGCCTCCAATAGATTTCCTAAGCACTAGTGTTTTAAGCAACAGCTTAAAAAGAGAATCCTAATGTGATTTCTTTATAATGGGTGTGTTCCTTATCTTATCCTAGTGTCTAAACTCTTCTCCATGGCTGGACCCCCAAATAATATTCCTTACGTGCTAAGGGGTATCTAGAGAGTGGGATAGGTTTACTAACGACCCTAACCCTAATGCGTACCCTAACCCTAACCCCTACCCTAAACCTAACACGTACCCTAATCCTAACCGTACCCTAAACCGAGCCCTAACCCTAACACAAACCCTAACCCTAACCCTAACCCATAGCCTACGCCGTACCTGAAACCCTCCCCGAACCCGTACCCTAAGCCGTACCCTAAGCCTAACCCTAAGCCTAACCCTAACCCTAGGCTACCCTTGACTGCTTCTGCCTCCAATAGATTTCCTAAGCACTAGTGTTTTAAGGAACAGCTTAAAAAGAGAATCCTAAAGTGATTTCTTTATAATGGGTGTGTTCCTTATCTTATCCTAGCGTCTAAACTCTTCTCCATGGCTGGACCCCCAAATAATATTCCTTTACGTGCTAAGGGGTATCTAGAGAGTGGGATAGGTTTAACAACTACCCTAACCCTAACGCGTACCCTAAACCTAACCCCTACCCTAACCCTAACACGTACCCTAATCCTAACCCGTACCCTAAACCGAGCCCTAACCCTAACACTAACCCTAACCCTAACCCTAACCCATACCCTACGCCGTACCCGCACCCCTCCCCGAACCCGTACCCTAAGCCGTACCCTCAGCCGAACCCTAAGCCTAACCCTAACCCTAGGCTACCCTTGACTGCTTCTGCCTCCAATAGATTTCCTAAGCACTAGTGTTTTAAGGAACAGCTTAAAAAGAGAATCCTAATGTGATTTCTTTATAATGGGTGTGTTCCTTATCTTATCCTAGTGTCTAAACTCTTCTCCATGGCTGCACCCCCAAATAATATTGCCTTACGTGCTAAGGGGTATCTAGAGAGTGGGATAGGTTTAATAACTACCCTAACCCTAATGCGTACTCTAACCCTAACCCCTACCCTAACACTAACACGTACCCTAATCCTAACCCGTACCCTAAACCGAGCCCTAACCCTAACACTAACACTAACCCTAACCCTAACCCATACCCTACGCCGTACCCGAACCCCTCCCCAAACCCGTACCCTAAGCCGTACCCTAAGCCTAACCCTAAGCCTAACACTAACCCTAGGCTACCCTTGACTGCTTCTGCCTCCAATAGATTTCCTAAGCACTAGTGTTTTAAGCAACAGCTTAAAAAGAGAATCCTAATGTGATTTCTTTATAATGGGTGTGTTCCTTATCTTATCCTAGTGTCTAAACTCTTCTCCATGGCTGCACCCCCAAATAATATTCCCTTACGTGCTAAGGGGTATCTAGAGAGTGGGATAGGTTTAATAACTACCCTAACCCTAACACGTACCCTAACCCTAACCCCTACCCTAAACCTAACACGTACCCTAATCCTAACCTGTACCCTAAACCGAGCCCTAACCCTAACACTAACCCTAACCCTAACCCTAACCCATACCCTACGCCGTACCCGCACCCCTCCCCGAACCCGTACCCTAAGACATACCCTAAACCTAACCCTAAGCCTAACCCTAACCCTAGGCTACCCTTGACTGCTTCTGCCTCCAATTGATTTCCTAAGCAGTAGTGTTTTAAGGAACAGCTTAAAAAGAGAATCCTAATGTGATTTCTTTATAATGGGTGTGTTCCTTATCTTATCCTAGTGTCTAAACTCTTCTCCATGGCTGGACCCCCAAATAATATTACTTTACGTGCTAAGGGGGAGCTAGAGAGTGGGATAGGTTTACTAACTACCCTAGCCCTAACGCGTAACCTAACCCTAACCCCTACCCTAACCCTAACACGTACCCTAATCCTAACCCGTACCCTAAACCGAGCCCTAACCCTAACACTAACCCAAACCCTAACCCTAACCCATACCCTACGCCGTACACGAACACCTCCCCGAACCCATACCCCAAGCCGTACCCTAACCCTAACCCTAAGCCTAACCCTAACCCTAGGCTACCCTTGACTGCTTCTGCCTCCAATAGATTTCCTAAGCACTAGTGTTTTAAGCAACAGCTTAAAAAGAGAATCCTAATGTGATTTCTTTATAATGGGTGTGTTCCTTATCTTATCCTAGTGTCTAAACTCTTCTCCATGGCTGCACCCCCAAATAATATTGCCTTACGTGCTAAGGGGTATCTAGAGAGTGGGATAGGTTTAATAACTACCCTAACCCTAATGCGTACTCTAACCCTAACCCCTACCCTAACACTAACACGTACCCTAATCCTAACCCGTACCCTAAACCGAGCCCTAACCCTAACACTAACACTAACCCTAACCCTAACCCATACCCTACGCCGTACCTGAACCCCTCCCCAAACCCGTACCCTAAGCCGTACCCTAAGCCTAACCCTAAGCCTAACACTAACCCTAGGCTACCCTTGACTGCTTCTGCCTCCAATTGATTTCCTAAGCAGTAGTGTTTTAAGAAACAGCTTAAAAAGAGAATCCTAATGTGATTTCTTTATAATGGGTGTGTTCCTTATCTTATCCTAGTGTCTAAACTCTTCTCCATGGCTGGACCCCCAAATAATATTCCTTTACGTGCTAAGGGGGAGCTAGAGAGTGGGATAGGTTTAATAACTACCCTAGCCCTAACGCGTAACCTAACCCTAACCCCTACCCTAACCCTAACACGTACCCTAATCCTAACCCGTACCCTAAACCGAGCCCTAACCCTAACACTAACCCAAAACCTAACCCTAACCCATACCCTACGCCGTACACGAACACCTCCCCGAACCCATACCCCAAGCCGTACCCTAACCCTAACCCTAAGCCTAACCCTAACCCTAGGCTACCCTTGACTGCTTCTGCCTCCAATTGATTTCCTAAGCACTAGTGTTTTAAGAACAGCTTAAAAAGAGAATCCTAAAGTGATTTCTTTATAATGGGTGTGTTCCTTATCTTATCCTAGTGTCTAAACTCTTCTCCATGGCTGGACCCCCAAATAATATTCCTTTACGTGCTAAGGGGTATCTAGAGAGTGGGATAGGTTTAATAACTACCCTAACCCTAACGCGTACCCTAACCCTAACCCCTACTCTAACCCTAACACGTACCCTAATCCTAACCCGTACCCTAAACCGAGCCCTAACCCTAACACTAACCCTAACCCTAACCCTAACCCATACCCTACGCCGTACCCGAAACCCTCCCCGAACCCGTACCCTAAGCCATACCCTAAGCCTAACCCTAAGCCTAACACTAACCCTAGGCTACCCTTTACTGCTTCTGCCTCCAATAGATTTCCTAAGCACTAGTGTTTTAAGCAACAGCTTAAAAAGAGAATCCTAATGTGATTTCTTTATAATGGGTGTGTTCCTTATCTTATCCTAGTGTCTAAACTCTTCTCCATGGCTGGACCCCCAAATAATATTCCTTACGTGCTAAGGGGTATCTAGAGAGTGGGATAGGTTTACTAACGACCCTAACCCTAATGCGTACCCTAACCCTAACCCCTACCCTAAACCTAACACGTACCCTAATCCTAACCGTACCCTAAACCGAGCCCTAACCCTAACACAAACCCTAACCCTAACCCTAACCCATACCCTACGCCATACCCGAAACCCTCCCCGAACCCGTACCCTAAGCCGTACCCTAAGCCTAACCCTAAGCCTAACCCTAACCCTAGGCTACCCTTGACTGCTTCTGCCTCCAATAGATTTCCTAAGCACTAGTGTTTTAAGGAACAGCTTAAAAAGAGAATCCTAATGTGATTTCTTTATAATGGGTGTGTTCCTTATCTTATCCTAGTGTCTAAACTCTTCTCCATGGCTGCACCCCCAAATAATATTGCCTTACGTGCTAAGGGGTATCTAGAGAGTGGGATAGGTTTAATAACTACCCTAACCCTAATGCGTACTCTAACCCTAACCCCTACCCTAACACTAACACGTACCCTAATCCTAACCCGTACCCTAAACCGAGCCCTAACCCTAACACTAACACTAACCCTAACCCTAACCCATACCCTACGCCGTACCCGAACCCCTCCCCAAACCCGTACCCTAAGCCGTACCCTAAGCCTAACCCTAAGCCTAACACTAACCCTAGGCTACCCTTGACTGCTTCTGCCTCCAATAGATTTCCTAAGCACTAGTGTTTTAAGCAACAGCTTAAAAAGAGAATCCTAATGTGATTTCTTTATAATGGGTGTGTTCCTTATCTTATCCTAGTGTCTAAACTCTTCTCCATGGCTGCACCCCCAAATAATATTCCCTTACGTGCTAAGGGGTATCTAGAGAGTGGGATAGGTTTAATAACTACCCTAACCCTAACACGTACCCTAACCCTAACCCCTACCCTAAACCTAACACGTACCCTAATCCTAACCTGTACCCTAAACCGAGCCCTAACCCTAACACTAACCCTAACCCTAACCCTAACCCATACCCTACGCCGTACCCGCACCCCTCCCCGAACCCGTACCCTAAGACATACCCTAAACCTAACCCTAAGCCTAACCCTAACCCTAGGCTACCCTTGACTGCTTCTGCCTCCCATTGATTTCCTAAGCAGTAGTGTTTTAAGGAACAGCTTAAAAAGAGAATCCTAATGTGATTTCTTTATAATGGGTGTGTTCCTTATCTTATCCTAGTGTCTAAACTCTTCTCCATGGCTGGACCCCCAAATAATATTCCTTTACGTGCTAAGGGTTATCTAGAGAGTGGGATAGGTTTAATAACTACCCTAACCCTAATGCGTACCCTAACCCTAACCCCTACCCTAACCCTAACACGTACCCTAATCCTAACCCGTACCCTAAACCGAGCCCTAACCCTAACCCTAACCCTAACCCATACCCTACGCCGTACCCGAAACCCTCCCCGAACCCGTACCCTAAGCCGTACCCTAAGCCTAACCCTAAGCCTAACCTTACCCTAGGCTACCCTTGAATGCTTCTGCCTCCAATAGATTTCCTAAGCACTAGTGTTTTAAGGAACAGCTTAAAAAGAGAATCCTAATGTGATTTCTTTATAATGGGTGTGTTCCTTATCTTATCCTAGTGTCTAAACTCTTCTCCATGGCTGCACCCCCAAATAATATTGCCTTACGTGCTAAGGGGTATCTAGAGAGTGGGATAGGTTTAATAACTACCCTAACACTAATGCGTACTCTAACCCTAACCCCTACCCTAACACTAACACGTACCCTAATCCTAACCCGTACCCTAAACCGAGCCCTAACCCTAACACTAACACTAACCCTAACCCTAACCCATACCCTACGCCGTACCTGAACCCCTCCCCAAACCCGTACCCTAAGCCGTACCCTAAGCCTAACCCTAAGCCTAACACTAACCCTACGCTACCCTTGACTGCTTCTGCCTCCAATAGATTTCCTAAGCACTAGTGTTTTAAGCAACAGCTTAAAAAGAGAATCCTAATGTGATTTCTTTATAATGGGTGTGTTCCTTATCTTATCCTAGTGTCTAAATTCTTCTCCATTGCTGGAACCCCAAATAATATTCCTTTACGTGCTAAGGGGTATCTAGAGAGTGGGATAGGTTTACTAACTACCCTAACCCTAACGCGTACCCTAACCCTAACCCCTACCCTAAACCTAACACGTACCCTAATCCTAACCGTACCCTAAACCGAGCCCTAACCCTAACACTAACCCTAACCCTAACCCTAACCCATACCCTACGCCGTACCCGAAACCCTCCCCGAACCCGTACCCTAAGCCGTACCCTAAGCCTAACCCTAAGCCTAACCCTAACCCTAGGCTACCCTTGACTGCTTCTGCCTCTTATAGATTTCCTAAGCACTAGTGTTTTAAGGAACAGCTTAAAAAGAGAATCCTAATGTGATTTCTTTATAATGGGTGTGTTCCTTATCTTATCCTAGTGTTTAAACTCTTCTCCATGGCTGGGCCCTCAAATAATATTCCTTTACGTGCTAAGGGGTATCTAGAGAGTGGGATAGGTTTAATAACTACCCTAACCCTAACGCGTACCCTAACCCTAACCCCTACCCTAACCCTAACACGTACCCTAATCCTAACCCGTACCCTAAACCGAGCCCTAACCCTAACACTAACCCTAACCCTAACCCTAACCCATACCCTACGCCGTACCCGCACCCCTCCCCAAACCCGTAACCTAAGCCATACCCTAAGCCTAACCCTAAGCCTAACCCTAACCCTAGGCTACCCTTGACTGCTTCTGCCTCCAATAGATTTCCTAAGCACTACTGTTTTAAGGAACAGCTTAAAAAGAGAATCC
Organism: Balaenoptera borealis; assembly: GCF_965194805.1. Classification (NCBI taxonomy): domain Eukaryota; kingdom Metazoa; phylum Chordata; class Mammalia; order Artiodactyla; family Balaenopteridae; genus Balaenoptera; species Balaenoptera borealis. The sequence goes on from NW_028123765.1 coordinate 291,909, forward strand.
TAATGTGATTTCTTTATAATGGGTGTGTTCCTTATCTTATCCTAGTGTCTAAACTCTTCTCCATGGCTGCACCCCCAAATAATATTGCCTTACGTGCTAAGGGGTATCTAGAGAGTGGGATAGGTTTAATAACTACCCTAACCCTAATGCGTACTCTAACCCTAACCCCTACCCTAACACTAACACGTACCCTAATCCTAACCCGTACCCTAAACCGAGCCCTAACCCTAACACTAACACTAACCCTAACCCTAACCCATACCCTACGCCGTACCTGAACCCCTCCCCAAACCCATACCCTAAGCCGTACCCTAAGCCTAACCCTAAGCCTAACACTAACCCTAGGCTACCCTTGACTGCTTCTGCCTCCAATAGATTTCCTAAGCACTAGTGTTTTAAGCAACAGCTTAAAAAGAGAATCCTAATGTGATTTCTTTATAATGGGTGTGTTCCTTATCTTATCCTAGTGTCTAAACTCTTCTCCATGGCTGGACCCTCAAATAATATTCCTTTACGCGCTAAGGGGTATCTAGAGAGTGGGATAGGTTTAATAACTACCCTAACCCTAACGCGTACCCTAACCCTAACCCCTACCCTAACCCTAACACGTACCCTAATCCTAACCCGTACCCTAAACCGAGCCCTAACCCTAACACTAACCCTAACCCTAACCCTAACCCATACCCTACGCCGTACCCGCACCCCTCCCCGAACCCGTAACCTAAGCCGTACCCTAAGCCTAACCCTAAGCCTAACCCTAACCCTAGGCTACCCTTGACTGCTTCTGCCTCCAATAGATTTCCTAAGCACTAGTGTTTTAAGGAACAGCTTAAAAAGAGAATCCTAAAGTGATTTCTTTATAATGGGTGTGTTCCTTATCTTATCCTAGTGTCTAAACTCTTCTCCATGGCTGCACCCCCAAATAATATTCCCTTACGTGCTAAGGGGTATCTAGAGAGTGGGATAGGTTTAATAACTACCCTAACCCTAACGCGTACCCTAACCCTAACCCCTACCCTAACCCTAACACGTACCCTAATCCTAACCCGTACCCTAAACCGAGCCCTAACCCTAACACTAACCCTAACCCTAACCCTAACCCATACCCTACGCCGTACCCGCACCCCTCCCCGAACCCGTAACCTAAGCCGTACCCTAAGCCTAACCCTAAGCCTAACCCTAACCCTAGGCTACCCTTGACTGCTTCTGCCTCCAATAGATTTCCTAAGCACTAGTGTTTTAAGCAACAGCTTAAAAAGAGAATCCTAATGTGATTTCTTTATAATGGGTGTGTTCCTTATCTTATCCTAGTGTCTAAACTCTTCTCCATGGCTGGACCCCCAAATAATATTCCTTTACGTGCTAAGGGGTATCTAGAGAGTGGGATAGGTTTACTAACTACCCTAACCCTAACGCGTACCCTAACCCTAACCCCTACCCTAAACCTAACACGTACCCTAATCCTAACCGTACCCTAAACCGAGCCCTAACCCTAACACTAACCCTAAACCTAACCCTAACCCATACCCTACGCCGTACCCGAAACCCTCCCCGAACCCGTACCCTAAGCCGTACCCTAAGCCTAACCCTAAGCCTAACCCTAACCCTAGGCTACCCTTGACTGCTTCTGCCTCTTATAGATTTCCTAAGCACTAGTGTTTTAAGGAACAGCTTAAAAAGAGAATCCTAATGTGATTTCTTTATAATGGGTGTGTTCCTTATCTTATCCTAGTGTCTGAACTCTTCTCCATGGCTGCACCCCCAAATAATATTGCCTTACGTGCTAAGGGGTATCTAGAGAGTGGGATAGGTTTAATAACTACCCTAACCCTAATGCGTACTCTAACCCTAACCCCTACCCTAACACTAACACGTACCCTAATCCTAACCGTACCCTAAACCGAGCCCTAACCCTAACACTAACCCTAACCCTAACCCTAACCCATACCCTACGCCGTACCCGCACCCCTCCCCGAACCCGTACCCTAAGACATACCCTAAACCTAACCCTAAGCCTAACCCTAACCCTAGGCTACCCTTGACTGCTTCTGCCTCCAATTGATTTCCTAAGCAGTAGTGTTTTAAGGAACAGCTTAAAAAGAGAATCCTAATGTGATTTCTTTATAATGGGTGTGTTCCTTATCTTATCCTAGTGTCTAAACTCTTCTCCATGGCTGGACCCCCAAATAATATTCCTTTACGTGCTAAGGGGGAGCTAGAGAGTGGGATAGGTTTACTAACTACCCTAGCCCTAACGCGTAACCTAACCCTAACCCCTACCCTAACCCTAACACGTACCCTAATCCTAACCCGTACCCTAAACCGAGCCCTAACCCTAACACTAACCCAAACCCTAACCCTAACCCATACCCTACGCCGTACACGAACACCTCCCCGAACCCATACCCCAAGCCGTACCCTAACCCTAACCCTAAGCCTAACCCTAACCCTAGGCTACCCTTGACTGCTTCTGCCTCCAATAGATTTCCTAAGCACTAGTGTTTTAAGCAACAGCTTAAAAAGAGAATCCTAATGTGATTTCTTTATAATGGGTGTGTTCCTTATCTTATCCTAGTGTCTAAACTCTTCTCCATGGCTGGACCCCCAAATAATATTCCTTTACGTGCTAAGGGGTATCTAGAGAGTGGGATAGGTTTAATAACTACCCTAACCCTAATGCGTACCCTAACCCTAACCCCTACCCTAACCCTAACACGTACCCTAATCCTAACCCGTACCCTAAACCGAGCCCTAACCCTAACCCTAACCCTAACCCATACCCTACGCCGTACCCGAAACCCTCCCCGAACCCGTACCCTAAGCCGTACCCTAAGCCTAACCCTAAGCCTAACCTTACCCTATGCTACCCTTGACTGCTTCTGCCTCCAATAGATTTCCTAAGCACTAGTGTTTTAAGGAACAGCTTAAAAAGAGAATCCTAATGTGATTTCTTTATAATGGGTGTGTTCCTTATCTTATCCTAGTGTCTAAACTCTTCTACATGGCTGCACCCCCAAATAATATTGCCTTACGTGCTAAGGGGTATCTAGAGAGTGGGATAGGTTTAATAACTACCCTAACCCTAATGCGTACTCTAACCCTAACCCCTACCCTAACACTAACACGTACCCTAATCCTAACCCGTACCCTAAACCGAGCCCTAACCCTAACACTAACACTAACCCTAACCCTAACCCATACCCTACGCCGTACCTGAACCCCTCCCCAAACCCGTACCCTAAGCCGTACCCTAAGCCTAACCCTAAGCCTAACACTAACCCTACGCTACCCTTGACTGCTTCTGCCTCCAATAGATTTCCTATGCACTAGTGTTTTAAGCAACAGCTTAAAAAGAGAATCCTAATGTGATTTCTTTATAATGGGTGTGTTCCTTATCTTATCCTAGTGTCTAAATTCTTCTCCATTGCTGGAACCCCAAATAATATTCCTTTACGTGCTAAGGGGTATCTAGAGAGTGGGATAGGTTTACTAACTACCCTAACCCTAACGCGTACCCTAACCCTAACCCCTACCCTAAACCTAACACGTACCCTAATCCTAACCGTACCCTAAACCGAGCCCTAACCCTAACACTAACCCTAAACCTAACCCTAACCCATACCCTACGCCGTACCCGAAACCCTCCCCGAACCCGTACCCTAAGCCGTACCCTAAGCCTAACCCTAAGCCTAACCCTAACCCTAGGCTACCCTTGACTGCTTCTGCCTCTTATAGATTTCCTAAGCACTAGTGTTTTAAGGAACAGCTTAAAAAGAGAATCCTAAAGTGATTTCTTTATAATGGGTGTGTTCCTTATCTTATCCTAGTGTCTAAACTCTTCTCCATGGCTGCACCCCCAAATAATATTGCCTTACGTGCTAAGGGGTATCTAGAGAGTGAGATAGGTTTAATAACTACCCTAACCCTAATGCGTACTCTAACCCTAACCCCTACCCTAACACTAACACGTACCCTAATCCTAACCGTACCCTAAACCGAGCCCTAACCCTAACAGTAACCCTAACCGTAACCCTAACCCATACCCTACGCCGTACCCGAAACCCTCCCCGAACCCGTACCCTAAGCCGTACCCTAAGCCTAACCCTAAGCCTAACCCTAACCCTAGGCTACCCTTGACTGCTTCTGCCTCCAATAGATTTCCTAAGCACTAGTGTTTTAAGCAACAGCTTAAAAAGAGAATCCTAATGTGATTTCTTTATAATGGGTGTGTTCCTTATCTTATCCTAGTGTCTAAACTCTTCTCCATGGCTGGACCCTCAAATAATATTCCTTTACGTGCTAAGGGGTATCTAGAGAGTGGGATAGGTTTAATAACTACCCTAACCCTAACGCGTACCCTAACCCTAACCCCTACCCTAACCCTAACACGTACCCTAATCCTAACCCGTACCCTAAACCGAGCCCTAACCCTAACACTAACCCTAACCCTAACCCTAACCCATACCCTACGCCGTACCCGCACCCCTCCCCGAACCCGTAACCTAAGCCGTACCCTAAGCCTAACCCTAAGCCTAACCCTAACCCTAGGCTACCCTTGACTGCTTCTGCCTCCAATAGATTTCCTAAGCACTAGTGTTTTAAGCAACAGCTTAAAAAGAGAATCCTAATGTGATTTCTTTATAATGGGTGTGTTCCTTATCTTATCCTAGTGTCTAAACTCTTCTCCATGGCTGGACCCCCAAATAATATTCCTTTACGTGCTAAGGGGTATCTAGAGAGTGGGATAGGTTTACTAACTACCCTAACCCTAACGCGTACCCTAACCCTAACCCCTACCCTAAACCTAACACGTACCCTAATCCTAACCGTACCCTAAACCGAGCCCTAACCCTAACACTAACCCTAACCCTAACCCTAACCCATACCCTACGCCGTACCCGAAACCCTCCCCGAACCCGTACCCTAAGCCGTACCCTAAGCCTAACCCTAAGCCTAACCCTAACCCTAGGCTACCCTTGACTGCTTCTGCCTCTTATAGATTTCCTAAGCACTAGTGTTTTAAGGAACAGCTTAAAAAGAGAATCCTAATGTGATTTCTTTATAATGGGTGTGTTCCTTATCTTATCCTAGTGTTTAAACTCTTCTCCATGGCTGGGCCCTCAAATAATATTCCTTTACGTGCTAAGGGGTATCTAGAGAGTGGGATAGGTTTAATAACTACCCTAACCCTAACGCGTACCCTAACCCTAACCCCTACCCTAACCCTAACACGTACCCTAATCCTAACCCGTACCCTAAACCGAGCCCTAACCCTAACACTAACCCTAACCCTAACCCTAACCCATACCCTACGCCGTACCCGCACCCCTCCCCGAACCCGTAACCTAAGCCGTACCCTAAGCCTAACCCTAAGCCTAACCCTAACCCTAGGCTACCCTTGACTGCTTCTGCCTCCAATAGATTTCCTAAGCACTACTGTTTTAAGGAACAGCTTAAAAAGAGAATCCTAATGTGATTTCTTTATAATGGGTGTGTTCCTTATCTTATCCTAGTGTCTAAACTCTTCTCCATGGCTGCACCCCCAAATAATATTGCCTTACGTGCTAAGGGGTATCTAGAGAGTGGGATAGGTTTAATAACTACCCTAACCCTAATGCGTACTCTAACCCTAACCCCTACCCTAACACTAACACGTACCCTAATCCTAACCCGTACCCTAAACCGAGCCCTAACCCTAACACTAACACTAACCCTAACCCTAACCCATACCCTACGCCGTACCTGAACCCCTCCCCAAACCCATACCCTAAGCCGTACCCTAAGCCTAACCCTAAGCCTAACACTAACCCTAGGCTACCCTTGACTGCTTCTGCCTCCAATAGATTTCCTAAGCACTAGTGTTTTAAGCAACAGCTTAAAAAGAGAATCCTAATGTGATTTCTTTATAATGGGTGTGTTCCTTATCTTATCCTAGTGTCTAAACTCTTCTCCATGGCTGGACCCTCAAATAATATTCCTTTACGCGCTAAGGGGTATCTAGAGAGTGGGATAGGTTTAATAACTACCCTAACCCTAACGCGTACCCTAACCCTAACCCCTACCCTAACCCTAACACGTACCCTAATCCTAACCCGTACCCTAAACCGAGCCCTAACCCTAACACTAACCCTAACCCTAACCCTAACCCATACCCTACGCCGTACCCGCACCCCTCCCCGAACCCGTAACCTAAGCCGTACCCTAAGCCTAACCCTAAGCCTAACCCTAACCCTAGGCTACCCTTGACTGCTTCTGCCTCCAATAGATTTCCTAAGCACTAGTGTTTTAAGGAACAGCTTAAAAAGAGAATCCTAAAGTGATTTCTTTATAATGGGTGTGTTCCTTATCTTATCCTAGTGTCTAAACTCTTCTCCATGGCTGCACCCCCAAATAATATTCCCTTACGTGCTAAGGGGTATCTAGAGAGTGGGATAGGTTTAATAACTACCCTAACCCTAACGCGTACCCTAACCCTAACCCCTACCCTAACCCTAACACGTACCCTAATCCTAACCTGTACCCTAAACCGAGCCCTAACCCTAACACTAACCCTAACCCTAACCCTAACCCATACCCTACGCCGTACCCGCACCCCTCCCCGAACCCGTACCCTAAGCCATACCCTAAACCTAACACTAAGCCTAACCCTAACCCTAGGCTACCCTTGACTGCTTCTGCCTCCAATTGATTTCCTAAGCAGTAGTGTTTTAAGGAACAGCTTAAAAAGAGAATCCTAATGTGATTTCTTTATAATGGGTGTGTTCCTTATCTTATCCTAGTGTCTAAACTCTTCTCCATGGCTGGACCCCCAAATAATATTCCTTTACGTGCTAAGGGGGAGCTAGAGAGTGGGATAGGTTTAATAACTACCCTAGCCCTAACGCGTAACCTAACCCTAACCCCTACCCTAACCCTAACACGTACCCTAATCCTAACCCGTACCCTAAACCGAGCCCTAACCCTAACACTAACCCAAACCCTAACCCTAACCCATACCCTACGCCGTACACGAACACCTCCCCAAACCCATACCCCAAGCCGTACCCTAACCCTAACCCTAAGCCTAACCCTAACCCTAGGCTACCCTTGACTGCTTCTGCCTCCAATTGATTTCCTAAGCACTAGTGTTTTAAGAACAGCTTAAAAAGAGAATCCTAAAGTGATTTCTTTATAATGGGTGTGTTCCTTATCTTATCCTAGTGTCTAAACTCTTCTCCATGGCTGGACCCCCAAATAATATTCCTTTACGTGCTAAGGGGTATCTAGAGAGTGGGATAGGTTTAATAACTACCCTAACCCTAACGCGTACCCTAACCCTAACCCCTACCCTAACCCTAACACGTACCCTAATCCTAACCCGTACCCTAAACCGAGCCCTAACCCTAACACTAACCCTAACCCTAACCCTAACCCATACCCTACGCCGTACCCGAAACCCTCCCCGAACCCGTACCCTAAGCCATACCCTAAGCCTAACCCTAAGCCTAACACTAACCCTAGGCTACCCTTGACTGCTTCTGCCTCCAATTGATTTCCTAAGCAGTAGTGTTTTAAGGAACAGCTTAAAAAGAGAATCCTAATGTGATTTCTTTATAATGGGTGTGTTCCTTATCTTATCCTAGTGTCTAAACTCTTCTCCATGGCTGGACCCCCAAATAATATTCCTTTACGTGCTAAGGGGTATCTAGAGAGTGGGATAGGTTTACTAACGACCCTAACCCTAATGCGTACCCTAACCCTAACCCCTACCCTAAACCTAACACGTACCCTAATCCTAACCGTACCCTAAACCGAGCCCTAACCCTAACACAAACCCTAACCCTAACCCTAACACATACCCTACGCCGTACCCGAAACCCTCCCCGAACCCGTACCCTAAGCCGTACCCTAAGCCTAACCCTAAGCCTAACCCTAACCCTAGGCTACCCTTGACTGCTTCTGCCTCCAATAGATTTCCTAAGCACTAGTGTTTTAAGGAACAGCTTAAAAAGAGAATCCTAAAGTGATTTCTTTATAATGGGTGTGTTCCTTATCTTATCCTAGCGTCTAAACTCTTCTCCATGGCTGGACCCCCAAATAATATTCCTTTACGTGCTAAGGGGTATCTAGAGAGTGGGATAGGTTTAACAACTACCCTAACCCTAACGCGTACCCTAAACCTAACCCCTACCCTAACCCTAACACGTACCCTAAACCTAACCCGTACCCTAAACCGAGCCCTAACCCTAACACTAACCCTAACCCTAACCCTAACCCATACCCTACGCCGTACCCGCACCCCTCCCCGAACCCGTACCCTAAGCCGTACCCTCAGCCGAACCCTAAGCCTAACCCTAACCCTAGGCTACCCTTGACTGCTTCTGCCTCCAATAGATTTCCTAAGCACTAGTGTTTTAAGGAACAGCTTAAAAAGAGAATCCTAATGTGATTTCTTTATAATGGGTGTGTTCCTTATCTTATCCTAGTGTCTAAACTCTTCTCCATGGCTGCACCCCGAAATAATATTGCCTTACGTGCTAAGGGGTATCTAGAGAGTGGGATAGGTTTAATAACTACCCTAACCCTAATGCGTACTCTAACCCTAACTCCTACCCTAACACTAACACGTACCCTAATCCTAACCCGTACCCTAAACCGAGCCCTAACCCTAACACTAACACTAACCCTAACCCTAACCCATACCCTACGCAGTACCCGAACCCCTCCCCAAACCCGTACCCTAAGCCGTACCCTAAGCCTAACCCTAAGCCTAACACTAACCCTAGGCTACCCTTGACTGCTTCTGCCTCCAATAGATTTCCTAAGCACTAGTGTTTTAAGCAACAGCTTAAAAAGAGAATCCTAATGTGATTTCTTTATAATGGGTGTGTTCCTTATCTTATCCTAGTGTCTAAACTCTTCTCCATGGCTGCACCCCCAAATAATATTCCCTTACGTGCTAAGGGGTATCTAGAGAGTGGGATAGGTTTAATAACTACCCTAACCCTAACACGTACCCTAACCCTAACCCCTACCCTAAACCTAACACGTACCCTAATCCTAACCTGTACCCTAAACCGAGCCCTAACCCTAACACTAACCCTAACCCTAACCCTAACCCATACCCTACGCCGTACCCGCACCCCTCCCCGAACCCGTACCCTAAGACATACCCTAAACCTAACCCTAAGCCTAACCCTAACCCTAGGCTACCCTTGACTGCTTCTGCCTCCAATTGATTTCCTAAGCAGTAGTGTTTTAAGGAACAGCTTAAAAAGAGAATCCTAATGTGATTTCTTTATAATGGGTGTGTTCCTTATCTTATCCTAGTGTCTAAACTCTTCTCCATGGCTGGACCCCCAAATAATATTCCTTTACGTGCTAAGGGGGAGCTAGAGAGTGGGATAGGTTTACTAACTACCCTAGCCCTAACGCGTAACCTAACCCTAACCCCTACCCTAACCCTAACACGTACCCTAATCCTAACCCGTACCCTAAACCGAGCCCTAACCCTAACACTAACCCAAACCCTAACCCTAACCCATACCCTACGCCGTACACGAACACCTCCCCGAACCCATACCCCAAGCCGTACCCTAACCCTAACCCTAAGCCTAACCCTAACCCTAGGCTACCCTTGACTGCTTCTGCCTCCAATAGATTTCCTAAGCACTAGTGTTTTAAGCAACAGCTTAAAAAGAGAATCCTAATGTGATTTCTTTATAATGGGTGTGTTCCTTATCTTATCCTAGTGTCTAAACTCTTCTCCATGGCTGGACCCCCAAATAATATTCCTTTACGTGCTAAGGGGTATCTAGAGAGTGGGATAGGTTTAATAACTACCCTAACCCTAATGCGTACCCTAACCCTAACCCCTACCCTAACCCTAACACGTACCCTAATCCTAACCCGTACCCTAAACCGAGCCCTAACCCTAACCCTAACCCTAACCCATACCCTACGCCGTACCCGAAACCCTCCCCGAACCCGTACCCTAAGCCGTACCCTAAGCCTAACCCTAAGCCTAACCTTACCCTATGCTACCCTTGACTGCTTCTGCCTCCAATAGATTTCCTAAGCACTAGTGTTTTAAGGAACAGCTTAAAAAGAGAATCCTAATGTGATTTCTTTATAATGGGTGTGTTCCTTATCTTATCCTAGTGTCTAAACTCTTCTACATGGCTGCACCCCGAAATAATATTGCCTTACGTGCTAAGGGGTATCTAGAGAGTGGGATAGGTTTAATAACTACCCTAACCCTAATGCGTACTCTAACCCTAACCCCTACCCTAACACTAACACGTACCCTAATCCTAACCCGTACCCTAAACCGAGCCCTAACCCTAACACTAACACTAACCCTAACCCTAACCCATACCCTACGCCGTACCTGAACCCCTCCCCAAACCCGTACCCTAAGCCGTACCCTAAGCCTAACCCTAAGCCTAACACTAACCCTACGCTACCCTTGACTGCTTCTGCCTCCAATAGATTTCCTATGCACTAGTGTTTTAAGCAACAGCTTAAAAAGAGAATCCTAATGTGATTTCTTTATAATGGGTGTGTTCCTTATCTTATCCTAGTGTCTAAATTCTTCTCCATTGCTGGAACCCCAAATAATATTCCTTTACGTGCTAAGGGGTATCTAGAGAGTGGGATAGGTTTACTAACTACCCTAACCCTAACGCGTACCCTAACCCTAACCCCTACCCTAAACCTAACACGTACCCTAATCCTAACCGTACCCTAAACCGAGCCCTAACCCTAACACTAACCCTAAACCTAACCCTAACCCATACCCTACGCCGTACCCGAAACCCTCCCCGAACCCGTACCCTAAGCCGTACCCTAAGCCTAACCCTAAGCCTAACCCTAACCCTAGGCTACCCTTGACTGCTTCTGCCTCTTATAGATTTCCTAAGCACTAGTGTTTTAAGGAACAGCTTAAAAAGAGAATCCTAAAGTGATTTCTTTATAATGGGTGTGTTCCTTATCTTATCCTAGTGTCTAAACTCTTCTCCATGGCTGCACCCCCAAATAATATTGCCTTACGTGCTAAGGGGTATCTAGAGAGTGGGATAGGTTTAATAACTACCCTAACCCTAATGCGTACTCTAACCCTAACCCCTACCCTAACACTAACACGTACCCTAATCCTAACCGTACCCTAAACCGAGCCCTAACCCTAACAGTAACCCTAACCGTAACCCTAACCCATACCCTACGCCGTACCCGAAACCCTCCCCGAACCCGTACCCTAAGCCGTACCCTAAGCCTAACCCTAAGCCTAACCCTAACCCTAGGCTACCCTTGACTGCTTCTGCCTCCAATAGATTTCCTAAGCACTAGTGTTTTAAGCAACAGCTTAAAAAGAGAATCCTAATGTGATTTCTTTATAATGGGTGTGTTCCTTATCTTATCCTAGTGTCTAAACTCTTCTCCATGGCTGGACCCTCAAATAATATTCCTTTACGTGCTAAGGGGTATCTAGAGAGTGGGATAGGTTTAATAACTACCCTAACCCTAACGCGTACCCTAACCCTAACCCCTACCCTAACCCTAACACGTACCCTAATCCTAACCCGTACCCTAAACCGAGCCCTAACCCTAACACTAACCCTAACCCTAACCCTAACCCATACCCTACGCCGTACCCGCACCCCTCCCCGAACCCGTAACCTAAGCCGTACCCTAAGCCTAACCCTAAGCCTAACCCTAACCCTAGGCTACCCTTGACTGCTTCTGCCTCCAATAGATTTCCTAAGCACTAGTGTTTTAAGCAACAGCTTAAAAAGAGAATCCTAATGTGATTTCTTTATAATGGGTGTGTTCCTTATCTTATCCTAGTGTCTAAACTCTTCTCCATGGCTGGACCCCCAAATAATATTCCTTTACGTGCTAAGGGGTATCTAGAGAGTGGGATAGGTTTACTAACTACCCTAACCCTAACGCGTACCCTAACCCTAACCCCTACCCTAAACCTAACACGTACCCTAATCCTAACCGTACCCTAAACCGAGCCCTAACCCTAACACTAACCCTAAACCTAACCCTAACCCATACCCTACGCCGTACCCGAAACCCTCCCCGAACCCGTACCCTAAGCCGTACCCTAAGCCTAACCCTAAGCCTAACCCTAACCCTAGGCTACCCTTGACTGCTTCTGCCTCTTATAGATTTCCTAAGCACTAGTGTTTTAAGGAACAGCTTAAAAAGAGAATCCTAATGTGATTTCTTTATAATGGGTGTGTTCCTTATCTTATCCTAGTGTCTGAACTCTTCTCCATGGCTGCACCCCCAAATAATATTGCCTTACGTGCTAAGGGGTATCTAGAGAGTGGGATAGGTTTAATAACTACCCTAACCCTAATGCGTACTCTAACCCTAACCCCTACCCTAACACTAACACGTACCCTAATCCTAACCGTACCCTAAACCGAGCCCTAACCCTAACAGTAACCCTAACCGTAACACTAACCCATACCCTACGCCGTACCCGAAACCCTCCCCGAACCCGTACCCTAAGCCGTACCCTAAGCCTAACCCTAAGCCTAACCCTAACCCTAGGCTACCCTTGACTGCTTCTGCCTCCAATAGATTTCCTAAGCACTAGTGTTTTAAGCAACAGCTTAAAAAGAGAATCCTAATGTGATTTCTTTATAATGGGTGTGTTCCTTATCTTATCCTAGTGTCTAAACTCTTCTCCATGGCTGGACCCTCAAATAATATTCCTTTACGTGCTAAGGGGTATCTAGAGAGTGGGATAGGTTTAATAACTACCCTAACCCTAACGCGTACCCTAACCCTAACCCCTACCCTAACCCTAACACGTACCCTAATCCTAACCCGTACCCTAAACCGAGCCCTAACCCTAACACTAACCCTAACCCTAACCCTAACCCATACCCTACGCCGTACCCGCACCCCTCCCCGAACCCGTAACCTAAGCCGTACCCTAAGCCTAACCCTAAGCCTAACCCTAACCCTAGGCTACCCTTGACTGCTTCTGCCTCCAATAGATTTCCTAAGCACTAGTGTTTTAAGCAACAGCTTAAAAAGAGAATCCTAATGTGATTTCTTTATAATGGGTGTGTTCCTTATCTTATCCTAGTGTCTAAACTCTTCTCCATGGCTGGACCCCCAAATAATATTCCTTTACGTGCTAAGGGGTATCTAGAGAGTGGGATAGGTTTACTAACGACCCTAACCCTAATGCATACCCTAACCCTAACCCCTACCCTAAACCTAACACGTACCCTAATCCTAACCGTACCCTAAACCGAGCCCTAACCCTAACACAAACCCTAACCCTAACCCTAACCCATACCCTACGCCGTACCCGCACCCCTCCCCGAACCCGTACCCTAAGCCATACCCTAAACCTAACCCTAAGCCTAACCCTAACCCTAGGCTACCCTTCACTGCTTCTGCCTCCAATTGATTTCCTAAGCAGTAGTGTTTTAAGGAACAGCTTAAAAAGAGAATCCTAAAGTGATTTCTTTATAATGGGTGTGTTCCTTATCTTATCCTAGTGTCTAAACTCTTCTCCATGGCTGGACCCCCAAATAATATTCCTTTACGTGCTAAGGGGGAGCTAGAGAGTGGGATAGGTTTACTAACTACCCTAGCCCTAACGCGTAACCTAACCCTAACCCCTACCCTAACCCTAACACGTACCCTAATCCTAACCCGTACCCTAAACCGAGCCCTAACCCTAACACTAACACTAACCCTAACCCTAACCCATACCCTACGCCGTACCTGAACCCCTCCCCAAACCCGTACCCTAAGCCGTACCCTAAGCCTAACCCTAAGCCTAACACTAACCCTAGGCTACCCTTGACTGCTTCTGCCTCCAATAGATTTCCTAAGCACTAGTGTTTTAAGCAACAGCTTAAAAAGAGAATCCTAATGTGATTTCTGTATAATGGGTGTGTTCCTTATCTTATCCTAGTGTCTAAACTCTTCTCCATGGCTGGACCCTCAAATAATATTCCTTTACGTGCTAAGGGGTATCTAGAGAGTGGGATAGGTTTAATAACTACCCTAACCCTAACGCGTACCCTAACCCTAACCCCTACCCTAACCCTAACACCTACCCTAATCCTAACCCGTACCCTAAACCGAGCCCTAACCCTAACACTAACCCTAACCCTAACCCTAACCCATACCCTACGCCGTACCCGCACCCCTCCCCGAACCCGTAACCTAAGCCGTACCCTAAGCCTAACCCTAAGCCTAACCCTAACCCTAGGCTACCCTTGACTGCTTCTGCCTCCAATTGATTTCCTAAGCAGTAGTGTTTTAAGAAACAGCTTAAAAAGAGAATCCTAATGTGATTTCTTTATAATGGGTGTGTTCCTTATCTTATCCTAGTGTCTAAACTCTTCTCCATGGCTGGACCCCCAAATAATATTCCTTTACGTGCTAAGGGGGAGCTAGAGAGTGGGATAGGTTTAATAACTACCCTAGCCCTAACGCGTAACCTAACCCTAACCCCTACCCTAACCCTAACACGTACCCTAATCCTAACCCGTACCCTAAACCGAGCCCTAACCCTAACACTAACCCAAACCCTAACCCTAACCCATACCCTACGCCGTACACGAACACCTCCCCGAACCCATACCCCAAGCCGTACCCTAACCCTAACCCTAAGCCTAACCCTAACCCTAGGCTACCCTTGACTGCTTCTGCCTCCAATTGATTTCCTAAGCACTAGTGTTTTAAGAACAGCTTAAAAAGAGAATCCTAAAGTGATTTCTTTATAATGGGTGTGTTCCTTATCTTATCCTAGTGTCTAAACTCTTCTCCATGGCTGGACCCCCAAATAATATTCCTTTACGTGCTAAGGGGTATCTAGAGAGTGGGATAGGTTTAATAACTACCCTAACCCTAACGCGTACCCTAACCCTAACCCCTACCCTAACCCTAACACGTACCCTAATCCTAACCCGTACCCTAAACCGAGCCCTAACCCTAACACTAACCCTAACCCTAACCCTAACCCATACCCTACGCCGTACCCGAAACCCTCCCCGAACCCGTACCCTAAGCCATACCCTAAGCCTAACCCTAAGCCTAACACTAACCCTAGGCTACCCTTTACTGCTTCTGCCTCCAATAGATTTCCTAAGCACTAGTGTTTTAAGCAACAGCTTAAAAAGAGAATCCTAATGTGATTTCTTTATAATGGGTGTGTTCCTTATCTTATCCTAGTGTCTAAACTCTTCTCCATGGCTGGACCCCCAAATAATATTCCTTACGTGCTAAGGGGTATCTAGAGAGTGGGATAGGTTTACTAACGACCCTAAACCTAATGCGTACCCTAAC
Source organism: Balaenoptera borealis (assembly GCF_965194805.1). Taxonomy (NCBI): domain Eukaryota; kingdom Metazoa; phylum Chordata; class Mammalia; order Artiodactyla; family Balaenopteridae; genus Balaenoptera; species Balaenoptera borealis. The sequence continues at coordinate 307,221 of NW_028123765.1, forward strand.
CCTAACCCCTACCCTAAACCTAACACGTACCCTAATCCTAACCGTACCCTAAACCGAGCCCTAACCCTAACACAAACCCTAACCCTAACCCTAACCCATAGCCTACGCCGTACCCGAAACCCTCCCCGAACCCGTACCCTAAGCCGTACCCTAAGCCTAACCCTAAGCCTAACCCTAACCCTAGGCTACCCTTGACTGCTTCTGCCTCCAATAGATTTCCTAAGCACTAGTGTTTTAAGGAACAGCTTAAAAAGAGAATCCTAAAGTGATTTCTTTATAATGGGTGTGTTCCTTATCTTATCCTAGCGTCTAAACTCTTCTCCATGGCTGGACCCCCAAATAATATTCCTTTACGTGCTAAGGGGTATCTAGAGAGTGGGATAGGTTTAACAACTACCCTAACCCTAACGCGTACCCTAAACCTAACCCCTACCCTAACCCTAACACGTACCCTAATCCTAACCCGTACCCTAAACCGAGCCCTAACCCTAACACTAACCCTAACCCTAACCCTAACCCATACCCTACGCCGTACCCGCACCCCTCCCCGAACCCGTACCCTAAGCCGTACCCTCAGCCGAACCCTAAGCCTAACCCTAACCCTAGGCTACCCTTGACTGCTTCTGCCTCCAATAGATTTCCTAAGCACTAGTGTTTTAAGGAACAGCTTAAAAAGAGAATCCTAATGTGATTTCTTTATAATGGGTGTGTTCCTTATCTTATCCTAGTGTCTAAACTCTTCTCCATGGCTGCACCCCCAAATAATATTGCCTTACGTGCTAAGGGGTATCTAGAGAGTGGGATAGGTTTAATAACTACCCTAACCCTAATGCGTACTCTAACCCTAACCCCTACCCTAACACTAACACGTACCCTAATCCTAACCCGTACCCTAAACCGAGCCCTAACCCTAACACTAACACTAACCCTAACCCTAACCCATACCCTACGCCGTACCCGAACCCCTCCCCAAACCCGTACCCTAAGCCGTACCCTAAGCCTAACCCTAAGCCTAACACTAACCCTAGGCTACCCTTGACTGCTTCTGCCTCCAATAGATTTCCTAAGCACTAGTGTTTTAAGCAACAGCTTAAAAAGAGAATCCTAATGTGATTTCTTTATAATGGGTGTGTTCCTTATCTTATCCTAGTGTCTAAACTCTTCTCCATGGCTGCACCCCCAAATAATATTCCCTTACGTGCTAAGGGGTATCTAGAGAGTGGGATAGGTTTAATAACTACCCTAACCCTAACACGTACCCTAACCCTAACCCCTACCCTAAACCTAACACGTACCCTAATCCTAACCTGTACCCTAAACCGAGCCCTAACCCTAACACTAACCCTAACCCTAACCCTAACCCATACCCTACGCCGTACCCGCACCCCTCCCCGAACCCGTACCCTAAGACATACCCTAAACCTAACCCTAAGCCTAACCCTAACCCTAGGCTACCCTTGACTGCTTCTGCCTCCCATTGATTTCCTAAGCAGTAGTGTTTTAAGGAACAGCTTAAAAAGAGAATCCTAATGTGATTTCTTTATAATGGGTGTGTTCCTTATCTTATCCTAGTGTCTAAACTCTTCTCCATGGCTGGACCCCCAAATAATATTACTTTACGTGCTAAGGGGGAGCTAGAGAGTGGGATAGGTTTACTAACTACCCTAGCCCTAACGCGTAACCTAACCCTAACCCCTACCCTAACCCTAACACGTACCCTAATCCTAACCCGTACCCTAAACCGAGCCCTAACCCTAACACTAACCCAAACCCTAACCCTAACCCATACCCTACGCCGTACACGAACACCTCCCCGAACCCATACCCCAAGCCGTACCCTAACCCTAACCCTAAGCCTAACCCTAACCCTAGGCTACCCTTGACTGCTTCTGCCTCCAATAGATTTCCTAAGCACTAGTGTTTTAAGCAACAGCTTAAAAAGAGAATCCTAATGTGATTTCTTTATAATGGGTGTGTTCCTTATCTTATCCTAGTGTCTAAACTCTTCTCCATGGCTGCACCCCCAAATAATATTGCCTTACGTGCTAAGGGGTATCTAGAGAGTGGGATAGGTTTAATAACTACCCTAACCCTAATGCGTACTCTAACCCTAACCCCTACCCTAACACTAACACGTACCCTAATCCTAACCCGTACCCTAAACCGAGCCCTAACCCTAACACTAACACTAACCCTAACCCTAACCCATACCCTACGCCGTACCTGAACCCCTCCCCAAACCCGTACCCTAAGCCGTACCCTAAGCCTAACCCTAAGCCTAACACTAACCCTAGGCTACCCTTGACTGCTTCTGCCTCCAATAGATTTCCTAAGCACTAGTGTTTTAAGCAACAGCTTAAAAAGAGAATCCTAATGTGATTTCTTTATAATGGGTGTGTTCCTTATCTTATCCTAGTGTCTAAACTCTTCTCCATGGCTGGACCCTCAAATAATATTCCTTTACGTGCTAAGGGGTATCTAGAGAGTGGGATAGGTTTAATAACTACCCTAACCCTAACGCGTACCCTAACCCTAACCCCTACCCTAACCCTAACACCTACCCTAATCCTAACCCGTACCCTAAACCGAGCCCTAACCCTAACACTAACCCTAACCCTAACCCTAACCCATACCCTACGCCGTACCCGCACCCCTCCCCGAACCCGTAACCTAAGCCGTACCCTAAGCCTAACCCTAAGCCTAAGCCTAACCCTAGGCTACCCTTGACTGCTTCTGCCTCCAATTGATTTCCTAAGCAGTAGTGTTTTAAGAAACAGCTTAAAAAGAGAATCCTAATGTGATTTCTTTATAATGGGTGTGTTCCTTATCTTATCCTAGTGTCTAAACTCTTCTCCATGGCTGGACCCCCAAATAATATTCCTTTACGTGCTAAGGGGGAGCTAGAGAGTGGGATAGGTTTAATAACTACCCTAGCCCTAACGCGTAACCTAACCCTAACCCCTACCCTAACCCTAACACGTACCCTAATCCTAACCCGTACCCTAAACCGAGCCCTAACCCTAACACTAACCCAAAACCTAACCCTAACCCATACCCTACACCGTACACGAACACCTCCCCGAACCCATACCCCAAGCCGTACCCTAACCCTAACCCTAAGCCTAACCCTAACCCTAGGCTACCCTTGACTGCTTCTGCCTCCAATTGATTTCCTAAGCACTAGTGTTTTAAGAACAGCTTAAAAAGAGAATCCTAAAGTGATTTCTTTATAATGGGTGTGTTCCTTATCTTATCCTAGTGTCTAAACTCTTCTCCATGGCTGGACCCCCAAATAATATTCCTTTACGTGCTAAGGGGTATCTAGAGAGTGGGATAGGTTTAATAACTACCCTAACCCTAACGCGTACCCTAACCCTAACCCCTACCCTAACCCTAACACGTACCCTAATCCTAACCCGTACCCTAAACCGAGCCCTAACCCTAACACTAACCCTAACCCTAACCCTAACCCATACCCTACGCCGTACCCGAAACCCTCCCCGAACCCGTACCCTAAGCCATACCCTAAGCCTAACCCTAAGCCTAACACTAACCCTAGGCTACCCTTTACTGCTTCTGCCTCCAATAGATTTCCTAAGCACTAGTGTTTTAAGCAACAGCTTAAAAAGAGAATCCTAATGTGATTTCTTTATAATGGGTGTGTTCCTTATCTTATCCTAGTGTCTAAACTCTTCTCCATGGCTGGACCCCCAAATAATATTCCTTACGTGCTAAGGGGTATCTAGAGAGTGGGATAGGTTTACTAACGACCCTAACCCTAATGCGTACCCTAACCCTAACCCCTACCCTAAACCTAACACGTACCCTAATCCTAACCGTACCCTAATCCGAGCCCTAACCCTAACACAAACCCTAACCCTAACCCTAACCCATACCCTACGCCATACCCGAAACCCTCCCCGAACCCGTACCCTAAGCCGTACCCTAAGCCTAACCCTAAGCCTAACCCTAACCCTAGGCTACCCTTGACTGCTTCTGCCTCCAATAGATTTCCTAAGCACTAGTGTTTTAAGGAACAGCTTAAAAAGAGAATCCTAAAGTGATTTCTTTATAATGGGTGTGTTCCTTATCTTATCCTAGCGTCTAAACTCTTCTCCATGGCTGGACCCCCAAATAATATTCCTTTACGTGCTAAGGGGTATCTAGAGAGTGGGATAGGTTTAACAACTACCCTAACCCTAACGCGTACCCTAAACCTAACCCCTACCCTAACCCTAACACGTACCCTAATCCTAACCCGTACCCTAAACCGAGCCCTAACCCTAACACTAACCCTAACCCTAACCCTAACCCATACCCTACGCCGTACCCGCACCCCTCCCCGAACCCGTACCCTAAGCCGTACCCTCAGCCGAACCCTAAGCCTAACCCTAACCCTAGGCTACCCTTGACTGCTTCTGCCTCCAATAGATTTCCTAAGCACTAGTGTTTTAAGGAACAGCTTAAAAAGAGAATCCTAATGTGATTTCTTTATAATGGGTGTGTTCCTTATCTTATCCTAGTGTCTAAACTCTTCTCCATGGCTGCACCCCCAAATAATATTGCCTTACGTGCTAAGGGGTATCTAGAGAGTGGGATAGGTTTAATAACTACCCTAACCCTAATGCGTACTCTAACCCTAACCCCTACCCTAACACTAACACGTACCCTAATCCTAACCCGTACCCTAAACCGAGCCCTAACCCTAACACTAACACTAACCCTAACCCTAACCCATACCCTACGCCGTACCCGAACCCCTCCCCAAACCCGTACCCTAAGCCGTACCCTAAGCCTAACCCTAAGCCTAACACTAACCCTAGGCTACCCTTGACTGCTTCTGCCTCCAATAGATTTCCTAAGCACTAGTGTTTTAAGCAACAGCTTAAAAAGAGAATCCTAATGTGATTTCTTTATAATGGGTGTGTTCCTTATCTTATCCTAGTGTCTAAACTCTTCTCCATGGCTGCACCCCCAAATAATATTCCCTTACGTGCTAAGGGGTATCTAGAGAGTGGGATAGGTTTAATAACTACCCTAACCCTAACACGTACCCTAACCCTAACCCCTACCCTAAACCTAACACGTACCCTAATCCTAACCTGTACCCTAAACCGAGCCCTAACCCTAACACTAACCCTAACCCTAACCCTAACCCATACCCTACGCCGTACCCGCACCCCTCCCCGAACCCGTACCCTAAGACATACCCTAAACCTAACCCTAAGCCTAACCCTAACCCTAGGCTACCCTTGACTGCTTCTGCCTCCCATTGATTTCCTAAGCAGTAGTGTTTTAAGGAACAGCTTAAAAAGAGAATCCTAATGTGATTTCTTTATAATGGGTGTGTTCCTTATCTTATCCTAGTGTCTAAACTCTTCTCCATGGCTGGACCCCCAAATAATATTCCTTTACGTGCTAAGGGTTATCTAGAGAGTGGGATAGGTTTAATAACTACCCTAACCCTAATGCGTACCCTAACCCTAACCCCTACCCTAACCCTAACACGTACCCTAATCCTAACCCGTACCCTAAACCGAGCCCTAACCCTAACCCTAACCCTAACCCATACCCTACGCCGTACCCGAAACCCTCCCCGAACCCGTACCCTAAGCCGTACCCTAAGCCTAACCCTAAGCCTAACCTTACCCTAGGCTACCCTTGAATGCTTCTGCCTCCAATAGATTTCCTAAGCACTAGTGTTTTAAGGAACAGCTTAAAAAGAGAATCCTAATGTGATTTCTTTATAATGGGTGTGTTCCTTATCTTATCCTAGTGTCTAAACTCTTCTCCATGGCTGCACCCCCAAATAATATTGCCTTACGTGCTAAGGGGTATCTAGAGAGTGGGATAGGTTTAATAACTACCCTAACACTAATGCGTACTCTAACCCTAACCCCTACCCTAACACTAACACGTACCCTAATCCTAACCCGTACCCTAAACCGAGCCCTAACCCTAACACTAACACTAACCCTAACCCTAACCCATACCCTACGCCGTACCTGAACCCCTCCCCAAACCCGTACCCTAAGCCGTACCCTAAGCCTAACCCTAAGCCTAACACTAACCCTACGCTACCCTTGACTGCTTCTGCCTCCAATAGATTTCCTAAGCACTAGTGTTTTAAGCAACAGCTTAAAAAGAGAATCCTAATGTGATTTCTTTATAATGGGTGTGTTCCTTATCTTATCCTAGTGTCTAAATTCTTCTCCATTGCTGGAACCCCAAATAATATTCCTTTACGTGCTAAGGGGTATCTAGAGAGTGGGATAGGTTTACTAACTACCCTAACCCTAACGCGTACCCTAACCCTAACCCCTACCCTAAACCTAACACGTACCCTAATCCTAACCGTACCCTAAACCGAGCCCTAACCCTAACACTAACCCTAACCCTAACCCTAACCCATACCCTACGCCGTACCCGAAACCCTCCCCGAACCCGTACCCTAAGCCGTACCCTAAGCCTAACCCTAAGCCTAACCCTAACCCTAGGCTACCCTTGACTGCTTCTGCCTCTTATAGATTTCCTAAGCACTAGTGTTTTAAGGAACAGCTTAAAAAGAGAATCCTAATGTGATTTCTTTATAATGGGTGTGTTCCTTATCTTATCCTAGTGTTTAAACTCTTCTCCATGGCTGGGCCCTCAAATAATATTCCTTTACGTGCTAAGGGGTATCTAGAGAGTGGGATAGGTTTAATAACTACCCTAACCCTAACGCGTACCCTAACCCTAACCCCTACCCTAACCCTAACACGTACCCTAATCCTAACCCGTACCCTAAACCGAGCCCTAACCCTAACACTAACCCTAACCCTAACCCTAACCCATACCCTACGCCGTACCCGCACCCCTCCCCGAACCCGTAACCTAAGCCGTACCCTAAGCCTAACCCTAAGCCTAACCCTAACCCTAGGCTACCCTTGACTGCTTCTGCCTCCAATAGATTTCCTAAGCACTACTGTTTTAAGGAACAGCTTAAAAAGAGAATCCTAATGTGATTTCTTTATAATGGGTGTGTTCCTTATCTTATCCTAGTGTCTAAACTCTTCTCCATGGCTGCACCCCCAAATAATATTGCCTTACGTGCTAAGGGGTATCTAGAGAGTGGGATAGGTTTAATAACTACCCTAACCCTAATGCGTACTCTAACCCTAACCCCTACCCTAACACTAACACGTACCCTAATCCTAACCCGTACCCTAAACCGAGCCCTAACCCTAACACTAACACTAACCCTAACCCTAACCCATACCCTACGCCGTACCTGAACCCCTCCCCAAACCCATACCCTAAGCCGTACCCTAAGCCTAACCCTAAGCCTAACACTAACCCTAGGCTACCCTTGACTGCTTCTGCCTCCAATAGATTTCCTAAGCACTAGTGTTTTAAGCAACAGCTTAAAAAGAGAATCCTAATGTGATTTCTTTATAATGGGTGTGTTCCTTATCTTATCCTAGTGTCTAAACTCTTCTCCATGGATGGACCCTCAAATAATATTCCTTTACGCGCTAAGGGGTATCTAGAGAGTGGGATAGGTTTAATAACTACCCTAACCCTAACGCGTACCCTAACCCTAACCCCTACCCTAACCCTAACACGTACCCTAATCCTAACCCGTACCCTAAACCGAGCCCTAACCCTAACACTAACCCTAACCCTAACCCTAACCCATACCCTACGCCGTACCCGCACCCCTCCCCGAACCCGTAACCTAAGCCGTACCCTAAGCCTAACCCTAAGCCTAACCCTAACCCTAGGCTACCCTTGACTGCTTCTGCCTCCAATAGATTTCCTAAGCACTAGTGTTTTAAGGAACAGCTTAAAAAGAGAATCCTAAAGTGATTTCTTTATAATGGGTGTGTTCCTTATCTTATCCTAGTGTCTAAACTCTTCTCCATGGCTGCACCCCCAAATAATATTCCCTTACGTGCTAAGGGGTATCTAGAGAGTGGGATAGGTTTAATAACTACCCTAACCCTAACGCGTACCCTAACCCTAACCCCTACCCTAACCCTAACACGTACCCTAATCCTAACCTGTACCCTAAACCGAGCCCTAACCCTAACACTAACCCTAACCCTAACCCTAACCCATACCCTACGCCGTACCCGCACCCCTCCCCGAACCCGTACCCTAAGCCATACCCTAAACCTAACACTAAGCCTAACCCTAACCCTAGGCTACCCTTGACTGCTTCTGCCTCCAATTGATTTCCTAAGCAGTAGTGTTTTAAGGAACAGCTTAAAAAGAGAATCCTAATGTGATTTCTTTATAATGGGTGTGTTCCTTATCTTATCCTAGTGTCTAAACTCTTCTCCATGGCTGGACCCCCAAATAATATTCCTTTACGTGCTAAGGGGGAGCTAGAGAGTGGGATAGGTTTAATAACTACCCTAGCCCTAACGCGTAACCTAACCCTAACCCCTACCCTAACCCTAACACGTACCCTAATCCTAACCCGTACCCTAAACCGAGCCCTAACCCTAACACTAACCCAAACCCTAACCCTAACCCATACCCTACGCCGTACACGAACACCTCCCCAAACCCATACCCCAAGCCGTACCCTAACCCTAACCCTAAGCCTAACCCTAACCCTAGGCTACCCTTGACTGCTTCTGCCTCCAATTGATTTCCTAAGCACTAGTGTTTTAAGAACAGCTTAAAAAGAGAATCCTAAAGTGATTTCTTTATAATGGGTGTGTTCCTTATCTTATCCTAGTGTCTAAACTCTTCTCCATGGCTGGACCCCCAAATAATATTCCTTTACGTGCTAAGGGGTATCTAGAGAGTGGGATAGGTTTAATAACTACCCTAACCCTAACGCGTACCCTAACCCTAACCCCTACCCTAACCCTAACACGTACCCTAATCCTAACCCGTACCCTAAACCGAGCCCTAACCCTAACACTAACCCTAACCCTAACCCTAACCCATACCCTACGCCGTACCCGAAACCCTCCCCGAACCCGTACCCTAAGCCATACCCTAAGCCTAACCCTAAGCCTAACACTAACCCTAGGCTACCCTTGACTGCTTCTGCCTCCAATTGATTTCCTAAGCAGTAGTGTTTTAAGGAACAGCTTAAAAAGAGAATCCTAATGTGATTTCTTTATAATGGGTGTGTTCCTTATCTTATCCTAGTGTCTAAACTCTTCTCCATGGCTGGACCCCCAAATAATATTCCTTTACGTGCTAAGGGGTATCTAGAGAGTGGGATAGGTTTACTAACGACCCTAACCCTAATGCGTACCCTAACCCTAACCCCTACCCTAAACCTAACACGTACCCTAATCCTAACCGTACCCTAAACCGAGCCCTAACCCTAACACAAACACTAACCCTAACCCTAACACATACCCTACGCCGTACCCGAAACCCTCCCCGAACCCGTACCCTAAGCCGTACCCTAAGCCTAACCCTAAGCCTAACCCTAACCCTAGGCTACCCTTGACTGCTTCTGCCTCCAATAGATTTCCTAAGCACTAGTGTTTTAAGGAACAGCTTAAAAAGAGAATCCTAAAGTGATTTCTTTATAATGGGTGTGTTCCTTATCTTATCCTAGCGTCTAAACTCTTCTCCATGGCTGGACCCCCAAATAATATTCCTTTACGTGCTAAGGGGTATCTAGAGAGTGGGATAGGTTTAACAACTACCCTAACCCTAACGCGTACCCTAAACCTAACCCCTACCCTAACCCTAACACGTACCCTAAACCTAACCCGTACCCTAAACCGAGCCCTAACCCTAACACTAACCCTAACCCTAACCCTAACCCATACCCTACGCCGTACCCGCACCCCTCCCCGAACCCGTACCCTAAGCCGTACCCTCAGCCGAACCCTAAGCCTAACCCTAACCCTAGGCTACCCTTGACTGCTTCTGCCTCCAATAGATTTCCTAAGCACTAGTGTTTTAAGGAACAGCTTAAAAAGAGAATCCTAATGTGATTTCTTTATAATGGGTGTGTTCCTTATCTTATCCTAGTGTCTAAACTCTTCTCCATGGCTGCACCCCGAAATAATATTGCCTTACGTGCTAAGGGGTATCTAGAGAGTGGGATAGGTTTAATAACTACCCTAACCCTAATGCGTACTCTAACCCTAACTCCTACCCTAACACTAACACGTACCCTAATCCTAACCCGTACCCTAAACCGAGCCCTAACCCTAACACTAACACTAACCCTAACCCTAACCCATACCCTACGCAGTACCCGAACCCCTCCCCAAACCCGTACCCTAAGCCGTACCCTAAGCCTAACCCTAAGCCTAACACTAACCCTAGGCTACCCTTGACTGCTTCTGCCTCCAATAGATTTCCTAAGCACTAGTGTTTTAAGCAACAGCTTAAAAAGAGAATCCTAATGTGATTTCTTTATAATGGGTGTGTTCCTTATCTTATCCTAGTGTCTAAACTCTTCTCCATGGCTGCACCCCCAAATAATATTCCCTTACGTGCTAAGGGGTATCTAGAGAGTGGGATAGGTTTAATAACTACCCTAACCCTAACACGTACCCTAACCCTAACCCCTACCCTAAACCTAACACGTACCCTAATCCTAACCTGTACCCTAAACCGAGCCCTAACCCTAACACTAACCCTAACCCTAACCCTAACCCATACCCTACGCCGTACCCGCACCCCTCCCCGAACCCGTACCCTAAGACATACCCTAAACCTAACCCTAAGCCTAACCCTAACCCTAGGCTACCCTTGACTGCTTCTGCCTCCAATTGATTTCCTAAGCAGTAGTGTTTTAAGGAACAGCTTAAAAAGAGAATCCTAATGTGATTTCTTTATAATGGGTGTGTTCCTTATCTTATCCTAGTGTCTAAACTCTTCTCCATGGCTGGACCCCCAAATAATATTCCTTTACGTGCTAAGGGGGAGCTAGAGAGTGGGATAGGTTTACTAACTACCCTAGCCCTAACGCGTAACCTAACCCTAACCCCTACCCTAACCCTAACACGTACCCTAATCCTAACCCGTACCCTAAACCGAGCCCTAACCCTAACACTAACCCAAACCCTAACCCTAACCCATACCCTACGCCGTACACGAACACCTCCCCGAACCCATACCCCAAGCCGTACCCTAACCCTAACCCTAAGCCTAACCCTAACCCTAGGCTACCCTTGACTGCTTCTGCCTCCAATAGATTTCCTAAGCACTAGTGTTTTAAGCAACAGCTTAAAAAGAGAATCCTAATGTGATTTCTTTATAATGGGTGTGTTCCTTATCTTATCCTAGTGTCTAAACTCTTCTCCATGGCTGGACCCCCAAATAATATTCCTTTACGTGCTAAGGGGTATCTAGAGAGTGGGATAGGTTTAATAACTACCCTAACCCTAATGCGTACCCTAACCCTAACCCCTACCCTAACCCTAACACGTACCCTAATCCTAACCCGTACCCTAAACCGAGCACTAACCCTAACCCTAACCCTAACCCATACCCTACGCCGTACCCGAAACCCTCCCCGAACCCGTACCCTAAGCCGTACCCTAAGCCTAACCCTAAGCCTAACCTTACCCTATGCTACCCTTGACTGCTTCTGCCTCCAATAGATTTCCTAAGCACTAGTGTTTTAAGCAACAGCTTAAAAAGAGAATCCTAATGTGATTTCTGTATAATGGGTGTGTTCCTTATCTTATCCTAGTGTCTAAACTCTTCTCCATGGCTGGACCCTCAAATAATATTCCTTTACGTGCTAAGGGGTATCTAGAGAGTGGGATAGGTTTAATAACTACCCTAACCCTAACGCGTACCCTAACCCTAACCCCTACCCTAACCCTAACACCTACCCTAATCCTAACCCGTACCCTAAACCGAGCCCTAACCCTAACACTAACCCTAACCCTAACCCTAACCCATACCCTACGCCGTACCCGCACCCCTCCCCGAACCCGTAACCTAAGCCGTACCCTAAGCCTAACCCTAAGCCTAACCCTAACCCTAGGCTACCCTTGACTGCTTCTGCCTCCAATTGATTTCCTAAGCAGTAGTGTTTTAAGAAACAGCTTAAAAAGAGAATCCTAATGTGATTTCTTTATAATGGGTGTGTTCCTTATCTTATCCTAGTGTCTAAACTCTTCTCCATGGCTGGACCCCCAAATAATATTCCTTTACGTGCTAAGGGGGAGCTAGAGAGTGGGATAGGTTTAATAACTACCCTAGCCCTAACGCGTAACCTAACCCTAACCCCTACCCTAACCCTAACACGTACCCTAATCCTAACCCGTACCCTAAACCGAGCCCTAACCCTAACACTAACCCAAACCCTAACCCTAACCCATACCCTACGCCGTACACGAACACCTCCCCGAACCCATACCCCAAGCCGTACCCTAACCCTAACCCTAAGCCTAACCCTAACCCTAGGCTACCCTTGACTGCTTCTGCCTCCAATTGATTTCCTAAGCACTAGTGTTTTAAGAACAGCTTAAAAAGAGAATCCTAAAGTGATTTCTTTATAATGGGTGTGTTCCTTATCTTATCCTAGTGTCTAAACTCTTCTCCATGGCTGGACCCCCAAATAATATTCCTTTACGTGCTAAGGGGTATCTAGAGAGTGGGATAGGTTTAATAACTACCCTAACCCTAACGCGTACCCTAACCCTAACCCCTACCCTAACCCTAACACGTACCCTAATCCTAACCCGTACCCTAAACCGAGCCCTAACCCTAACACTAACCCTAACCCTAACCCTAACCCATACCCTACGCCGTACCCGAAACCCTCCCCGAACCCGTACCCTAAGCCATACCCTAAGCCTAACCCTAAGCCTAACACTAACCCTAGGCTACCCTTTACTGCTTCTGCCTCCAATAGATTTCCTAAGCACTAGTGTTTTAAGCAACAGCTTAAAAAGAGAATCCTAATGTGATTTCTTTATAATGGGTGTGTTCCTTATCTTATCCTAGTGTCTAAACTCTTCTCCATGGCTGGACCCCCAAATAATATTCCTTACGTGCTAAGGGGTATCTAGAGAGTGGGATAGGTTTACTAACGACCCTAACCCTAATGCGTACCCTAACCCTAACCCCTACCCTAAACCTAACACGTACCCTAATCCTAACCGTACCCTAAACCGAGCCCTAACCCTAACACAAACCCTAACCCTAACCCTAACCCATAGCCTACGCCGTACCCGAAACCCTCCCCGAACCCGTACCCTAAGCCGTACCCTAAGCCTAACCCTAAGCCTAACCCTAACCCTAGGCTACCCTTGACTGCTTCTGCCTCCAATAGATTTCCTAAGCACTAGTGTTTTAAGGAACAGCTTAAAAAGAGAATCCTAAAGTGATTTCTTTATAATGGGTGTGTTCCTTATCTTATCCTAGCGTCTAAACTCTTCTCCATGGCTGGACCCCCAAATAATATTCCTTTACGTGCTAAGGGGTATCTAGAGAGTGGGATAGGTTTAACAACTACCCTAACCCTAACGCGTACCCTAAACCTAACCCCTACCCTAACCCTAACACGTACCCTAATCCTAACCCGTACCCTAAACCGAGCCCTAACCCTAACACTAACCCTAACCCTAACCCTAACCCATACCCTACGCCGTACCCGCACCCCTCCCCGAACCCGTACCCTAAGCCGTACCCTCAGCCGAACCCTAAGCCTAACCCTAACCCTAGGCTACCCTTGACTGCTTCTGCCTCCAATAGATTTCCTAAGCACTAGTGTTTTAAGGAACAGCTTAAAAAGAGAATCCTAATGTGATTTCTTTATAATGGGTGTGTTCCTTATCTTATCCTAGTGTCTAAACTCTTCTCCATGGCTGCACCCCCAAATAATATTGCCTTACGTGCTAAGGGGTATCTAGAGAGTGGGATAGGTTTAATAACTACCCTAACCCTAATGCGTACTCTAACCCTAACCCCTACCCTAACACTAACACGTACCCTAATCCTAACCCGTACCCTAAACCGAGCCCTAACCCTAACACTAACACTAACCCTAACCCTAACCCATACCCTACGCCGTACCCGAACCCCTCCCCAAACCCGTACCCTAAGCCGTACCCTAAGCCTAACCCTAAGCCTAACACTAACCCTAGGCTACCCTTGACTGCTTCTGCCTCCAATAGATTTCCTAAGCACTAGTGTTTTAAGCAACAGCTTAAAAAGAGAATCCTAATGTGATTTCTTTATAATGGGTGTGTTCCTTATCTTATCCTAGTGTCTAAACTCTTCTCCATGGCTGCACCCCCAAATAATATTCCCTTACGTGCTAAGGGGTATCTAGAGAGTGGGATAGGTTTAATAACTACCCTAACCCTAACACGTACCCTAACCCTAACCCCTACCCTAAACCTAACACGTACCCTAATCCTAACCTGTACCCTAAACCGAGCCCTAACCCTAACACTAACCCTAACCCTAACCCTAACCCATACCCTACGCCGTACCCGCACCCCTCCCCGAACCCGTACCCTAAGACATACCCTAAACCTAACCCTAAGCCTAACCCTAACCCTAGGCTACCCTTGACTGCTTCTGCCTCCCATTGATTTCCTAAGCAGTAGTGTTTTAAGGAACAGCTTAAAAAGAGAATCCTAATGTGATTTCTTTATAATGGGTGTGTTCCTTATCTTATCCTAGTGTCTAAACTCTTCTCCATGGCTGGACCCCCAAATAATATTACTTTACGTGCTAAGGGGGAGCTAGAGAGTGGGATAGGTTTACTAACTACCCTAGCCCTAACGCGTAACCTAACCCTAACCCCTACCCTAACCCTAACACGTACCCTAATCCTAACCCGTACCCTAAACCGAGCCCTAACCCTAACACTAACCCAAACCCTAACCCTAACCCATACCCTACGCCGTACACGAACACCTCCCCGAACCCATACCCCAAGCCGTACCCTAACCCTAACCCTAAGCCTAACCCTAACCCTAGGCTACCCTTGACTGCTTCTGCCTCCAATAGATTTCCTAAGCACTAGTGTTTTAAGCAACAGCTTAAAAAGAGAATCCTAATGTGATTTCTTTATAATGGGTGTGTTCCTTATCTTATCCTAGTGTCTAAACTCTTCTCCATGGCTGCACCCCCAAATAATATTGCCTTACGTGCTAAGGGGTATCTAGAGAGTGGGATAGGTTTAATAACTACCCTAACCCTAATGCGTACTCTAACCCTAACCCCTACCCTAACACTAACACGTACCCTAATCCTAACCCGTACCCTAAACCGAGCCCTAACCCTAACACTAACACTAACCCTAACCCTAACCCATACCCTACGCCGTACCTGAACCCCTCCCCAAACCCGTACCCTAAGCCGTACCCTAAGCCTAACCCTAAGCCTAACACTAACCCTAGGCTACCCTTGACTGCTTCTGCCTCCAATAGATTTCCTAAGCACTAGTGTTTTAAGCAACAGCTTAAAAAGAGAATCCTAATGTGATTTCTTTATAATGGGTGTGTTCCTTATCTTATCCTAGTGTCTAAACTCTTCTCCATGGCTGGACCCTCAAATAATATTCCTTTACGTGCTAAGGGGTATCTAGAGAGTGGGATAGGTTTAATAACT
This sequence comes from Balaenoptera borealis, assembly GCF_965194805.1. Classification (NCBI taxonomy): domain Eukaryota; kingdom Metazoa; phylum Chordata; class Mammalia; order Artiodactyla; family Balaenopteridae; genus Balaenoptera; species Balaenoptera borealis. The sequence continues at coordinate 322,773 of NW_028123765.1, forward strand.
ACCCTAACCCTAACGCGTACCCTAACCCTAACCCCTACCCTAACCCTAACACCTACCCTAATCCTAACCCGTACCCTAAACCGAGCCCTAACCCTAACACTAACCCTAACCCTAACCCTAACCCATACCCTACGCCGTACCCGCACCCCTCCCCGAACCCGTAACCTAAGCCGTACCCTAAGCCTAACCCTAAGCCTAACCCTAACCCTAGGCTACCCTTGACTGCTTCTGCCTCCAATTGATTTCCTAAGCAGTAGTGTTTTAAGAAACAGCTTAAAAAGAGAATCCTAATGTGATTTCTTTATAATGGGTGTGTTCCTTATCTTATCCTAGTGTCTAAACTCTTCTCCATGGCTGGACCCCCAAATAATATTCCTTTACGTGCTAAGGGGGAGCTAGAGAGTGGGATAGGTTTAATAACTACCCTAGCCCTAACGCGTAACCTAACCCTAACCCCTACCCTAACCCTAACACGTACCCTAATCCTAACCCGTACCCTAAACCGAGCCCTAACCCTAACACTAACCCAAAACCTAACCCTAACCCATACCCTACGCCGTACACGAACACCTCCCCGAACCCATACCCCAAGCCGTACCCTAACCCTAACCCTAAGCCTAACCCTAACCCTAGGCTACCCTTGACTGCTTCTGCCTCCAATTGATTTCCTAAGCACTAGTGTTTTAAGAACAGCTTAAAAAGAGAATCCTAAAGTGATTTCTTTATAATGGGTGTGTTCCTTATCTTATCCTAGTGTCTAAACTCTTCTCCATGGCTGGACCCCCAAATAATATTCCTTTACGTGCTAAGGGGTATCTAGAGAGTGGGATAGGTTTAATAACTACCCTAACCCTAACGCGTACCCTAACCCTAACCCCTACCCTAACCCTAACACGTACCCTAATCCTAACCCGTACCCTAAACCGAGCCCTAACCCTAACACTAACCCTAACCCTAACCCTAACCCATACCCTACGCCGTACCCGAAACCCTCCCCGAACCCGTACCCTAAGCCATACCCTAAGCCTAACCCTAAGCCTAACACTAACCCTAGGCTACCCTTTACTGCTTCTGCCTCCAATAGATTTCCTAAGCACTAGTGTTTTAAGCAACAGCTTAAAAAGAGAATCCTAATGTGATTTCTTTATAATGGGTGTGTTCCTTATCTTATCCTAGTGTCTAAACTCTTCTCCATGGCTGGACCCCCAAATAATATTCCTTACGTGCTAAGGGGTATCTAGAGAGTGGGATAGGTTTACTAACGACCCTAACCCTAATGCGTACCCTAACCCTAACCCCTACCCTAAACCTAACACGTACCCTAATCCTAACCGTACCCTAAACCGAGCCCTAACCCTAACACAAACCCTAACCCTAACCCTAACCCATACCCTACGCCATACCCGAAACCCTCCCCGAACCCGTACCCTAAGCCGTACCCTAAGCCTAACCCTAAGCCTAACCCTAACCCTAGGCTACCCTTGACTGCTTCTGCCTCCAATAGATTTCCTAAGCACTAGTGTTTTAAGGAACAGCTTAAAAAGAGAATCCTAAAGTGATTTCTTTATAATGGGTGTGTTCCTTATCTTATCCTAGCGTCTAAACTCTTCTCCATGGCTGGACCCCCAAATAATATTCCTTTACGTGCTAAGGGGTATCTAGAGAGTGGGATAGGTTTAACAACTACCCTAACCCTAACGCGTACCCTAAACCTAACCCCTACCCTAACCCTAACACGTACCCTAATCCTAACCCGTACCCTAAACCGAGCCCTAACCCTAACACTAACCCTAACCCTAACCCTAACCCATACCCTACGCCGTACCCGCACCCCTCCCCGAACCCGTACCCTAAGCCGTACCCTCAGCCGAACCCTAAGCCTAACCCTAACCCTAGGCTACCCTTGACTGCTTCTGCCTCCAATAGATTTCCTAAGCACTAGTGTTTTAAGGAACAGCTTAAAAAGAGAATCCTAATGTGATTTCTTTATAATGGGTGTGTTCCTTATCTTATCCTAGTGTCTAAACTCTTCTCCATGGCTGCACCCCCAAATAATATTGCCTTACGTGCTAAGGGGTATCTAGAGAGTGGGATAGGTTTAATAACTACCCTAACCCTAATGCGTACTCTAACCCTAACCCCTACCCTAACACTAACACGTACCCTAATCCTAACCCGTACCCTAAACCGAGCCCTAACCCTAACACTAACACTAACCCTAAACCTAACCCATACCCTACGCCGTACCCGAACCCCTCCCCAAACCCGTACCCTAAGCCGTACCCTAAGCCTAACCCTAAGCCTAACACTAACCCTAGGCTACCCTTGACTGCTTCTGCCTCCAATAGATTTCCTAAGCACTAGTGTTTTAAGCAACAGCTTAAAAAGAGAATCCTAATGTGATTTCTTTATAATGGGTGTGTTCCTTATCTTATCCTAGTGTCTAAACTCTTCTCCATGGCTGCACCCCCAAATAATATTCCCTTACGTGCTAAGGGGTATCTAGAGAGTGGGATAGGTTTAATAACTACCCTAACCCTAACACGTACCCTAACCCTAACCCCTACCCTAAACCTAACACGTACCCTAATCCTAACCTGTACCCTAAACCGAGCCCTAACCCTAACACTAACCCTAACCCTAACCCTAACCCATACCCTACGCCGTACCCGCACCCCTCCCCGAACCCGTACCCTAAGACATACCCTAAACCTAACCCTAAGCCTAACCCTAACCCTAGGCTACCCTTGACTGCTTCTGCCTCCCATTGATTTCCTAAGCAGTAGTGTTTTAAGGAACAGCTTAAAAAGAGAATCCTAATGTGATTTCTTTATAATGGGTGTGTTCCTTATCTTATCCTAGTGTCTAAACTCTTCTCCATGGCTGGACCCCCAAATAATATTCCTTTACGTGCTAAGGGTTATCTAGAGAGTGGGATAGGTTTAATAACTACCCTAACCCTAATGCGTACCCTAACCCTAACCCCTACCCTAACCCTAACACGTACCCTAATCCTAACCCGTACCCTAAACCGAGCCCTAACCCTAACCCTAACCCTAACCCATACCCTACGCCGTACCCGAAACCCTCCCCGAACCCGTACCCTAAGCCGTACCCTAAGCCTAACCCTAAGCCTAACCTTACCCTAGGCTACCCTTGAATGCTTCTGCCTCCAATAGATTTCCTAAGCACTAGTGTTTTAAGGAACAGCTTAAAAAGAGAATCCTAATGTGATTTCTTTATAATGGGTGTGTTCCTTATCTTATCCTAGTGTCTAAACTCTTCTCCATGGCTGCACCCCCAAATAATATTGCCTTACGTGCTAAGGGGTATCTAGAGAGTGGGATAGGTTTAATAACTACCCTAACACTAATGCGTACTCTAACCCTAACCCCTACCCTAACACTAACACGTACCCTAATCCTAACCCGTACCCTAAACCGAGCCCTAACCCTAACACTAACACTAACCCTAACCCTAACCCATACCCTACGCCGTACCTGAACCCCTCCCCAAACCCGTACCCTAAGCCGTACCCTAAGCCTAACCCTAAGCCTAACACTAACCCTACGCTACCCTTGACTGCTTCTGCCTCCAATAGATTTCCTAAGCACTAGTGTTTTAAGCAACAGCTTAAAAAGAGAATCCTAATGTGATTTCTTTATAATGGGTGTGTTCCTTATCTTATCCTAGTGTCTAAATTCTTCTCCATTGCTGGAACCCCAAATAATATTCCTTTACGTGCTAAGGGGTATCTAGAGAGTGGGATAGGTTTACTAACTACCCTAACCCTAACGCGTACCCTAACCCTAACCCCTACCCTAAACCTAACACGTACCCTAATCCTAACCGTACCCTAAACCGAGCCCTAACCCTAACACTAACCCTAACCCTAACCCTAACCCATACCCTACGCCGTACCCGAAACCCTCCCCGAACCCGTACCCTAAGCCGTACCCTAAGCCTAACCCTAAGCCTAACCCTAACCCTAGGCTACCCTTGACTGCTTCTGCCTCTTATAGATTTCCTAAGCACTAGTGTTTTAAGGAACAGCTTAAAAAGAGAATCCTAATGTGATTTCTTTATAATGGGTGTGTTCCTTATCTTATCCTAGTGTTTAAACTCTTCTCCATGGCTGGGCCCTCAAATAATATTCCTTTACGTGCTAAGGGGTATCTAGAGAGTGGGATAGGTTTAATAACTACCCTAACCCTAACGCGTACCCTAACCCTAACCCCTACCCTAACCCTAACACGTACCCTAATCCTAACCCGTACCCTAAACCGAGCCCTAACCCTAACACTAACCCTAACCCTAACCCTAACCCATACCCTACGCCGTACCCGCACCCCTCCCCGAACCCGTAACCTAAGCCGTACCCTAAGCCTAACCCTAAGCCTAACCCTAACCCTAGGCTACCCTTGACTGCTTCTGCCTCCAATAGATTTCCTAAGCACTACTGTTTTAAGGAACAGCTTAAAAAGAGAATCCTAATGTGATTTCTTTATAATGGGTGTGTTCCTTATCTTATCCTAGTGTCTAAACTCTTCTCCATGGCTGCACCCCCAAATAATATTGCCTTACGTGCTAAGGGGTATCTAGAGAGTGGGATAGGTTTAATAACTACCCTAACCCTAATGCGTACTCTAACCCTAACCCCTACCCTAACACTAACACGTACCCTAATCCTAACCCGTACCCTAAACCGAGCCCTAACCCTAACACTAACACTAACCCTAACCCTAACCCATACCCTACGCCGTACCTGAACCCCTCCCCAAACCCATACCCTAAGCCGTACCCTAAGCCTAACCCTAAGCCTAACACTAACCCTAGGCTACCCTTGACTGCTTCTGCCTCCAATAGATTTCCTAAGCACTAGTGTTTTAAGCAACAGCTTAAAAAGAGAATCCTAATGTGATTTCTTTATAATGGGTGTGTTCCTTATCTTATCCTAGTGTCTAAACTCTTCTCCATGGCTGGACCCTCAAATAATATTCCTTTACGCGCTAAGGGGTATCTAGAGAGTGGGATAGGTTTAATAACTACCCTAACCCTAACGCGTACCCTAACCCTAACCCCTACCCTAACCCTAACACGTACCCTAATCCTAACCCGTACCCTAAACCGAGCCCTAACCCTAACACTAACCCTAACCCTAACCCTAACCCATACCCTACGCCGTACCCGCACCCCTCCCCGAACCCGTAACCTAAGCCGTACCCTAAGCCTAACCCTAAGCCTAACCCTAACCCTAGGCTACCCTTGACTGCTTCTGCCTCCAATAGATTTCCTAAGCACTAGTGTTTTAAGGAACAGCTTAAAAAGAGAATCCTAAAGTGATTTCTTTATAATGGGTGTGTTCCTTATCTTATCCTAGTGTCTAAACTCTTCTCCATGGCTGCACCCCCAAATAATATTCCCTTACGTGCTAAGGGGTATCTAGAGAGTGGGATAGGTTTACTAACTACCCTAACCCTAACGCATACCCTAACCCTAACCCCTACCCTAAACCTAACACGTACCCTAATCCTAACCCGTACCCTAAACCGAGCCCTAACCCTAACACTAACCCTAACCCTAACCCTAACCCATACCCTACGCCGTACCCACACCCCTCCCCGAACCCGTACCCTAAGCCGTACCCTAAGCCTAACCCTAAGCCTAACCCTAACCCTAGGCTACCCTTGACTGCTTCTGCCTCCAATAGATTTCCTAAGCACTAGTGTTTTAAGGAACAGCTTAAAAAGAGAATCCTAATGTGATTTCTTTATAATGGGTGTGTTCCTTATCTTATCCTAGTGTCTAAACTCTTCTCCATGGATGGACCCCCAAATAATATTCCTTTACGTGCTAAGGGGTATCTAGAGAGTGGGATAGGTTTACTAACGACCCTAACCCTAATGCGTACCCTAACCCTAACCCCTACCCTAAACCTAACACGTACCCTAATCCTAACCGTACCCTAAACCGAGCCCTAACCCTAACACAAACCCTAACCCTAACCCTAACCCATACCCTACGCCGTACCCGAAACCCTCCCCGAACCCGTAACCTAAGCCGTACCCTAAGCCTAACCCTAAGCCTAACCCTAACCCTAGGCTACCCTTGACTGCTTCTGCCTCCAATAGATTTCCTAAGCACTAGTGTTTTAAGGAACAGCTGAAAAAGAGAATCCTAATGTGATTTCTTTATAATGGGTGTGTTCCTTATCTTATCCTAGTGTCTAAACTCTTCTCCATGGTTGGACCCCCAAATAATATTCCTTTACGTGCTAAGGGGTATCTAGAGAGTGGGATAGGTTTAATAACTACCCTAACCCTAACGCGTACCCTAACCCTAACCCCTACCCTAACCCTAACACGTACCCTAAACCGAGCCCTAACCCTAACACTAACCCTAACCCTAACCCTAACCCATACCCTACGCCGTACCCGAACCCCTCCCCAAACCCGTACCCTAAGCCGTACCCTAACCCTAACCCTAAGCCTAACCCTAACCCTAGGCTACCCTTGACTGCTTCTGCCTCAAATAGATTTCCTAAGCACTAGTGTTTTAAGGAACAGCTTAAAAAGAGAATCCTAAAGTGATTTCTTTATAATGGGTGTGTTCCTTATCTTATCCTAGTGTCTAAACTCTTCTCCATGGCTGCACCCCCTAATAATATTGCCTTACGTGCTAAGATGTATCTAGAGAGTGGGATAGGTTTAATAACTACCCTAACCCTAATGCGTACTCTAACCCTAACCCCTACCCTAATACTAACACGTACCCTAATCCTAACCCGTACCCTAAACCGAGCCCTAACCCTAACATTAACACTAACCCTAACCCTAACCCATACCCTACGCCGTACCCGAACCCCTCCCCAAACCCGTACCCTAAGCCGTACCCTAAGACTAACCCTAAGCCTAACCCTAACCCTAGGCTACCCTTGACTGCTTCTGCCTCCAATAGATTTCCTAAGCACTAGTGTTTTAAGCAACAGCTTAAAAGGAGAATCCTAATGTGATTTCTTTATAATGGGTGTGTTCCTTATCTTATCCTAGTGTCTAAATTCTTCTCCATGGCTGGACCCCCAAATAATATTCCTTTACGTGCTAAGGGGTATCTAGAGAGTGGGATAGGTTTAATAACTACCCTAACCCTAACGCGTACCCTAACCCTAACCCCTACCCTAACCCTAACACGTACCCTAATCCTAACCCGTACCCTAAACCGAGCCCTAACCCTAACACTAACCCTAACCCTAACCCTAACCCATACCCTACGCCGTACCCGAAACCCTCCCCGAACCCGTACCCTAAGCCATACCCTAAGCCTAACCCTAAGCCTAACACTAACCCTAGGCTACCCTTGACTGCTTCTGCCTCCAATTGATTTCCTAAGCAGTAGTGTTTTAAGGAACAGCTTAAAAAGAGAATCCTAATGTGATTTCTTTATAATGGGTGTGTTCCTTATCTTATCCTAGTGTCTAAACTCTTCTCCATGGCTGGACCCCCAAATAATATTCCTTTACGTGCTAAGGGGTATCTAGAGAGTGGGATAGGTTTACTAACGACCCTAACCCTAATGCGTACCCTAACCCTAACCCCTACCCTAAACCTAACACGTACCCTAATCCTAACCGTACCCTAAACCGAGCCCTAACCCTAACACAAACACTAACCCTAACCCTAACACATACCCTACGCCGTACCCGAAACCCTCCCCGAACCCGTACCCTAAGCCGTACCCTAAGCCTAACCCTAAGCCTAACCCTAACCCTAGGCTACCCTTGACTGCTTCTGCCTCCAATAGATTTCCTAAGCACTAGTGTTTTAAGGAACAGCTTAAAAAGAGAATCCTAAAGTGATTTCTTTATAATGGGTGTGTTCCTTATCTTATCCTAGCGTCTAAACTCTTCTCCATGGCTGGACCCCCAAATAATATTCCTTTACGTGCTAAGGGGTATCTAGAGAGTGGGATAGGTTTAACAACTACCCTAACCCTAACGCGTACCCTAAACCTAACCCCTACCCTAACCCTAACACGTACCCTAAACCTAACCCGTACCCTAAACCGAGCCCTAACCCTAACACTAACCCTAACCCTAACCCTAACCCATACCCTACGCCGTACCCGCACCCCTCCCCGAACCCGTACCCTAAGCCGTACCCTCAGCCGAACCCTAAGCCTAACCCTAACCCTAGGCTACCCTTGACTGCTTCTGCCTCCAATAGATTTCCTAAGCACTAGTGTTTTAAGGAACAGCTTAAAAAGAGAATCCTAATGTGATTTCTTTATAATGGGTGTGTTCCTTATCTTATCCTAGTGTCTAAACTCTTCTCCATGGCTGCACCCCGAAATAATATTGCCTTACGTGCTAAGGGGTATCTAGAGAGTGGGATAGGTTTAATAACTACCCTAACCCTAATGCGTACTCTAACCCTAACTCCTACCCTAACACTAACACGTACCCTAATCCTAACCCGTACCCTAAACCGAGCCCTAACCCTAACACTAACACTAACCCTAACCCTAACCCATACCCTACGCAGTACCCGAACCCCTCCCCAAACCCGTACCCTAAGCCGTACCCTAAGCCTAACCCTAAGCCTAACACTAACCCTAGGCTACCCTTGACTGCTTCTGCCTCCAATAGATTTCCTAAGCACTAGTGTTTTAAGCAACAGCTTAAAAAGAGAATCCTAATGTGATTTCTTTATAATGGGTGTGTTCCTTATCTTATCCTAGTGTCTAAACTCTTCTCCATGGCTGCACCCCCAAATAATATTCCCTTACGTGCTAAGGGGTATCTAGAGAGTGGGATAGGTTTAATAACTACCCTAACCCTAACACGTACCCTAACCCTAACCCCTACCCTAAACCTAACACGTACCCTAATCCTAACCTGTACCCTAAACCGAGCCCTAACCCTAACACTAACCCTAACCCTAACCCTAACCCATACCCTACGCCGTACCCGCACCCCTCCCCGAACCCGTACCCTAAGACATACCCTAAACCTAACCCTAAGCCTAACCCTAACCCTAGGCTACCCTTGACTGCTTCTGCCTCCAATTGATTTCCTAAGCAGTAGTGTTTTAAGGAACAGCTTAAAAAGAGAATCCTAATGTGATTTCTTTATAATGGGTGTGTTCCTTATCTTATCCTAGTGTCTAAACTCTTCTCCATGGCTGGACCCCCAAATAATATTCCTTTACGTGCTAAGGGGGAGCTAGAGAGTGGGATAGGTTTACTAACTACCCTAGCCCTAACGCGTAACCTAACCCTAACCCCTACCCTAACCCTAACACGTACCCTAATCCTAACCCGTACCCTAAACCGAGCCCTAACCCTAACACTAACCCAAACCCTAACCCTAACCCATACCCTACGCCGTACACGAACACCTCCCCGAACCCATACCCCAAGCCGTACCCTAACCCTAACCCTAAGCCTAACCCTAACCCTAGGCTACCCTTGACTGCTTCTGCCTCCAATAGATTTCCTAAGCACTAGTGTTTTAAGCAACAGCTTAAAAAGAGAATCCTAATGTGATTTCTTTATAATGGGTGTGTTCCTTATCTTATCCTAGTGTCTAAACTCTTCTCCATGGCTGGACCCCCAAATAATATTCCTTTACGTGCTAAGGGGTATCTAGAGAGTGGGATAGGTTTAATAACTACCCTAACCCTAATGCGTACCCTAACCCTAACCCCTACCCTAACCCTAACACGTACCCTAATCCTAACCCGTACCCTAAACCGAGCACTAACCCTAACCCTAACCCTAACCCATACCCTACGCCGTACCCGAAACCCTCCCCGAACCCGTACCCTAAGCCGTACCCTAAGCCTAACCCTAAGCCTAACCTTACCCTATGCTACCCTTGACTGCTTCTGCCTCCAATAGATTTCCTAAGCACTAGTGTTTTAAGGAACAGCTTAAAAAGAGAATCCTAATGTGATTTCTTTATAATGGGTGTGTTCCTTATCTTATCCTAGTGTCTAAACTCTTCTACATGGCTGCACCCCCAAATAATATTGCCTTACGTGCTAAGGGGTATCTAGAGAGTGGGATAGGTTTAATAACTACCCTAACCCTAATGCGTACTCTAACCCTAACCCCTACCCTAACACTAACACGTACCCTAATCCTAACCCGTACCCTAAACCGAGCCCTAACCCTAACACTAACACTAACCCTAACCCTAACCCATACCCTACGCCGTACCTGAACCCCTCCCCAAACCCGTACCCTAAGCCGTACCCTAAGCCTAACCCTAAGCCTAACACTAACCCTACGCTACCCTTGACTGCTTCTGCCTCCAATAGATTTCCTATGCACTAGTGTTTTAAGCAACAGCTTAAAAAGAGAATCCTAATGTGATTTCTTTATAATGCGTGTGTTCCTTATCTTATCCTAGTGTCTAAATTCTTCTCCATTGCTGGAACCCCAAATAATATTCCTTTACGTGCTAAGGGGTATCTAGAGAGTGGGATAGGTTTACTAACTACCCTAACCCTAACGCGTACCCTAACCCTAACCCCTACCCTAAACCTAACACGTACCCTAATCCTAACCGTACCCTAAACCGAGCCCTAACCCTAACACTAACCCTAAACCTAACCCTAACCCATACCCTACGCCGTACCCGAAACCCTCCCCGAACCCGTACCCTAAGCCGTACCCTAAGCCTAACCCTAAGCCTAACCCTAACCCTAGGCTACCCTTGACTGCTTCTGCCTCTTATAGATTTCCTAAGCACTAGTGTTTTAAGGAACAGCTTAAAAAGAGAATCCTAAAGTGATTTCTTTATAATGGGTGTGTTCCTTATCTTATCCTAGTGTCTAAACTCTTCTCCATGGCTGCACCCCCAAATAATATTGCCTTACGTGCTAAGGGGTATCTAGAGAGTGGGATAGGTTTAATAACTACCCTAACCCTAATGCGTACTCTAACCCTAACCCCTACCCTAACACTAACACGTACCCTAATCCTAACCGTACCCTAAACCGAGCCCTAACCCTAACAGTAACCCTAACCGTAACCCTAACCCATACCCTACGCCGTACCCGAAACCCTCCCCGAACCCGTACCCTAAGCCGTACCCTAAGCCTAACCCTAAGCCTAACCCTAACCCTAGGCTACCCTTGACTGCTTCTGCCTCCAATAGATTTCCTAAGCACTAGTGTTTTAAGCAACAGCTTAAAAAGAGAATCCTAATGTGATTTCTTTATAATGGGTGTGTTCCTTATCTTATCCTAGTGTCTAAACTCTTCTCCATGGCTGGACCCTCAAATAATATTCCTTTACGTGCTAAGGGGTATCTAGAGAGTGGGATAGGTTTAATAACTACCCTAACCCTAACGCGTACCCTAACCCTAACCCCTACCCTAACCCTAACACGTACCCTAATCCTAACCCGTACCCTAAACCGAGCCCTAACCCTAACACTAACCCTAACCCTAACCCTAACCCATACCCTACGCCGTACCCGCACCCCTCCCCGAACCCGTAACCTAAGCCGTACCCTAAGCCTAACCCTAAGCCTAACCCTAACCCTAGGCTACCCTTGACTGCTTCTGCCTCCAATAGATTTCCTAAGCACTAGTGTTTTAAGCAACAGCTTAAAAAGAGAATCCTAATGTGATTTCTTTATAATGGGTGTGTTCCTTATCTTATCCTAGTGTCTAAACTCTTCTCCATGGCTGGACCCCCAAATAATATTCCTTTACGTGCTAAGGGGTATCTAGAGAGTGGGATAGGTTTACTAACTACCCTAACCCTAACGCGTACCCTAACCCTAACCCCTACCCTAAACCTAACACGTACCCTAATCCTAACCGTACCCTAAACCGAGCCCTAACCCTAACACTAACCCTAAACCTAACCCTAACCCATACCCTACGCCGTACCCGAAACCCTCCCCGAACCCGTACCCTAAGCCGTACCCTAAGCCTAACCCTAAGCCTAACCCTAACCCTAGGCTACCCTTGACTGCTTCTGCCTCTTATAGATTTCCTAAGCACTAGTGTTTTAAGGAACAGCTTAAAAAGAGAATCCTAATGTGATTTCTTTATAATGGGTGTGTTCCTTATCTTATCCTAGTGTCTGAACTCTTCTCCATGGCTGCACCCCCAAATAATATTGCCTTACGTGCTAAGGGGTATCTAGAGAGTGGGATAGGTTTAATAACTACCCTAACCCTAATGCGTACTCTAACCCTAACCCCTACCCTAACACTAACACGTACCCTAATCCTAACCGTACCCTAAACCGAGCCCTAACCCTAACAGTAACCCTAACCGTAACCCTAACCCATACCCTACGCCGTACCCGAAACCCTCCCCGAACCCGTACCCTAAGCCGTACCCTAAGCCTAACCCTAAGCCTAACCCTAACCCTAGGCTACCCTTGACTGCTTCTGCCTCCAATAGATTTCCTAAGCACTAGTGTTTTAAGCAACAGCTTAAAAAGAGAATCCTAATGTGATTTCTTTATAATGGGTGTGTTCCTTATCTTATCCTAGTGTCTAAACTCTTCTCCATGGCTGGACCCTCAAATAATATTCCTTTACGTGCTAAGGGGTATCTAGAGAGTGGGATAGGTTTAATAACTACCCTAACCCTAACGCGTACCCTAACCCTAACCCCTACCCTAACCCTAACACGTACCCTAATCCTAACCCGTACCCTAAACCGAGCCCTAACCCTAACACTAACCCTAACCCTAACCCTAACCCATACCCTACGCCGTACCCGCACCCCTCCCCGAACCCGTAACCTAAGCCGTACCCTAAGCCTAACCCTAAGCCTAACCCTAACCCTAGGCTACCCTTGACTGCTTCTGCCTCCAATAGATTTCCTAAGCACTAGTGTTTTAAGCAACAGCTTAAAAAGAGAATCCTAATGTGATTTCTTTATAATGGGTGTGTTCCTTATCTTATCCTAGTGTCTAAACTCTTCTCCATGGCTGGACCCCCAAATAATATTCCTTTACGTGCTAAGGGGTATCTAGAGAGTGGGATAGGTTTACTAACGACCCTAACCCTAATGCATACCCTAACCCTAACCCCTACCCTAAACCTAACACGTACCCTAATCCTAACCGTACCCTAAACCGAGCCCTAACCCTAACACAAACCCTAACCCTAACCCTAACCCATACCCTACGCCGTACCCGCACCCCTCCCCGAACCCGTACCCTAAGCCATACCCTAAACCTAACCCTAAGCCTAACCCTAACCCTAGGCTACCCTTCACTGCTTCTGCCTCCAATTGATTTCCTAAGCAGTAGTGTTTTAAGGAACAGCTTAAAAAGAGAATCCTAAAGTGATTTCTTTATAATGGGTGTGTTCCTTATCTTATCCTAGTGTCTAAACTCTTCTCCATGGCTGGACCCCCAAATAATATTCCTTTACGTGCTAAGGGGGAGCTAGAGAGTGGGATAGGTTTACTAACTACCCTAGCCCTAACGCGTAACCTAACCCTAACCCCTACCCTAACCCTAACACGTACCCTAATCCTAACCCGTACCCTAAACCGAGCCCTAACCCTAACACTAACCCAAACCCTAACCCTAACCCATACCCTACGCCGTACACGAACACCTCCCCGAACCCATACCCCAAGCCGTACCCTAAACCTAACCCTAAGCCTAACCCTAACCCTAGGCTACCCTTGACTGCTTCTGCCTCCAATAGATTTCCTAAGCACTAGTGTTTTAAGGAACAGCTTAAAAAGAGAATCCTAATGTGATTTCTTTATAATGGGTGTGTTCCTTATCTTATCCTAGTGTCTAAACTCTTCTCCATGGCTGCACCCCCAAATAATATTGCCTTACGTGCTAAGGGGTATCTAGAGAGTGGGATAGGTTTAATAACTACCCTAACCCTAATGCGTACTCTAACCCTAACCCCTACCCTAACACTAACACGTACCCTAATCCTAACCCGTACCCTAAACCGAGCCCTAACCCTAACACTAACACTAACCCTAACCCTAACCCATACCCTACGCCGTACCTGAACCCCTCCCCAAACCCGTACCCTAAGCCGTACCCTAAGCCTAACCCTAAGCCTAACACTAACCCTAGGCTACCCTTGACTGCTTCTGCCTCCAATAGATTTCCTAAGCACTAGTGTTTTAAGCAACAGCTTAAAAAGAGAATCCTAATGTGATTTCTGTATAATGGGTGTGTTCCTTATCTTATCCTAGTGTCTAAACTCTTCTCCATGGCTGGACCCCCAAATAATATTCCTTTACGTGCTAAGGGGGAGCTAGAGAGTGGGATAGGTTTAATAACTACCCTAGCCCTAACGCGTAACCTAACCCTAACCCCTACCCTAACCCTAACACGTACCCTAATCCTAACCCGTACCCTAAACCGAGCCCTAACCCTAACACTAACCCAAACCCTAACCCTAACCCATACCCTACGCCGTACACGAACACCTCCCCGAACCCATACCCCAAGCCGTACCCTAACCCTAACCCTAAGCCTAACCCTAACCCTAGGCTACCCTTGACTGCTTCTGCCTCCAATAGATTTCCTAAGCACTACTGTTTTAAGGAACAGCTTAAAAAGAGAATCCTAATGTGATTTCTTTATAATGGGTGTGTTCCTTATCTTATCCTAGTGTCTAAACTCTTCTCCATGGCTGCACCCCCAAATAATATTGCCTTACGTGCTAAGGGGTATCTAGAGAGTGGGATAGGTTTAATAACTACCCTAACCCTAATGCGTACTCTAACCCTAACCCCTACCCTAACACTAACACGTACCCTAATCCTAACCCGTACCCTAAACCGAGCCCTAACCCTAACACTAACACTAACCCTAACCCTAACCCATACCCTACGCCGTACCTGAACCCCTCCCCAAACCCATACCCTAAGCCGTACCCTAAGCCTAACCCTAAGCCTAACACTAACCCTAGGCTACCCTTGACTGCTTCTGCCTCCAATAGATTTCCTAAGCACTAGTGTTTTAAGCAACAGCTTAAAAAGAGAATCCTAATGTGATTTCTTTATAATGGGTGTGTTCCTTATCTTATCCTAGTGTCTAAACTCTTCTCCATGGCTGGACCCTCAAATAATATTCCTTTACGCGCTAAGGGGTATCTAGAGAGTGGGATAGGTTTAATAACTACCCTAACCCTAACGCGTACCCTAACCCTAACCCCTACCCTAACCCTAACACGTACCCTAATCCTAACCCGTACCCTAAACCGAGCCCTAACCCTAACACTAACCCTAACCCTAACCCTAACCCATACCCTACGCCGTACCCGCACCCCTCCCCGAACCCGTAACCTAAGCCGTACCCTAAGCCTAACCCTAAGCCTAACCCTAACCCTAGGCTACCCTTGACTGCTTCTGCCTCCAATAGATTTCCTAAGCACTAGTGTTTTAAGGAACAGCTTAAAAAGAGAATCCTAAAGTGATTTCTTTATAATGGGTGTGTTCCTTATCTTATCCTAGTGTCTAAACTCTTCTCCATGGCTGCACCCCCAAATAATATTCCCTTACGTGCTAAGGGGTATCTAGAGAGTGGGATAGGTTTACTAACTACCCTAACCCTAACGCATACCCTAACCCTAACCCCTACCCTAAACCTAACACGTACCCTAATCCTAACCCGTACCCTAAACCGAGCCCTAACCCTAACACTAACCCTAACCCTAACCCTAACCCATACCCTACGCCGTACCCACACCCCTCCCCGAACCCGTACCCTAAGCCGTACCCTAAGCCTAACCCTAAGCCTAACCCTAACCCTAGGCTACCCTTGACTGCTTCTGCCTCCAATAGATTTCCTAAGCACTAGTGTTTTAAGGAACAGCTTAAAAAGAGAATCCTAATGTGATTTCTTTATAATGGGTGTGTTCCTTATCTTATCCTAGTGTCTAAACTCTTCTCCATGGATGGACCCCCAAATAATATTCCTTTACGTGCTAAGGGGTATCTAGAGAGTGGGATAGGTTTACTAACGACCCTAACCCTAATGCGTACCCTAACCCTAACCCCTACCCTAAACCTAACACGTACCCTAATCCTAACCGTACCCTAAACCGAGCCCTAACCCTAACACAAACCCTAACCCTAACCCTAACCCATACCCTACGCCGTACCCGAAACCCTCCCCGAACCCGTAACCTAAGCCGTACCCTAAGCCTAACCCTAAGCCTAACCCTAACCCTAGGCTACCCTTGACTGCTTCTGCCTCCAATAGATTTCCTAAGCACTAGTGTTTTAAGGAACAGCTGAAAAAGAGAATCCTAATGTGATTTCTTTATAATGGGTGTGTTCCTTATCTTATCCTAGTGTCTAAACTCTTCTCCATGGTTGGACCCCCAAATAATATTCCTTTACGTGCTAAGGGGTATCTAGAGAGTGGGATAGGTTTAATAACTACCCTAACCCTAACGCGTACCCTAACCCTAACCCCTACCCTAACCCTAACACGTACCCTAAACCGAGCCCTAACCCTAACACTAACCCTAACCCTAACCCTAACCCATACCCTACGCCGTACCCGAACCCCTCCCCAAACCCGTACCCTAAGCCGTACCCTAACCCTAACCCTAAGCCTAACCCTAACCCTAGGCTACCCTTGACTGCTTCTGCCTCAAATAGATTTCCTAAGCACTAGTGTTTTAAGGAACAGCTTAAAAAGAGAATCCTAAAGTGATTTCTTTATAATGGGTGTGTTCCTTATCTTATCCTAGTGTCTAAACTCTTCTCCATGGCTGCACCCCCTAATAATATTGCCTTACGTGCTAAGATGTATCTAGAGAGTGGGATAGGTTTAATAACTACCCTAACCCTAATGCGTACTCTAACCCTAACCCCTACCCTAATACTAACACGTACCCTAATCCTAACCCGTACCCTAAACCGAGCCCTAACCCTAACATTAACACTAACCCTAACCCTAACCCATACCCTACGCCGTACCCGAACCCCTCCCCAAACCCGTACCCTAAGCCGTACCCTAAGACTAACCCTAAGCCTAACCCTAACCCTAGGCTACCCTTGACTGCTTCTGCCTCCAATAGATTTCCTAAGCACTAGTGTTTTAAGCAACAGCTTAAAAGGAGAATCCTAATGTGATTTCTTTATAATGGGTGTGTTCCTTATCTTATCCTAGTGTCTAAATTCTTCTCCATGGCTGGACCCCCAAATAATATTCCTTTACGTGCTAAGGGGTATCTAGAGAGTGGGATAGGTTTAATAACTACCCTAACCCTAACGCGTACCCTAACCCTAACCCCTACCCTAACCCTAACACGTACCCTAATCCTAACCCGTACCCTAAACCGAGCCCTAACCCTAACACTAACCCTAACCCTAACCCTAACCCATACCCTACGCCGTACCCGAAACCCTCCCCGAACCCGTACCCTAAGCCATACCCTAAGCCTAACCCTAAGCCTAACACTAACCCTAGGCTACCCTTGACTGCTTCTGCCTCCAATTGATTTCCTAAGCAGTAGTGTTTTAAGGAACAGCTTAAAAAGAGAATCCTAATGTGATTTCTTTATAATGGGTGTGTTCCTTATCTTATCCTAGTGTCTAAACTCTTCTCCATGGCTGGACCCCCAAATAATATTCCTTTACGTGCTAAGGGGTATCTAGAGAGTGGGATAGGTTTACTAACGACCCTAACCCTAATGCGTACCCTAACCCTAACCCCTACCCTAAACCTAACACGTACCCTAATCCTAACCGTACCCTAAACCGAGCCCTAACCCTAACACAAACACTAACCCTAACCCTAACACATACCCTACGCCGTACCCGAAACCCTCCCCGAACCCGTACCCTAAGCCGTACCCTAAGCCTAACCCTAAGCCTAACCCTAACCCTAGGCTACCCTTGACTGCTTCTGCCTCCAATAGATTTCCTAAGCACTAGTGTTTTAAGGAACAGCTTAAAAAGAGAATCCTAAAGTGATTTCTTTATAATGGGTGTGTTCCTTATCTTATCCTAGCGTCTAAACTCTTCTCCATGGCTGGACCCCCAAATAATATTCCTTTACGTGCTAAGGGGTATCTAGAGAGTGGGATAGGTTTAACAACTACCCTAACCCTAACGCGTACCCTAAACCTAACCCCTACCCTAACCCTAACACGTACCCTAAACCTAACCCGTACCCTAAACCGAGCCCTAACCCTAACACTAACCCTAACCCTAACCCTAACCCATACCCTACGCCGTACCCGCACCCCTCCCCGAACCCGTACCCTAAGCCGTACCCTCAGCCGAACCCTAAGCCTAACCCTAACCCTAGGCTACCCTTGACTGCTTCTGCCTCCAATAGATTTCCTAAGCACTAGTGTTTTAAGGAACAGCTTAAAAAGAGAATCCTAATGTGATTTCTTTATAATGGGTGTGTTCCTTATCTTATCCTAGTGTCTAAACTCTTCTCCATGGCTGCACCCCGAAATAATATTGCCTTACGTGCTAAGGGGTATCTAGAGAGTGGGATAGGTTTAATAACTACCCTAACCCTAATGCGTACTCTAACCCTAACTCCTACCCTAACACTAACACGTACCCTAATCCTAACCCGTACCCTAAACCGAGCCCTAACCCTAACACTAACACTAACCCTAACCCTAACCCATACCCTACGCAGTACCCGAACCCCTCCCCAAACCCGTACCCTAAGCCGTACCCTAAGCCTAACCCTAAGCCTAACACTAACCCTAGGCTACCCTTGACTGCTTCTGCCTCCAATAGATTTCCTAAGCACTAGTGTTTTAAGCAACAGCTTAAAAAGAGAATCCTAATGTGATTTCTTTATAATGGGTGTGTTCCTTATCTTATCCTAGTGTCTAAACTCTTCTCCATGGCTGCACCCCCAAATAATATTCCCTTACGTGCTAAGGGGTATCTAGAGAGTGGGATAGGTTTAATAACTACCCTAACCCTAACACGTACCCTAACCCTAACCCCTACCCTAAACCTAACACGTACCCTAATCCTAACCTGTACCCTAAACCGAGCCCTAACCCTAACACTAACCCTAACCCTAACCCTAACCCATACCCTACGCCGTACCCGCACCCCTCCCCGAACCCGTACCCTAAGACATACCCTAAACCTAACCCTAAGCCTAACCCTAACCCTAGGCTACCCTTGACTGCTTCTGCCTCCAATTGATTTCCTAAGCAGTAGTGTTTTAAGGAACAGCTTAAAAAGAGAATCCTAATGTGATTTCTTTATAATGGGTGTGTTCCTTATCTTATCCTAGTGTCTAAACTCTTCTCCATGGCTGGACCCCCAAATAATATTCCTTTACGTGCTAAGGGGGAGCTAGAGAGTGGGATAGGTTTACTAACTACCCTAGCCCTAACGCGTAACCTAACCCTAACCCCTACCCTAACCCTAACACGTACCCTAATCCTAACCCGTACCCTAAACCGAGCCCTAACCCTAACACTAACCCAAACCCTAACCCTAACCCATACCCTACGCCGTACACGAACACCTCCCCGAACCCATACCCCAAGCCGTACCCTAACCCTAACCCTAAGCCTAACCCTAACCCTAGGCTACCCTTGACTGCTTCTGCCTCCAATAGATTTCCTAAGCACTAGTGTTTTAAGCAACAGCTTAAAAAGAGAATCCTAATGTGATTTCTTTATAATGGGTGTGTTCCTTATCTTATCCTAGTGTCTAAACTCTTCTCCATGGCTGGACCCCCAAATAATATTCCTTTACGTGCTAAGGGGTATCTAGAGAGTGGGATAGGTTTAATAACTACCCTAACCCTAATGCGTACCCTAACCCTAACCCCTACCCTAACCCTAACACGTACCCTAATCCTAACCCGTACCCTAAACCGAGCACTAACCCTAACCCTAACCCTAACCCATACCCTACGCCGTACCCGAAACCCTCCCCGAACCCGTACCCTAAGCCGTACCCTAAGCCTAACCCTAAGCCTAACCTTACCCTATGCTACCCTTGACTGCTTCTGCCTCCAATAGATTTCCTAAGCACTAGTGTTTTAAGGAACAGCTTAAAAAGAGAATCCTAATGTGATTTCTTTATAATGGGTGTGTTCCTTATCTTATCCTAGTGTCTAAACTCTTCTACATGGCTGCACCCCCAAATAATATTGCCTTACGTGCTAAGGGGTATCTAGAGAGTGGGATAGGTTTAATAACTACCCTAACCCTAATGCGTACTCTAACCCTAACCCCTACCCTAACACTAACACGTACCCTAATCCTAACCCGTACCCTAAACCGAGCCCTAACCCTAACACTAACACTAACCCTAACCCTAACCCATACCCTACGCCGTACCTGAACCCCTCCCCAAACCCGTACCCTAAGCCGTACCCTAAGCCTAACCCTAAGCCTAACACTAACCCTACGCTACCCTTGACTGCTTCTGCCTCCAATAGATTTCCTATGCACTAGTGTTTTAAGCAACAGCTTAAAAAGAGAATCCTAATGTGATTTCTTTATAATGCGTGTGTTCCTTATCTTATCCTAGTGTCTAAATTCTTCTCCATTGCTGGAACCCCAAATAATATTCCTTTACGTGCTAAGGGGTATCTAGAGAGTGGGATAGGTTTACTACCTACCCTAACCCTAACGCGTACCCTAACCCTAACCCCTACCCTAAACCTAACACGTACCCTAATCCTAACCGTACCCTAAACCGAGCCCTAACCCTAACACTAACCCTAAACCTAACCCTAACCCATACCCTACGCCGTACCCGAAACCCTCCCCGAACCCGTACCCTAAGCCGTACCCTAAGCCTAACCCTAAGCCTAACCCTAACCCTAGGCTACCCTTGACTGCTTCTGCCTCTTATAGATTTCCTAAGCACTAGTGTTTTAAGGAACAGCTTAAAAAGAGAATCCTAAAGTGATTTCTTTATAATGGGTGTGTTCCTTATCTTATCCTAGTGTCTAAACTCTTCTCCATGGCTGCACCCCCAAATAATATTGCCTTACGTGCTAAGGGGTATCTAGAGAGTGGGATAGGTTTAATAACTACCCTAACCCTAATGCGTACTCTAACCCTAACCCCTACCCTAACACTAACACGTACCCTAATCCTAACCGTACCCTAAACCGAGCCCTAACCCTAACAGTAACCCTAACCGTAACCCTAACCCATACCCTACGCCGTACCCGAAACCCTCCCCGAACCCGTACCCTAAGCCGTACCCTAAGCCTAACCCTAAGCCTAACCCTAACCCTAGGCTACCCTTGACTGCTTCTGCCTCCAATAGATTTCCTAAGCACTAGTGTTTTAAGCAACAGCTTAAAAAGAGAATCCTAATGTGATTTCTTTATAATGGGTGTGTTCCTTATCTTATCCTAGTGTCTAAACTCTTCTCCATGGCTGGACCCTCAAATAATATTCCTTTACGTGCTAAGGGGTATCTAGAGAGTGGGATAGGTTTAATAACTACCCTAACCCTAACGCGTACCCTAACCCTAACCCCTACCCTAACCCTAACACGTACCCTAATCCTAACCCGTACCCTAAACCGAGCCCTAACCCTAACACTAACCCTAACCCTAACCCTAACCCATACCCTACGCCGTACCCGCACCCCTCCCCGAACCCGTAACCTAAGCCGTACCCTAAGCCTAACCCTAAGCCTAACCCTAACCCTAGGCTACCCTTGACTGCTTCTGCCTCCAATAGATTTCCTAAGCACTAGTGTTTTAAGCAACAGCTTAAAAAGAGAATCCTAATGTGATTTCTTTATAATGGGTGTGTTCCTTATCTTATCCTAGTGTCTAAACTCTTCTCCATGGCTGGACCCCCAAATAATATTCCTTTACGTGCTAAGGGGTATCTAGAGAGTGGGATAGGTTTACTAACTACCCTAACCCTAACGCGTACCCTAACCCTAACCCCTACCCTAAACCTAACACGTACCCTAATCCTAACCGTACCCTAAACCGAGCCCTAACCCTAACACTAACCCTAAACCTAACCCTAACCCATACCCTACGCCGTACCCGAAACCCTCCCCGAACCCGTACCCTAAGCCGTACCCTAAGCCTAACCCTAAGCCTAACCCTAACCCTAGGCTACCCTTGACTGCTTCTGCCTCTTATAGATTTCCTAAGCACTAGTGTTTTAAGGAACAGCTTAAAAAGAGAATCCTAATGTGATTTCTTTATAATGGGTGTGTTCCTTATCTTATCCTAGTGTCTGAACTCTTCTCCATGGCTGCACCCCCAAATAATATTGCCTTACGTGCTAAGGGGTATCTAGAGAGTGGGATAGGTTTAATAACTACCCTAACCCTAATGCGTACTCTAACCCTAACCCCTACCCTAACACTAACACGTACCCTAATCCTAACCGTACCCTAAACCGAGCCCTAACCCTAACAGTAACCCTAACCGTAACCCTAACCCATACCCTACGCCGTACCCGAAACCCTCCCCGAACCCGTACCCTAAGCCGTACCCTAAGCCTAACCCTAAGCCTAACCCTAACCCTAGGCTACCCTTGACTGCTTCTGCCTCCAATAGATTTCCTAAGCACTAGTGTTTTAAGCAACAGCTTAAAAAGAGAATCCTAATGTGATTTCTTTATAATGGGTGTGTTCCTTATCTTATCCTAGTGTCTAAACTCTTCTCCATGGCTGGACCCTCAAATAATATTCCTTTACGTGCTAAGGGGTATCTAGAGAGTGGGATAGGTTTAATAACTACCCTAACCCTAACGCGTACCCTAACCCTAACCCCTACCCTAACCCTAACACGTACCCTAATCCTAACCCGTACCCTAAACCGAGCCCTAACCCTAACACTAACCCTAACCCTAACCCTAACCCATACCCTACGCCGTACCCGCACCCCTCCCCGAACCCGTAACCTAAGCCGTACCCTAAGCCTAACCCTAAGCCTAACCCTAACCCTAGGCTACCCTTGACTGCTTCTGCCTCCAATAGATTTCCTAAGCACTAGTGTTTTAAGCAACAGCTTAAAAAGAGAATCCTAATGTGATTTCTTTATAATGGGTGTGTTCCTTATCTTATCCTAGTGTCTAAACTCTTCTCCATGGCTGGACCCCCAAATAATATTCCTTTACGTGCTAAGGGGTATCTAGAGAGTGGGATAGGTTTACTAACGACCCTAACCCTAATGCATACCCTAACCCTAACCCCTACCCTAAACCTAACACGTACCCTAATCCTAACCGTACCCTAAACCGAGCCCTAACCCTAACACAAACCCTAACCCTAACCCTAACCCATACCCTACGCCGTACCCGCACCCCTCCCCGAACCCGTACCCTAAGCCATACCCTAAACCTAACCCTAAGCCTAACCCTAACCCTAGGCTACCCTTCACTGCTTCTGCCTCCAATTGATTTCCTAAGCAGTAGTGTTTTAAGGAACAGCTTAAAAAGAGAATCCTAAAGTGATTTCTTTATAATGGGTGTGTTCCTTATCTTATCCTAGTGTCTAAACTCTTCTCCATGGCTGGACCCCCAAATAATATTCCTTTACGTGCTAAGGGGGAGCTAGAGAGTGGGATAGGTTTACTAACTACCCTAGCCCTAACGCGTAACCTAACCCTAACCCCTACCCTAACCCTAACACGTACCCTAATCCTAACCCGTACCCTAAACCGAGCCCTAACCCTAACACTAACCCAAACCCTAACCCTAACCCATACCCTACGCCGTACACGAACACCTCCCCGAACCCATACCCCAAGCCGTACCCTAAACCTAACCCTAAGCCTAACCCTAACCCTAGGCTACCCTTGACTGCTTCTGCCTCCAATAGATTTCCTAAGCACTAGTGTTTTAAGGAACAGCTTAAAAAGAGAATCCTAATGTGATTTCTTTATAATGGGTGTGTTCCTTATCTTATCCTAGTGTCTAAACTCTTCTCCATGGCTGCACCCCCAAATAATATTGCCTTACGTGCTAAGGGGTATCTAGAGAGTGGGATAGGTTTAATAACTACCCTAACCCTAATGCGTACTCTAACCCTAACCCCTACCCTAACACTAACACGTACCCTAATCCTAACCCGTACCCTAAACCGAGCCCTAACCCTAACACTAACACTAACCCTAACCCTAACCCATACCCTACGCCGTACCTGAACCCCTCCCCAAACCCGTACCCTAAGCCGTACCCTAAGCCTAACCCTAAGCCTAACACTAACCCTAGGCTACCCTTGACTGCTTCTGCCTCCAATAGATTTCCTAAGCACTAGTGTTTTAAGCAACAGCTTAAAAAGAGAATCCTAATGTGATTTCTGTATAATGGGTGTGTTCCTTATCTTATCCTAGTGTCTAAACTCTTCTCCATGGCTGGACCCCCAAATAATATTCCTTTACGTGCTAAGGGGGAGCTAGAGAGTGGGATAGGTTTAATAACTACCCTAGCCCTAACGCGTAACCTAACCCTAACCCCTACCCTAACCCTAACACGTACCCTAATCCTAACCCGTACCCTAAACCGAGCCCTAACCCTAACACTAACCCAAACCCTAACCCTAACCCATACCCTACGCCGTACACGAACACCTCCCCGAACCCATACCCCAAGCCGTACCCTAACCCTAACCCTAAGCCTAACCCTAACCCTAGGCTACCCTTGACTGCTTCTGCCTCCAATTGATTTCCTAAGCACTAGTGTTTTAAGAACAGCTTAAAAAGAGAATCCTAAAGTGATTTCTTTATAATGGGTGTGTTCCTTATCTTATCCTAGTGTCTAAACTCTTCTCCATGGCTGGACCCCCAAATAATATTCCTTTACGTGCTAAGGGGTATCTAGAGAGTGGGATAGGTTTAATAACTACCCTAACCCTAACGCGTACCCTAACCCTAACCCCTACCCTAACCCTAACACGTACCCTAATCCTAACCCGTACCCTAAACCGAGCCCTAACCCTAACACTAACCCTAACCCTAACCCTAACCCATACCCTACGCCGTACCCGAAACCCTCCCCGAACCCGTACCCTAAGCCATACCCTAAGCCTAACCCTAAGCCTAACACTAACCCTAGGCTACCCTTTACTGCTTCTGCCTCCAATAGATTTCCTAAGCACTAGTGTTTTAAGCAACAGCTTAAAAAGAGAATCCTAATGTGATTTCTTTATAATGGGTGTGTTCCTTATCTTATCCTAGTGTCTAAACTCTTCTCCATGGCTGGACCCCCAAATAATATTCCTTACGTGCTAAGGGGTATCTAGAGAGTGGGATAGGTTTACTAACGACCCTAACCCTAATGCGTACCCTAACCCTAACCCCTACCCTAAACCTAACACGTACCCTAATCCTAACCGTACCCTAAACCGAGCCCTAACCCTAACACAAACCCTAACCCTAACCCTAACCCATAGCCTACGCCGTACCCGAAACCCTCCCCGAACCCGTACCCTAAGCCGTACCCTAAGCCTAACCCTAAGCCTAACCCTAACCCTAGGCTACCCTTGACTGCTTCTGCCTCCAATAGATTTCCTAAGCACTAGTGTTTTAAGGAACAGCTTAAAAAGAGAATCCTAAAGTGATTTCTTTATAATGGGTGTGTTCCTTATCTTATCCTAGCGTCTAAACTCTTCTCCATGGCTGGACCCCCAAATAATATTCCTTTACGTGCTAAGGGGTATCTAGAGAGTGGGATAGGTTTAACAACTACCCTAACCCTAACGCGTACCCTAAACCTAACCCCTACCCTAACCCTAACACGTACCCTAATCCTAACCCGTACCCTAAACCGAGCCCTAACCCTAACACTAACCCTAACCCTAACCCTAACCCATACCCTACGCCGTACCCGCACCCCTCCCCGAACCCGTACCCTAAGCCGTACCCTCAGCCGAACCCTAAGCCTAACCCTAACCCTAGGCTACCCTTGACTGCTTCTGCCTCCAATAGATTTCCTAAGCACTAGTGTTTTAAGGAACAGCTTAAAAAGAGAATCCTAATGTGATTTCTTTATAATGGGTGTGTTCCTTATCTTATCCTAGTGTCTAAACTCTTCTCCATGGCTGCACCCCCAAATAATATTGCCTTACGTGCTAAGGGGTATCTAGAGAGTGGGATAGGTTTAATAACTACCCTAACCCTAATGCGTACTCTAACCCTAACCCCTACCCTAACACTAACACGTACCCTAATCCTAACCCGTACCCTAAACCGAGCCCTAACCCTAACACTAACACTAACCCTAACCCTAACCCATACCCTACGCCGTACCCGAACCCCTCCCCAAACCCGTACCCTAAGCCGTACCCTAAGCCTAACCCTAAGCCTAACACTAACCCTAGGCTACCCTTGACTGCTTCTGCCTCCAATAGATTTCCTAAGCACTAGTGTTTTAAGCAACAGCTTAAAAAGAGAATCCTAATGTGATTTCTTTATAATGGGTGTGTTCCTTATCTTATCCTAGTGTCTAAACTCTTCTCCATGGCTGCACCCCCAAATAATATTCCCTTACGTGCTAAGGGGTATCTAGAGAGTGGGATAGGTTTAATAACTACCCTAACCCTAACACGTACCCTAACCCTAACCCCTACCCTAAACCTAACACGTACCCTAATCCTAACCTGTACCCTAAACCGAGCCCTAACCCTAACACTAACCCTAACCCTAACCCTAACCCATACCCTACGACGTACCCGCACCCCTCCCCGAACCCGTACCCTAAGACATACCCTAAACCTAACCCTAAGCCTAACCCTAACCCTAGGCTACCCTTGACTGCTTCTGCCTCCCATTGATTTCCTAAGCAGTAGTGTTTTAAGGAACAGCTTAAAAAGAGAATCCTAATGTGATTTCTTTATAATGGGTGTGTTCCTTATCTTATCCTAGTGTCTAAACTCTTCTCCATGGCTGGACCCCCAAATAATATTACTTTACGTGCTAAGGGGGAGCTAGAGAGTGGGATAGGTTTACTAACTACCCTAGCCCTAACGCGTAACCTAACCCTAACCCCTACCCTAACCCTAACACGTACCCTAATCCTAACCCGTACCCTAAACCGAGCCCTAACCCTAACACTAACCCAAACCCTAACCCTAACCCATACCCTACGCCGTACACGAACACCTCCCCGAACCCATACCCCAAGCCGTACCCTAACCCTAACCCTAAGCCTAACCCTAACCCTAGGCTACCCTTGACTGCTTCTGCCTCCAATAGATTTCCTAAGCACTAGTGTTTTAAGCAACAGCTTAAAAAGAGAATCCTAATGTGATTTCTTTATAATGGGTGTGTTCCTTATCTTATCCTAGTGTCTAAACTCTTCTCCATGGCTGCACCCCCAAATAATATTGCCTTACGTGCTAAGGGGTATCTAGAGAGTGGGATAGGTTTAATAACTACCCTAACCCTAATGCGTACTCTAACCCTAACCCCTACCCTAACACTAACACGTACCCTAATCCTAACCCGTACCCTAAACCGAGCCCTAACCCTAACACTAACACTAACCCTAACCCTAACCCATACCCTACGCCGTACCTGAACCCCTCCCCAAACCCGTACCCTAAGCCGTACCCTAAGCCTAACCCTAAGCCTAACACTAACCCTAGGCTACCCTTGACTGCTTCTGCCTCCAATAGATTTCCTAAGCACTAGTGTTTTAAGCAACAGCTTAAAAAGAGAATCCTAATGTGATTTCTTTATAATGGGTGTGTTCCTTATCTTATCCTAGTGTCTAAACTCTTCTCCATGGCTGGACCCTCAAATAATATTCCTTTACGTGCTAAGGGGTATCTAGAGAGTGGGATAGGTTTAATAACTACCCTAACCCTAACGCGTACCCTAACCCTAACCCCTACCCTAACCCTAACACCTACCCTAATCCTAACCCGTACCCTAAACCGAGCCCTAACCCTAACACTAACCCTAACCCTAACCCTAACCCATACCCTACGCCGTACCCGCACCCCTCCCCGAACCCGTAACCTAAGCCGTACCCTAAGCCTAACCCTAAGCCTAACCCTAACCCTAGGCTACCCTTGACTGCTTCTGCCTCCAATTGATTTCCTAAGCAGTAGTGTTTTAAGAAACAGCTTAAAAAGAGAATCCTAATGTGATTTCTTTATAATGGGTGTGTTCCTTATCTTATCCTAGTGTCTAAACTCTTCTCCATGGCTGGACCCCCAAATAATATTCCTTTACGTGCTAAGGGGGAGCTAGAGAGTGGGATAGGTTTAATAACTACCCTAGCCCTAACGCGTAACCTAACCCTAACCCCTACCCTAACCCTAACACGTACCCTAATCCTAACCCGTACCCTAAACCGAGCCCTAACCCTAACACTAACCCAAAACCTAACCCTAACCCATACCCTACGCCGTACACGAACACCTCCCCGAACCCATACCCCAAGCCGTACCCTAACCCTAACCCTAAGCCTAACCCTAACCCTAGGCTACCCTTGACTGCTTCTGCCTCCAATTGATTTCCTAAGCACTAGTGTTTTAAGAACAGCTTAAAAAGAGAATCCTAAAGTGATTTCTTTATAATGGGTGTGTTCCTTATCTTATCCTAGTGTCTAAACTCTTCTCCATGGCTGGACCCCCAAATAATATTCCTTTACGTGCTAAGGGGTATCTAGAGAGTGGGATAGGTTTAATAACTACCCTAACCCTAACGCGTACCCTAACCCTAACCCCTACCCTAACCCTAACACGTACCCTAATCCTAACCCGTACCCTAAACCGAGCCCTAACCCTAACACTAACCCTAACCCTAACCCTAACCCATACCCTACGCCGTACCCGAAACCCTCCCCGAACCCGTACCCTAAGCCATACCCTAAGCCTAACCCTAAGCCTAACACTAACCCTAGGCTACCCTTTACTGCTTCTGCCTCCAATAGATTTCCTAAGCACTAGTGTTTTAAGCAACAGCTTAAAAAGAGAATCCTAATGTGATTTCTTTATAATGGGTGTGTTCCTTATCTTATCCTAGTGTCTAAACTCTTCTCCATGGCTGGACCCCCAAATAATATTCCTTACGTGCTAAGGGGTATCTAGAGAGTGGGATAGGTTTACTAACGACCCTAACCCTAATGCGTACCCTAACCCTAACCCCTACCCTAAACCTAACACGTACCCTAATCCTAACCGTACCCTAAACCGAGCCCTAACCCTAACACAAACCCTAACCCTAACCCTAACCCATACCCTACGCCATACCCGAAACCCTCCCCGAACCCGTACCCTAAGCCGTACCCTAAGCCTAACCCTAAGCCTAACCCTAACCCTAGGCTACCCTTGACTGCTTCTGCCTCCAATAGATTTCCTAAGCACTAGTGTTTTAAGGAACAGCTTAAAAAGAGAATCCTAAAGTGATTTCTTTATAATGGGTGTGTTCCTTATCTTATCCTAGCGTCTAAACTCTTCTCCATGGCTGGACCCCCAAATAATATTCCTTTACGTGCTAAGGGGTATCTAGAGAGTGGGATAGGTTTAACAACTACCCTAACCCTAACGCGTACCCTAAACCTAACCCCTACCCTAACCCTAACACGTACCCTAATCCTAACCCGTACCCTAAACCGAGCCCTAACCCTAACACTAACCCTAACCCTAACCCTAACCCATACCCTACGCCGTACCCGCACCCCTCCCCGAACCCGTACCCTAAGCCGTACCCTCAGCCGAACCCTAAGCCTAACCCTAACCCTAGGCTACCCTTGACTGCTTCTGCCTCCAATAGATTTCCTAAGCACTAGTGTTTTAAGGAACAGCTTAAAAAGAGAATCCTAATGTGATTTCTTTATAATGGGTGTGTTCCTTATCTTATCCTAGTGTCTAAACTCTTCTCCATGGCTGCACCCCCAAATAATATTGCCTTACGTGCTAAGGGGTATCTAGAGAGTGGGATAGGTTTAATAACTACCCTAACCCTAATGCGTACTCTAACCCTAACCCCTACCCTAACACTAACACGTACCCTAATCCTAACCCGTACCCTAAACCGAGCCCTAACCCTAACACTAACACTAACCCTAAACCTAACCCATACCCTACGCCGTACCCGAACCCCTCCCCAAACCCGTACCCTAAGCCGTACCCTAAGCCTAACCCTAAGCCTAACACTAACCCTAGGCTACCCTTGACTGCTTCTGCCTCCAATAGATTTCCTAAGCACTAGTGTTTTAAGCAACAGCTTAAAAAGAGAATCCTAATGTGATTTCTTTATAATGGGTGTGTTCCTTATCTTATCCTAGTGTCTAAACTCTTCTCCATGGCTGCACCCCCAAATAATATTCCCTTACGTGCTAAGGGGTATCTAGAGAGTGGGATAGGTTTAATAACTACCCTAACCCTAACACGTACCCTAACCCTAACCCCTACCCTAAACCTAACACGTACCCTAATCCTAACCTGTACCCTAAACCGAGCCCTAACCCTAACACTAACCCTAACCCTAACCCTAACCCATACCCTACGCCGTACCCGCACCCCTCCCCGAACCCGTACCCTAAGACATACCCTAAACCTAACCCTAAGCCTAACCCTAACCCTAGGCTACCCTTGACTGCTTCTGCCTCCCATTGATTTCCTAAGCAGTAGTGTTTTAAGGAACAGCTTAAAAAGAGAATCCTAATGTGATTTCTTTATAATGGGTGTGTTCCTTATCTTATCCTAGTGTCTAAACTCTTCTCCATGGCTGGACCCCCAAATAATATTCCTTTACGTGCTAAGGGTTATCTAGAGAGTGGGATAGGTTTAATAACTACCCTAACCCTAATGCGTACCCTAACCCTAACCCCTACCCTAACCCTAACACGTACCCTAATCCTAACCCGTACCCTAAACCGAGCCCTAACCCTAACCCTAACCCTAACCCATACCCTACGCCGTACCCGAAACCCTCCCCGAACCCGTACCCTAAGCCGTACCCTAAGCCTAACCCTAAGCCTAACCTTACCCTAGGCTACCCTTGAATGCTTCTGCCTCCAATAGATTTCCTAAGCACTAGTGTTTTAAGGAACAGCTTAAAAAGAGAATCCTAATGTGATTTCTTTATAATGGGTGTGTTCCTTATCTTATCCTAGTGTCTAAACTCTTCTCCATGGCTGCACCCCCAAATAATATTGCCTTACGTGCTAAGGGGTATCTAGAGAGTGGGATAGGTTTAATAACTACCCTAACACTAATGCGTACTCTAACCCTAACCCCTATCCTAACACTAACACGTACCCTAATCCTAACCCGTACCCTAAACCGAGCCCTAACCCTAACACTAACACTAACCCTAACCCTAACCCATACCCTACGCCGTACCTGAACCCCTCCCCAAACCCGTACCCTAAGCCGTACCCTAAGCCTAACCCTAAGCCTAACACTAACCCTACGCTACCCTTGACTGCTTCTGCCTCCAATAGATTTCCTAAGCACTAGTGTTTTAAGCAACAGCTTAAAAAGAGAATCCTAATGTGATTTCTTTATAATGGGTGTGTTCCTTATCTTATCCTAGTGTCTAAATTCTTCTCCATTGCTGGAACCCCAAATAATATTCCTTTACGTGCTAAGGGGTATCTAGAGAGTGGGATAGGTTTACTAACTACCCTAACCCTAACGCGTACCCTAACCCTAACCCCTACCCTAAACCTAACACGTACCCTAATCCTAACCGTACCCTAAACCGAGCCCTAACCCTAACACTAACCCTAACCCTAACCCTAACCCATACCCTACGCCGTACCCGAAACCCTCCCCGAACCCGTACCCTAAGCCGTACCCTAAGCCTAACCCTAAGCCTAACCCTAACCCTAGGCTACCCTTGACTGCTTCTGCCTCTTATAGATTTCCTAAGCACTAGTGTTTTAAGGAACAGCTTAAAAAGAGAATCCTAATGTGATTTCTTTATAATGGGTGTGTTCCTTATCTTATCCTAGTGTTTAAACTCTTCTCCATGGCTGGGCCCTCAAATAATATTCCTTTACGTGCTAAGGGGTATCTAGAGAGTGGGATAGGTTTAATAACTACCCTAACCCTAACGCGTACCCTAACCCTAACCCCTACCCTAACCCTAACACGTACCCTAATCCTAACCCGTACCCTAAACCGAGCCCTAACCCTAACACTAACCCTAACCCTAACCCTAACCCATACCCTACGCCGTACCCGCACCCCTCCCCGAACCCGTAACCTAAGCCGTACCCTAAGCCTAACCCTAAGCCTAACCCTAACCCTAGGCTACCCTTGACTGCTTCTGCCTCCAATAGATTTCCTAAGCACTACTGTTTTAAGGAACAGCTTAAAAAGAGAATCCTAATGTGATTTCTTTATAATGGGTGTGTTCCTTATCTTATCCTAGTGTCTAAACTCTTCTCCATGGCTGCACCCCCAAATAATATTGCCTTACGTGCTAAGGGGTATCTAGAGAGTGGGATAGGTTTAATAACTACCCTAACCCTAATGCGTACTCTAACCCTAACCCCTACCCTAACACTAACACGTACCCTAATCCTAACCCGTACCCTAAACCGAGCCCTAACCCTAACACTAACACTAACCCTAACCCTAACCCATACCCTACGCCGTACCTGAACCCCTCCCCAAACCCATACCCTAAGCCGTACCCTAAGCCTAACCCTAAGCCTAACACTAACCCTAGGCTACCCTTGACTGCTTCTGCCTCCAATAGATTTCCTAAGCACTAGTGTTTTAAGCAACAGCTTAAAAAGAGAATCCTAATGTGATTTCTTTATAATGGGTGTGTTCCTTATCTTATCCTAGTGTCTAAACTCTTCTCCATGGCTGGACCCTCAAATAATATTCCTTTACGCGCTAAGGGGTATCTAGAGAGTGGGATAGGTTTAATAACTACCCTAACCCTAACGCGTACCCTAACCCTAACCCCTACCCTAACCCTAACACGTACCCTAATCCTAACCCGTACCCTAAACCGAGCCCTAACCCTAACACTAACCCTAACCCTAACCCTAACCCATACCCTACGCCGTACCCGCACCCCTCCCCGAACCCGTAACCTAAGCCGTACCCTAAGCCTAACCCTAAGCCTAACCCTAACCCTAGGCTACCCTTGACTGCTTCTGCCTCCAATAGATTTCCTAAGCACTAGTGTTTTAAGGAACAGCTTAAAAAGAGAATCCTAAAGTGATTTCTTTATAATGGGTGTGTTCCTTATCTTATCCTAGTGTCTAAACTCTTCTCCATGGCTGCACCCCCAAATAATATTCCCTTACGTGCTAAGGGGTATCTAGAGAGTGGGATAGGTTTACTAACTACCCTAACCCTAACGCATACCCTAACCCTAACCCCTACCCTAA
Source organism: Balaenoptera borealis (assembly GCF_965194805.1). Taxonomy (NCBI): domain Eukaryota; kingdom Metazoa; phylum Chordata; class Mammalia; order Artiodactyla; family Balaenopteridae; genus Balaenoptera; species Balaenoptera borealis. The sequence goes on from NW_028123765.1 coordinate 356,041, forward strand.
ACCTAACACGTACCCTAATCCTAACCCGTACCCTAAACCGAGCCCTAACCCTAACACTAACCCTAACCCTAACCCTAACCCATACCCTACGCCGTACCCACACCCCTCCCCGAACCCGTACCCTAAGCCGTACCCTAAGCCTAACCCTAAGCCTAACCCTAACCCTAGGCTACCCTTGACTGCTTCTGCCTCCAATAGATTTCCTAAGCACTAGTGTTTTAAGGAACAGCTTAAAAAGAGAATCCTAATGTGATTTCTTTATAATGGGTGTGTTCCTTATCTTATCCTAGTGTCTAAACTCTTCTCCATGGATGGACCCCCAAATAATATTCCTTTACGTGCTAAGGGGTATCTAGAGAGTGGGATAGGTTTACTAACGACCCTAACCCTAATGCGTACCCTAACCCTAACCCCTACCCTAAACCTAACACGTACCCTAATCCTAACCGTACCCTAAACCGAGCCCTAACCCTAACACAAACCCTAACCCTAACCCTAACCCATACCCTACGCCGTACCCGAAACCCTCCCCGAACCCGTAACCTAAGCCGTACCCTAAGCCTAACCCTAAGCCTAACCCTAACCCTAGGCTACCCTTGACTGCTTCTGCCTCCAATAGATTTCCTAAGCACTAGTGTTTTAAGGAACAGCTGAAAAAGAGAATCCTAATGTGATTTCTTTATAATGGGTGTGTTCCTTATCTTATCCTAGTGTCTAAACTCTTCTCCATGGTTGGACCCCCAAATAATATTCCTTTACGTGCTAAGGGGTATCTAGAGAGTGGGATAGGTTTAATAACTACCCTAACCCTAACGCGTACCCTAACCCTAACCCCTACCCTAACCCTAACACGTACCCTAAACCGAGCCCTAACCCTAACACTAACCCTAACCCTAACCCTAACCCATACCCTACGCCGTACCCGAACCCCTCCCCAAACCCGTACCCTAAGCCGTACCCTAACCCTAACCCTAAGCCTAACCCTAACCCTAGGCTACCCTTGACTGCTTCTGCCTCAAATAGATTTCCTAAGCACTAGTGTTTTAAGGAACAGCTTAAAAAGAGAATCCTAAAGTGATTTCTTTATAATGGGTGTGTTCCTTATCTTATCCTAGTGTCTAAACTCTTCTCCATGGCTGCACCCCCTAATAATATTGCCTTACGTGCTAAGATGTATCTAGAGAGTGGGATAGGTTTAATAACTACCCTAACCCTAATGCGTACTCTAACCCTAACCCCTACCCTAATACTAACACGTACCCTAATCCTAACCCGTACCCTAAACCGAGCCCTAACCCTAACATTAACACTAACCCTAACCCTAACCCATACCCTACGCCGTACCCGAACCCCTCCCCAAACCCGTACCCTAAGCCGTACCCTAAGACTAACCCTAAGCCTAACCCTAACCCTAGGCTACCCTTGACTGCTTCTGCCTCCAATAGATTTCCTAAGCACTAGTGTTTTAAGCAACAGCTTAAAAGGAGAATCCTAATGTGATTTCTTTATAATGGGTGTGTTCCTTATCTTATCCTAGTGTCTAAATTCTTCTCCATGGCTGGACCCCCAAATAATATTCCTTTACGTGCTAAGGGGTATCTAGAGAGTGGGATAGGTTTACTAACTACCCTAACCCTAACGCGTACCCTAACCCTAACCCCTACCCTAAACCTAACACGTACCCTAATCCTAACCCGTACCCTAAACCGAGCCCTAACCCTAACACTAACCCTAACCCTAACCCTAACCCATACCCTACGCCGTACCCACACCCCTCCCCGAACCCGTACCCTAAGCCGTACCCTAAGCCTAACCCTAAGCCTAACCCTAACCCTAGGCTACCCTTGACTGCTTCTGCCTCCAATAGATTTCCTAAGCACTAGTGTTTTAAGGAACAGCTTAAAAAGAGAATCCTAATGTGATTTCTTTATAATGGGTGTGTTCCTTATCTTATCCTAGTGTCTAAACTCTTCTCCATGGCTGGACCCCCAAATAATATTCCTTTACGTGCTAAGGGGTATCTAGAGAGTGGGATAGGTTTACTAACGACCCTAACCCTAATGCGTACCCTAACCCTAACCCCTACCCTAAACCTAACACGTACCCTAATCCTAACCGTACCCTAAACCGAGCCCTAACCCTAACACAAACCCTAACCCTAACCCTAACCCATACCCTACGCCGTACCCGAAACCCTCCCCGAACCCGTAACCTAAGCCGTACCCTAAGCCTAACCCTAAGCCTAACCCTAACCCTAGGCTACCCTTGACTGCTTCTGCCTCCAATAGATTTCCTAAGCACTAGTGTTTTAAGGAACAGCTGAAAAAGAGAATCCTAATGTGATTTCTTTATAATGGGTGTGTTCCTTATCTTATCCTAGTGTCTAAACTCTTCTCCATGGTTGGACCCCCAAATAATATTCCTTTACGTGCTAAGGGGTATCTAGAGAGTGGGATAGGTTTAATAACTACCCTAACCCTAACGCGTACCCTAACCCTAACCCCTACCCTAACCCTAACACGTACCCTAAACCGAGCCCTAACCCTAACACTAACCCTAACCCTAACCCTAACCCATACCCTACGCCGTACCCGAACCCCTCCCCAAACCCGTACCCTAAGCCGTACCCTAACCCTAACCCTAAGCCTAACCCTAACCCTAGGCTACCCTTGACTGCTTCTGCCTCCAATAGAGTTCCTAAGCACTAGTGTTTTAAGGAACAGCTTAAAAAGAGAATCCTAATGTGATTTCTTTATAATGGGTGTGTTCCTTATCTTATCCTAGTGTCTAAACTCTTCTCCATGGCTGCACCCCCAAATAATATTGCCTTACGTGCTAAGGGGTATCTAGAGAGTGGGATAGGTTTACTAACTACCCTAGCCCTAAGGCGTAACCTAACCCTAACCCCTACCCTAACCCTAACACGTACCCTAATCCTAACCCGTACCCTAAACCGAGCCCTAACCTTAACACTAACCCTAACCCTAACCCTAACCCATACCCTACGCCGTACCCGAACCCGTCCCCGAACCCATACCGCAAGCCGTACCCTAACCCTAACCCTAAGCCTAACCCTAACCCTAGGCTACCCTTGACTGCTTCTGCCTCCAATAGATTTCCTAAGCACTAGTGTTTTAAGGAACAGCTTGAAAACAGAATCCTAAAGTGATTTCTTTATAATGGGTGTGTTCCTTATCTTATCCTAGTGTCTAAACTCTTCTCAATGGCTGGACCCCCAAATAATATTCCTTTACGTGCTAAGGGGTATCTAGAGAGAGGAATAGGTTTACTAACTACCCTAACCCTAACGCGTACCCTAACCCTAACCCCTACCCTAAACCTAACACGTACCCTAATCCTAACCGTACCCTAAACCGAGCCCTAACACTAACACTAACCCTAACCCTAACCCTAACCCATACCCTACGCCGTACCCGAAACCCTCCCCGAACCCGTACCCTAAGCCGTACCCTAAGCCTAACCCTAAGCCTAACCCTAACCCTAGGCTACCCTTGACTGCTTCTGCCTCCAATAGATTTCCTAAGCACTAGTGTTTTAAGGAACAGCTTAAAAAGAGAATCCTAAAGTGATTTCTTTATAATGGGTGTGTTCCTTATCTTATCCTAGTGTCTAAACTCTTCTCCATGGCTGCACCCCCAAATAATATTGCCTTACGTGCTAAGGGGTATCTAGAGAGTGGGATAGGTTTAATAACTACCCTAACCCTAATGCGTACTCTAACCCTAACCCCTACCCTAACACTAACACGTACCCTAATCCTAACCCGTACCCTAAACCGAGCCCTAACCCTAACATTAACACTAACCCTAACCCTAACCCATACCCTACGCCGTACCCGAACCCCTCCCCAAACCCGTACCCTAAGCCGTACCCTAAGCCTAACCCTAAGCCTAACACTAACCCTAGGCTACCCTTGACTGCTTCTGCCTCCAATAGATTTCCTAAGCACTAGTGTTTTAAGCAACAGCTTAAAAGGAGAATCCTAATGTGATTTCTTTATAATGGGTGTGTTCCTTATCTTATCCTAGTGTCTAAATTCTTCTCCATGGCTGGACCCCCAAATAATATTCCTTTACGTGCTAAGGGGTATCTAGAGAGTGGGATAGGTTTACTAACTACCCTAACCCTAACGCGTACCCTAACCCTAACCCCTACCCTAAACCTAACACGTACCCTAATCCGAACCCGTACCCTAAACCGAGCCCTAACCCTAACACTAACCCTAACCCTAACCCTAACCCATACCCTACGCCGTACCCACACCCCTCCCCGAACCCGTACCCTAAGCCGTACCCTAAGCCTAACCCTAAGCCTAACCCTAACCCTAGGCTACCCTTGACTGCTTCTGCCTCCAATAGATTTCCTAAGCACTAGTGTTTTAAGGAACAGCTTAAAAAGAGAATCCTAATGTGATTTCTTTATAATGGGTGTGTTCCTTATCTTATCCTAGTGTCTAAACTCTTCTCCATGGCTGCACCCCCAAATAATATTCCCTTACGTGCTAAGGGGTATCTAGAGAGTGGGATAGGTTTAATAACTACCCTAACCCTAACGCATACCCTAACCCTAACCCCTACCCTAACCCTAACACGTACCCTACTCCTAACCCTAACACGTACCCTACTCCTAACCCGTACCCTAAACCGAGCCCTAACCCTAACACTAACCCTAACCCTAACCCTAACCCATACCCTACGCCGTACCCGCACCCCTCCCCGAACCCGTACCCTAAGCCATACCCTAAACCTAACCCTAAGCCTAACCCTAACCCTAGGCTACCCTTGACTGCTTCTGCCTCCAATAGATTTCCTAAGCACTAGTGTTTTAAGGAACAGCTTAAAAAGAGAATCCTAATGTGATTTCTTTATAATGGGTGTGTTCCTTATCTTATCCTAGTGTCTAAACTCTTCTCCATGGCTGCACCCCCAAATAATATTCCCTTACGTGCTAAGGGGTATCTAGAGAGTGGGATAGGTTTAATAAATACCCTAACCCTAACGTGTACCCTAAACCTAACCCCTACCCTAACCCTAACACGTACCCTAATCCTAACCCGTACCCTAAACCAAGCCCTAACCCTAACACTAACCCTAACCCTAACCCTAAACCATACCCTACGCCGTACCCGAACCCCTCCCCAAACCCATTCCCCAAGCCGTACCCTAAACCTAACCCTAAGCCTAACCCTAACCCTAGGCTACCCTTGACTGCTTCTGCCTCCAATAGATTTCCTAAGCACTAGTGTTTTAAGGAACAGCTTAAAAAGAGAATCCTAAAGTGATTTCTTTATAATGGGTGTGTTCCTTCTCTTATCCTAGTGTCTAAACTCTTCTCCATGGCTGGACCCCCAAATAATATTCCTTTACGTGCTAAGGGGTATCTAGAGAGTGGGATAGGTTTAATAACTACCCTAACCCTAACGCGTACCCTAACCCTAACCCCTACCCTAACCCTAACACGTACCCTAATCCTAACCCGTACCCTAAACCGAGCCCTAACCCTAACACTAACCCTAACCCTAACCCTAACCCATACCCTACGCCGTACCCGAACCCCTCCCCAAACCTGTACCCTAAGCCTAACCCTAAGCCTAACCCTAACCCTAGGCTACCCTTGACTGCTTCTGCCTCCAATAGATTTCCTAAGCACTAGTGTTTTAAGCAACAGCTTAAAAGGAGAATCCTAATGTGATTTCTTTATAATGGGTGTGTTCCTTATCTTATCCTAGTGTCTAAATTCTTCTCCATGGCTGGACCCCCAAATAATATTCCTTTACGTGCTAAGGGGTATCTAGAGAGTGGGATAGGTTTACTAACTACCCTAACCCTAACGCGTACCCTAACCCTAACCCCTACCCTAAACCTAACACGTACCCTAATCCTAACCCGTACCCTAAACCGAGCCCTAACCCTAACACTAACCCTAACCCTAACCCTAACCCATACCCTACGCCGTACCCACACCCCTCCCCGAACCCGTACCCTAAGCCGTACCCTAAGCCTAACCCTAAGCCTAACCCTAACCCTAGGCTACCCTTGACTGCTTCTGCCTCCAATAGATTTCCTAAGCACTAGTGTTTTAAGGAACAGCTTAAAAAGAGAATCCTAATGTGATTTCTTTATAATGGGTGTGTTCCTTATCTTATCCTAGTGTCTAAACTCTTCTCCATGGCTGGACCCCCAAATAATATTCCTTTACGTGCTAAGGGGTATCTAGAGAGTGGGATAGGTTTACTAACGACCCTAACCCTAATGCGTACCCTAACCCTAACCCCTACCCTAAACCTAACACGTACCCTAATCCTAACCGTACCCTAAACCGAGCCCTAACCCTAACACAAACCCTAACCCTAACCCTAACCCATACCCTACGCCGTACCCGAAACCCTCCCCGAACCCGTAACCTAAGCCGTACCCTAAGCCTAACCCTAAGCCTAACCCTAACCCTAGGCTACCCTTGACTGCTTCTGCCTCCAATAGATTTCCTAAGCACTAGTGTTTTAAGGAACAGCTGAAAAAGAGAATCCTAATGTGATTTCTTTATAATGGGTGTGTTCCTTATCTTATCCTAGTGTCTAAACTCTTCTCCATGGTTGGACCCCCAAATAATATTCCTTTACGTGCTAAGGATTATCTAGAGAGTGGGATAGGTTTAATAACTACCCTAACCCTAACGCGTACCCTAACCCTAACCCCTACCCTAACCCTAACACGTACCCTAAACCGAGCCCTAACCCTAACACTAACCCTAACCCTAACCCTAACCCATACCCTACGCCGTACCCGAACCCCTCCCCAAACCCGTACCCTAAGCCGTACCCTAACCCTAACCCTAAGCCTAACCCTAACCCTAGGCTACCCTTGACTGCTTCTGCCTCAAATAGATTTCCTAAGCACTAGTGTTTTAAGGAACAGCTTAAAAAGAGAATCCTAAAGTGATTTCTTTATAATGGGTGTGTTCCTTATCTTATCCTAGTGTCTAAACTCTTCTCCATGGCTGCACCCCCAAATAATATTGCCTTACGTGCTAAGATGTATCTAGAGAGTGGGATAGGTTTAATAACTACCCTAACTCTAATGCGTACTCTAACCCTAACCCCTACCCTAATACTAACACGTACCCTAATCCTAACCCGTACCCTAAACCGAGCCCTAACCCTAACATTAACACTAACCCTAACCCTAACCCATACCCTACGCAGTACCCGAACCCCTCCCCAAACCCGTACCCTAAGCCGTACCCTAAGACTAACCCTAAGCCTAACCCTAACCCTAGGCTACCCTTGACTGCTTCTGCCTCCAATAGATTTCCTAAGCACTAGTGTTTTAAGCAACAGCTTAAAAGGAGAATCCTAATGTGATTTCTTTATAATGGGTGTGTTCCTTATCTTATCCTAGTGTCTAAATTCTTCTCCATGGCTGGACCCCCAAATAATATTCCTTTACGTGCTAAGGGGTATCTAGAGAGTGGGATAGGTTTACTAACTACCCTAACCCTAACGCGTACCCTAACCCTAACCCCTACCCTAAACCTAACACGTACCCTAATCCTAACCCGTACCCTAAACCGAGCCCTAACCCTAACACTAACCCTAACCCTAACCCTAACCCATACCCTACGCCGTACCCACACCCCTCCCCGAACCCGTACCCTAAGCCGTACCCTAAGCCTAACCCTAAGCCTAACCCTAACCCTAGGCTACCCTTGACTGCTTCTGCCTCCAATAGATTTCCTAAGCACTAGTGTTTTAAGGAACAGCTTAAAAAGAGAATCCTAATGTGATTTCTTTATAATGGGTGTGTTCCTTATCTTATCCTAGTGTCTAAACTCTTCTCCATGGCTGGACCCCCAAATAATATTCCTTTACGTGCTAAGGGGTATCTAGAGAGTGGGATAGGTTTACTAACGACCCTAACCCTAATGCGTACCCTAACCCTAACCCCTACCCTAAACCTAACACGTACCCTAATCCTAACCGTACCCTAAACCGAGCCCTAACCCTAACACAAACCCTAACCCTAACCCTAACCCATACCCTACGCCGTACCCGAAACCCTCCCCGAACCCGTAACCTAAGCCGTACCCTAAGCCTAACCCTAAGCCTAACCCTAACCCTAGGCTACCCTTGACTGCTTCTGCCTCCAATAGATTTCCTAAGCACTAGTGTTTTAAGGAACAGCTGAAAAAGAGAATCCTAATGTGATTTCTTTATAATGGGTGTGTTCCTTATCTTATCCTAGTGTCTAAACTCTTCTCCATGGTTGGACCCCCAAATAATATTCCTTTACGTGCTAAGGGGTATCTAGAGAGTGGGATAGGTTTAATAACTACCCTAACCCTAACGCGTACCCTAACCCTAACCCCTACCCTAACCCTAACACGTACCCTAAACCGAGCCCTAACCCTAACACTAACCCTAACCCTAACCCTAACCCATACCCTACGCCGTACCCGAACCCCTCCCCAAACCCGTACCCTAAGCCGTACCCTAACCCTAACCCTAAGCCTAACCCTAACCCTAGGCTACCCTTGACTGCTTCTGCCTCCAATAGAGTTCCTAAGCACTAGTGTTTTAAGGAACAGCTTAAAAAGAGAATCCTAATGTGATTTCTTTATAATGGGTGTGTTCCTTATCTTATCCTAGTGTCTAAACTCTTCTCCATGGCTGCACCCCCAAATAATATTGCCTTACGTGCTAAGGGGTATCTAGAGAGTGGGATAGGTTTACTAACTACCCTAGCCCTAAGGCGTAACCTAACCCTAACCCCTACCCTAACCCTAACACGTACCCTAATCCTAACCCGTACCCTAAACCGAGCCCTAACCTTAACACTAACCCTAACCCTAACCCTAACCCATACCCTACGCCGTACCCGAACCCGTCCCCGAACCCATACCGCAAGCCGTACCCTAACCCTAACCCTAAGCCTAACCCTAACCCTAGGCTACCCTTGACTGCTTCTGCCTCCAATAGATTTCCTAAGCACTAGTGTTTTAAGGAACAGCTTGAAAACAGAATCCTAAAGTGATTTCTTTATAATGGGTGTGTTCCTTATCTTATCCTAGTGTCTAAACTCTTCTCAATGGCTGGACCCCCAAATAATATTCCTTTACGTGCTAAGGGGTATCTAGAGAGAGGAATAGGTTTACTAACTACCCTAACCCTAACGCGTACCCTAACCCTAACCCCTACCCTAAACCTAACACGTACCCTAATCCTAACCGTACCCTAAACCGAGCCCTAACACTAACACTAACCCTAACCCTAACCCTAACCCATACCCTACGCCGTACCCGAAACCCTCCCCGAACCCGTACCCTAAGCCGTACCCTAAGCCTAACCCTAAGCCTAACCCTAACCCTAGGCTACCCTTGACTGCTTCTGCCTCCAATAGATTTCCTAAGCACTAGTGTTTTAAGGAACAGCTTAAAAAGAGAATCCTAAAGTGATTTCTTTATAATGGGTGTGTTCCTTATCTTATCCTAGTGTCTAAACTCTTCTCCATGGCTGCACCCCCAAATAATATTGCCTTACGTGCTAAGGGGTATCTAGAGAGTGGGATAGGTTTAATAACTACCCTAACCCTAATGCGTACTCTAACCCTAACCCCTACCCTAACACTAACACGTACCCTAATCCTAACCCGTACCCTAAACCGAGCCCTAACCCTAACATTAACACTAACCCTAACCCTAACCCATACCCTACGCCGTACCCGAACCCCTCCCCAAACCCGTACCCTAAGCCGTACCCTAAGCCTAACCCTAAGCCTAACACTAACCCTAGGCTACCCTTGACTGCTTCTGCCTCCAATAGATTTCCTAAGCACTAGTGTTTTAAGCAACAGCTTAAAAGGAGAATCCTAATGTGATTTCTTTATAATGGGTGTGTTCCTTATCTTATCCTAGTGTCTAAATTCTTCTCCATGGCTGGACCCCCAAATAATATTCCTTTACGTGCTAAGGGGTATCTAGAGAGTGGGATAGGTTTACTAACTACCCTAACCCTAACGCGTACCCTAACCCTAACCCCTACCCTAAACCTAACACGTACCCTAATCCTAACCCGTACCCTAAACCGAGCCCTAACCCTAACACTAACCCTAACCCTAACCCTAACCCATACCCTACGCCGTACCCACACCCCTCCCCGAACCCGTACCCTAAGCCGTACCCTAAGCCTAACCCTAAGCCTAACCCTAACCCTAGGCTACCCTTGACTGCTTCTGCCTCCAATAGATTTCCTAAGCACTAGTGTTTTAAGGAACAGCTTAAAAAGAGAATCCTAATGTGATTTCTTTATAATGGGTGTGTTCCTTATCTTATCCTAGTGTCTAAACTCTTCTCCATGGCTGCACCCCCAAATAATATTCCCTTACGTGCTAAGGGGTATCTAGAGAGTGGGATAGGTTTAATAACTACCCTAACCCTAATGCGTACTCTAACCCTAACCCCTACCCTAACACTAACACGTACCCTAATCCTAACCCGTACCCTAAACCGAGCCCTAACCCTAACACTAACCCTAACCCTAACCCATACCCTACGCCGTACCCGAACCCCTCCCCACACCCGTACCCTAAGCCGTACCCTAAGCCTAACCCTAAGCCTAACACTAACCCTAGGCTACCCTTGACTGCTTCTGCCTCCAATAGATTTCCTAAGCACTAGTGTTTTCAGCAACAGCTTAAAAAGAGAATCCTAATGTGATTTCTTTATAATGGGTGTGTTCCTTATCTTATCCTAGTGTCTAAATTCTTCTCCATGGCTGGACCCCCAAATAATATTCCTTTACGTGCTAAGGGGTATCTAGAGAGTGGGATAGGTTTAATAACTACCCTAACCCTAATGCGTACCCTAACCCTAACCCCTACCCTAAACCTAACACGTACCCTAATCCTAACCGTACCCTAAACCGAGCCCTAACACTAACACTAACCCTAACCCTAACCCTAACCCATACCCTACGCCGTACCCGAAACCCTCCCCGAACCCGTACCCTAAGCCGTACCCTAAGCCTAACCCTAAGCCTAACCCTAACCCTAGGCTACCCTTGACTGCTTCTGCCTCCAATAGATTTCCTAAGCACTAGTGTTTTAAGCAACAGCTTAAAAAGAGAATCCTAATGTGATTTCTTTATAATGGGTGTGTTCCTTATCTTATCCTAGTGTCTAAATTCTTCTCCATGGCTGGACCCCCAAATAATATTCCCTTACGTGCTAAGGGGTATCTAGAGAGTGGGATAGGTTTAATAACTACCCTAACCCTAACGCGTACCCTAACCCTAACCCCTACCCTAACACGTACCCTAATCCTAACCTGTACCCTAAACCGAGCCCTAACCCTAACACTAACCCTAACCCTAACCCTAACCCATACCCTACGCCGTACCCGCACCCCTCCCCGAACCCGTACCCTAAGCCATACCCTAAACCTAACCCTAAGCCTAACCCTTACCCTAGGCTACCCTTCACTGCTTCTGCCTCCAATTGATTTCCTAAGCAGTAGTGTTTTAAGGAACAGCTTAAAACGAGAATCCTAAAGTGATTTCTTTATAATGGGTGTGTTCCTTATCTTATCCTAGTGTCTAAACTCTTCTCCATGGCTGGACCCCCAAATAATATTCCTTTACGTGCTAAGGGGGAGCTAGAGAGTGGGATAGGTTTACTAACTACCCTAGCCCTAACGCGTAACCTAACCCTAACCCCTACCCTAACCCTAACACGTACCCTAATCCTAACCCATACCCTAAACCGAGCCCTAACCCTAACACTAACCCAAACCCTAACCCTAACCCATACCCTACGCCGTACACGAACACCTCCCCGAACCCATACCCCAAGCCGTACCCTAAACCTAACCCTAAGCCTAACCCTAACCCTAGGCTACCCTTGACTGCTTCTGCCTCCAATAGATTTCCTAAGCACTAGTGTTTTAAGGAACAGCTTAAAAAGAGAATCCTAATGTGATTTCTTTATAATGGGTGTGTTCCTTGTCTTATCCTAGTGTCTAAACTCTTCTCCATGGCTGCACCCCCAAATAATATTGCCTTACGTGCTAAGGGGTATCTAGAGAGTGGGATAGGTTTAATAACTACCCTAACCCTAATGCGTACTCTAACCCTAACCCCTACCCTAACACTAACACGTACCCTAATCCTAACCCGTACCCTAAACCGAGCCCTAACCCTAACACTAACACTAACCCTAACCCTAACCCATACCCTACGCCGTACCTGAACCCCTCCCCAAACCCGTACCCTAAGCCGTACCCTAAGCCTAACCCTAAGCCTAACACTAACCCTAGGCTACCCTTGACTGCTTCTGCCTCCAATAGATTTCCTAAGCACTAGTGTTTTAAGCAACAGCTTAAAAAGAGAATCCTAATGTGATTTCTTTATAATGGGTGTGTTCCTTATCTTATCCTAGTGTCTAAACTCTTCTCCATGGCTGGACCCTCAAATAATATTCCTTTACGTGCTAAGGGGTATCTAGAGAGTGGGATAGGTTTAATAACTACCCTAACCCTAACGCGTACCCTAACCCTAACCCCTACCCTAACCCTAACACGTACCCTAATCCTAACCCGTACCCTAAACCGAGCCCTAACCCTAACACTAACCCTAACCCTAACCCTAACCCATACCCTACGCCGTACCCGCACCCCTCCCCGAACCCGTAACCTAAGCCGTACCCTAAGCCTAACCCTAAGCCTAACCCTAACCCTAGGCTACCCTTGACTGCTTCTGCCTCCAATAGATTTCCTAAGCACTAGTGTTTTAAGGAACAGCTTAAAAAGAGAATCCTAATGTGATTTCTTTATAATGGGTGTGTTCCTTATCTTATCCTAGTGTCTAAACTCTTCTCCATGGCTGCACCCCCAAATAATATTCCTTTACGTGCTAAGGGGTATCTAGAGAGTGGGATAGGTTTAATAACTACCCTAACCCTAACGCGTACCCTAACCCTAACCCCTACCCTAACCCTAACACGTACCCTAATCCTAACCTGTACCCTAAACCGAGCCCTAACCCTAACACTAACCCTAACCCTAACCCTAACCCATACCCTACGCCGTACCCGCACCCCTCCCCGAACCCGTACCCTAAGCCATACCCTAAACCTAACCCTAAGCCTAACCCTAACCCTAGGCTACCCTTGACTGCTTCTGCCTCCAATTGATTTCCTAAGCAGTAGTGTTTTAAGGAACAGCTTAAAAAGAGAATCCTAATGTGATTTCTTTATAATGGGTGTGTTCCTTATCTTATCCTAGTGTCTAAACTCTTCTCCATGGCTGGACCCCCAAATAATATTCCTTTACGTGCTAAGGGGGAGCTAGAGAGTGGGATAGGTTTAATAACTACCCTAGCCCTAACGCGTAACCTAACCCTAACCCCTACCCTAACCCTAACACGTACCCTAATCCTAACCCGTACCCTAAACCGAGCCCTAACCCTAACACTAACCCAAACCCTAACCCTAACCCATACCCTACGCCGTACACGAACACCTCCCCGAACCCATACCCCAAGCCGTACCCTAACCCTAACCCTAAGCCTAACCCTAACCCTAGGCTACCCTTGACTGCTTCTGCCTCCAATTGATTTCCTAAGCACTAGTGTTTTAAGAACAGCTTAAAAAGAGAATCCTAAAGTGATTTCTTTATAATGGGTGTGTTCCTTATCTTATCCTAGTGTCTAAACTCTTCTCCATGGCTGGACCCCCAAATAATATTCCTTTACGTGCTAAGGGGTATCTAGAGAGTGGGATAGGTTTAATAACTACCCTAACCCTAATGCGTACCCTAACCCTAACCCCTACCCTAACCCTAACACGTACCCTAATCCTAACCCGTACCCTAAACCGAGCCCTAACCCTAACACTAACCCTAACCCTAACCCTAACCCATACCCTACGCCGTACCCGAAACCCTCCCCGAACCCGTACCCTAAGCCATACCCTAAGCCTAACCCTAAGCCTAACACTAACCCTAGGCTACCCTTTACTGCTTCTGCCTCCAATAGATTTCCTAAGCACTAGTGTTTTAAGAACAGCTTAAAAAGAGAATCCTAAAGTGATTTCTTTATAATGGGTGTGTTCCTTATCTTATCCTAGTGTCTAAACTCTTCTCCATGGCTGGACCCCCAAATAATATTCCTTTACGTGCTAAGGGGTATCTAGAGAGTGGGATAGGTTTAATAACTACCCTAACCCTAATGCGTACCCTAACCCTAACCCCTACCCTAACCCTAACACGTACCCTAATCCTAACCCGTACCCTAAACCGAGCCCTAACCCTAACACTAACCCTAACCCTAACCCTAACCCATACCCTACGCCGTACCCGAAACCCTCCCCGAACCCGTACCCTAAGCCATACCCTAAGCCTAACCCTAAGCCTAACACTAACCCTAGGCTACCCTTTACTGCTTCTGCCTCCAATAGATTTCCTAAGCACTAGTGTTTTAAGCAACAGCTTAAAAAGAGAATCCTAATGTGATTTCTTTATAATGGGTGTGTTCCTTATCTTATCCTAGTGTCTAAACTCTTCTCCATGGCTGGACCCCCAAATAATATTCCTTTACGTGCTAAGGGGTATCTAGAGAGTGGGATAGGTTTACTAACGACCCTAACCCTAATGCGTACCCTAACCCTAACCCCTACCCTAAACCTAACCCGTACCCTAATCCTAACCGAACCCTAAACCGAGCCCTAACCCTAACACAAACCCTAACCCTAACCCTAACCCATACCCTACGCCGTACCCGAAACCCTCCCCGAACCCGTACCCTAAGCCGTACCCTAAGCCTAACCCTAAGCCTAACCCTAACCCTAGGCTACCCTTGACTGCTTCTGCCTCCAATAGATTTCCTAAGCACTAGTGTTTTAAGGAACAGCTTAAAAAGAGAATCCTAAAGTGATTTCTTTATAATGGGTGTGTTCCTTATCTTATCCTAGCGTCTAAACTCTTCTCCATGGCTGGACCCCCAAATAATATTCCTTTACGTGCTAAGGGGTATCTAGAGAGTGGGATAGGTTTAACAACTACCCTAACCCTAACGCGTACCCTAAACCTAACCCCTACCCTAACCCTAACACGTACCCTAATCCTAAACCGTACCCTAAACCGAGCCCTAACCCTAACACTAACCCTAACCCTAACCCTAACCCATACCCTACGCCGTACCCGCACCCCTCCCCGAACCCGTACCCTAAGCCGTACCCTCAGCCGAACCCTAAGCCTAACCCTAACCCTAGGCTACCCTTGACTGCTTCTGCCTCCAATAGATTTCCTAAGCACTAGTGTTTTAAGGAACAGCTTAAAAAGAGAATCCTAATGTGATTTCTTTATAATAGGTGTGTTCCTTATTTATCCTAGTGTCTAAACTCTTCTCCATGGCTGCACCACCAAATAATATTGCCTTACGTGCTAAGGGGTATCTAGAGAGTGGGATAGGTTTAATAACTACCCTAACCCTAATGCGTACTCTAACCCTAACCCCTACCCTAACAATAACACGTACCCTAATCCTAACCCGTACCCTAAACCGAGCCCTAACCCTAACACTAACCCTAACCCTAACCCATACCCTACGCCGTACCCGAACCCCTCCCCAAACCCGTACCCTAAGCCGTACCCTAAGCCTAACCCTAAGCCTAACACTAACCCTAGGCTACCCTTGACTGCTTCTGCCTCCAATAGATTTCCTAAGCACTAGTGTTTTAAGCAACAGCTTAAAAAGAGAATCCTAATGTGATTTCTTTATAATGGGTGTGTTCCTTATCTTATCCTAGTGTCTAAATTCTTCTCCATGGCTGGACCCCCAAATAATATTCCTTTACGTGCTAAGGGGTATCTAGAGAGTGGGATAGGTTTACTAACGACCCTAACCCTAATGCATACCCTAACCCTAACCCCTACCCTAAACCTAACACGTACCCTAATCCTAACCGTACCCTAAACCGAGCCCTAACACTAACACTAACCCTAACCCTAACCCTAACCCATACCCTACGCCGTACCCGAAACCCTCCCCGAACCCGTACCCTAAGCCGTACCCTAAGCCTAACCCTAAGCCTAACACTAACCCTAGGCTACCCTTGACTGCTTCTGCCTCCAATAGATTTCCTAAGCACTAGTGTTTTAAGGAACAGCTGAAAAAGAGAATCCTAATGTGATTTCTTTATAATGGGTGTGTTCCTTATCTTATCCTAGTGTCTAAACTCTTCTCCATGGCTGGACCCTCAAATAATATTCCTTTACGTGCTAAGGGGTATCTAGAGAGTGGGATAGGTTTAATAACTACCCTAACCCTAACGCGTACCCTAACCCTAACCCCTACCCTAACCCTAACACGTACCCTAATCCTAACCCGTACCCTAAACCGAGTCCTAACCCTAACACTAACCCTAACCCTAACCCTAACCCATACCCTACGCCGTACCCGCACCCCTCCTCGAACACGTACCCTAAGCCGTACCCTAAGCCTAACCCTAAGCCTAACCCTAACCCTAGGCTACCCTTGACTGCTTCTGCCTCCAATAGATTTCCTAAGCACTAGTGTTTTAAGGAACAGCTTAAAAAGAGAATCCTAATGTGATTTCTTTATAATGGGTGTGTTCCTTATCTTATCCTAGTGTCTAAACTCTTCTCCATGGCTGGACCACCAAATAATATACCTTTACGTGCTAAGGGGGAGCTAGAGAGTGGGATAGGTTTACTAACTACCCTAGCCCTAACTCGTAACCTAACCCTAACCCCTACCCTAACCCTAACACGTACCCTAATCCTAACCCGTACCCTAAACCGAGCCCTAACCCTAACACTAACACTAACCCTAACCCTAACCCATACCCTACGCCATACCTGAACCCCTCCCGAAACCCGTACCCTAAGCCGTACCCTAAGCCTAACCCTAAGCCTAACCCTAACCCTAGGCTACCCTTGACTGCTTCTGCCTCCAATAGATTTCCTAAGCACTAGTGTTTTAAGCAACAGCTTAAAAAGAGAATCCTAATGTGATTTCTTTATAATGGGTGTGTTCCTTATCTTATCCTAGTGTCTAAATTCTTTTCCTTTGCTGGAACCCCAAATAATATTCCTTTACGTGCTAAGGGGTATCTAGAGAGTGGGATAGGTTTACTAACTACCCTAACCCTAACGCGTACCCTAACCCTAACCCCTACCCTAAACCTAACATGTACCCTAATCCTAACCGTACCCTAAACCGAGCCCTAACCCTAACACTAACCCTAACCCTAACCCTAACCCATACCCTACGCCGTACCCGAAACCCTCCCCGAACCCGTACCCTAAGCCGTACCCTAAGCCTAACCCTAAGCCTAACCCTAACCCTACGCTACCCTTGACTGCTTCTGCCTCCAATAGATTTCCTAAACACTAGTGTTTTAAGGAACAGCTTAAAAAGAGAATCCTAATGTGATTTCTTTATAATGGGTGTGTTCCTCATCTTATCCTAGTGTCTAAACTCTTCTCCATGGCTGGACCCTCAAATAATATTCCTTTACGTGCTAAGGGGTATCTAGAGAGTGGGATAGGTTTAATAACTACCCTAACCCTAACGCGTACCCTAACCCTAACCCCTACCCTAACCCTAACACGTACCCTAATCCTAACCCGTACCCTAAACCGAGCCCTAACCCTAACACTAACCCTAACCCTAACCCTAACCCATACCCTACGCCGTACCCGAAACCCTCCCCTACCCGTACCCTAAGCCATACCCTAAGCCTAACCCTAAGCCTAACACTAACCCTAGGCTACCCTTGACTGCTTCTGCCTCCAATAGATTTCCTAAGCACTAGTGTTTTAAGCAACAGCTTAAAAAGAGAATCCTAATGTGATTTCTTTATAATGGGTGTGTTCCTTATCTTATCCTAGTGTCTAAACTCTTCTCCATGGCTGGACCCCCAAATAATATTCCTTTACGTGCTAAGGGGTATCTAGAGAGTGGGATAGGTTTACTAACGACCCTAACCCTAATGCGTACCCTAACCCTAACCCCTACCCTAAACCTAACACGTACCCTAATCCTAACCGTACCCTAAACCGAGCCCTAACCCTAACACAAACCCTAACCCTAACCCTAACCCATACCCTACGCCGTACCCGAAACCCTCCCCGAACCCGTACCCTAAGCCGTACCCTAAGCCTAACCCTAAGCCTAACCCTAACCCTAGGCTACCCTTGACTGCTTCTGCCTCCAATAGATTTCCTAAGCACTAGTGTTTTAAGGAACAGCTTAAAAAGAGAATCCTAATGTGATTTCTTTATAATGGGTGTGTTCCTTATCTTATCCTAGTGTCTAAACTCTTCTCCATGGCTGCACCCCCAAATAATATTCCTTTACGTGCTAAGGGGTATCTAGAGAGTGGGATAGGTTTAATAACTACCCTAACCCTAACGCGTACCCTAACCCTAACCCCTACCCTAACCCTAACACGTACCCTAATCCTAACCTGTACCCTAAACCGAGCCCTAACCCTAACACTAACCCTAACCCTAACCCTAACCCATACCCTACGCCGTACCCGCACCCCTCCCCGAACCCGTACCCTAAGCCATACCCTAAACCTAACCCTAAGCCTAACCCTAACCCTAGGCTACCCTTGACTGCTTCTGCCTCCAATTGATTTCCTAAGCAGTAGTGTTTTAAGGAACAGCTTAAAAAGAGAATCCTAATGTGATTTCTTTATAATGGGTGTGTTCCTTATCTTATCCTAGTGTCTAAACTCTTCTCCATGGCTGGACCCCCAAATAATATTCCTTTACGTGCTAAGGGGGAGCTAGAGAGTGGGATAGGTTTAATAACTACCCTAGCCCTAACGCGTAACCTAACCCTAACCCCTACCCTAACCCTAACACGTACCCTAATCCTAACCCGTACCCTAAACCGAGCCCTAACCCTAACACTAACCCAAACCCTAACCCTAACCCATACCCTACGCCGTACACGAACACCTCCCCGAACCCATACCCCAAGCCGTACCCTAACCCTAACCCTAAGCCTAACCCTAACCCTAGGCTACCCTTGACTGCTTCTGCCTCCAATTGATTTCCTAAGCACTAGTGTTTTAAGAACAGCTTAAAAAGAGAATCCTAAAGTGATTTCTTTATAATGGGTGTGTTCCTTATCTTATCCTAGTGTCTAAACTCTTCTCCATGGCTGGACCCCCAAATAATATTCCTTTACGTGCTAAGGGGTATCTAGAGAGTGGGATAGGTTTAATAACTACCCTAACCCTAATGCGTACCCTAACCCTAACCCCTACCCTAACCCTAACACGTACCCTAATCCTAACCCGTACCCTAAACCGAGCCCTAACCCTAACACTAACCCTAACCCTAACCCTAACCCATACCCTACGCCGTACCCGAAACCCTCCCCGAACCCGTACCCTAAGCCATACCCTAAGCCTAACCCTAAGCCTAACACTAACCCTAGGCTACCCTTTACTGCTTCTGCCTCCAATAGATTTCCTAAGCACTAGTGTTTTAAGCAACAGCTTAAAAAGAGAATCCTAATGTGATTTCTTTATAATGGGTGTGTTCCTTATCTTATCCTAGCGTCTAAACTCTTCTCCATGGCTGGACCCCCAAATAATATTCCTTTACGTGCTAAGGGGTATCTAGAGAGTGGGATAGGTTTAACAACTACCCTAACCCTAACGCGTACCCTAAACCTAACCCCTACCCTAACCCTAACACGTACCCTAATCCTAAACCGTACCCTAAACCGAGCCCTAACCCTAACACTAACCCTAACCCTAACCCTAACCCATACCCTACGCCGTACCCGCACCCCTCCCCGAACCCGTACCCTAAGCCGTACCCTCAGCCGAACCCTAAGCCTAACCCTAACCCTAGGCTACCCTTGACTGCTTCTGCCTCCAATAGATTTCCTAAGCACTAGTGTTTTAAGGAACAGCTTAAAAAGAGAATCCTAATGTGATTTCTTTATAATGGGTGTGTTCCTTATCTTATCCTAGTGTCTAAACTCTTCTCCATGGCTGCACCCCCAAATAATATTGCCTTACGTGCTAAGGGGTATCTAGAGAGTGGGATAGGTTTAATAACTACCCTAACCCTAATGCGTACTCTAACCCTAACCCCTACCCTAACAATAACACGTACCCTAATCCTAACCCGTACCCTAAACCGAGCCCTAACCCTAACACTAACCCTAACCCTAACCCATACCCTACGCCGTACCCGAACCCCTCCCCAAACCCGTACCCTAAGCCGTACCCTAAGCCTAACCCTAAGCCTAACACTAACCCTAGGCTACCCTTGACTGCTTCTGCCTCCAATAGATTTCCTAAGCACTAGTGTTTTAAGCAACAGCTTAAAAAGAGAATCCTAATGTGATTTCTTTATAATGGGTGTGTTCCTTATCTTATCCTAGTGTCTAAATTCTTCTCCATGGCTGGACCCCCAAATAATATTCCTTTACGTGCTAAGGGGTATCTAGAGAGTGGGATAGGTTTACTAACTACCCTAACCCTAACGCGTACCCTAACCCTAACCCCTACCCTAAACCTAACACGTACCCTAATCCTAACCCGTACCCTAAACCGAGCCCTAACCCTAACACTAACCCTAACCCTAACCCTAACCCATACCCTACGCCGTACCCACACCCCTCCCCGAACCCGTACCCTAAGCCGTACCCTAAGCCTAACCCTAAGCCTAACCCTAACCCTAGGCTACCCTTGACTGCTTCTGCCTCCAATAGATTTCCTAAGCACTAGTGTTTTAAGGAACAGCTGAAAAAGAGAATCCTAATGTGATTTCTTTATAATGGGTGTGTTCCTTATCTTATCCTAGTGTCTAAACTCTTCTCCATGGCTGGACCCTCAAATAATATTCCTTTACGTGCTAAGGTGTATCTAGAGAGTGGGATAGGTTTAATAACTACCCTAACCCTAACGCGTACCCTAACCCTAACCCCTACCCTAACCCTAACACGTACCCTAATCCTAACCCGTACCCTAAACCGAGCCCTAACCCTAACACTAACCCTAACCCTAACCCTAACCCATACCCTACGCCGTACCCGCACCCCTCCCCGAACCCGTAACCTAAGCCGTACCCTAAGCCTAACCCTAAGCCTAACCCTAACCCTAGGCTACCCTTGACTGCTTCTGCCTCCAATAGATTTCCTAAGCACTAGTGTTTTAAGGAACAGCTTAAAAAGAGAATCCTAATGTGATTTCTTTATAATGGGTGTGTTCCTTATCTTATCCTAGTGTCTAAACTCTTCTCCATGGCTGCACCCCCAAATAATATTCCTTTACGTGCTAAGGGGTATCTAGAGAGTGGGATAGGTTTAATAACTACCCTAACCCTAACGCGTACCCTAACCCTAACCCCTACCCTAACCCTAACACGTACCCTAATCCTAACCTGTACCCTAAACCGAGCCCTAACCCTAACACTAACCCTAACCCTAACCCTAACCCATACCCTACGCCGTACCCGCACCCCTCCCCGAACCCGTACCCTAAGCCATACCCTAAACCTAACCCTAAGCCTAACCCTAACCCTAGGCTGCCCTTGACTGCTTCTGCCTCCAATTGATTTCCTAAGCAGTAGTGTTTTAAGGAACAGCTTAAAAAGAGAATCCTAATGTGATTTCTTTATAATGGGTGTGTTCCTTATCTTATCCTAGTGTCTAAACTCTTCTCCATGGCTGGACCCCCAAATAATATTCCTTTACGTGCTAAGGGGGAGCTAGAGAGTGGGATAGGTTTAATAACTACCCTAGCCCTAACGCGTAACCTAACCCTAACCCCTACCCTAACCCTAACACGTACCCTAATCCTAACCCGTACCCTAAACCGAGCCCTAACCCTAACACTAACCCAAACCCTAACCCTAACCCATACCCTACGCCGTACACGAACACCTCCCCGAACCCATACCCCAAGCCGTACCCTAACCCTAACCCTAAGCCTAACCCTAACCCTAGGCTACCCTTGACTGCTTCTGCCTCCAATTGATTTCCTAAGCACTAGTGTTTTAAGAACAGCTTAAAAAGAGAATCCTAAAGTGATTTCTTTATAATGGGTGTGTTCCTTATCTTATCCTAGTGTCTAAACTCTTCTCCATGGCTGGACCCCCAAATAATATTCCTTTACGTGCTAAGGGGTATCTAGAGAGTGGGATAGGTTTAATAACTACCCTAACCCTAATGCGTACCCTAACCCTAACCCCTACCCTAACCCTAACACGTACCCTAATCCTAACCCGTACCCTAAACCGAGCCCTAACCCTAACACTAACCCTAACCCTAACCCTAACCCATACCCTACGCCGTACCCGAAACCCTCCCCGAACCCGTACCCTAAGCCATACCCTAAGCCTAACCCTAAGCCTAACACTAACCCTAGGCTACCCTTTACTGCTTCTGCCTCCAATAGATTTCCTAAGCACTAGTGTTTTAAGCAACAGCTTAAAAAGAGAATCCTAATGTGATTTCTTTATAATGGGTGTGTTCCTTATCTTATCCTAGTGTCTAAACTCTTCTCCATGGCTGGACCCCCAAATAATATTCCTTTACGTGCTAAGGGGTATCTAGAGAGTGGGATAGGTTTACTAACGACCCTAACCCTAATGCGTACCCTAACCCTAACCCCTACCCTAAACCTAACCCGTACCCTAATCCTAACCGAACCCTAAACCGAGCCCTAACCCTAACACAAACCCTAACCCTAACCCTAACCCATACCCTACGCCGTACCCGAAACCCTCCCCGAACCCGTACCCTAAGCCGTACCCTAAGCCTAACCCTAAGCCTAACCCTAACCCTAGGCTACCCTTGACTGCTTCTGCCTCCAATAGATTTCCTAAGCACTAGTGTTTTAAGGAACAGCTTAAAAAGAGAATCCTAAAGTGATTTCTTTATAATGGGTGTGTTCCTTATCTTATCCTAGCGTCTAAACTCTTCTCCATGGCTGGACCCCCAAATAATATTCCTTTACGTGCTAAGGGGTATCTAGAGAGTGGGATAGGTTTAACAACTACCCTAACCCTAACGCGTACCCTAAACCTAACCCCTACCCTAACCCTAACACGTACCCTAATCCTAAACCGTACCCTAAACCGAGCCCTAACCCTAACACTAACCCTAACCCTAACCCTAACCCATACCCTACGCCGTACCCGCACCCCTCCCCGAACCCGTACCCTAAGCCGTACCCTCAGCCGAACCCTAAGCCTAACCCTAACCCTAGGCTACCCTTGACTGCTTCTGCCTCCAATAGATTTCCTAAGCACTAGTGTTTTAAGGAACAGCTTAAAAAGAGAATCCTAATGTGATTTCTTTATAATAGGTGTGTTCCTTATTTATCCTAGTGTCTAAACTCATCTCCATGGCTGCACCACCAAATAATATTGCCTTACGTGCTAAGGGGTATCTAGAGAGTGGGATAGGTTTAATAACTACCCTAACCCTAATGCGTACTCTAACCCTAACCCCTACCCTAACAATAACACGTACCCTAATCCTAACCCGTACCCTAAACCGAGCCCTAACCCTAACACTAACCCTAACCCTAACCCATACCCTACGCCGTACCCGAACCCCTCCCCAAACCCGTACCCTAAGCCGTACCCTAAGCCTAACCCTAAGCCTAACACTAACCCTAGGCTACCCTTGACTGCTTCTGCCTCCAATAGATTTCCTAAGCACTAGTGTTTTAAGCAACAGCTTAAAAAGAGAATCCTAATGTGATTTCTTTATAATGGGTGTGTTCCTTATCTTATCCTAGTGTCTAAATTCTTCTCCATGGCTGGACCTCCAAATAATATTCCTTTACGTGCTAAGGGGTATCTAGAGAGTGGGATAGGTTTACTAACGACCCTAACCCTAATGCATACCCTAACCCTAACCCCTACCCTAAACCTAACACGTACCCTAATCCTAACCGTACCCTAAACCGAGCCCTAACACTAACACTAACCCTAACCCTAACCCTAACCCATACCCTACGCCGTACCCGAAACCCTCCCCGAACCCGTACCCTAAGCCGTACCCTAAGCCTAACCCTAAGCCTAACACTAACCCTAGGCTACCCTTGACTGCTTCTGCCTCCAATAGATTTCCTAAGCACTAGTGTTTTAAGGAACAGCTGAAAAAGAGAATCCTAATGTGATTTCTTTATAATGGGTGTGTTCCTTATCTTATCCTAGTGTCTAAACTCTTCTCCATGGCTGGACCCTCAAATAATATTCCTTTACGTGCTAAGGGGTATCTAGAGAGTGGGATAGGTTTAATAACTACCCTAACCCTAACGCGTACCCTAACCCTAACCCCTACCCTAACCCTAACACGTACCCTAATCCTAACCCGTACCCTAAACCGAGCCCTAACCCTAACACTAACCCTAACCCTAACCCTAACCCATACCCTACGCCGTACCCGCACCCCTCCTCGAACACGTACCCTAAGCCGTACCCTAAGCCTAACCCTAAACCTAACCCTAACCCTAGGCTACCCTTGACTGCTTCTGCCTCCAATAGATTTCCTAAGCACTAGTGTTTTAAGGAACAGCTTAAAAAGAGAATCCTAATGTGATTTCTTTATAATGGGTGTGTTCCTTATCTTATCCTAGTGTCTAAACTCTTCTCCATGGCTGGACCACCAAATAATATACCTTTACGTGCTAAGGGGGAGCTAGAGAGTGGGATAGGTTTACTAACTACCCTAGCCCTAACTCGTAACCTAACCCTAACCCCTACCCTAACCCTAACACGTACCCTAATCCTAACCCGTACCCTAAACCGAGCCCTAACCCTAACACTAACACTAACCCTAACCCTAACCCATACCCTACGCCATACCTGAACCCCTCCCGAAACCCGTACCCTAAGCCGTACCCTAAGCCTAACCCTAAGCCTAACCCTAACCCTAGGCTACCCTTGACTGCTTCTGCCTCCAATAGATTTCCTAAGCACTAGTGTTTTAAGCAACAGCTTAAAAAGAGAATCCTAATGTGATTTCTTTATAATGGGTGTGTTCCTTATCTTATCCTAGTGTCTAAATTCTTTTCCTTTGCTGGAACCCCAAATAATATTCCTTTACGTGCTAAGGGGTATCTAGAGAGTGGGATAGGTTTACTAACGACCCTAACCCTAACGCGTACCCTAACCCTAACCCCTACCCTAAACCTAACATGTACCCTAATCCTAACCGTACCCTAAACCGAGCCCTAACCCTAACACTAACCCTAACCCTAACCCTAACCCATACCCTACGCCGTACCCGAAACCCTCCCCGAACCCGTACCCTAAGCCGTACCCTAAGCCTAACCCTAAGCCTAACCCTAACCCTACGCTACCCTTGACTGCTTCTGCCTCCAATAGATTTCCTAAACACTAGTGTTTTAAGGAACAGCTTAAAAAGAGAATCCTAATGTGATTTCTTTATAATGGGTGTGTTCCTCATCTTATCCTAGTGTCTAAACTCTTCTCCATGGCTGGACCCTCAAATAATATTCCTTTACGTGCTAAGGGGTATCTAGAGAGTGGGATAGGTTTAATAACTACCCTAACCCTAACGCGTACCCTAACCCTAACCCCTACCCTAACCCTAACACGTACCCTAATCCTAACCCGTACCCTAAACCGAGCCCTAACCCTAACACTAACCCTAACCCTAACCCTAACCCATACCCTACGCCGTACCCGAAACCCTCCCCTACCCGTACCCTAAGCCATACCCTAAGCCTAACCCTAAGCCTAACACTAACCCTAGGCTACCCTTGACTGCTTCTGCCTCCAATAGATTTCCTAAGCACTAGTGTTTTAAGCAACAGCTTAAAAAGAGAATCCTAATGTGATTTCTTTATAATGGGTGTGTTCCTTATCTTATCCTAGTGTCTAAACTCTTCTCCATGGCTGGACCCCCAAATAATATTCCTTTACGTGCTAAGGGGTATCTAGAGAGTGGGATAGGTTTAGTAACGACCCTAACCCTAATGCGTACCCTAACCCTAACCCCTACCCTAAACCTAACACGTACCCTAATCCTAACCGTACCCTAAACCGAGCCCTAACCCTAACACAAACCCTAACCCTAACCCTAACCCATACCCTACGCCGTACCCGAAACCCTCCCCGAACCCGTACCCTAAGCCGTACCCTAAGCCTAACCCTAAGCCTAACCCTAACCCTAGGCTACCCTTGACTGCTTCTGCCTCCAATAGATTTCCTAAGCACTAGTGTTTTAAGGAACAGCTTAAAAAGAGAATCCTAATGTGATTTCTTTATAATGGGTGTGTTCCTTATCTTATCCTAGTGTCTAAACTCTTCTCCATGGCTGCACCCCCAAATAATATTCCTTTACGTGCTAAGGGGTATCTAGAGAGTGGGATAGGTTTAATAACTACCCTAACCCTAACGCGTACCCTAACCCTAACCCCTACCCTAACCCTAACACGTACCCTAATCCTAACCTGTACCCTAAACCGAGCCCTAACCCTAACACTAACCCTAACCCTAACCCTAACCCATACCCTACGCCGTACCCGCACCCCTCCCCGAACCCGTACCCTAAGCCATACCCTAAACCTAACCCTAAGCCTAACCCTAACCCTAGGCTACCCTTGACTGCTTCTGCCTCCAATTGATTTCCTAAGCAGTAGTGTTTTAAGGAACAGCTTAAAAAGAGAATCCTAATGTGATTTCTTTATAATGGGTGTGTTCCTTATCTTATCCTAGTGTCTAAACTCTTCTCCATGGCTGGACCCCCAAATAATATTCCTTTACGTGCTAAGGGGGAGCTAGAGAGTGGGATAGGTTTAATAACTACCCTAGCCCTAACGCGTAACCTAACCCTAACCCCTACCCTAACCCTAACACGTACCCTAATCCTAACCCGTACCCTAAACCGAGCCCTAACCCTAACACTAACCCAAACGCTAACCCTAACCCATACCCTACGCCGTACACGAACACCTCCCCGAACCCATACCCCAAGCCGTACCCTAACCCTAACCCTAAGCCTAACCCTAACCCTAGGCTACCCTTGACTGCTTCTGCCTCCAATTGATTTCCTAAGCACTAGTGTTTTAAGAACAGCTTAAAAAGAGAATCCTAAAGTGATTTCTTTATAATGGGTGTGTTCCTTATCTTATCCTAGTGTCTAAACTCTTCTCCATGGCTGGACCCCCAAATAATATTCCTTTACGTGCTAAGGGGTATCTAGAGAGTGGGATAGGTTTAATAACTACCCTAACCCTAATGCGTACCCTAACCCTAACCCCTACCCTAACCCTAACACGTACCCTAATCCTAACCCGTACCCTAAACCGAGCCCTAACCCTAACACTAACCCTAACCCTAACCCTAACCCATACCCTACGCCGTACCCGAAACCCTCCCCGAACCCGTACCCTAAGCCATACCCTAAGCCTAACCCTAAGCCTAACACTAACCCTAGGCTACCCTTTACTGCTTCTGCCTCCAATAGATTTCCTAAGCACTAGTGTTTTAAGCAACAGCTTAAAAAGAGAATCCTAATGTGATTTCTTTATAATGGGTGTGTTCCTTATCTTATCCTAGCGTCTAAACTCTTCTCCATGGCTGGACCCCCAAATAATATTCCTTTACGTGCTAAGGGGTATCTAGAGAGTGGGATAGGTTTAACAACTACCCTAACCCTAACGCGTACCCTAAACCTAACCCCTACCCTAACCCTAACACGTACCCTAATCCTAAACCGTACCCTAAACCGAGCCCTAACCCTAACACTAACCCTAACCCTAACCCTAACCCATACCCTACGCCGTACCCGCACCCCTCCCCGAACCCGTACCCTAAGCCGTACCCTCAGCCGAACCCTAAGCCTAACCCTAACCCTAGGCTACCCTTGACTGCTTCTGCCTCCAATAGATTTCCTAAGCACTAGTGTTTTAAGGAACAGCTTAAAAAGAGAATCCTAATGTGATTTCTTTATAATGGGTGTGTTCCTTATCTTATCCTAGTGTCTAAACTCTTCTCCATGGCTGCACCCCCAAATAATATTGCCTTACGTGCTAAGGGGTATCTAGAGAGTGGGATAGGTTTAATAACTACCCTAACCCTAATGCGTACTCTAACCCTAACCCCTACCCTAACAATAACACGTACCCTAATCCTAACCCGTACCCTAAACCGAGCCCTAACCCTAACACTAACCCTAACCCTAACCCATACCCTACGCCGTACCCGAACCCCTCCCCAAACCCGTACCCTAAGCCGTACCCTAAGCCTAACCCTAAGCCTAACACTAACCCTAGGCTACCCTTGACTGCTTCTGCCTCCAATAGATTTCCTAAGCACTAGTGTTTTAAGCAACAGCTTAAAAAGAGAATCCTAATGTGATTTCTTTATAATGGGTGTGTTCCTTATCTTATCCTAGTGTCTAAATTCTTCTCCATGGCTGGACCCCCAAATAATATTCCTTTACGTGCTAAGGGGTATCTAGAGAGTGGGATAGGTTTACTAACTACCCTAACCCTAACGCGTACCCTAACCCTAACCCCTACCCTAAACCTAACACGTACCCTAATCCTAACCCGTACCCTAAACCGAGCCCTAACCCTAACACTAACCCTAACCCTAACCCTAACCCATACCCTACGCCGTACCCACACCCCTCCCCGAACCCGTACCCTAAGCCGTACCCTAAGCCTAACCCTAAGCCTAACCCTAACCCTAGGCTACCCTTGACTGCTTCTGCCTCCAATAGATTTCCTAAGCACTAGTGTTTTAAGGAACAGCTGAAAAAGAGAATCCTAATGTGATTTCTTTATAATGGGTGTGTTCCTTATCTTATCCTAGTGTCTAAACTCTTCTCCATGGCTGGACCCTCAAATAATATTCCTTTACGTGCTAAGGTGTATCTAGAGAGTGGGATAGGTTTAATAACTACCCTAACCCTAACGCGTACCCTAACCCTAACCCCTACCCTAACCCTAACACGTACCCTAATCCTAACCCGTACCCTAAACCGAGCCCTAACCCTAACACTAACCCTAACCCTAACCCTAACCCATACCCTACGCCGTACCCGCACCCCTCCTCGAACACGTACCCTAAGCCGTACCCTAAGCCTAACCCTAAGCCTAACCCTAACCCTAGGCTACCCTTGACTGCTTCTGCCTCCAATAGATTTCCTAAGCACTAGTGTTTTAAGGAACAGCTTAAAAAGAGAATCCTAATGTGATTTCTTTATAATGGGTGTGTTCCTTATCTTATCCTAGTGTCTAAACTCTTCTCCATGGCTGGACCACCAAATAATATACCTTTACGTGCTAAGGGGGAGCTAGAGAGTGGGATAGGTTTACTAACTACCCTAGCCCTAACGCGTAACCTAACCCTAACCCCTACCCTAACCCTAACACGTACCCTAATCCTAACCCGTACCCTAAACCGAGCCCTAACCCTAACACTAACACTAACCCTAACCCTAACCCATACCCTACGCCATACCTGAACCCCTCCCGAAACCCGTACCCTAAGCCGTACCCTAAGCCTAACCCTAAGCCTAACCCTAACCCTAGGCTACCCTTGACTGCTTCTGCCTCCAATAGATTTCCTAAGCACTAGTGTTTTAAGCAACAGCTTAAAAAGAGAATCCTAATGTGATTTCTTTATAATGGGTGTGTTCCTTATCTTATCCTAGTGTCTAAATTCTTTTCCTTTGCTGGAACCCCAAATAATATTCCTTTACGTGCTAAGGGGTATCTAGAGAGTGGGATAGGTTTAATAACTACCCTAACCCTAACGCGTACCCTAACCCTAACCCCTACCCTAAACCTAACATGTACCCTAATCCTAACCGTACCCTAAACCGAGCCCTAACCCTAACACTAACCCTAACCCTAACCCTAACCCATACCCTACGCCGTACCCGAAACCCTCCCCGAACCCGTACCCTAAGCCGTACCCTAAGCCTAACCCTAAGCCTAACCCTAACCCTACGCTACCCTTGACTGCTTCTGCCTCCAATAGATTTCCTAAGCACTAGTGTTTTAAGGAACAGCTTAAAAAGAGAATCCTAATGTGATTTCTTTATAATGGGTGTGTTCCTCATCTTATCCTAGTGTCTAAACTCTTCTCCATGGCTGGACCCTCAAATAATATTCCTTTACGTGCTAAGGGGTATCTAGAGAGTGGGATAGGTTTAATAACTACCCTAACCCTAACGCGTACCCTAACCCTAACCCCTACCCTAACCCTAACACGTACCCTAATCCTAACCCGTACCCTAAACCGAGCCCTAACCCTAACACTAACCCTAACCCTAACCCTAACCCATACCCTACGCCGTACCCGAAACCCTCCCCTACCCGTACCCTAAGCCATACCCTAAGCCTAACCCTAAGCCTAACACTAACCCTAGGCTACCCTTGACTGCTTCTGCCTCCAATAGATTTCCTAAGCACTAGTGTTTTAAGCAACAGCTTAAAAAGAGAATCCTAATGTGATTTCTTTATAATGGGTGTGTTCCTTATCTTATCCTAGTGTCTAAACTCTTCTCCATGGCTGGACCCCCAAATAATATTCCTTTACGTGCTAAGGGGTATCTAGAGAGTGGGATAGGTTTACTAACGACCCTAACCCTAATGCGTACCCTAACCCTAACCCCTACCCTAAACCTAACACGTACCCTAATCCTAACCGTACCCTAAACCGAGCCCTAACCCTAACACAAACCCTAACCCTAACCCTAACCCATACCCTACGCCGTACCCGAAACCCTCCCCGAACCCGTACCCTAAGCCGTACCCTAAGCCTAACCCTAAGCCTAACCCTAACCCTAGGCTACCCTTGACTGCTTCTGCCTCCAATAGATTTCCTAAGCACTAGTGTTTTAAGGAACAGCTTAAAAAGAGAATCCTAAAGTGATTTCTTTATAATGGGTGTGTTCCTTACCTTATCCTAGCGTCTAAACTCTTCTCCATGGCTGGACCCCCAAATAATATTCCTTTACGTGCTAAGGGGTATCTAGAGAGTGGGATAGGTTTAACAACTACCCTAACCCTAACGCGTACCCTAAACCTAACCCCTACCCTAACCCTAACACGTACCCTAATCCTAACCCGTACCCTAAACCGAGACCTAACCCTAACACTAACCCTAACCCTAACCCTAACCCATACCGTACGCCGTACCCGCACCCCTCCCCGAACCCGTACCCTAAGCCGTACCCTCAGCCGAACCCTAAGCCTAACCCTAACCCTAGGCTACCCTTGACTGCTTCTGCCTCCAATAGATTTCCTAAGCACTAGTGTTTTAAGGAACAGCTTAAAAAGAGAATCCTAATGTGATTTCTTTATAATGGGTGTGTTCCTTATCTTATCCTAGTGCCTAAACTCTTCTCCATGGCTGGACCCCCAAATAATACTCCTTTACGTGCTAAGGGGTATCTAGAGAGTGGGATAGGTTTACTAACTACCCTAACCCTAACGCGTACCCTAACCCTAACCCCTACCCTAACCCTAAAACATACCCTAATCCTAACCCGTACCCTAAACCGAGCCCTAATCCTAACACTAACACTAACCCTAACCCTAACCCATACCCTACGCCGTACCCGAACCCCTCCCCAAACCCGTACCCTAAGCCGTACCCTAAGCCTAACCCTAAGCCTAACACTAACCATAGGCTACCCTTGACTGCTTCTGCCTCCAATAGATTTCCTAAGCACTAGTGTTTTAAGCAACAGCTTAAAAAGAGAATCCTAATGTGATTTCTTTATAATGGGTGTGTTCCTTATCTTATCCTAGTGTCTAAACTCTTCTCCATGGCTGGACCGCCAAATAATATTCCTTTACGTGCTAAGGGGTATCTAGAGAGTGGGATAGGTTTACTAACTAACCTAACCCTAACGCGTACCCTAACCCTAACCCCTACCCTAACCCTAACACGTACCCTAATCCTAACCCGTACCCTAAACCGATCCCTAACCCTAACACTAACCCTAACCCAAACCCTAACCCATACCCTACGCCATACCCGAAACCCTCCCCGAACCCGTACCCTAAGCCGTACCCTAAGCCTAACCCTAAGCCTAACCCTAACCCTAGGCTACCCTTGACTGCTT
The DNA here is from genome assembly GCF_965194805.1 of Balaenoptera borealis. Taxonomy (NCBI): domain Eukaryota; kingdom Metazoa; phylum Chordata; class Mammalia; order Artiodactyla; family Balaenopteridae; genus Balaenoptera; species Balaenoptera borealis. Next base: position 388,175 of record NW_028123765.1, read on the forward strand.
CTGCCTCCAATAGATTTCCTAAGCACTAGTGTTTTAAGGAACAGCTTAAAAAGAGAATCCTAATGTGATTTCTTTATAATGGGTGTGTTCCTTATCTTATCCTAGTGTCTAAACTCTTCTCCATGGCTGCACCCCCAAATAATATTGCCTTACGTGCTAAGGGGTATCTAGAGAGTGGGATAGGTTTAATAACTACCCTAACCCTAACGCGTACCCTAACCCTAACCCCTACCCTAACCCTAACACGTACCCTAATCCTAACCCGTACCCTAAACCGAGCCCTAACCCTAACACTAACCCTAACCCTAACCCTAACCCATACCCTACGCCGTACCCGCACCCCTCCCCGAACCCGTACCCTAAGCCGTACCCTAAGCCTAACCCTAAGCCTAACACTAACCCTAGGCTACCCTTGACTGCTTCTGCCTCCAATAGATTTCCTAAGCACTAGTATTTTAAGGAACAGCTTAAAAAGAGAATCCTAATGTGATTTCTTTATAATGGGTGTGTTCCTTATCTTATCCTAGTGTCTAAACTCTTCTCCATGGCTAGACCACCAAATAATATTCCTTTACGTGCTAAGGGGTATCTAGAGAGTGGGATAGGTTTACTAACTACCCTAGCCCTAACGCGTAACCTAACCCTAACCCCTACCCTAACCCTAACACGTACCCTAACCTAACCCGTACCCTAAACCGAGCCCTAACCTTAACACTAACTCTAACCCTAACCCTAACCCATACCCTACGCCGTACCCGAAACCCTCCCCGAACCCGTACCCTAAGCCGTACCCTAAGCCTAACCCTAAGCCTAACCCTAACCCTAGGCTACCCTTGACTGCTTCTGCCTCAAATAGATTTCCTAAGCACTAGTGTTTTAAGGAACAGCTTAAAAAGAGAATCCTAAAGTGATTTCTTTATAATGGGTGTGTTCCTTATCTTATCCTAGTGTCTAAACTCTTCTCCATGGCTGCACCCCCAAATAATATTGCCTTACGTGCTAAGATGTATCCAGAGAGTGGGATAGGTTTAATAACTACCCTAACCCTAATGCGTACTCTAACCCTAACCCCTACCCTAATACTAACACGTACCCTAATCCTAACCCGTACCCTAAACCGAGCCCTAACCCTAACATTAACACTAACCCTAACCCTAACCCATACCCTACACCGTACCCGAACCCCTCCCCAAACCCGTACCCTAAGCCGTACCCTAAGACTAACCCTAAGCCTAACCCTAACCCTAGGCTACCCTTGACTGCTTCTGCCTCCAATAGATTTCCTAAGCACTAGTGTTTTAAGCAACAGCTTAAAAGGAGAATCCTAATGTGATTTCTTTATAATGGGTGTGTTCCTTATCTTATCCTAGTGTCTAAATTCTTCTCCATGGCTGGACCCCCAAATAATATTCCTTTACGTGCTAAGGGGTATCTAGAGAGTGGGATAGGTTTACTAACTACCCTAACCCTAACGCGTACCCTAACCCTAACCCCTACCCTAAACCTAACACGTACCCTAATCCTAACCCGTACCCTAAACCGAGCCCTAACCCTAACACTAACCCTAACCCTAACCCTAACCCATACCCTACGCCGTACCCACACCCCTCCCCGAACCCGTACCCTAAGCCGTACCCTAAGCCTAACCCTAAGCCTAACCCTAACCCTAGGCTACCCTTGACTGCTTCTGCCTCCAATAGATTTCCTAAGCACTAGTGTTTTAAGGAACAGCTTAAAAAGAGAATCCTAATGTGATTTCTTTATAATGGGTGTGTTCCTTATCTTATCCTAGTGTCTAAACTCTTCTCCATGGATGGACCCCCAAATAATATTCCTTTACGTGCTAAGGGGTATCTAGAGAGTGGGATAGGTTTACTAACGACCCTAACCCTAATGCGTACCCTAACCCTAACCCCTACCCTAAACCTAACACGTACCCTAATCCTAACCGTACCCTAAACCGAGCCCTAACCCTAACACAAACCCTAACCCTAACCCTAACCCATACCCTACGCCGTACCCGAAACCCTCCCCGAACCCGTAACCTAAGCCGTACCCTAAGCCTAACCCTAAGCCTAACCCTAACCCTAGGCTACCCTTGACTGCTTCTGCCTCCAATAGATTTCCTAAGCACTAGTGTTTTAAGGAACAGCTGAAAAAGAGAATCCTAATGTGATTTCTTTATAATGGGTGTGTTCCTTATCTTATCCTAGTGTCTAAACTCTTCTCCATGGTTGGACCCCCAAATAATATTCCTTTACGTGCTAAGGGGTATCTAGAGAGTGGGATAGGTTTAATAACTACCCTAACCCTAACGCGTACCCTAACCCTAACCCCTACCCTAACCCTAACACGTACCCTAAACCGAGCCCTAACCCTAACACTAACCCTAACCCTAACCCTAACCCATACCCTACGCCGTACCCGAACCCCTCCCCAAACCCGTACCCTAAGCCGTACCCTAACCCTAACCCTAAGCCTAACCCTAACCCTAGGCTACCCTTGACTGCTTCTGCCTCCAATTGATTTCCTAAGCACTAGTGTTTTAAGAACAGCTTAAAAAGAGAATCCTAAAGTGATTTCTTTATAATGGGTGTGTTCCTTATCTTATCCTAGTGTCTAAACTCTTCTCCATGGCTGGACCCCCAAATAATATTCCTTTACGTGCTAAGGGGTATCTAGAGAGTGGGATAGGTTTAATAACTACCCTAACCCTAATGCGTACCCTAACCCTAACCCCTACCCTAACCCTAACACGTACCCTAATCCTAACCCGTACCCTAAACCGAGCCCTAACCCTAACACTAACCCTAACCCTAACCCTAACCCATACCCTACGCCGTACCCGAAACCCTCCCCGAACCCGTACCCTAAGCCATACCCTAAGCCTAACCCTAAGCCTAACACTAACCCTAGGCTACCCTTTACTGCTTCTGCCTCCAATAGATTTCCTAAGCACTAGTGTTTTAAGCAACAGCTTAAAAAGAGAATCCTAATGTGATTTCTTTATAATGGGTGTGTTCCTTATCTTATCCTAGTGTCTAAACTCTTCTCCATGGCTGGACCCCCAAATAATATTCCTTTACGTGCTAAGGGGTATCTAGAGAGTGGGATAGGTTTACTAACGACCCTAACCCTAATGCGTACCCTAACCCTAACCCCTACCCTAAACCTAACCCGTACCCTAATCCTAACCGAACCCTAAACCGAGCCCTAACCCTAACACAAACCCTAACCCTAACCCTAACCCATACCCTACGCCGTACCCGAAACCCTCCCCGAACCCGTACCCTAAGCCGTACCCTAAGCCTAACCCTAAGCCTAACCCTAACCCTAGGCTACCCTTGACTGCTTCTGCCTCCAATAGATTTCCTAAGCACTAGTGTTTTAAGGAACAGCTTAAAAAGAGAATCCTAAAGTGATTTCTTTATAATGGGTGTGTTCCTTATCTTATCCTAGCGTCTAAACTCTTCTCCATGGCTGGACCCCCAAATAATATTCCTTTACGTGCTAAGGGGTATCTAGAGAGTGGGATAGGTTTAACAACTACCCTAACCCTAACGCGTACCCTAAACCTAACCCCTACCCTAACCCTAACACGTACCCTAATCCTAAACCGTACCCTAAACCGAGCCCTAACCCTAACACTAACCCTAACCCTAACCCTAACCCATACCCTACGCCGTACCCGCACCCCTCCCCGAACCCGTACCCTAAGCCGTACCCTCAGCCGAACCCTAAGCCTAACCCTAACCCTAGGCTACCCTTGACTGCTTCTGCCTCCAATAGATTTCCTAAGCACTAGTGTTTTAAGGAACAGCTTAAAAAGAGAATCCTAATGTGATTTCTTTATAATAGGTGTGTTCCTTATTTATCCTAGTGTCTAAACTCATCTCCATGGCTGCACCACCAAATAATATTGCCTTACGTGCTAAGGGGTATCTAGAGAGTGGGATAGGTTTAATAACTACCCTAACCCTAATGCGTACTCTAACCCTAACCCCTACCCTAACAATAACACGTACCCTAATCCTAACCCGTACCCTAAACCGAGCCCTAACCCTAACACTAACCCTAACCCTAACCCATACCCTACGCCGTACCCGAACCCCTCCCCAAACCCGTACCCTAAGCCGTACCCTAAGCCTAACCCTAAGCCTAACACTAACCCTAGGCTACCCTTGACTGCTTCTGCCTCCAATAGATTTCCTAAGCACTAGTGTTTTAAGCAACAGCTTAAAAAGAGAATCCTAATGTGATTTCTTTATAATGGGTGTGTTCCTTATCTTATCCTAGTGTCTAAATTCTTCTCCATGGCTGGACCCCCAAATAATATTCCTTTACGTGCTAAGGGGTATCTAGAGAGTGGGATAGGTTTACTAACGACCCTAACCCTAATGCATACCCTAACCCTAACCCCTACCCTAAACCTAACACGTACCCTAATCCTAACCGTACCCTAAACCGAGCCCTAACACTAACACTAACCCTAACCCTAACCCTAACCCATACCCTACGCCGTACCCGAAACCCTCCCCGAACCCGTACCCTAAGCCGTACCCTAAGCCTAACCCTAAGCCTAACACTAACCCTAGGCTACCCTTGACTGCTTCTGCCTCCAATAGATTTCCTAAGCACTAGTGTTTTAAGGAACAGCTGAAAAAGAGAATCCTAATGTGATTTCTTTATAATGGGTGTGTTCCTCATCTTATCCTAGTGTCTAAACTCTTCTCCATGGCTGGACCCTCAAATAATATTCCTTTACGTGCTAAGGGGTATCTAGAGAGTGGGATAGGTTTAATAACTACCCTAACCCTAACGCGTACCCTAACCCTAACCCCTACCCTAACCCTAACACGTACCCTAATCCTAACCCGTACCCTAAACCGAGCCCTAACCCTAACACTAACCCTAACCCTAACCCTAACCCATACCCTACGCCGTACCCGCACCCCTCCTCGAACACGTACCCTAAGCCGTACCCTAAGCCTAACCCTAAGCCTAACCCTAACCCTAGGCTACCCTTGACTGCTTCTGCCTCCAATAGATTTCCTAAGCACTAGTGTTTTAAGGAACAGCTTAAAAAGAGAATCCTAATGTGATTTCTTTATAATGGGTGTGTTCCTTATCTTATCCTAGTGTCTAAACTCTTCTCCATGGCTGGACCACCAAATAATATACCTTTACGTGCTAAGGGGGAGCTAGAGAGTGGGATAGGTTTACTAACTACCCTAGCCCTAACTCGTAACCTAACCCTAACCCCTACCCTAACCCTAACACGTACCCTAATCCTAACCCGTACCCTAAACCGAGCCCTAACCCTAACACTAACACTAACCCTAACCCTAACCCATACCCTACGCCATACCTGAACCCCTCCCGAAACCCGTACCCTAAGCCGTACCCTAAGCCTAACCCTAAGCCTAACCCTAACCCTAGGCTACCCTTGACTGCTTCTGCCTCCAATAGATTTCCTAAGCACTAGTGTTTTAAGCAACAGCTTAAAAAGAGAATCCTAATGTGATTTCTTTATAATGGGTGTGTTCCTTATCTTATCCTAGTGTCTAAATTCTTTTCCTTTGCTGGAACCCCAAATAATATTCCTTTACGTGCTAAGGGGTATCTAGAGAGTGGGATAGGTTTACTAACTACCCTAACCCTAACGCGTACCCTAACCCTAACCCCTACCCTAAACCTAACATGTACCCTAATCCTAACCGTACCCTAAACCGAGCCCTAACCCTAACACTAACCCTAACCCTAACCCTAACCCATACCCTACGCCGTACCCGAAACCCTCCCCGAACCCGTACCCTAAGCCGTACCCTAAGCCTAACCCTAAGCCTAACCCTAACCCTACGCTACCCTTGACTGCTTCTGCCTCCAATAGATTTCCTAAACACTAGTGTTTTAAGGAACAGCTTAAAAAGAGAATCCTAATGTGATTTCTTTATAATGGGTGTGTTCCTCATCTTATCCTAGTGTCTAAACTCTTCTCCATGGCTGGACCCTCAAATAATATTCCTTTACGTGCTAAGGGGTATCTAGAGAGTGGGATAGGTTTAATAACTACCCTAACCCTAACGCGTACCCTAACCCTAACCCCTACCCTAACCCTAACACGTACCCTAATCCTAACCCGTACCCTAAACCGAGCCCTAACCCTAACACTAACCCTAACCCTAACCCTAACCCATACCCTACGCCGTACCCGAAACCCTCCCCTACCCGTACCCTAAGCCATACCCTAAGCCTAACCCTAAGCCTAACACTAACCCTAGGCTACCCTTGACTGCTTCTGCCTCCAATAGATTTCCTAAGCACTAGTGTTTTAAGCAACAGCTTAAAAAGAGAATCCTAATGTGATTTCTTTATAATGGGTGTGTTCCTTATCTTATCCTAGTGTCTAAACTCTTCTCCATGGCTGGACCCCCAAATAATATTCCTTTACGTGCTAAGGGGTATCTAGAGAGTGGGATAGGTTTACTAACGACCCTAACCCTAATGCGTACCCTAACCCTAACCCCTACCCTAAACCTAACACGTACCCTAATCCTAACCGTACCCTAAACCGAGCCCTAACCCTAACACAAACCCTAACCCTAACCCTAACCCATACCCTACGCCGTACCCGAAACCCTCCCCGAACCCGTACCCTAAGCCGTACCCTAAGCCTAACCCTAAGCCTAACCCTAACCCTAGGCTACCCTTGACTGCTTCTGCCTCCAATAGATTTCCTAAGCACTAGTGTTTTAAGGAACAGCTTAAAAAGAGAATCCTAATGTGATTTCTTTATAATGGGTGTGTTCCTTATCTTATCCTAGTGTCTAAACTCTTCTCCATGGCTGCACCCCCAAATAATATTCCTTTACGTGCTAAGGGGTATCTAGAGAGTGGGATAGGTTTAATAACTACCCTAACCCTAACGCGTACCCTAACCCTAACCCCTACCCTAACCCTAACACGTACCCTAATCCTAACCTGTACCCTAAACCGAGCCCTAACCCTAACACTAACCCTAACCCTAACCCTAACCCATACCCTACGCCGTACCCGCACCCCTCCCCGAACCCGTACCCTAAGCCATACCCTAAACCTAACCCTAAGCCTAACCCTAACCCTAGGCTACCCTTGACTGCTTCTGCCTCCAATTGATTTCCTAAGCAGTAGTGTTTTAAGGAACAGCTTAAAAAGAGAATCCTAATGTGATTTCTTTATAATGGGTGTGTTCCTTATCTTATCCTAGTGTCTAAACTCTTCTCCATGGCTGGACCCCCAAATAATATTCCTTTACGTGCTAAGGGGGAGCTAGAGAGTGGGATAGGTTTAATAACTACCCTAGCCCTAACGCGTAACCTAACCCTAACCCCTACCCTAACCCTAACACGTACCCTAATCCTAACCCGTACCCTAAACCGAGCCCTAACCCTAACACTAACCCAAACCCTAACCCTAACCCATACCCTACGCCGTACACGAACACCTCCCCGAACCCATACCCCAAGCCGTACCCTAACCCTAACCCTAAGCCTAACCCTAACCCTAGGCTACCCTTGACTGCTTCTGCCTCCAATTGATTTCCTAAGCACTAGTGTTTTAAGAACAGCTTAAAAAGAGAATCCTAAAGTGATTTCTTTATAATGGGTGTGTTCCTTATCTTATCCTAGTGTCTAAACTCTTCTCCATGGCTGGACCCCCAAATAATATTCCTTTACGTGCTAAGGGGTATCTAGAGAGTGGGATAGGTTTAATAACTACCCTAACCCTAATGCGTACCCTAACCCTAACCCCTACCCTAACCCTAACACGTACCCTAATCCTAACCCGTACCCTAAACCGAGCCCTAACCCTAACACTAACCCTAACCCTAACCCTAACCCATACCCTACGCCGTACCCGAAACCCTCCCCGAACCCGTACCCTAAGCCATACCCTAAGCCTAACCCTAAGCCTAACACTAACCCTAGGCTACCCTTTACTGCTTCTGCCTCCAATAGATTTCCTAAGCACTAGTGTTTTAAGCAACAGCTTAAAAAGAGAATCCTAATGTGATTTCTTTATAATGGGTGTGTTCCTTATCTTATCCTAGCGTCTAAACTCTTCTCCATGGCTGGACCCCCAAATAATATTCCTTTACGTGCTAAGGGGTATCTAGAGAGTGGGATAGGTTTAACAACTACCCTAACCCTAACGCGTACCCTAAACCTAACCCCTACCCTAACCCTAACACGTACCCTAATCCTAAACCGTACCCTAAACCGAGCCCTAACCCTAACACTAACCCTAACCCTAACCCTAACCCATACCCTACGCCGTACCCGCACCCCTCCCCGAACCCGTACCCTAAGCCGTACCCTCAGCCGAACCCTAAGCCTAACCCTAACCCTAGGCTACCCTTGACTGCTTCTGCCTCCAATAGATTTCCTAAGCACTAGTGTTTTAAGGAACAGCTTAAAAAGAGAATCCTAATGTGATTTCTTTATAATGGGTGTGTTCCTTATCTTATCCTAGTGTCTAAACTCTTCTCCATGGCTGCACCCCCAAATAATATTGCCTTACGTGCTAAGGGGTATCTAGAGAGTGGGATAGGTTTAATAACTACCCTAACCCTAATGCGTACTCTAACCCTAACCCCTACCCTAACAATAACACGTACCCTAATCCTAACCCGTACCCTAAACCGAGCCCTAACCCTAACACTAACCCTAACCCTAACCCATACCCTACGCCGTACCCGAACCCCTCCCCAAACCCGTACCCTAAGCCGTACCGTAAGCCTAACCCTAAGCCTAACACTAACCCTAGGCTACCCTTGACTGCTTCTGCCTCCAATAGATTTCCTAAGCACTAGTGTTATAAGCAACAGCTTAAAAAGAGAATCCTAATGTGATTTCTTTATAATGGGTGTGTTCCTTATCTTATCCTAGTGTCTAAATTCTTCTCCATGGCTGGACCCCCAAATAATATTCCTTTACGTGCTAAGGGGTATCTAGAGAGTGGGATAGGTTTACTAACTACCCTAACCCTAACGCGTACCCTAACCCTAACCCCTACCCTAAACCTAACACGTACCCTAATCCTAACCCGTACCCTAAACCGAGCCCTAACCCTAACACTAACCCTAACCCTAACCCTAACCCATACCCTACGCCGTACCCACACCCCTCCCCGAACCCGTACCCTAAGCCGTACCCTAAGCCTAACCCTAAGCCTAACCCTAACCCTAGGCTACCCTTGACTGCTTCTGCCTCCAATAGATTTCCTAAGCACTAGTGTTTTAAGGAACAGCTTAAAAAGAGAATCCTAATGTGATTTCTTTATAATGGGTGTGTTCCTTATCTTATCCTAGTGTCTAAACTCTTCTCCATGGCTGGACCACCAAATAATATACCTTTACGTGCTAAGGGGGAGCTAGAGAGTGGGATAGGTTTACTAACTACCCTAGCCCTAACGCGTAACCTAACCCTAACCCCTACCCTAACCCTAACACGTACCCTAATCCTAACCCGTACCCTAAACCGAGCCCTAACCCTAACACTAACACTAACCCTAACCCTAACCCATACCCTACGCCATACCTGAACCCCTCCCGAAACCCGTACCCTAAGCCGTACCCTAAGCCTAACCCTAAGCCTAACCCTAACCCTAGGCTACCCTTGACTGCTTCTGCCTCCAATAGATTTCCTAAGCACTAGTGTTTTAAGCAACAGCTTAAAAAGAGAATCCTAATGTGATTTCTTTATAATGGGTGTGTTCCTTATCTTATCCTAGTGTCTAAATTCTTTTCCTTTGCTGGAACCCCAAATAATATTCCTTTACGTGCTAAGGGGTATCTAGAGAGTGGGATAGGTTTAATAACTACCCTAACCCTAACGCGTACCCTAACCCTAACCCCTACCCTAAACCTAACATGTACCCTAATCCTAACCGTACCCTAAACCGAGCCCTAACCCTAACACTAACCCTAACCCTAACCCTAACCCATACCCTACGCCGTACCCGAAACCCTCCCCGAACCCGTACCCTAAGCCGTACCCTAAGCCTAACCCTAAGCCTAACCCTAACCCTACGCTACCCTTGACTGCTTCTGCCTCCAATAGATTTCCTAAGCACTAGTGTTTTAAGGAACAGCTTAAAAAGAGAATCCTAATGTGATTTCTTTATAATGGGTGTGTTCCTCATCTTATCCTAGTGTCTAAACTCTTCTCCATGGCTGGACCCTCAAATAATATTCCTTTACGTGCTAAGGGGTATCTAGAGAGTGGGATAGGTTTAATAACTACCCTAACCCTAACGCGTACCCTAACCCTAACCCCTACCCTAACCCTAACACGTACCCTAATCCTAACCCGTACCCTAAACCGAGCCCTAACCCTAACACTAACCCTAACCCTAACCCTAACCCATACCCTACGCCGTACCCGAAACCCTCCCCTACCCGTACCCTAAGCCATACCCTAAGCCTAACCCTAAGCCTAACACTAACCCTAGGCTACCCTTGACTGCTTCTGCCTCCAATAGATTTCCTAAGCACTAGTGTTTTAAGCAACAGCTTAAAAAGAGAATCCTAATGTGATTTCTTTATAATGGGTGTGTTCCTTATCTTATCCTAGTGTCTAAACTCTTCTCCATGGCTGGACCCCCAAATAATATTCCTTTACGTGCTAAGGGGTATCTAGAGAGTGGGATAGGTTTACTAACGACCCTAACCCTAATGCGTACCCTAACCCTAACCCCTACCCTAAACCTAACACGTACCCTAATCCTAACCGTACCCTAAACCGAGCCCTAACCCTAACACAAACCCTAACCCTAACCCTAACCCATACCCTACGCCGTACCCGAAACCCTCCCCGAACCCGTACCCTAAGCCGTACCCTAAGCCTAACCCTAAGCCTAACCCTAACCCTAGGCTACCCTTGACTGCTTCTGCCTCCAATAGATTTCCTAAGCACTAGTGTTTTAAGGAACAGCTTAAAAAGAGAATCCTAAAGTGATTTCTTTATAATGGGTGTGTTCCTTACCTTATCCTAGCGTCTAAACTCTTCTCCATGGCTGGACCCCCAAATAATATTCCTTTACGTGCTAAGGGGTATCTAGAGAGTGGGATAGGTTTAACAACTACCCTAACCCTAACGCGTACCCTAAACCTAACCCCTACCCTAACCCTAACACGTACCCTAATCCTAACCCGTACCCTAAACCGAGACCTAACCCTAACACTAACCCTAACCCTAACCCTAACCCATACCGTACGCCGTACCCGCACCCCTCCCCGAACCCGTACCCTAAGCCGTACCCTCAGCCGAACCCTAAGCCTAACCCTAACCCTAGGCTACCCTTGACTGCTTCTGCCTCCAATAGATTTCCTAAGCACTAGTGTTTTAAGGAACAGCTTAAAAAGAGAATCCTAATGTGATTTCTTTATAATGGGTGTGTTCCTTATCTTATCCTAGTGCCTAAACTCTTCTCCATGGCTGGACCCCCAAATAATACTCCTTTACGTGCTAAGGGGTATCTAGAGAGTGGGATAGGTTTACTAACTACCCTAACCCTAACGCGTACCCTAACCCTAACCCCTACCCTAACCCTAAAACATACCCTAATCCTAACCCGTACCCTAAACCGAGCCCTAACCCTAACACTAACACTAACCCTAACCCTAACCCATACCCTACGCCGTACCCGAACCCCTCCCCAAACCCGTACCCTAAGCCGTACCCTAAGCCTAACCCTAAGCCTAACACTAACCATAGGCTACCCTTGACTGCTTCTGCCTCCAATAGATTTCCTAAGCACTAGTGTTTTAAGCAACAGCTTAAAAAGAGAATCCTAATGTGATTTCTTTATAATGGGTGTGTTCCTTATCTTATCCTAGTGTCTAAACTCTTCTCCATGGCTGGACCGCCAAATAATATTCCTTTACGTGCTAAGGGGTATCTAGAGAGTGGGATAGGTTTACTAACTACCCTAACCCTAACGCGTACCCTAACCCTAACCCCTACCCTAACCCTAACACGTACCCTAATCCTAACCCGTACCCTAAACCGATCCCTAACCCTAACACTAACCCTAACCCTAACCCATACCCTACGCCATACCCGAAACCCTCCCCGAACCCGTACCCTAAGCCGTACCCTAAGCCTAACCCTAAGCCTAACCCTAACCCTAGGCTACCCTTGACTGCTTCTGCCTCCAATAGATTTCCTAAGCACTAGTGTTTTAAGGAACAGCTTAAAAAGAGAATCCTAATGTGATTTCTTTATAATGGGTGTGTTCCTTATCTTATCCTAGTGTCTAAACTCTTCTCCATGGCTGCACCCCCAAATAATATTGCCTTACGTGCTAAGGGGTATCTAGAGAGTGGGATAGGTTTAATAACTACCCTAACCCTAACGCGTACCCTAACCCTAACCCCTACCCTAACCCTAACACGTACCCTAATCCTAACCCGTACCCTAAACCGAGCCCTAACCCTAACACTAACCCTAACCCTAACCCTAACCCATACCCTACGCCGTACCCGCACCCCTCCCCGAACCCGTACCCTAAGCCGTACCCTAAGCCTAACCCTAAGCCTAACACTAACCCTAGGCTACCCTTGACTGCTTCTGCCTCCAATAGATTTCCTAAGCACTAGTATTTTAAGGAACAGCTTAAAAAGAGAATCCTAATGTGATTTCTTTATAATGGGTGTGTTCCTTATCTTATCCTAGTGTCTAAACTCTTCTCCATGGCTAGACCACCAAATAATATTCCTTTACGTGCTAAGGGGTATCTAGAGAGTGGGATAGGTTTACTAACTACCCTAGCCCTAACGCGTAACCTAACCCTAACCCCTACCCTAACCCTAACACGTACCCTAACCTAACCCGTACCCTAAACCGAGCCCTAACCTTAACACTAACTCTAACCCTAACCCTAACCCATACCCTACGCCGTACCCGAAACCCTCCCCGAACCCGTACCCTAAGCCGTACCCTAAGCCTAACCCTAAGCCTAACCCTAACCCTAGGCTACCCTTGACTGCTTCTGCCTCAAATAGATTTCCTAAGCACTAGTGTTTTAAGGAACAGCTTAAAAAGAGAATCCTAAAGTGATTTCTTTATAATGGGTGTGTTCCTTATCTTATCCTAGTGTCTAAACTCTTCTCCATGGCTGCACCCCCAAATAATATTGCCTTACGTGCTAAGATGTATCCAGAGAGTGGGATAGGTTTAATAACTACCCTAACCCTAATGCGTACTCTAACCCTAACCCCTACCCTAATACTAACACGTACCCTAATCCTAACCCGTACCCTAAACCGAGCCCTAACCCTAACATTAACACTAACCCTAACCCTAACCCATACCCTACACCGTACCCGAACCCCTCCCCAAACCCGTACCCTAAGCCGTACCCTAAGACTAACCCTAAGCCTAACCCTAACCCTAGGCTACCCTTGACTGCTTCTGCCTCCAATAGATTTCCTAAGCACTAGTGTTTTAAGCAACAGCTTAAAAGGAGAATCCTAATGTGATTTCTTTATAATGGGTGTGTTCCTCATCTTATCCTAGTGTCTAAATTCTTCTCCATGGCTGGACCCCCAAATAATATTCCTTTACGTGCTAAGGGGTATCTAGAGAGTGGGATAGGTTTACTAACTACCCTAACCCTAACGCGTACCCTAACCCTAACCCCTACCCTAAACCTAACACGTACCCTAATCCTAACCCGTACCCTAAACCGAGCCCTAACCCTAACACTAACCCTAACCCTAACCCTAACCCATACCCTACGCCGTACCCGAACCCCTCCCCGAACCCGTACCCTAAGCCGTACCCTAAGCCTAACCCTAAGCCTAACCCTAACCCTAGGCTACCCTTGACTGCTTCTGCCTCCAATAGATTTCCTAAGCACTAGTGTTTTAAGGAACAGCTTAAAAAGAGAATCCTAATGTGATTTCTTTATAATGGGTGTGTTCCTTATCTTATCCTAGTGTCTAAACTCTTCTCCATGGATGGACCCCCAAATAATATTCCTTTACGTGCTAAGGGGTATCTAGAGAGTGGGATAGGTTTACTAACGACCCTAACCCTAATGCGTACCCTAACCCTAACCCCTACCCTAAACCTAACACGTACCCTAATCCTAACCGTACCCTAAACCGAGCCCTAACCCTAACACAAACCCTAACCCTAACCCTAACCCATACCCTACGCCGTACCCGAAACCCTCCCCGAACCCGTAACCTAAGCCGTACCCTAAGCCTAACCCTAAGCCTAACCCTAACCCTAGGCTACCCTTGACTGCTTCTGCCTCCAATAGATTTCCTAAGCACTAGTGTTTTAAGGAACAGCTGAAAAAGAGAATCCTAATGTGATTTCTTTATAATGGGTGTGTTCCTTATCTTATCCTAGTGTCTAAACTCTTCTCCATGGTTGGACCCCCAAATAATATTCCTTTACGTGCTAAGGGGTATCTAGAGAGTGGGATAGGTTTAATAACTACCCTAACCCTAACGCGTACCCTAACCCTAACCCCTACCCTAACCCTAACACGTACCCTAAACCGAGCCCTAACCCTAACACTAACCCTAACCCTAACCCTAACCCATACCCTACGCCGTACCCGAACCCCTCCCCAAACCCGTACCCTAAGCCGTACCCTAACCCTAACCCTAAGCCTAACCCTAACCCTAGGCTACCCTTGACTGCTTCTGCCTCAAATAGATTTCCTAAGCACTAGTGTTTTAAGGAACAGCTTAAAAAGAGAATCCTAAAGTGATTTCTTTATAATGGGTGTGTTCCTTATCTTATCCTAGTGTCTAAACTCTTCTCCATGGCTGCACCCCCAAATAATATTGCCTTACGTGCTAAGATGTATCTAGAGAGTGGGATAGGTTTAATAACTACCCTAACCCTAATGCGTACTCTAACCCTAACCCCTACCCTAATACTAACACGTACCCTAATCCTAAACCGTACCCTAAACCGAGCCCTAACCCTAACATTAACACTAACCCTAACCCTAACCCATACCCTACGCCGTACCCGAACCCCTCCCCAAACCCGTACCCTAAGCCGTACCCTAAGACTAACCCTAAGCCTAACCCTAACCCTAGGCTACCCTTGACTGCTTCTGCCTCCAATAGATTTCCTAAGCACTAGTGTTTTAAGCAACAGCTTAAAAGGAGAATCCTAATGTGATTTCTTTATAATGGGTGTGTTCCTTATCTTATCCTAGTGTCTAAATTCTTCTCCATGGCTGGACCCCCAAATAATATTCCTTTACGTGCTAAGGGGTATCTAGAGAGTGGGATAGGTTTACTAACTACCCTAACCCTAACGCGTACCCTAACCCTAACCCCTACCCTAAACCTAACACGTACCCTAATCCTAACCCGTACCCTAAACCGAGCCCTAACCCTAACACTAACCCTAACCCTAACCCTAACCCATACCCTACGCCGTACCCACACCCCTCCCCGAACCCGTACCCTAAGCCGTACCCTAAGCCTAACCCTAAGCCTAACCCTAACCCTAGGCTACCCTTGACTGCTTCTGCCTCCAATAGATTTCCTAAGCACTAGTGTTTTAAGGAACAGCTTAAAAAGAGAATCCTAATGTGATTTCTTTATAATGGGTGTGTTCCTTATCTTATCCTAGTGTCTAAACTCTTCTCCATGGATGGACCCCCAAATAATATTCCTTTACGTGCTAAGGGGTATCTAGAGAGTGGGATAGGTTTACTAACGACCCTAACCCTAATGCGTACCCTAACCCTAACCCCTACCCTAAACCTAACACGTACCCTAATCCTAACCGTACCCTAAACCGAGCCCTAACCCTAACACAAACCCTAACCCTAACCCTAACCCATACCCTACGCCGTACCCGAAACCCTCCCCGAACCCGTAACCTAAGCCGTACCCTAAGCCTAACCCTAAGCCTAACCCTAACCCTAGGCTACCCTTGACTGCTTCTGCCTCCAATAGATTTCCTAAGCACTAGTGTTTTAAGGAACAGCTGAAAAAGAGAATCCTAATGTGATTTCTTTATAATGGGTGTGTTCCTTATCTTATCCTAGTGTCTAAACTCTTCTCCATGGTTGGACCCCCAAATAATATTCCTTTACGTGCTAAGGGGTATCTAGAGAGTGGGATAGGTTTAATAACTACCCTAACCCTAACGCGTACCCTAACCCTAACCCCTACCCTAACCCTAACACGTACCCTAAACCGAGCCCTAACCCTAACACTAACCCTAACCCTAACCCTAACCCATACCCTACGCCGTACCCGAACCCCTCCCCAAACCCGTACCCTAAGCCGTACCCTAACCCTAACCCTAAGCCTAACCCTAACCCTAGGCTACCCTTGACTGCTTCTGCCTCAAATAGATTTCCTAAGCACTAGTGTTTTAAGGAACAGCTTAAAAAGAGAATCCTAAAGTGATTTCTTTATAATGGGTGTGTTCCTTATCTTATCCTAGTGTCTAAACTCTTCTCCATGGCTGCACCCCCAAATAATATTGCCTTACGTGCTAAGATGTATCTAGAGAGTGGGATAGGTTTAATAACTACCCTAACCCTAATGCGTACTCTAACCCTAACCCCTACCCTAATACTAACACGTACCCTAATCCTAACCCGTACCCTAAACCGAGCCCTAACCCTAACATTAACACTAACCCTAACCCTAACCCATACCCTACGCCGTACCCGAACCCCTCCCCAAACCCGTACCCTAAGCCGTACCCTAAGACTAACCCTAAGCCTAACCCTAACCCTAGGCTACCCTTGACTGCTTCTGCCTCCAATAGATTTCCTAAGCACTAGTGTTTTAAGCAACAGCTTAAAAGGAGAATCCTAATGTGATTTCTTTATAATGGGTGTGTTCCTTATCTTATCCTAGTGTCTAAATTCTTCTCCATGGCTGGACCCCCAAATAATATTCCTTTACGTGCTAAGGGGTATCTAGAGAGTGGGATAGGTTTACTAACTACCCTAACCCTAACGCGTACCCTAACCCTAACCCCTACCCTAAACCTAACACGTACCCTAATCCTAACCCGTACCCTAAACCGAGCCCTAACCCTAACACTAACCCTAACCCTAACCCTAACCCATACCCTACGCCGTACCCACACCCCTCCCCGAACCCGTACCCTAAGCCGTACCCTAAGCCTAACCCTAAGCCTAACCCTAACCCTAGGCTACCCTTGACTGCTTCTGCCTCCAATAGATTTCCTAAGCACTAGTGTTTTAAGGAACAGCTTAAAAAGAGAATCCTAATGTGATTTCTTTATAATGGGTGTGTTCCTTATCTTATCCTAGTGTCTAAACTCTTCTCCATGGCTGGACCCCCAAATAATATTCCTTTACGTGCTAAGGGGTATCTAGAGAGTGGGATAGGTTTACTAACGACCCTAACCCTAATGCGTACCCTAACCCTAACCCCTACCCTAAACCTAACACGTACCCTAATCCTAACCGTACCCTAAACCGAGCCCTAACCCTAACACAAACCCTAACCCTAACCCTAACCCATACCCTACGCCGTACCCGAAACCCTCCCCGAACCCGTAACCTAAGCCGTACCCTAAGCCTAACCCTAAGCCTAACCCTAACCCTAGGCTACCCTTGACTGCTTCTGCCTCCAATAGATTTCCTAAGCACTAGTGTTTTAAGGAACAGCTGAAAAAGAGAATCCTAATGTGATTTCTTTATAATGGGTGTGTTCCTTATCTTATCCAAGTGTCTCAACTCTTCTCCATGGTTGGACCCCCAAATAATATTCCTTTACGTGCTAAGGGGTATCTAGAGAGTGGGATAGGTTTAATAACTACCCTAACCCTAACGCGTACCCTAACCCTAACCCCTACCCTAACCCTAACACGTACCCTAAACCGAGCCCTAACCCTAACACTAACCCTAACCCTAACCCTAACCCATACCCTACGCCGTACCCGAACCCCTCCCCAAACCCGTACCCTAAGCCGTACCCTAACCCTAACCCTAAGCCTAACCCTAACCCTAGGCTACCCTTGACTGCTTCTGCCTCCAATAGAGTTCCTAAGCACTAGTGTTTTAAGGAACAGCTTAAAAAGAGAATCCTAATGTGATTTCTTTATAATGGGTGTGTTCCTTATCTTATCCTAGTGTCTAAACTCTTCTCCATGGCTGCACCCCCAAATAATATTGCCTTACGTGCTAAGGGGTATCTAGAGAGTGGGATAGGTTTACTAACTACCCTAGCCCTAAGGCGTAACCTAACCCTAACCCCTACCCTAACCCTAACACGTACCCTAATCCTAACCCGTACCCTAAACCGAGCCCTAACCTTAACACTAACCCTAACCCTAACCCTAACCCATACCCTACGCCGTACCCGAACCCGTCCCCGAACCCATACCGCAAGCCGTACCCTAACCCTAACCCTAAGCCTAACCCTAACCCTAGGCTACCCTTGACTGCTTCTGCCTCCAATAGATTTCCTAAGCACTAGTGTTTTAAGGAACAGCTTGAAAACAGAATCCTAAAGTGATTTCTTTATAATGGGTGTGTTCCTTATCTTATCCTAGTGTCTAAACTCTTCTCAATGGCTGGACCCCCAAATAATATTCCTTTACGTGCTAAGGGGTATCTAGAGAGAGGAATAGGTTTACTAACTACCCTAACCCTAACGCGTACCCTAACCCTAACCCCTACCCTAAACCTAACACGTACCCTAATCCTAACCGTACCCTAAACCGAGCCCTAACACTAACACTAACCCTAACCCTAACCCTAACCCATACCCTACGCCGTACCCGAAACCCTCCCCGAACCCGTACCCTAAGCCGTACCCTAAGCCTAACCCTAAGCCTAACCCTAACCCTAGGCTACCCTTGACTGCTTCTGCCTCCAATAGATTTCCTAAGCACTAGTGTTTTAAGGAACAGCTTAAAAAGAGAATCCTAAAGTGATTTCTTTATAATGGGTGTGTTCCTTATCTTATCCTAGTGTCTAAACTCTTCTCCATGGCTGCACCCCCAAATAATATTGCCTTACGTGCTAAGGGGTATCTAGAGAGTGGGATAGGTTTAATAACTACCCTAACCCTAATGCGTACTCTAACCCTAACCCCTACCCTAACACTAACACGTACCCTAATCCTAACCCGTACCCTAAACCGAGCCCTAACCCTAACATTAACACTAACCCTAACCCTAACCCATACCCTACGCCGTACCCGAACCCCTCCCCAAACCCGTACCCTAAGCCGTACCCTAAGCCTAACCCTAAGCCTAACACTAACCCTAGGCTACCCTTGACTGCTTCTGCCTCCAATAGATTTCCTAAGCACTAGTGTTTTAAGCAACAGCTTAAAAGGAGAATCCTAATGTGATTTCTTTATAATGGGTGTGTTCCTTATCTTATCCTAGTGTCTAAATTCTTCTCCATGGCTGGACCCCCAAATAATATTCCTTTACGTGCTAAGGGGTATCTAGAGAGTGGGATAGGTTTACTAACTACCCTAACCCTAACGCGTACCCTAACCCTAACCCCTACCCTAAACCTAACACGTACCCTAATCCTAACCCGTACCCTAAACCGAGCCCTAACCCTAACACTAACCCTAACCCTAACCCTAACCCATACCCTACGCCGTACCCACACCCCTCCCCGAACCCGTACCCTAAGCCGTACCCTAAGCCTAACCCTAAGCCTAACCCTAACCCTAGGCTACCCTTGACTGCTTCTGCCTCCAATAGATTTCCTAAGCACTAGTGTTTTAAGGAACAGCTTAAAAAGAGAATCCTAATGTGATTTCTTTATAATGGGTGTGTTCCTTATCTTATCCTAGTGTCTAAACTCTTCTCCATGGCTGCACCCCCAAATAATATTCCCTTACGTGCTAAGGGGTATCTAGAGAGTGGGATAGGTTTAATAACTACCCTAACCCTAACGCATACCCTAACCCTAACCCCTACCCTAACCCTAACACGTACCCTACTCCTAACCCTAACACGTACCCTACTCCTAACCCGTACCCTAAACCGAGCCCTAACCCTAACACTAACCCTAACCCTAACCCTAACCCATACCCTACGCCGTACCCGCACCCCTCCCCGAACCCGTACCCTAAGCCATACCCTAAACCTAACCCTAAGCCTAACCCTAACCCTAGGCTACCCTTGACTGCTTCTGCCTCCAATAGATTTCCTAAGCACTAGTGTTTTAAGGAACAGCTTAAAAAGAGAATCCTAATGTGATTTCTTTATAATGGGTGTGTTCCTTATCTTATCCTAGTGTCTAAACTCTTCTCCATGGCTGCACCCCCAAATAATATTCCCTTACGTGCTAAGGGGTATCTAGAGAGTGGGATAGGTTTAATAAATACCCTAACCCTAACGTGTACCCTAAACCTAACCCCTACCCTAACCCTAACACGTACCCTAATCCTAACCCGTACCGTAAACCAAGCCCTAACCCTAACACTAACCCTAACCCTAACCCTAAACCATACCCTACGCCGTACCCGAACCCCTCCCCAAACCCATTCCCCAAGCCGTACCCTAAACCTAACCCTAAGCCTAACCCTAACCCTAGGCTACCCTTGACTGCTTCTGCCTCCAATAGATTTCCTAAGCACTAGTGTTTTAAGGAACAGCTTAAAAAGAGAATCCTAAAGTGATTTCTTTATAATGGGTGTGTTCCTTCTCTTATCCTAGTGTCTAAACTCTTCTCCATGGCTGGACCCCCAAATAATATTCCTTTACGTGCTAAGGGGTATCTAGAGAGTGGGATAGGTTTAATAACTACCCTAACCCTAACGCGTACCCTAACCCTAACCCCTACCCTAACCCTAACACGTACCCTAATCCTAACCCGTACCCTAAACCGAGCCCTAACCCTAACACTAACCCTAACCCTAACCCTAACCCATACCCTATGCCGTACCCGAACCCCTCCCCAAACCTGTACCCTAAGCCTAACCCTAAGCCTAACCCTAACCCTAGGCTACCCTTGACTGCTTCTGCCTCCAATAGATTTCCTAAGCACTAGTGTTTTAAGCAACAGCTTAAAAGGAGAATCCTAATGTGATTTCTTTATAATGGGTGTGTTCCTTATCTTATCCTAGTGTCTAAATTCTTCTCCATGGCTGGACCCCCAAATAATATTCCTTTACGTGCTAAGGGGTATCTAGAGAGTGGGATAGGTTTACTAACTACCCTAACCCTAACGCGTACCCTAACCCTAACCCCTACCCTAAACCTAACACGTACCCTAATCCTAACCCGTACCCTAAACCGAGCCCTAACCCTAACACTAACCCTAACCCTAACCCTAACCCATACCCTACGCCGTACCCACACCCCTCCCCGAACCCGTACCCTAAGCCGTACCCTAAGCCTAACCCTAAGCCTAACCCTAACCCTAGGCTACCCTTGACTGCTTCTGCCTCCAATAGATTTCCTAAGCACTAGTGTTTTAAGGAACAGCTTAAAAAGAGAATCCTAATGTGATTTCTTTATAATGGGTGTGTTCCTTATCTTATCCTAGTGTCTAAACTCTTCTCCATGGCTGGACCCCCAAATAATATTCCTTTACGTGCTAAGGGGTATCTAGAGAGTGGGATAGGTTTACTAACGACCCTAACCCTAATGCGTACCCTAACCCTAACCCCTACCCTAAACCTAACACGTACCCTAATCCTAACCGTACCCTAAACCGAGCCCTAACCCTAACACAAACCCTAACCCTAACCCTAACCCATACCCTACGCCGTACCCGAAACCCTCCCCGAACCCGTAACCTAAGCCGTACCCTAAGCCTAACCCTAAGCCTAACCCTAACCCTAGGCTACCCTTGACTGCTTCTGCCTCCAATAGATTTCCTAAGCACTAGTGTTTTAAGGAACAGCTGAAAAAGAGAATCCTAATGTGATTTCTTTATAATGGGTGTGTTCCTTATCTTATCCTAGTGTCTAAACTCTTCTCCATGGTTGGACCCCCAAATAATATTCCTTTACGTGCTAAGGGGTATCTAGAGAGTGGGATAGGTTTAATAACTACCCTAACCCTAACGCGTACCCTAACCCTAACCCCTACCCTAACCCTAACACGTACCCTAAACCGAGCCCTAACCCTAACACTAACCCTAACCCTAACCCTAACCCATACCCTACGCCGTACCCGAACCCCTCCCCAAACCCGTACCCTAAGCCGTACCCTAACCCTAACCCTAAGCCTAACCCTAACCCTAGGCTACCCTTGACTGCTTCTGCCTCAAATAGATTTCCTAAGCACTAGTGTTTTAAGGAACAGCTTAAAAAGAGAATCCTAAAGTGATTTCTTTATAATGGGTGTGTTCCTTATCTTATCCTAGTGTCTAAACTCTTCTCCATGGCTGCACCCCCAAATAATATTGCCTTACGTGCTAAGATGTATCTAGAGAGTGCGATAGGTTTAATAACTACCCTAACCCTAATGCGTACTCTAACCCTAACCCCTACCCTAATACTAACACGTACCCTAATCCTAACCCGTACCCTAAACCGAGCCCTAACCCTAACATTAACACTAACCCTAACCCTAACCCATACCCTACGCAGTACCCGAACCCCTCCCCAAACCCGTACCCTAAGCCGTACCCTAAGACTAACCCTAAGCCTAACCCTAACCCTAGGCTACCCTTGACTGCTTCTGCCTCCAATAGATTTCCTAAGCACTAGTGTTTTAAGCAACAGCTTAAAAGGAGAATCCTAATGTGATTTCTTTATAATGGGTGTGTTCCTTATCTTATCCTAGTGTCTAAATTCTTCTCCATGGCTGGACCCCCAAATAATATTCCTTTACGTGCTAAGGGGTATCTAGAGAGTGGGATAGGTTTACTAACTACCCTAACCCTAACGCGTACCCTAACCCTAACCCCTACCCTAAACCTAACACGTACCCTAATCCTAACCCGTACCCTAAACCGAGCCCTAACCCTAACACTAACCCTAACCCTAACCCTAACCCATACCCTACGCCGTACCCACACCCCTCCCCGAACCCGTACCCTAAGCCGTACCCTAAGCCTAACCCTAAGCCTAACCCTAACCCTAGGCTACCCTTGACTGCTTCTGCCTCCAATAGATTTCCTAAGCACTAGTGTTTTAAGGAACAGCTTAAAAAGAGAATCCTAATGTGATTTCTTTATAATGGGTGTGTTCCTTATCTTATCCTAGTGTCTAAACTCTTCTCCATGGCTGGACCCCCAAATAATATTCCTTTACGTGCTAAGGGGTATCTAGAGAGTGGGATAGGTTTACTAACGACCCTAACCCTAATGCGTACCCTAACCCTAACCCCTACCCTAAACCTAACACGTACCCTAATCCTAACCGTACCCTAAACCGAGCCCTAACCCTAACACAAACCCTAACCCTAACCCTAACCCATACCCTACGCCGTACCCGAAACCCTCCCCGAACCCGTAACCTAAGCCGTACCCTAAGCCTAACCCTAAGCCTAACCCTAACCCTAGGCTACTCTTGACTGCTTCTGCCTCCAATAGATTTCCTAAGCACTAGTGTTTTAAGGAACAGCTGAAAAAGAGAATCCTAATGTGATTTCTTTATAATGGGTGTGTTCCTTATCTTATCCTAGTGTCTAAACTCTTCTCCATGGTTGGACCCCCAAATAATATTCCTTTACGTGCTAAGGGGTATCTAGAGAGTGGGATAGGTTTAATAACTACCCTAACCCTAACGCGTACCCTAACCCTAACCCCTACCCTAACCCTAACACGTACCCTAAACCGAGCCCTAACCCTAACACTAACCCTAACCCTAACCCTAACCCATACCCTACGCCGTACCCGAACCCCTCCCCAAACCCGTACCCTAAGCCGTACCCTAACCCTAACCCTAAGCCTAACCCTAACCCTAGGCTACCCTTGACTGCTTCTGCCTCCAATAGAGTTCCTAAGCACTAGTGTTTTAAGGAACAGCTTAAAAAGAGAATCCTAATGTGATTTCTTTATAATGGGTGTGTTCCTTATCTTATCCTAGTGTCTAAACTCTTCTCCATGGCTGCACCCCCAAATAATATTGCCTTACGTGCTAAGGGGTATCTAGAGAGTGGGATAGGTTTACTAACTACCCTAGCCCTAAGGCGTAACCTAACCCTAACCCCTACCCTAACCCTAACACGTACCCTAATCCTAACCCGTACCCTAAACCGAGCCCTAACCTTAACACTAACCCTAACCCTAACCCTAACCCATACCCTACGCCGTACCCGAACCCGTCCCCGAACCCATACCGCAAGCCGTACCCTAACCCTAACCCTAAGCCTAACCCTAACCCTAGGCTACCCTTGACTGCTTCTGCCTCCAATAGATTTCCTAAGCACTAGTGTTTTAAGGAACAGCTTGAAAACAGAATCCTAAAGTGATTTCTTTATAATGGGTGTGTTCCTTATCTTATCCTAGTGTCTAAACTCTTCTCAATGGCTGGACCCCCAAATAATATTCCTTTACGTGCTAAGGGGTATCTAGAGAGAGGAATAGGTTTACTAACTACCCTAACCCTAACGCGTACCCTAACCCTAACCCCTACCCTAAACCTAACACGTACCCTAATCCTAACCGTACCCTAAACCGAGCCCTAACACTAACACTAACCCTAACCCTAACCCTAACCCATACCCTACGCCGTACCCGAAACCCTCCCCGAACCCGTACCCTAAGCCGTACCCTAAGCCTAACCCTAAGCCTAACCCTAACCCTAGGCTACCCTTGACTGCTTCTGCCTCCAATAGATTTCCTAAGCACTAGTGTTTTAAGGAACAGCTTAAAAAGAGAATCCTAAAGTGATTTCTTTATAATGGGTGTGTTCCTTATCTTATCCTAGTGTCTAAACTCTTCTCCATGGCTGCACCCCCAAATAATATTGCCTTACGTGCTAAGGGGTATCTAGAGAGTGGGATAGGTTTAATAACTACCCTAACCCTAATGCGTACTCTAACCCTAACCCCTACCCTAACACTAACACGTACCCTAATCCTAACCCGTACCCTAAACCGAGCCCTAACCCTAACATTAACACTAACCCTAACCCTAACCCATACCCTACGCCGTACCCGAACCCCTCCCCAAACCCGTACCCTAAGCCGTACCCTAAGCCTAACCCTAAGCCTAACACTAACCCTAGGCTACCCTTGACTGCTTCTGCCTCCAATAGATTTCCTAAGCACTAGTGTTTTAAGCAACAGCTTAAAAGGAG
This sequence comes from Balaenoptera borealis, assembly GCF_965194805.1. Taxonomy (NCBI): domain Eukaryota; kingdom Metazoa; phylum Chordata; class Mammalia; order Artiodactyla; family Balaenopteridae; genus Balaenoptera; species Balaenoptera borealis. The sequence continues at coordinate 413,415 of NW_028123765.1, forward strand.
AATCCTAATGTGATTTCTTTATAATGGGTGTGTTCCTTATCTTATCCTAGTGTCTAAATTCTTCTCCATGGCTGGACCCCCAAATAATATTCCTTTACGTGCTAAGGGGTATCTAGAGAGTGGGATAGGTTTACTAACTACCCTAACCCTAACGCGTACCCTAACCCTAACCCCTACCCTAAACCTAACACGTACCCTAATCCTAACCCGTACCCTAAACCGAGCCCTAACCCTAACACTAACCCTAACCCTAACCCTAACCCATACCCTACGCCGTACCCACACCCCTCCCCGAACCCGTACCCTAAGCCGTACCCTAAGCCTAACCCTAAGCCTAACCCTAACCCTAGGCTACCCTTGACTGCTTCTGCCTCCAATAGATTTCCTAAGCACTAGTGTTTTAAGGAACAGCTTAAAAAGAGAATCCTAATGTGATTTCTTTATAATGGGTGTGTTCCTTATCTTATCCTAGTGTCTAAACTCTTCTCCATGGCTGCACCCCCAAATAATATTCCCTTACGTGCTAAGGGGTATCTAGAGAGTGGGATAGGTTTAATAACTACCCTAACCCTAACGCATACCCTAACCCTAACCCCTACCCTAACCCTAACACGTACCCTACTCCTAACCCTAACACGTACCCTACTCCTAACCCGTACCCTAAACCGAGCCCTAACCCTAACACTAACCCTAACCCTAACCCTAACCAATACCCTACGCCGTACCCGCACCCCTCCCCGAACCCGTACCCTAAGCCATACCCTAAACCTAACCCTAAGCCTAACCCTAACCCTAGGCTACCCTTGACTGCTTCTGCCTCCAATAGATTTCCTAAGCACTAGTGTTTTAAGGAACAGCTTAAAAAGAGAATCCTAATGTGATTTCTTTATAATGGGTGTGTTCCTTATCTTATCCTAGTGTCTAAACTCTTCTCCATGGCTGCACCCCCAAATAATATTCCCTTACGTGCTAAGGGGTATCTAGAGAGTGGGATAGGTTTAATAAATACCCTAACCCTAACGTGTACCCTAAACCTAACCCCTACCCTAACCCTAACACGTACCCTAATCCTAACCCGTACCCTAAACCAAGCCCTAACCCTAACCCTAACCCTAAACCATACCCTACGCCGTACCCGAACCCCTCCCCAAACCCATTCCCCAAGCCGTACCCTAAACCTAACCCTAAGCCTAACCCTAACCCTAGGCTACCCTTGACTGCTTCTGCCTCCAATAGATTTCCTAAGCACTAGTGTTTTAAGGAACAGCTTAAAAAGAGAATCCTAAAGTGATTTCTTTATAATGGGTGTGTTCCTTCTCTTATCCTAGTGTCTAAACTCTTCTCCATGGCTGGACCCCCAAATAATATTCCTTTACGTGCTAAGGGGTATCTAGAGAGTGGGATAGGTTTAATAACTACCCTAACCCTAACGCGTACCCTAACCCTAACCCCTACCCTAACCCTAACACGTACCCTAATCCTAACCCGTACCCTAAACCGAGCCCTAACCCTAACACTAACCCTAACCCTAACCCTAACCCATACCCTACGCCGTACCCGAACCCCTCCCCAAACCTGTACCCTAAGCCTAACCCTAAGCCTAACCCTAACCCTAGGCTACCCTTGACTGCTTCTGCCTCCAATAGATTTCCTAAGCACTAGTGTTTTAAGCAACAGCTTAAAAGGAGAATCCTAATGTGATTTCTTTATAATGGGTGTGTTCCTTATCTTATCCTAGTGTCTAAATTCTTCTCCATGGCTGGACCCCCAAATAATATTCCTTTACGTGCTAAGGGGTATCTAGAGAGAGGGATAGGTTTACTAACTACCCTAACCCTAACGCGTACCCTAACCCTAACCCCTACCCTAAACCTAACACGTACCCTAATCCTAACCCGTACCCTAAACCGAGCCCTAACCCTAACACTAACCCTAACCCTAACCCTAACCCATACCCTACGCCGTACCCACACCCCTCCCCGAACCCGTACCCTAAGCCGTACCCTAAGCCTAACCCTAAGCCTAACCCTAACCCTAGGCTACCCTTGACTGCTTCTGCCTCCAATAGATTTCCTAAGCACTAGTGTTTTAAGGAACAGCTTAAAAAGAGAATCCTAATGTGATTTCTTTATAATGGGTGTGTTCCTTATCTTATCCTAGTGTCTAAACTCTTCTCCATGGCTGGACCCCCAAATAATATTCCTTTACGTGCTAAGGGGTATCTAGAGAGTGGGATAGGTTTACTAACGACCCTAACCCTAATGCGTACCCTAACCCTAACCCCTACCCTAAACCTAACACGTACCCTAATCCTAACCGTACCCTAAACCGAGCCCTAACCCTAACACAAACCCTAACCCTAACCCTAACCCATACCCTACGCCGTACCCGAAACCCTCCCCGAACCCGTAACCTAAGCCGTACCCTAAGCCTAACCCTAAGCCTAACCCTAACCCTAGGCTACCCTTGACTGCTTCTGCCTCCAATAGATTTCCTAAGCACTAGTGTTTTAAGGAACAGCTGAAAAAGAGAATCCTAATGTGATTTCTTTATAATGGGTGTGTTCCTTATCTTATCCTAGTGTCTAAACTCTTCTCCATGGTTGGACCCCCAAATAATATTCCTTTACGTGCTAAGGGGTATCTAGAGAGTGGGATAGGTTTAATAACTACCCTAACCCTAACGCGTACCCTAACCCTAACCCCTACCCTAACCCTAACACGTACCCTAAACCGAGCCCTAACCCTAACACTAACCCTAACCCTAACCCTAACACATACCCTACGCCGTACCCGAACCCCTCCCCAAACCCGTACCCTAAGCCGTACCCTAACCCTAACCCTAAGCCTAACCCTAACCCTAGGCTACCCTTGACTGCTTCTGCCTCAAATAGATTTCCTAAGCACTAGTGTTTTAAGGAACAGCTTAAAAAGAGAATCCTAAAGTGATTTCTTTATAATGGGTGTGTTCCTTATCTTATCCTAGTGTCTAAACTCTTCTCCATGGCTGCACCCCCAAATAATATTGCCTTACGTGCTAAGATGTATCTAGAGAGTGGGATAGGTTTAATAACTACCCTAACCCTAATGCGTACTCTAACCCTAACCCCTACCCTAATACTAACACGTACCCTAATCCTAACCCGTACCCTAAACCGAGCCCTAACCCTAACATTAACACTAACCCTAACCCTAACCCATACCCTACGCCGTACCCGAACCCCTCCCCAAACCCGTACCCTAAGCCGTACCCTAAGACTAACCCTAAGCCTAACCCTAACCCTAGGCTACCCTTGACTGCTTCTGCCTCCAATAGATTTCCTAAGCACTAGTGTTTTAAGCAACAGCTTAAAATGAGAATCCTAATGTGATTTCTTTATAATGGGTGTGTTCCTTATCTTATCCTAGTGTCTAAATTCTTCTCCATAGCTGGACCCCCAAATAATATTCCTTTACGTGCTAAGGGGTATCTAGAGAGTGGGATAGGTTTACTAACTACCCTAACCCTAACGCGTACCCTAACCCTAACCCCTACCCTAAACCTAACACGTACCCTAATCCTAACCCGTACCCTAAACCGAGCCCTAACCCTAACACTAACCCTAACCCTAATCCTAACCCATACCCTACGCCGTACCCACACCCCTCCCCGAACCCGTACCCTAAGCCGTACCCTAAGCCTAACCCTAAGCCTAACCCTAACCCTAGGCTACCCTTGACTGCTTCTGCCTCCAATAGATTTCCTAAGCACTAGTGTTTTAAGGAACAGCTTAAAAAGAGAATCCTAATGTGATTTCTTTATAATGGGTGTGTTCCTTATCTTATCCTAGTGTCTAAACTCTTCTCCATGGCTGGACCCCCAAATAATATTCCTTTACGTGCTAAGGGGTATCTAGAGAGTGGGATAGGTTTACTAACGACCCTAACCCTAATGCGTACCCTAACCCTAACCCCTACCCTAAACCTAACACGTACCCTAATCCTAACCGTACCCTAAACCGAGCCCTAACCCTAACACAAACCCTAACCCTAACCCTAACCCATACCCTACGCCGTACCCGAAACCCTCCCCGAACCCGTAACCTAAGCCGTACCCTAAGCCTAACCCTAAGCCTAACCCTAACCCTAGGCTACCCTTGACTGCTTCTGCCTCCAATAGATTTCCTAAGCACTAGTGTTTTAAGGAACAGCTGAAAAAGAGAATCCTAATGTGATTTCTTTATAATGGGTGTGTTCCTTATCTTATCCTAGTGTCTAAACTCTTCTCCATGGTTGGACCCCCAAATAATATTCCTTTACGTGCTAAGGGGTATCTAGAGAGTGGGATAGGTTTAATAACTACCCTAACCCTAACGCGTACCCTAACCCTAACCCCTACCCTAACCCTAACTCGTACCCTAAACCGAGCCCTAACCCTAACACTAACCCTAACCCTAACCCTAACCCATACCCTACGCCGTACCCGAACCCCTCCCCAAACCCGTACCCTAAGCCGTACCCTAACCCTAACCCTAAGCCTAACCCTAACCCTAGGCTACCCTTGACTGCTTCTGCCTCCAATAGAGTTCCTAAGCACTAGTGTTTTAAGGAACAGCTTAAAAAGAGAATCCTAATGTGATTTCTTTATAATGGGTGTGTTCCTTATCTTATCCTAGTGTCTAAACTCTTCTCCATGGCTGCACCCCCAAATAATATTGCCTTACGTGCTAAGGGGTATCTAGAGAGTGGGATAGGTTTACTAACTACCCTAGCCCTAAGGCGTAACCTAACCCTAACCCCTACCCTAACCCTAACACGTACCCTAATCCTAACCCGTACCCTAAACCGAGCCCTAACCTTAACACTAACCCTAACCCTAACCCTAACCCATACCCTACGCCGTACCCGAACCCGTCCCCGAACCCATACCGCAAGCCGTACCCTAACCCTAACCCTAAGCCTAACCCTAACCCTAGGCTACCCTTGACTGCTTCTGCCTCCAATAGATTTCCTAAGCACTAGTGTTTTAAGGAACAGCTTGAAAACAGAATCCTAAAGTGATTTCTTTATAATGGGTGTGTTCCTTATCTTATCCTAGTGTCTAAACTCTTCTCAATGGCTGGACCCCCAAATAATATTCCTTTACGTGCTAAGGGGTATCTAGAGAGAGGAATAGGTTTACTAACTACCCTAACCCTAACGCGTACCCTAACCCTAACCCCTACCCTAAACCTAACACGTACCCTAATCCTAACCGTACCCTAAACCGAGCCCTAACACTAACACTAACCCTAACCCTAACCCTAACCCATACCCTACGCCGTACCCGAAACCCTCCCCGAACCCGTACCCTAAGCCGTACCCTAAGCCTAACCCTAAGCCTAACCCTAACCCTAGGCTACCCTTGACTGCTTCTGCCTCCAATAGATTTCCTAAGCACTAGTGTTTTAAGGAACAGCTTAAAAAGAGAATCCTAAAGTGATTTCTTTATAATGGGTGTGTTCCTTATCTTATCCTAGTGTCTAAACTCTTCTCCATGGCTGCACCCCCAAATAATATTGCCTTACGTGCTAAGGGGTATCTAGAGAGTGGGATAGGTTTAATAACTACCCTAACCCTAATGCGTACTCTAACCCTAACCCCTACCCTAACACTAACACGTACCCTAATCCTAACCCGTACCCTAAACCGAGCCCTAACCCTAACATTAACACTAACCCTAACCCTAACCCATACCCTACGCCGTACCCGAACCCCTCCCCAAACCCGTACCCTAAGCCGTACCCTAAGCCTAACCCTAAGCCTAACACTAACCCTAGGCTACCCTTGACTGCTTCTGCCTCCAATAGATTTCCTAAGCACTAGTGTTTTAAGCAACAGCTTAAAAGGAGAATCCTAATGTGATTTCTTTATAATGGGTGTGTTCCTTATCTTATCCTAGTGTCTAAATTCTTCTCCATGGCTGGACCCCCAAATAATATTCCTTTACGTGCTAAGGGGTATCTAGAGAGTGGGATAGGTTTACTAACTACCCTAACCCTAACGCGTACCCTAACCCTAACCCCTACCCTAAACCTAACACGTACCCTAATCCTAACCCGTACCCTAAACCGAGCCCTAACCCTAACACTAACCCTAACCCTAACCCTAACCCATACCCTACGCCGTACCCACACCCCTCCCCGAACCCGTACCCTAAGCCGTACCCTAAGCCTAACCCTAAGCCTAACCCTAACCCTAGGCTACCCTTGACTGCTTCTGCCTCCAATAGATTTCCTAAGCACTAGTGTTTTAAGGAACAGCTTAAAAAGAGAATCCTAATGTGATTTCTTTATAATGGGTGTGTTCCTTATCTTATCCTAGTGTCTAAACTCTTCTCCATGGATGGACCCCCAAATAATATTCCTTTACGTGCTAAGGGGTATCTAGAGAGTGGGATAGGTTTACTAACGACCCTAACCCTAATGCGTACCCTAACCCTAACCCCTACCCTAAACCTAACACGTACCCTAATCCTAACCGTACCCTAAACCGAGCCCTAACCCTAACACAAACCCTAACCCTAACCCTAACCCATACCCTACGCCGTACCCGAAACCCTCCCCGAACCCGTAACCTAAGCCGTACCCTAAGCCTAACCCTAAGCCTAACCCTAACCCTAGGCTACCCTTGACTGCTTCTGCCTCCAATAGATTTCCTAAGCACTAGTGTTTTAAGGAACAGCTGAAAAAGAGAATCCTAATGTGATTTCTTTATAATGGGTGTGTTCCTTATCTTATCCTAGTGTCTAAACTCTTCTCCATGGTTGGACCCCCAAATAATATTCCTTTACGTGCTAAGGGGTATCTAGAGAGTGGGATAGGTTTAATAACTACCCTAACCCTAACGCGTACCCTAACCCTAACCCCTACCCTAACCCTAACACGTACCCTAAACCGAGCCCTAACCCTAACACTAACCCTAACCCTAACCCTAACCCATACCCTACGCCGTACCCGAACCCCTCCCCAAACCCGTACCCTAAGCCGTACCCTAACCCTAACCCTAAGCCTAACCCTAACCCTAGGCTACCCTTGACTGCTTCTGCCTCAAATAGATTTCCTAAGCACTAGTGTTTTAAGGAACAGCTTAAAAAGAGAATCCTAAAGTGATTTCTTTATAATGGGTGTGTTCCTTATCTTATCCTAGTGTCTAAACTCTTCTCCATGGCTGCACCCCCAAATAATATTGCCTTACGTGCTAAGATGTATCTAGAGAGTGGGATAGGTTTAATAACTACCCTAACCCTAATGCGTACTCTAACCCTAACCCCTACCCTAATACTAACACGTACCCTAATCCTAACCCGTACCCTAAACCGAGCCCTAACCCTAACATTAACACTAACCCTAACCCTAACCCATACCCTACGCCGTACCCGAACCCCTCCCCAAACCCGTACCCTAAGCCGTACCCTAAGACTAACCCTAAGCCTAACCCTAACCCTAGGCTACCCTTGACTGCTTCTGCCTCCAATAGATTTCCTAAGCACTAGTGTTTTAAGCAACAGCTTAAAAGGAGAATCCTAATGTGATTTCTTTATAATGGGTGTGTTCCTTATCTTATCCTAGTGTCTAAATTCTTCTCCATGGCTGGACCCCCAAATAATATTCCTTTACGTGCTAAGGGGTATCTAGAGAGTGGGATAGGTTTACTAACTACCCTAACCCTAACGCGTACCCTAACCCTAACCCCTACCCTAAACCTAACACGTACCCTAATCCTAACCCGTACCCTAAACCGAGCCCTAACCCTAACACTAACCCTAACCCTAACCCTAACCCATACCCTACGCCGTACCCACACCCCTCCCCGAACCCGTACCCTAAGCCGTACCCTAAGCCTAACCCTAAGCCTAACCCTAACCCTAGGCTACCCTTGACTGCTTCTGCCTCCAATAGATTTCCTAAGCACTAGTGTTTTAAGGAACAGCTTAAAAAGAGAATCCTAATGTGATTTCTTTATAATGGGTGTGTTCCTTATCTTATCCTAGTGTCTAAACTCTTCTCCATGGCTGGACCCCCAAATAATATTCCTTTACGTGCTAAGGGGTATCTAGAGAGTGGGATAGGTTTACTAACGACCCTAACCCTAATGCGTACCCTAACCCTAACCCCTACCCTAAACCTAACACGTACCCTAATCCTAACCGTACCCTAAACCGAGCCCTAACCCTAACACAAACCCTAACCCTAACCCTAACCCATACCCTACGCCGTACCCGAAACCCTCCCCGAACCCGTAACCTAAGCCGTACCCTAAGCCTAACCCTAAGCCTAACCCTAACCCTAGGCTACCCTTGACTGCTTCTGCCTCCAATAGATTTCCTAAGCACTAGTGTTTTAAGGAACAGCTGAAAAAGAGAATCCTAATGTGATTTCTTTATAATGGGTGTGTTCCTTATCTTATCCAAGTGTCTCAACTCTTCTCCATGGTTGGACCCCCAAATAATATTCCTTTACGTGCTAAGGGGTATCTAGAGAGTGGGATAGGTTTAATAACTACCCTAACCCTAACGCGTACCCTAACCCTAACCCCTACCCTAACCCTAACACGTACCCTAAACCGAGCCCTAACCCTAACACTAACCCTAACCCTAACCCTAACCCATACCCTACGCCGTACCCGAACCCCTCCCCAAACCCGTACCCTAAGCCGTACCCTAACCCTAACCCTAAGCCTAACCCTAACCCTAGGCTACCCTTGACTGCTTCTGCCTCCAATAGAGTTCCTAAGCACTAGTGTTTTAAGGAACAGCTTAAAAAGAGAATCCTAATGTGATTTCTTTATAATGGGTGTGTTCCTTATCTTATCCTAGTGTCTAAACTCTTCTCCATGGCTGCACCCCCAAATAATATTGCCTTACGTGCTAAGGGGTATCTAGAGAGTGGGATAGGTTTACTAACTACCCTAGCCCTAAGGCGTAACCTAACCCTAACCCCTACCCTAACCCTAACACGTACCCTAATCCTAACCCGTACCCTAAACCGAGCCCTAACCTTAACACTAACCCTAACCCTAACCCTAACCCATACCCTACGCCGTACCCGAACCCGTCCCCGAACCCATACCGCAAGCCGTACCCTAACCCTAACCCTAAGCCTAACCCTAACCCTAGGCTACCCTTGACTGCTTCTGCCTCCAATAGATTTCCTAAGCACTAGTGTTTTAAGGAACAGCTTGAAAACAGAATCCTAAAGTGATTTCTTTATAATGGGTGTGTTCCTTATCTTATCCTAGTGTCTAAACTCTTCTCAATGGCTGGACCCCCAAATAATATTCCTTTACGTGCTAAGGGGTATCTAGAGAGAGGAATAGGTTTACTAACTACCCTAACCCTAACGCGTACCCTAACCCTAACCCCTACCCTAAACCTAACACGTACCCTAATCCTAACCGTACCCTAAACCGAGCCCTAACACTAACACTAACCCTAACCCTAACCCTAACCCATACCCTACGCCGTACCCGAAACCCTCCCCGAACCCGTACCCTAAGCCGTACCCTAAGCCTAACCCTAAGCCTAACCCTAACCCTAGGCTACCCTTGACTGCTTCTGCCTCCAATAGATTTCCTAAGCACTAGTGTTTTAAGGAACAGCTTAAAAAGAGAATCCTAAAGTGATTTCTTTATAATGGGTGTGTTCCTTATCTTATCCTAGTGTCTAAACTCTTCTCCATGGCTGCACCCCCAAATAATATTGCCTTACGTGCTAAGGGGTATCTAGAGAGTGGGATAGGTTTAATAACTACCCTAACCCTAATGCGTACTCTAACCCTAACCCCTACCCTAACACTAACACGTACCCTAATCCTAACCCGTACCCTAAACCGAGCCCTAACCCTAACATTAACACTAACCCTAACCCTAACCCATACCCTACGCCGTACCCGAACCCCTCCCCAAACCCGTACCCTAAGCCGTACCCTAAGCCTAACCCTAAGCCTAACACTAACCCTAGGCTACCCTTGACTGCTTCTGCCTCCAATAGATTTCCTAAGCACTAGTGTTTTAAGCAACAGCTTAAAAGGAGAATCCTAATGTGATTTCTTTATAATGGGTGTGTTCCTTATCTTATCCTAGTGTCTAAATTCTTCTCCATGGCTGGACCCCCAAATAATATTCCTTTACGTGCTAAGGGGTATCTAGAGAGTGGGATAGGTTTACTAACTACCCTAACCCTAACGCGTACCCTAACCCTAACCCCTACCCTAAACCTAACACGTACCCTAATCCTAACCCGTACCCTAAACCGAGCCCTAACCCTAACACTAACCCTAACCCTAACCCTAACCCATACCCTACGCCGTACCCACACCCCTCCCCGAACCCGTACCCTAAGCCGTACCCTAAGCCTAACCCTAAGCCTAACCCTAACCCTAGGCTACCCTTGACTGCTTCTGCCTCCAATAGATTTCCTAAGCACTAGTGTTTTAAGGAACAGCTTAAAAAGAGAATCCTAATGTGATTTCTTTATAATGGGTGTGTTCCTTATCTTATCCTAGTGTCTAAACTCTTCTCCATGGCTGCACCCCCAAATAATATTCCCTTACGTGCTAAGGGGTATCTAGAGAGTGGGATAGGTTTAATAACTACCCTAACCCTAACGCATACCCTAACCCTAACCCCTACCCTAACCCTAACACGTACCCTACTCCTAACCCTAACACGTACCCTACTCCTAACCCGTACCCTAAACCGAGCCCTAACCCTAACACTAACCCTAACCCTAACCCTAACCCATACCCTACGCCGTACCCGCACCCCTCCCCGAACCCGTACCCTAAGCCATACCCTAAACCTAACCCTAAGCCTAACCCTAACCCTAGGCTACCCTTGACTGCTTCTGCCTCCAATAGATTTCCTAAGCACTAGTGTTTTAAGGAACAGCTTAAAAAGAGAATCCTAATGTGATTTCTTTATAATGGGTGTGTTCCTTATCTTATCCTAGTGTCTAAACTCTTCTCCATGGCTGCACCCCCAAATAATATTCCCTTACGTGCTAAGGGGTATCTAGAGAGTGGGATAGGTTTAATAAATACCCTAACCCTAACGTGTACCCTAAACCTAACCCCTACCCTAACCCTAACACGTACCCTAATCCTAACCCGTACCGTAAACCAAGCCCTAACCCTAACACTAACCCTAACCCTAACCCTAAACCATACCCTACGCCGTACCCGAACCCCTCCCCAAACCCATTCCCCAAGCCGTACCCTAAACCTAACCCTAAGCCTAACCCTAACCCTAGGCTACCCTTGACTGCTTCTGCCTCCAATAGATTTCCTAAGCACTAGTGTTTTAAGGAACAGCTTAAAAAGAGAATCCTAAAGTGATTTCTTTATAATGGGTGTGTTCCTTCTCTTATCCTAGTGTCTAAACTCTTCTCCATGGCTGGACCCCCAAATAATATTCCTTTACGTGCTAAGGGGTATCTAGAGAGTGGGATAGGTTTAATAACTACCCTAACCCTAACGCGTACCCTAACCCTAACCCCTACCCTAACCCTAACACGTACCCTAATCCTAACCCGTACCCTAAACCGAGCCCTAACCCTAACACTAACCCTAACCCTAACCCTAACCCATACCCTATGCCGTACCCGAACGCCTCCCCAAACCTGTACCCTAAGCCTAACCCTAAGCCTAACCCTAACCCTAGGCTACCCTTGACTGCTTCTGCCTCCAATAGATTTCCTAAGCACTAGTGTTTTAAGCAACAGCTTAAAAGGAGAATCCTAATGTGATTTCTTTATAATGGGTGTGTTCCTTATCTTATCCTAGTGTCTAAATTCTTCTCCATGGCTGGACCCCCAAATAATATTCCTTTACGTGCTAAGGGGTATCTAGAGAGTGGGATAGGTTTACTAACTACCCTAACCCTAACGCGTACCCTAACCCTAACCCCTACCCTAAACCTAACACGTACCCTAATCCTAACCCGTACCCTAAACCGAGCCCTAACCCTAACACTAACCCTAACCCTAACCCTAACCCATACCCTACGCCGTACCCACACCCCTCCCCGAACCCGTACCCTAAGCCGTACCCTAAGCCTAACCCTAAGCCTAACCCTAACCCTAGGCTACCCTTGACTGCTTCTGCCTCCAATAGATTTCCTAAGCACTAGTGTTTTAAGGAACAGCTTAAAAAGAGAATCCTAATGTGATTTCTTTATAATGGGTGTGTTCCTTATCTTATCCTAGTGTCTAAACTCTTCTCCATGGCTGGACCCCCAAATAATATTCCTTTACGTGCTAAGGGGTATCTAGAGAGTGGGATAGGTTTACTAACGACCCTAACCCTAATGCGTACCCTAACCCTAACCCCTACCCTAAACCTAACACGTACCCTAATCCTAACCGTACCCTAAACCGAGCCCTAACCCTAACACAAACCCTAACCCTAACCCTAACCCATACCCTACGCCGTACCCGAAACCCTCCCCGAACCCGTAACCTAAGCCGTACCCTAAGCCTAACCCTAAGCCTAACCCTAACCCTAGGCTACCCTTGACTGCTTCTGCCTCCAATAGATTTCCTAAGCACTAGTGTTTTAAGGAACAGCTGAAAAAGAGAATCCTAATGTGATTTCTTTATAATGGGTGTGTTCCTTATCTTATCCTAGTGTCTAAACTCTTCTCCATGGTTGGACCCCCAAATAATATTCCTTTACGTGCTAAGGGGTATCTAGAGAGTGGGATAGGTTTAATAACTACCCTAACCCTAACGCGTACCCTAACCCTAACCCCTACCCTAACCCTAACACGTACCCTAAACCGAGCCCTAACCCTAACACTAACCCTAACCCTAACCCTAACCCATACCCTACGCCGTACCCGAACCCCTCCCCAAACCCGTACCCTAAGCCGTACCCTAACCCTAACCCTAAGCCTAACCCTAACCCTAGGCTACCCTTGACTGCTTCTGCCTCAAATAGATTTCCTAAGCACTAGTGTTTTAAGGAACAGCTTAAAAAGAGAATCCTAAAGTGATTTCTTTATAATGGGTGTGTTCCTTATCTTATCCTAGTGTCTAAACTCTTCTCCCTGGCTGCACCCCCAAATAATATTGCCTTACGTGCTAAGATGTATCTAGAGAGTGCGATAGGTTTAATAACTACCCTAACCCTAATGCGTACTCTAACCCTAACCCCTACCCTAATACTAACACGTACCCTAATCCTAACCCGTACCCTAAACCGAGCCCTAACCCTAACATTAACACTAACCCTAACCCTAACCCATACCCTACGCAGTACCCGAACCCCTCCCCAAACCCGTACCCTAAGCCGTACCCTAAGACTAACCCTAAGCCTAACCCTAACCCTAGGCTACCCTTGACTGCTTCTGCCTCCAATAGATTTCCTAAGCACTAGTGTTTTAAGCAACAGCTTAAAAGGAGAATCCTAATGTGATTTCTTTATAATGGGTGTGTTCCTTATCTTATCCTAGTGTCTAAATTCTTCTCCATGGCTGGACCCCCAAATAATATTCCTTTACGTGCTAAGGGGTATCTAGAGAGTGGGATAGGTTTACTAACTACCCTAACCCTAACGCGTACCCTAACCCTAACCCCTACCCTAAACCTAACACGTACCCTAATCCTAACCCGTACCCTAAACCGAGCCCTAACCCTAACACTAACCCTAACCCTAACCCTAACCCATACCCTACGCCGTACCCACACCCCTCCCCGAACCCGTACCCTAAGCCGTACCCTAAGCCTAACCCTAAGCCTAACCCTAACCCTAGGCTACCCTTGACTGCTTCTGCCTCCAATAGATTTCCTAAGCACTAGTGTTTTAAGGAACAGCTTAAAAAGAGAATCCTAATGTGATTTCTTTATAATGGGTGTGTTCCTTATCTTATCCTAGTGTCTAAACTCTTCTCCATGGCTGGACCCCCAAATAATATTCCTTTACGTGCTAAGGGGTATCTAGAGAGTGGGATAGGTTTACTAACGACCCTAACCCTAATGCGTACCCTAACCCTAACCCCTACCCTAAACCTAACACGTACCCTAATCCTAACCGTACCCTAAACCGAGCCCTAACCCTAACACAAACCCTAACCCTAACCCTAACCCATACCCTACGCCGTACCCGAAACCCTCCCCGAACCCGTAACCTAAGCCGTACCCTAAGCCTAACCCTAAGCCTAACCCTAACCCTAGGCTACTCTTGACTGCTTCTGCCTCCAATAGATTTCCTAAGCACTAGTGTTTTAAGGAACAGCTGAAAAAGAGAATCCTAATGTGATTTCTTTATAATGGGTGTGTTCCTTATCTTATCCTAGTGTCTAAACTCTTCTCCATGGTTGGACCCCCAAATAATATTCCTTTACGTGCTAAGGGGTATCTAGAGAGTGGGATAGGTTTAATAACTACCCTAACCCTAACGCGTACCCTAACCCTAACCCCTACCCTAACCCTAACACGTACCCTAAACCGAGCCCTAACCCTAACACTAACCCTAACCCTAACCCTAACCCATACCCTACGCCGTACCCGAACCCCTCCCCAAACCCGTACCCTAAGCCGTACCCTAACCCTAACCCTAAGCCTAACCCTAACCCTAGGCTACCCTTGACTGCTTCTGCCTCCAATAGAGTTCCTAAGCACTAGTGTTTTAAGGAACAGCTTAAAAAGAGAATCCTAATGTGATTTCTTTATAATGGGTGTGTTCCTTATCTTATCCTAGTGTCTAAACTCTTCTCCATGGCTGCACCCCCAAATAATATTGCCTTACGTGCTAAGGGGTATCTAGAGAGTGGGATAGGTTTACTAACTACCCTAGCCCTAAGGCGTAACCTAACCCTAACCCCTACCCTAACCCTAACACGTACCCTAATCCTAACCCGTACCCTAAACCGAGCCCTAACCTTAACACTAACCCTAACCCTAACCCTAACCCATACCCTACGCCGTACCCGAACCCGTCCCCGAACCCATACCGCAAGCCGTACCCTAACCCTAACCCTAAGCCTAACCCTAACCCTAGGCTACCCTTGACTGCTTCTGCCTCCAATAGATTTCCTAAGCACTAGTGTTTTAAGGAACAGCTTGAAAACAGAATCCTAAAGTGATTTCTTTATAATGGGTGTGTTCCTTATCTTATCCTAGTGTCTAAACTCTTCTCAATGGCTGGACCCCCAAATAATATTCCTTTACGTGCTAAGGGGTATCTAGAGAGAGGAATAGGTTTACTAACTACCCTAACCCTAACGCGTACCCTAACCCTAACCCCTACCCTAAACCTAACACGTACCCTAATCCTAACCGTACCCTAAACCGAGCCCTAACACTAACACTAACCCTAACCCTAACCCTAACCCATACCCTACGCCGTACCCGAAACCCTCCCCGAACCCGTACCCTAAGCCGTACCCTAAGCCTAACCCTAAGCCTAACCCTAACCCTAGGCTACCCTTGACTGCTTCTGCCTCCAATAGATTTCCTAAGCACTAGTGTTTTAAGGAACAGCTTAAAAAGAGAATCCTAAAGTGATTTCTTTATAATGGGTGTGTTCCTTATCTTATCCTAGTGTCTAAACTCTTCTCCATGGCTGCACCCCCAAATAATATTGCCTTACGTGCTAAGGGGTATCTAGAGAGTGGGATAGGTTTAATAACTACCCTAACCCTAATGCGTACTCTAACCCTAACCCCTACCCTAACACTAACACGTACCCTAATCCTAACCCGTACCCTAAACCGAGCCCTAACCCTAACATTAACACTAACCCTAACCCTAACCCATACCCTACGCCGTACCCGAACCCCTCCCCAAACCCGTACCCTAAGCCGTACCCTAAGCCTAACCCTAAGCCTAACACTAACCCTAGGCTACCCTTGACTGCTTCTGCCTCCAATAGATTTCCTAAGCACTAGTGTTTTAAGCAACAGCTTAAAAGGAGAATCCTAATGTGATTTCTTTATAATGGGTGTGTTCCTTATCTTATCCTAGTGTCTAAATTCTTCTCCATGGCTGGACCCCCAAATAATATTCCTTTACGTGCTAAGGGGTATCTAGAGAGTGGGATAGGTTTACTAACTACCCTAACCCTAACGCGTACCCTAACCCTAACCCCTACCCTAAACCTAACACGTACCCTAATCCTAACCCGTACCCTAAACCGAGCCCTAACCCTAACACTAACCCTAACCCTAACCCTAACCCATACCCTACGCCGTACCCACACCCCTCCCCGAACCCGTACCCTAAGCCGTACCCTAAGCCTAACCCTAAGCCTAACCCTAACCCTAGGCTACCCTTGACTGCTTCTGCCTCCAATAGATTTCCTAAGCACTAGTGTTTTAAGGAACAGCTTAAAAAGAGAATCCTAATGTGATTTCTTTATAATGGGTGTGTTCCTTATCTTATCCTAGTGTCTAAACTCTTCTCCATGGCTGCACCCCCAAATAATATTCCCTTACGTGCTAAGGGGTATCTAGAGAGTGGGATAGGTTTAATAACTACCCTAACCCTAACGCATACCCTAACCCTAACCCCTACCCTAACCCTAACACGTACCCTACTCCTAACCCTAACACGTACCCTACTCCTAACCCGTACCCTAAACCGAGCCCTAACCCTAACACTAACCCTAACCCTAACCCTAACCAATACCCTACGCCGTACCCGCACCCCTCCCCGAACCCGTACCCTAAGCCATACCCTAAACCTAACCCTAAGCCTAACCCTAACCCTAGGCTACCCTTGACTGCTTCTGCCTCCAATAGATTTCCTAAGCACTAGTGTTTTAAGGAACAGCTTAAAAAGAGAATCCTAATGTGATTTCTTTATAATGGGTGTGTTCCTTATCTTATCCTAGTGTCTAAACTCTTCTCCATGGCTGCACCCCCAAATAATATTCCCTTACGTGCTAAGGGGTATCTAGAGAGTGGGATAGGTTTAATAAATACCCTAACCCTAACGTGTACCCTAAACCTAACCCCTACCCTAACCCTAACACGTACCCTAATCCTAACCCGTACCCTAAACCAAGCCCTAACCCTAACCCTAACCCTAAACCATACCCTACGCCGTACCCGAACCCCTCCCCAAACCCATTCCCCAAGCCGTACCCTAAACCTAACCCTAAGCCTAACCCTAACCCTAGGCTACCCTTGACTGCTTCTGCCTCCAATAGATTTCCTAAGCACTAGTGTTTTAAGGAACAGCTTAAAAAGAGAATCCTAAAGTGATTTCTTTATAATGGGTGTGTTCCTTCTCTTATCCTAGTGTCTAAACTCTTCTCCATGGCTGGACCCCCAAATAATATTCCTTTACGTGCTAAGGGGTATCTAGAGAGTGGGATAGGTTTAATAACTACCCTAACCCTAACGCGTACCCTAACCCTAACCCCTACCCTAACCCTAACACGTACCCTAATCCTAACCCGTACCCTAAACCGAGCCCTAACCCTAACACTAACCCTAACCCTAACCCTAACCCATACCCTACGCCGTACCCGAACCCCTCCCCAAACCTGTACCCTAAGCCTAACCCTAAGCCTAACCCTAACCCTAGGCTACCCTTGACTGCTTCTGCCTCCAATAGATTTCCTAAGCACTAGTGTTTTAAGCAACAGCTTAAAAGGAGAATCCTAATGTGATTTCTTTATAATGGGTGTGTTCCTTATCTTATCCTAGTGTCTAAATTCTTCTCCATGGCTGGACCCCCAAATAATATTCCTTTACGTGCTAAGGGGTATCTAGAGAGAGGGATAGGTTTACTAACTACCCTAACCCTAACGCGTACCCTAACCCTAACCCCTACCCTAAACCTAACACGTACCCTAATCCTAACCCGTACCCTAAACCGAGCCCTAACCCTAACACTAACCCTAACCCTAACCCTAACCCATACCCTACGCCGTACCCACACCCCTCCCCGAACCCGTACCCTAAGCCGTACCCTAAGCCTAACCCTAAGCCTAACCCTAACCCTAGGCTACCCTTGACTGCTTCTGCCTCCAATAGATTTCCTAAGCACTAGTGTTTTAAGGAACAGCTTAAAAAGAGAATCCTAATGTGATTTCTTTATAATGGGTGTGTTCCTTATCTTATCCTAGTGTCTAAACTCTTCTCCATGGCTGGACCCCCAAATAATATTCCTTTACGTGCTAAGGGGTATCTAGAGAGTGGGATAGGTTTACTAACGACCCTAACCCTAATGCGTACCCTAACCCTAACCCCTACCCTAAACCTAACACGTACCCTAATCCTAACCGTACCCTAAACCGAGCCCTAACCCTAACACAAACCCTAACCCTAACCCTAACCCATACCCTACGCCGTACCCGAAACCCTCCCCGAACCCGTACCCTAAGCCGTACCCTAAGCCTAACCCTAAGCCTAACCCTAACCCTAGGCTACCCTTGACTGCTTCTGCCTCCAATAGATTTCCTAAGCACTAGTGTTTTAAGGAACAGCTGAAAAAGAGAATCCTAATGTGATTTCTTTATAATGGGTGTGTTCCTTATCTTATCCTAGTGTCTAAACTCTTCTCCATGGTTGGACCCCCAAATAATATTCCTTTACGTGCTAAGGGGTATCTAGAGAGTGGGATAGGTTTAATAACTACCCTAACCCTAACGCGTACCCTAACCCTAACCCCTACCCTAACCCTAACACGTACCCTAAACCGAGCCCTAACCCTAACACTAACCCTAACCCTAACCCTAACACATACCCTACGCCGTACCCGAACCCCTCCCCAAACCCGTACCCTAAGCCGTACCCTAACCCTAACCCTAAGCCTAACCCTAACCCTAGGCTACCCTTGACTGCTTCTGCCTCAAATAGATTTCCTAAGCACTAGTGTTTTAAGGAACAGCTTAAAAAGAGAATCCTAAAGTGATTTCTTTATAATGGGTGTGTTCCTTATCTTATCCTAGTGTCTAAACTCTTCTCCATGGCTGCACCCCCAAATAATATTGCCTTACGTGCTAAGATGTATCTAGAGAGTGGGATAGGTTTAATAACTACCCTAACCCTAATGCGTACTCTAACCCTAACCCCTACCCTAATACTAACACGTACCCTAATCCTAACCCGTACCCTAAACCGAGCCCTAACCCTAACATTAACACTAACCCTAACCCTAACCCATACCCTACGCCGTACCCGAACCCCTCCCCAAACCCGTACCCTAAGCCGTACCCTAAGACTAACCCTAAGCCTAACCCTAACCCTAGGCTACCCTTGACTGCTTCTGCCTCCAATAGATTTCCTAAGCACTAGTGTTTTAAGCAACAGCTTAAAATGAGAATCCTAATGTGATTTCTTTATAATGGGTGTGTTCCTTATCTTATCCTAGTGTCTAAATTCTTCTCCATAGCTGGACCCCCAAATAATATTCCTTTACGTGCTAAGGGGTATCTAGAGAGTGGGATAGGTTTACTAACTACCCTAACCCTAACGCGTACCCTAACCCTAACCCCTACCCTAAACCTAACACGTACCCTAATCCTAACCCGTACCCTAAACCGAGCCCTAACCCTAACACTAACCCTAACCCTAACCCTAACCCATACCCTACGCCGTACCCACACCCCTCCCCGAACCCGTACCCTAAGCCGTACCCTAAGCCTAACCCTAAGCCTAACCCTAACCCTAGGCTACCCTTGACTGCTTCTGCCTCCAATAGATTTCCTAAGCACTAGTGTTTTAAGGAACAGCTTAAAAAGAGAATCCTAATGTGATTTCTTTATAATGGGTGTGTTCCTTATCTTATCCTAGTGTCTAAACTCTTCTCCATGGCTGGACCCCCAAATAATATTCCTTTACGTGCTAAGGGGTATCTAGAGAGTGGGATAGGTTTACTAACGACCCTAACCCTAATGCGTACCCTAACCCTAACCCCTACCCTAAACCTAACACGTACCCTAATCCTAACCGTACCCTAAACCGAGCCCTAACCCTAACACAAACCCTAACCCTAACCCTAACCCATACCCTACGCCGTACCCGAAACCCTCCCCGAACCCGTAACCTAAGCCGTACCCTAAGCCTAACCCTAAGCCTAACCCTAACCCTAGGCTACCCTTGACTGCTTCTGCCTCCAATAGATTTCCTAAGCACTAGTGTTTTAAGGAACAGCTGAAAAAGAGAATCCTAATGTGATTTCTTTATAATGGGTGTGTTCCTTATCTTATCCTAGTGTCTAAACTCTTCTCCATGGTTGGACCCCCAAATAATATTCCTTTACGTGCTAAGGGGTATCTAGAGAGTGGGATAGGTTTAATAACTACCCTAACCCTAACGCGTACCCTAACCCTAACCCCTACCCTAACCCTAACTCGTACCCTAAACCGAGCCCTAACCCTAACACTAACCCTAACCCTAACCCTAACCCATACCCTACGCCGTACCCGAACCCCTCCCCAAACCCGTACCCTAAGCCGTACCCTAACCCTAACCCTAAGCCTAACCCTAACCCTAGGCTACCCTTGACTGCTTCTGCCTCCAATAGAGTTCCTAAGCACTAGTGTTTTAAGGAACAGCTTAAAAAGAGAATCCTAATGTGATTTCTTTATAATGGGTGTGTTCCTTATCTTATCCTAGTGTCTAAACTCTTCTCCATGGCTGCACCCCCAAATAATATTGCCTTACGTGCTAAGGGGTATCTAGAGAGTGGGATAGGTTTACTAACTACCCTAGCCCTAAGGCGTAACCTAACCCTAACCCCTACCCTAACCCTAACACGTACCCTAATCCTAACCCGTACCCTAAACCGAGCCCTAACCTTAACACTAACCCTAACCCTAACCCTAACCCATACCCTACGCCGTACCCGAACCCGTCCCCGAACCCATACCGCAAGCCGTACCCTAACCCTAACCCTAAGCCTAACCCTAACCCTAGGCTACCCTTGACTGCTTCTGCCTCCAATAGATTTCCTAAGCACTAGTGTTTTAAGGAACAGCTTGAAAACAGAATCCTAAAGTGATTTCTTTATAATGGGTGTGTTCCTTATCTTATCCTAGTGTCTAAACTCTTCTCAATGGCTGGACCCCCAAATAATATTCCTTTACGTGCTAAGGGGTATCTAGAGAGAGGAATAGGTTTACTAACTACCCTAACCCTAACGCGTACCCTAACCCTAACCCCTACCCTAAACCTAACACGTACCCTAATCCTAACCGTACCCTAAACCGAGCCCTAACACTAACACTAACCCTAACCCTAACCCTAACCCATACCCTACGCCGTACCCGAAACCCTCCCCGAACCCGTACCCTAAGCCGTACCCTAAGCCTAACCCTAAGCCTAACCCTAACCCTAGGCTACCCTTGACTGCTTCTGCCTCCAATAGATTTCCTAAGCACTAGTGTTTTAAGGAACAGCTTAAAAAGAGAATCCTAAAGTGATTTCTTTATAATGGGTGTGTTCCTTATCTTATCCTAGTGTCTAAACTCTTCTCCATGGCTGCACCCCCAAATAATATTGCCTTACGTGCTACGGGGTATCTAGAGAGTGGGATAGGTTTAATAACTACCCTAACCCTAATGCGTACTCTAACCCTAACCCCTACCCTAACACTAACACGTACCCTAATCCTAACCCGTACCCTAAACCGAGCCCTAACCCTAACATTAACACTAACCCTAACCCTAACCCATACCCTACGCCGTACCCGAACCCCTCCCCAAACCCGTACCCTAAGCCGTACCCTAAGCCTAACCCTAAGCCTAACACTAACCCTAGGCTACCCTTGACTGCTTCTGCCTCCAATAGATTTCCTAAGCACTAGTGTTTTAAGCAACAGCTTAAAAGGAGAATCCTAATGTGATTTCTTTATAATGGGTGTGTTCCTTATCTTATCCTAGTGTCTAAATTCTTCTCCATGGCTGGACCCCCAAATAATATTCCTTTACGTGCTAAGGGGTATCTAGAGAGTGGGATAGGTTTACTAACTACCCTAACCCTAACGCGTACCCTAACCCTAACCCCTACCCTAAACCTAACACGTACCCTAATCCTAACCCGTACCCTAAACCGAGCCCTAACCCTAACACTAACCCTAACCCTAACCCTAACCCATACCCTACGCCGTACCCACACCCCTCCCCGAACCCGTACCCTAAGCCGTACCCTAAGCCTAACCCTAAGCCTAACCCTAACCCTAGGCTACCCTTGACTGCTTCTGCCTCCAATAGATTTCCTAAGCACTAGTGTTTTAAGGAACAGCTTAAAAAGAGAATCCTAATGTGATTTCTTTATAATGGGTGTGTTCCTTATCTTATCCTAGTGTCTAAACTCTTCTCCATGGCTGCACCCCCAAATAATATTCCCTTACGTGCTAAGGGGTATCTAGAGAGTGGGATAGGTTTAATAACTACCCTAACCCTAACGCATACCCTAACCCTAACCCCTACCCTAACCCTAACACGTACCCTACTCCTAACCCTAACACGTACCCTACTCCTAACCCGTACCCTAAACCGAGCCCTAACCCTAACACTAACCCTAACCCTAACCCTAACCCATACCCTACGCCGTACCCGAACCCCTCCCCGAACCCATTCCCCAAGCCGTACCCTAAACCTAACCCTAAGCCTAACCCTAACCCTAGGCTACCCTTGACTGCTTCTGCCTCCAATAGATTTCCTAAGCACTAGTGTTTTAAGGAACAGCTTAAAAAGAGAATCCTAAAGTGATTTCTTTATAATGGGTGTGTTCCTTATCTTATCCTAGTGTCTAAACTCTTCTCCATGGCTGCACCCCCAAATAATATTCCCTTACGTGCTAAGGGGTATCTAGAGAGTGGGATAGGTTTACTAACTACCCTAGCCCTAACGCGTAACCTAACCCTAACCCCTACCCTAACCATAACACGTACCCTAATCCTAACCCGTATCCTAAACCGAGCCCTAACCCTAACACTAACCCTAACCCTAACCCTAAACCATACCCTACGCCGTACCCGAACCCCTCCCCGAACCCATTCCCCAAGCCGTACCCTAAACCTAACCCTAAGCCTAACCCTAACCCTAGGCTACCCTTGACTGCTTCTGCCTCCAATAGATTTCCTAAGCACTAGTGTTTTAAGGAACAGCTTAAAAAGAGAATCCTAAAGTGATTTCTTTATAATGGGTGTGTTCCTTATCTTATCCTAGTGTCTAAATTCTTCTCCATGGCTGGACCCCCAAATAATATTCCTTTACGTGCTATGGGGTATCTAGAGAGTGGGATAGGTTAATAACTACCCTAACCCTAACGCGTACCCTAACCCTAACCCCTACCCTAACCCTAACACGTACCCTAATCCTAAACCGTACCCTAAACCGAGCCCTAACCCTAACACTAACCCTAACCCTAACACTAACCCATACCGTACGCCGTACCCGAACCCCTCCCCAAACCCGTACCCTAAGCCGTACCCTAAGCCTAACCCTAAGCCTAACCCTAACCCTAGGCTACCCTTGACTGCTTCTGCCTCCAATAGATTTCCTAAGCACTAGTGTTTTAAGGAACAGCTTAAAAAGAGAATCCTAATGTGATTTCTTTATAATGGGTGTGTTCCTTATCTTATCCTAGTGTCTAAACTCTTCTCCATGGCTGCACCCCCAAATAATATTGCCTTACGTGCTAAGGGGTATCTAGAGAGTGGGATAGGTTTAATAACTACCCTAACCCTAATGCGTACTCTAAACCTAACCCCTACCCTAACACTAACACGTACCCTAATCCTAACCCGTACCCTAAACCGAGCCCTAACCCTAACACTAACACTAACCCTAACCCTAACCCATACCCTACACCGTACCCGCACCCCTCCCCGAACCCGTACCCTAAGCCATACCCTAAACCTAACCCTAAGCCTAAACCTAACCCTAGGCTACCCTTGACTGCTTCTGCCTCCAATTGATTTCTTAAGCAGTAGTGTTTTAAGAAACAGCTTAAAAAGAGAATCCTAATGTGATTTCTTTATAATGGGTGTGTTCCTTATCTTATCCTAGTGTCTAAACTCTTCTCCATGGCTGGACCCCCAAATAATATTCCTTTACGTGCTAAGGGGGAGCTAGAGAGTGGGATAGGTTTACTAACTACCCTAGCCCTAACGCGTAACCTAACCCTAACCCCTACCCTAACCATAACACGTACCCTAATCCTAACCCGTATCCTAAACCGAGCCCTAACCCTAACACTAACCCTAACCCTAACCCTAACCCATACCCTACGCCGTACCCGCACCCCTCCCCGAACCCGTACCCTAAGCCGTACCCTAAGCCTAACCCTAAGCCTAACCCTAACCCTAGGCTACCCTTGACTGCTTCTGCCTCCAATAGATTTCCTAAGCACTAGTGTTTTAAGGAACAGCTTAAAAAGAGAATCCTAATGTGATTTCTTTATAATGGGTGTGTTCCTTATCTTATCCTAGTGTCTAAACTCTTCTCCATGGCTGCACCCCCAAATAATATTCCCTTACGTGCTAAGGGGTATCTAGAGAGTGGGATAGGTTTAATAAATACCCTAACCCTAACGCGTACCCTAACCCTAACCCCTACCCTAACCCTAACACGTACCCTAATCCTAACCCGTACCCTAAACCGAGCCCTAACCCTAACACTAACCCTAACCCTAAACCATACCCTACGCCGTACCCGAACCCCTCCCCGAACCCATTCCCGAAGCCGTACCCTAAACCTAACCCTAAGCCTAACCCTAACCCTAGGCTACCCTTGACTGCTTCTGCCTCCAATAGATTTCCTAAGCACTAGTGTTTTAAGGAACAGCTTAAAAAGAGAATCCTAAAGTGATTTCTTTATAATGGGTGTGTTCCTTATCTTATCCTAGTGTCTAAACTCTTCTCCATGGCTGGACCCCCAAATAATATTCCTTTACGTGCTAAGGGGTATCTAGAGAGTGGGATAGGTTTAATAACTACCCTAACCCTAACGCGTACCCTAACCCTAACCCCTACCCTAACCCTAACACGTACCCTAATCCTAACCCGTACCCTAAACCGAGCCCTAACCCTAACACTAACCCTAACCCTAACCCTAACCCATACCCTACGCCGTACCCGAACCCCTCCCCGAACCCATTCCCCAAGCCGTACCCTAAACCTAACCCTAAGCCTAACCCTAACCCTAGGCTACCCTTGACTGCTTCTGCCTCCAATAGATTTCCTAAGCACTAGTGTTTTAAGGAACAGCTTAAAAAGAGAATCCTAAAGTGATTTCTTTATAATGGGTGTGTTCCTTATCTTATCCTAGTGTCTAAACTCTTCTCCATGGCTGCACCCCCAAATAATATTCCCTTACGTGCTAAGGGGTATCTAGAGAGTGGGATAGGTTTACTAACTACCCTAGCCCTAACGCGTAACCTAACCCTAACCCCTACCCTAACCATAACACGTACCCTAATCCTAACCCGTATCCTAAACCGAGCCCTAACCCTAACACTAACCCTAACCCTAACCCTAAACCATACCCTACGCCGTACCCGAACCCCTCCCCGAACCCATTCCCCAAGCCGTACCCTAAACCTAACCCTAAGCCTAACCCTAACCCTAGGCTACCCTTGACTGCTTCTGCCTCCAATAGATTTCCTAAGCACTAGTGTTTTAAGGAACAGCTTAAAAAGAGAATCCTAATGTGATTTCTTTATAATGGGTGTGTTCCTTATCTTATCCTAGTGTCTAAACTCTTCTCCATGGCTGGACCCCCAAATAATATTGCCTTACGTGCTAAGGGGTATCTAGAGAGTGGGATAGGTTTAATAACTACCCTAACCCTAATGCGTACTCTAAACCTAACCCCTACCCTAACACTAACACGTACCCTAATCCTAACCCGTACCCTAAACCGAGCCCTAACCCTAACACTAACACTAACCCTAACCCTAACCCATACCCTACGCCGTACCCGAACCCCTCCCCAAACCCGTACCCTAAGCCATACCCTAAGCCTAACCCTAAGACTAACACTAACCCTAGGCTTCCGTTGACTGCTTCTGCCTCCAATAGTTTTCCTAAGCACTAGTGTTTTAAGCAACAGCTTAAAAAGAGAATCCTAATGTGATTTCTTTATAATGGGTGTGTTCCTTATCTTATCCTAGTGTCTAAACTCTTCTCCATGGCTGGACCCCCAAATAATATTCCTTTACGTGCTAAGGGGTATCTAGAGAGTGGGATAGGTTTACTAACTACCCTAACCCTAACGCGTACCCTAACCCTAACCCCTACCCTAAACCTAACACGTACCCTAATCCTAACCGTACCCTAAACCGAGCCCTAAGCCTAACACTAACCCTAACCCTAACCCTAACCCATACCCTATGCCGTACCCGAAACCCTCCCCGAACCCGTACCCTAAGCCGTACCCTAAGCCTAACCCTAAGCCTAACCCTAACCCTAGGCTACCCTTGACTGCTTCTGCCTCTAATAGATTTCCTAAGCACTAGTGTTTTAAGGAACAGCTGAAAAAGAGAATCCTAATGTGATTTCTTTATAATGGGTGTGTTCCTTATCTTATCCTAGTGTCTAAACTCTTCTCCATGGTTGGACCCCCAAATAATATTCCTTTACGTGCTAAGGGGTATCTAGAGAGTGGGATAGGTTTAATAACTACCCTAATCCTAAAGCGTACCCTAACCCTAACCCCTACCCTAACCCTAACACGTACCCTAATCCTAACCCGTACCCTAAACCGAGCCCTAACCCTAACACTAACCCTAACCCTAAACCTAACCCATACCGTACGCCGTACCCGCACCCCTCCCCGAACCCGTACCCTAAGCCGTACCCTAAGCCGAACCCTAAGCCTAACCCTAACCCTAAGATACCCTTGACTGCTTCTGCCTCCAATAGATTTCCTAAGCACTAGTGTTTTAAGGAACAGCTTAAAAAGAGAATCCTAATGTGATTTCTTTATAATGGGTGTGTTCCTTATCTTATCCTAGTGCCTAAACTCTTCTCCATGGCTGGACCCCCAAATAATACTCCTTTACGTGCTAAGGGGTATCTAGAGAGTGGGATAGGTTTACTAACTACCCTAACCCTAACGCGTACCCTAACCCTAACCCCTACCCTAACCCTAACACGTACCCTAATCCTAACCCGTACCCTAAACCGAGCCCTAACCCTAACACTAACAATAACCCTAACCCTAACCCACACCCTACGCCGTACCCGAACCCCTCCCCAAACCCGTACCCTAAGCCTAACCCTAAGCCTAACACTAACCCTCGGCTACCCTTGACTGCTTCTGCCTCCAATAGATTTCCTAAGCACTAGTGTTTTAAGCAACAGCTTAAAAAGAGAATCCTAATGTGATTTCTTTATAATGGGTGTGTTCCTTATCTTATCCTAGTGTCTAAACTCTTCTCCATGGCTGGACCCCCAAATAATATTCCTTTACGTGCTAAGGGGTATCTAGAGAGTGGGATAGGTTTACTAACTACCCTAACCCTAACGCGTACCCTAACCCTAACCCCTACCCTAAACCTAACACGTACCCTATTCCTAACCGTACCCTAAACAGAGCCCTAACCCTAACACTAACCCTAACACTAACCCTAACCCATACCCTACGCCGTACCCGAAACCCTCCCCGAACCCGTACCCTAAGCCGTACCCTAAGCCTAACCCTAAGCCTAACCCTAACCCTAGGCTACCCTTGACTGCTTCTGCCTCCAATAGATTTCCTAAGCACTAGTGTTTTAAGCAACAGCTGAAAAAGAGAATCCTAATGTGATTTCTTTATAATGGGTGTGTTCCTTATCTTATCCTAGTGTCTAAACTCTTCTCCATGGCTGGACCCCCAAATAATACTCCTTTACGTGCCAAGGGGTATCTAGAGAGTGGGATAGGTTTACTAACTACCCTAACCCTAACGCGTACCCTAACCCTAACCCCTACCCTAACCCTAACACGTACCCTAATCCTAACCCGTACCCTAAACCGAGCCCTAACCCTAACACTAACCCTAACCCTAACCATAACACATACCCTACGCCGTACCCGAACCCCTCCCCGAACCCGAACCCTAAGCGGTACCCTAAGCCTAACCCTAAACCTAACCCTAACCCTAGGCTACCCTTGACTGCTTCTGCCTCCAATTGATTTCCTAAGCAGTAGTGTTTTAAGGAACAGCTTAAAAAGAGAATCCTAATGTGATTTCTTTATAATGGGTGTGTTCCTTATCTTATCCTAGTGTCTAAACTCTTCTCCATGGCTGGACCCCCAAATAATATTCCTTTACGTGCTAAGGGGGAGCTAGAGAGTGGGATAGGTTTACTAACTAACCTAGCCCTAACGCGTAACCTAACCCTAACCCCTACCCTAACCATAACACGTACCCTAATCCTAACCCGTATCCTAAACCGAGCCCTAACCCTAACACTAACCCTAACCCTAACCCTAAACCATACCCTACGCCGTACCCGAACCCCTCCCCGAACCCATTCCCCAAGCCGTACCCTAAACCTAACCCTAAGCCTAACCCTAACCCTAGGCTACCCTTGACTGCTTCTGCCTCAAATAGATTTCCTAAGCACTAGTGTTTTAAGGAACAGCTTAAAAAGAGAATCCTAAAGTGATTTCTTTATAATGGGTGTGTTCCTTATCTTATCCTAGTGTCTAAACTCTTCTCCATGGCTGCACCCCCAAATAATATTGCCTTACGTGCTAAGATGTATCTAGAGAGTGGGATAGGTTTAATAACTACCCTAACCCTAATGCGTACTCTAACCCTAACCCCTACCCTAATACTAACACGTACCCTAATCCTAACCCGTACCCTAAACCGAGCCCTAACCCTAACATTAACACTAACCCTAACCCTAACCCATACCCTACGCCGTACCCGAACCCCTCCCCAAACCCGTACCCTAAGCCGTACCCTAAGACTAACCCTAAGCCTAACCCTAACCCTAGGCTACCCTTGACTGCTTCTGCCTCCAATAGATTTCCTAAGCACTAGTGTTTTAAGCAACAGCTTAAAATGAGAATCCTAATGTGATTTCTTTATAATGGGTGTGTTCCTTATCTTATCCTAGTGTCTAAATTCTTCTCCATAGCTGGACCCCCAAATAATATTCCTTTACGTGCTAAGGGGTATCTAGAGAGTGGGATAGGTTTACTAACTACCCTAACCCTAACGCGTACCCTAACCCTAACCCCTACCCTAAACCTAACACGTACCCTAATCCTAACCCGTACCCTAAACCGAGCCCTAACCCTAACACTAACCCTAACCCTAACCCTAACCCATACCCTACGCCGTACCCACACCCCTCCCCGAACCCGTACCCTAAGCCGTACCCTAAGCCTAACCCTAAGCCTAACCCTAACCCTAGGCTACCCTTGACTGCTTCTGCCTCCAATAGATTTCCTAAGCACTAGTGTTTTAAGGAACAGCTTAAAAAGAGAATCCTAATGTGATTTCTTTATAATGGGTGTGTTCCTTATCTTATCCTAGTGTCTAAACTCTTCTCCATGGCTGGACCCCCAAATAATATTCCTTTACGTGCTAAGGGGTATCTAGAGAGTGGGATAGGTTTACTAACGACCCTAACCCTAATGCGTACCCTAACCCTAACCCCTACCCTAAACCTAACACGTACCCTAATCCTAACCGTACCCTAAACTGAGCCCTAACCCTAACACAAACCCTAACCCTAACCCTAACCCATACCCTACGCCGTACCCGAAACCCTCCCCGAACCCGTAACCTAAGCCGTACCCTAAGCCTAACCCTAAGCCTAACCCTAACCCTAGGCTACCCTTGACTGCTTCTGCCTCCAATAGATTTCCTAAGCACTAGTGTTTTAAGGAACAGCTGAAAAAGAGAATCCTAATGTGATTTCTTTATAATGGGTGTGTTCCTTATCTTATCCTAGTGTCTAAACTCTTCTCCATGGTTGGACCCCCAAATAATATTCCTTTACGTGCTAAGGGGTATCTAGAGAGTGGGATAGGTTTAATAACTACCCTAACCCTAACGCGTACCCTAACCCTAACCCCTACCCTAACCCTAACTCGTACCCTAAACCGAGCCCTAACCCTAACACTAACCCTAACCCTAACCCTAACCCATACCCTACGCCGTACCCGAACCCCTCCCCAAACCCGTACCCTAAGCCGTACCCTAACCCTAACCCTAAGCCTAACCCTAACCCTAGGCTACCCTTGACTGCTTCTGCCTCCAATAGAGTTCCTAAGCACTAGTGTTTTAAGGAACAGCTTAAAAAGAGAATCCTAATGTGATTTCTTTATAATGGGTGTGTTCCTTATCTTATCCTAGTGTCTAAACTCTTCTCCATGGCTGCACCCCCAAATAATATTGCCTTACGTGCTAAGGGGTATCTAGAGAGTGGGATAGGTTTACTAACTACCCTAGCCCTAAGGCGTAACCTAACCCTAACCCCTACCCTAACCCTAACACGTACCCTAATCCTAACCCGTACCCTAAACCGAGCCCTAACCTTAACACTAACCCTAACCCTAACCCTAACCCATACCCTACGCCGTACCCGAACCCGTCCCCGAACCCATACCGCAAGCCGTACCCTAACCCTAACCCTAAGCCTAACCCTAACCCTAGGCTACCCTTGACTGCTTCTGCCTCCAATAGATTTCCTAAGCACTAGTGTTTTAAGGAACAGCTTGAAAACAGAATCCTAAAGTGATTTCTTTATAATGGGTGTGTTCCTTATCTTATCCTAGTGTCTAAACTCTTCTCAATGGCTGGACCCCCAAATAATATTCCTTTACGTGCTAAGGGGTATCTAGAGAGAGGAATAGGTTTACTAACTACCCTAACCCTAACGCGTACCCTAACCCTAACCCCTACCCTAAACCTAACACGTACCCTAATCCTAACCGTACCCTAAACCGAGCCCTAACACTAACACTAACCCTAACCCTAACCCTAACCCATACCCTACGCCGTACCCGAAACCCTCCCCGAACCCGTACCCTAAGCCGTACCCTAAGCCTAACCCTAAGCCTAACCCTAACCCTAGGCTACCCTTGACTGCTTCTGCCTCCAATAGATTTCCTAAGCACTAGTGTTTTAAGGAACAGCTTAAAAAGAGAATCCTAAAGTGATTTCTTTATAATGGGTGTGTTCCTTATCTTATCCTAGTGTCTAAACTCTTCTCCATGGCTGCACCCCCAAATAATATTGCCTTACGTGCTAAGGGGTATCTAGAGAGTGGGATAGGTTTAATAACTACCCTAACCCTAATGCGTACTCTAACCCTAACCCCTACCCTAACACTAACACGTACCCTAATCCTAACCCGTACCCTAAACCGAGCCCTAACCCTAACATTAACACTAACCCTAACCCTAACCCATACCCTACGCCGTACCCGAACCCCTCCCCAAACCCGTACCCTAAGCCGTACCCTAAGCCTAACCCTAAGCCTAACACTAACCCTAGGCTACCCTTGACTGCTTCTGCCTCCAATAGATTTCCTAAGCACTAGTGTTTTAAGCAACAGCTTAAAAGGAGAATCCTAATGTGATTTCTTTATAATGGGTGTGTTCCTTATCTTATCCTAGTGTCTAAATTCTTCTCCATGGCTGGACCCCCAAATAATATTCCTTTACGTGCTAAGGGGTATCTAGAGAGTGGGATAGGTTTACTAACTACCCTAACCCTAACGCGTACCCTAACCCTAACCCCTACCCTAAACCTAACACGTACCCTAATCCTAACCCGTACCCTAAACCGAGCCCTAACCCTAACACTAACCCTAACCCTAACCCTAACCCATACCCTACGCCGTACCCACACCCCTCCCCGAACCCGTACCCTAAGCCGTACCCTAAGCCTAACCCTAAGCCTAACCCTAACCCTAGGCTACCCTTGACTGCTTCTGCCTCCAATAGATTTCCTAAGCACTAGTGTTTTAAGGAACAGCTTAAAAAGAGAATCCTAATGTGATTTCTTTATAATGGGTGTGTTCCTTATCTTATCCTAGTGTCTAAACTCTTCTCCATGGCTGCACCCCCAAATAATATTCCCTTACGTGCTAAGGGGTATCTAGAGAGTGGGATAGGTTTAATAACTACCCTAACCCTAACGCATACCCTAACCCTAACCCCTACCCTAACCCTAACACGTACCCTACTCCTAACCCTAACACGTACCCTACTCCTAACCCGTACCCTAAACCGAGCCCTAACCCTAACACTAACCCTAACCCTAACCCTAACCCATACCCTACGCCGTACCCGAACCCCTCCCCGAACCCATTCCCCAAGCCGTACCCTAAACCTAACCCTAAGCCTAACCCTAACCCTAGGCTACCCTTGACTGCTTCTGCCTCCAATAGATTT
Organism: Balaenoptera borealis; assembly: GCF_965194805.1. NCBI lineage: Eukaryota > Metazoa > Chordata > Mammalia > Artiodactyla > Balaenopteridae > Balaenoptera > Balaenoptera borealis. The sequence continues at coordinate 445,734 of NW_028123765.1, forward strand.
CCTAAGCACTAGTGTTTTAAGGAACAGCTTAAAAAGAGAATCCTAAAGTGATTTCTTTATAATGGGTGTGTTCCTTATCTTATCCTAGTGTCTAAACTCTTCTCCATGGCTGCACCCCCAAATAATATTCCCTTACGTGCTAAGGGGTATCTAGAGAGTGGGATAGGTTTACTAACTACCCTAGCCCTAACGCGTAACCTAACCCTAACCCCTACCCTAACCATAACACGTACCCTAATCCTAACCCGTATCCTAAACCGAGCCCTAACCCTAACACTAACCCTAACCCTAACCCTAAACCATACCCTACGCCGTACCCGAACCCCTCCCCGAACCCATTCCCCAAGCCGTACCCTAAACCTAACCCTAAGCCTAACCCTAACCCTAGGCTACCCTTGACTGCTTCTGCCTCCAATAGATTTCCTAAGCACTAGTGTTTTAAGGAACAGCTTAAAAAGAGAATCCTAAAGTGATTTCTTTATAATGGGTGTGTTCCTTATCTTATCCTAGTGTCTAAATTCTTCTCCATGGCTGGACCCCCAAATAATATTCCTTTACGTGCTATGGGGTATCTAGAGAGTGGGATAGGTTAATAACTACCCTAACCCTAACGCGTACCCTAACCCTAACCCCTACCCTAACCCTAACACGTACCCTAATCCTAAACCGTACCCTAAACCGAGCCCTAACCCTAACACTAACCCTAACCCTAACACTAACCCATACCGTACGCCGTACCCGAACCCCTCCCCAAACCCGTACCCTAAGCCGTACCCTAAGCCTAACCCTAAGCCTAACCCTAACCCTAGGCTACCCTTGACTGCTTCTGCCTCCAATAGATTTCCTAAGCACTAGTGTTTTAAGGAACAGCTTAAAAAGAGAATCCTAATGTGATTTCTTTATAATGGGTGTGTTCCTTATCTTATCCTAGTGTCTAAACTCTTCTCCATGGCTGCACCCCCAAATAATATTGCCTTACGTGCTAAGGGGTATCTAGAGAGTGGGATAGGTTTAATAACTACCCTAACCCTAATGCGTACTCTAAACCTAACCCCTACCCTAACACTAACACGTACCCTAATCCTAACCCGTACCCTAAACCGAGCCCTAACCCTAACACTAACACTAACCCTAACCCTAACCCATACCCTACACCGTACCCGCACCCCTCCCCGAACCCGTACCCTAAGCCATACCCTAAACCTAACCCTAAGCCTAACCCTAACCCTAGGCTACCCTTGACTGCTTCTGCCTCCAATTGATTTCTTAAGCAGTAGTGTTTTAAGAAACAGCTTAAAAAGAGAATCCTAATGTGATTTCTTTATAATGGGTGTGTTCCTTATCTTATCCTAGTGTCTAAACTCTTCTCCATGGCTGGACCCCCAAATAATATTCCTTTACGTGCTAAGGGGGAGCTAGAGAGTGGGATAGGTTTACTAACTACCCTAGCCCTAACGCGTAACCTAACCCTAACCCCTACCCTAACCATAACACGTACCCTAATCCTAACCCGTATCCTAAACCGAGCCCTAACCCTAACACTAACCCTAACCCTAACCCTAACCCATACCCTACGCCGTACCCGCACCCCTCCCCGAACCCGTACCCTAAGCCGTACCCTAAGCCTAACCCTAAGCCTAACCCTAACCCTAGGCTACCCTTGACTGCTTCTGCCTCCAATAGATTTCCTAAGCACTAGTGTTTTAAGGAACAGCTTAAAAAGAGAATCCTAATGTGATTTCTTTATAATGGGTGTGTTCCTTATCTTATCCTAGTGTCTAAACTCTTCTCCATGGCTGCACCCCCAAATAATATTCCCTTACGTGCTAAGGGGTATCTAGAGAGTGGGATAGGTTTAATAAATACCCTAACCCTAACGCGTACCCTAACCCTAACCCCTACCCTAACCCTAACACGTACCCTAATCCTAACCCGTACCCTAAACCGAGCCCTAACCCTAACACTAACCCTAACCCTAAACCATACCCTACGCCGTACCCGAACCCCTCCCCGAACCCATTCCCGAAGCCGTACCCTAAACCTAACCCTAAGCCTAACCCTAACCCTAGGCTACCCTTGACTGCTTCTGCCTCCAATAGATTTCCTAAGCACTAGTGTTTTAAGGAACAGCTTAAAAAGAGAATCCTAAAGTGATTTCTTTATAATGGGTGTGTTCCTTATCTTATCCTAGTGTCTAAACTCTTCTCCATGGCTGGACCCCCAAATAATATTCCTTTACGTGCTAAGGGGTATCTAGAGAGTGGGATAGGTTTAATAACTACCCTAACCCTAACGCGTACCCTAACCCTAACCCCTACCCTAACCCTAACACGTACCCTAATCCTAACCCGTACCCTAAACCGAGCCCTAACCCTAACACTAACCCTAACCCTAACCCTAACCCATACCCTACGCCGTACCCGAACCCCTCCCCGAACCCATTCCCCAAGCCGTACCCTAAACCTAACCCTAAGCCTAACCCTAACCCTAGGCTACCCTTGACTGCTTCTGCCTCCAATAGATTTCCTAAGCACTAGTGTTTTAAGGAACAGCTTAAAAAGAGAATCCTAAAGTGATTTCTTTATAATGGGTGTGTTCCTTATCTTATCCTAGTGTCTAAACTCTTCTCCATGGCTGCACCCCCAAATAATATTCCCTTACGTGCTAAGGGGTATCTAGAGAGTGGGATAGGTTTACTAACTACCCTAGCCCTAACGCGTAACCTAACCCTAACCCCTACCCTAACCATAACACGTACCCTAATCCTAACCCGTATCCTAAACCGAGCCCTAACCCTAACACTAACCCTAACCCTAACCCTAAACCATACCCTACGCCGTACCCGAACCCCTCCCCGAACCCATTCCCCAAGCCGTACCCTAAACCTAACCCTAAGCCTAACCCTAACCCTAGGCTACCCTTGACTGCTTCTGCCTCCAATAGATTTCCTAAGCACTAGTGTTTTAAGGAACAGCTTAAAAAGAGAATCCTAATGTGATTTCTTTATAATGGGTGTGTTCCTTATCTTATCCTAGTGTCTAAACTCTTCTCCATGGCTGGACCCCCAAATAATATTGCCTTACGTGCTAAGGGGTATCTAGAGAGTGGGATAGGTTTAATAACTACCCTAACCCTAATGCGTACTCTAAACCTAACCCCTACCCTAACACTAACACGTACCCTAATCCTAACCCGTACCCTAAACCGAGCCCTAACCCTAACACTAACACTAACCCTAACCCTAACCCATACCCTACGCCGTACCCGAACCCCTCCCCAAACCCGTACCCTAAGCCATACCCTAAGCCTAACCCTAAGACTAACACTAACCCTAGGCTTCCGTTGACTGCTTCTGCCTCCAATAGTTTTCCTAAGCACTAGTGTTTTAAGCAACAGCTTAAAAAGAGAATCCTAATGTGATTTCTTTATAATGGGTGTGTTCCTTATCTTATCCTAGTGTCTAAACTCTTCTCCATGGCTGGACCCCCAAATAATATTCCTTTACGTGCTAAGGGGTATCTAGAGAGTGGGATAGGTTTACTAACTACCCTAACCCTAACGCGTACCCTAACCCTAACCCCTACCCTAAACCTAACACGTACCCTAATCCTAACCGTACCCTAAACCGAGCCCTAAGCCTAACACTAACCCTAACCCTAACCCTAACCCATACCCTATGCCGTACCCGAAACCCTCCCCGAACCCGTACCCTAAGCCGTACCCTAAGCCTAACCCTAAGCCTAACCCTAACCCTAGGCTACCCTTGACTGCTTCTGCCTCTAATAGATTTCCTAAGCACTAGTGTTTTAAGGAACAGCTGAAAAAGAGAATCCTAATGTGATTTCTTTATAATGGGTGTGTTCCTTATCTTATCCTAGTGTCTAAACTCTTCTCCATGGTTGGACCCCCAAATAATATTCCTTTACGTGCTAAGGGGTATCTAGAGAGTGGGATAGGTTTAATAACTACCCTAATCCTAAAGCGTACCCTAACCCTAACCCCTACCCTAACCCTAACACGTACCCTAATCCTAACCCGTACCCTAAACCGAGCCCTAACCCTAACACTAACCCTAACCCTAAACCTAACCCATACCGTACGCCGTACCCGCACCCCTCCCCGAACCCGTACCCTAAGCCGTACCCTAAGCCGAACCCTAAGCCTAACCCTAACCCTAAGATACCCTTGACTGCTTCTGCCTCCAATAGATTTCCTAAGCACTAGTGTTTTAAGGAACAGCTTAAAAAGAGAATCCTAATGTGATTTCTTTATAATGGGTGTGTTCCTTATCTTATCCTAGTGCCTAAACTCTTCTCCATGGCTGGACCCCCAAATAATACTCCTTTACGTGCTAAGGGGTATCTAGAGAGTGGGATAGGTTTACTAACTACCCTAACCCTAACGCGTACCCTAACCCTAACCCCTACCCTAACCCTAACACGTACCCTAATCCTAACCCGTACCCTAAACCGAGCCCTAACCCTAACACTAACAATAACCCTAACCCTAACCCACACCCTACGCCGTACCCGAACCCCTCCCCAAACCCGTACCCTAAGCCTAACCCTAAGCCTAACACTAACCCTCGGCTACCCTTGACTGCTTCTGCCTCCAATAGATTTCCTAAGCACTAGTGTTTTAAGCAACAGCTTAAAAAGAGAATCCTAATGTGATTTCTTTATAATGGGTGTGTTCCTTATCTTATCCTAGTGTCTAAACTCTTCTCCATGGCTGGACCCCCAAATAATATTCCTTTACGTGCTAAGGGGTATCTAGAGAGTGGGATAGGTTTACTAACTACCCTAACCCTAACGCGTACCCTAACCCTAACCCCTACCCTAAACCTAACACGTACCCTATTCCTAACCGTACCCTAAACAGAGCCCTAACCCTAACACTAACCCTAACACTAACCCTAACCCATACCCTACGCCGTACCCGAAACCCTCCCCGAACCCGTACCCTAAGCCGTACCCTAAGCCTAACCCTAAGCCTAACCCTAACCCTAGGCTACCCTTGACTGCTTCTGCCTCCAATAGATTTCCTAAGCACTAGTGTTTTAAGCAACAGCTGAAAAAGAGAATCCTAATGTGATTTCTTTATAATGGGTGTGTTCCTTATCTTATCCTAGTGTCTAAACTCTTCTCCATGGCTGGACCCCCAAATAATACTCCTTTACGTGCCAAGGGGTATCTAGAGAGTGGGATAGGTTTACTAACTACCCTAACCCTAACGCGTACCCTAACCCTAACCCCTACCCTAACCCTAACACGTACCCTAATCCTAACCCGTACCCTAAACCGAGCCCTAACCCTAACACTAACCCTAACCCTAACCATAACACATACCCTACGCCGTACCCGAACCCCTCCCCGAACCCGAACCCTAAGCGGTACCCTAAGCCTAACCCTAAACCTAACCCTAACCCTAGGCTACCCTTGACTGCTTCTGCCTCCAATTGATTTCCTAAGCAGTAGTGTTTTAAGGAACAGCTTAAAAAGAGAATCCTAATGTGATTTCTTTATAATGGGTGTGTTCCTTATCTTATCCTAGTGTCTAAACTCTTCTCCATGGCTGGACCCCCAAATAATATTCCTTTACGTGCTAAGGGGGAGCTAGAGAGTGGGATAGGTTTACTAACTAACCTAGCCCTAACGCGTAACCTAACCCTAACCCCTACCCTAACCATAACACGTACCCTAATCCTAACCCGTATCCTAAACCGAGCCCTAACCCTAACACTAACCCTAACCCTAACCCTAAACCATACCCTACGCCGTACCCGAACCCCTCCCCGAACCCATTCCCCAAGCCGTACCCTAAACCTAACCCTAAGCCTAACCCTAACCCTAGGCTACCCTTGACTGCTTCTGCCTCCAATAGATTTCCTAAGCACTAGTGTTTTAAGGAACAGCTTAAAAAGAGAATCCTAAAGTGATTTCTTTATAATGGGTGTGTTCCTTATCTTATCCTAGTGTCTAAACTCTTCTCCATGGCTGGACCCCCAAATAATATTCCTTTACGTGCTAAGGGGTATCTAGAGAGTGGGATAGGTTTACTAACTACTCTAACCCTAACGCGTACCCTAACCCTAACCCCTACCCTAAACCTAACACGTACCCTAATCCTAACCGTACCCTAAACCGAGCCCTAACCCTAACACTAACCCTAACCCGAACCCTAACCCATACCCTATGCCGTACCCGAAACCCTCCCCGAACCCGTACCGTAAGGCGTACCCTAAGCCTAACCCTAAGCCTAACCCTAACCCTAGGCTACCCTTGACTGCTTCTGCCTCCAATAGATTTCCTAAGCACTAGTGTTTTAAGGAACAGCTGAAAAAGAGAATCCTAATGTGATTTCTTTATAATGGGTGTGTTGCTTATCTTATCCTAGTGTCTAAACTCTTCTCCATGGTTGGACCTCCAAATAATATTCCTTTACGTGCTAAGGGGTATCTAGAGAGTGGGATAGGTTTAATAACTACCCTAATCCTAACGCGTACCCTAACCCTAACCCCTACCCTAACCCTAACACGTACCCTAATCCTAACCCGTACCCTAAACCGAGCCCTAACCCTAACACTAACCCTAACCCTAAACCTAACCCATACCGTACGCCGTACCCGCACCCCTCCCCGAACCCGTACCCTAAGCCGTACCCTAAGCCGAACCCTAAGCCTAACCCTAACCCTAAGATACCCTTGACGGCTTCTGCCTCCAATAGATTTCCTAAGCACTAGTGTTTTAAGGAACAGCTTAAAAAGAGAATCCTAATGTGATTTCTTTATAATGGGTGTGTTCCTTATCTTATCCTAGTGCCTAAACTCTTCTCCATGGCTGGACCCCCAAATAATACTCCTTTACGTGCTAAGGGGTATCTAGAGAGTGGGATAGGTTTACTAACTACCCTAACCCTAACGCGTACCCTAACCCTAACCCCTACCCTAACCCTAACACGTACCCTAATCCTAACCCGTACCCTAAACCGAGCCCTAACCATAACACTAACAATAACCCTAACCCTAACCCATACCCTACGCCGTACCCGAACCCCTCCCCAAACCCGTACCCTAAGCCTAACCCTAAGCCTAACACTAACCCTCGGCTACCCTTGACTTCTTCTGCCTCCAATAGATTTCCTAAGCACGAGTGTTTTAAGCAACAGCTTAAAAAGAGAATCCTAATGTGATTTCTTTATAATGGGTGTGTTCCTTATCTTATCGTAGTGTCTAAACTCTTCTCCATGGCTGGACCCCCAAATAATATTCCTTTACGTGCTAAGGGGTATCTAGAGAGTGGGATAGGTTTACTAACTACCCTAACCCTAACGCGTACCCTAACCCTAACCCCTACCCTAACCCTAACACGTACCCTAATCCTAACCCGTACCCTAAACCGAGCCCTAACCCTAACACTAACCCTAACCCTAACCATAACACATACCCTACGCCGTACCCGAACCCCTCCCCGAACCCGAACCCTAAGCGGTACCCTAAGCCTAACCCTAAACCTAACCCTAACCCTAGGCTACCCTTGACTGCTTCTGCCTCCAATTGATTTCCTAAGCAGTAGTGTTTTAAGGAACAGCTTAAAAAGAGAATCCTAATGTGATTTCTTTATAATGGGTGTGTTCCTTATCTTATCCTAGTGTCTAAACTCTTCTCCATGGCTGGACCCCCAAATAATATTCCTTTACGTGCTAAGGGGGAGCTAGAGAGTGGGATAGGTTTACTAACTACCCTAGCCCTAACGCGTAACCTAACCCTAACCCCTACCCTAACCATAACACGTACCCTAATCCTAACCCGTATCCTAAACCGAGCCCTAACCCTAACACTAACCCTAACCCTAACCCTAAACCATACCCTACGCCGTACCGGAACCCCTCCCCGAACCCATTCCCCAAGCCGTACCCTAAACCTAACCCTAAGCCTAACCCTAACCCTAGGCTACCCTTGACTGCTTCTGCCTCCAATAGATTTCCTAAGCACTAGTGTTTTTAGGAACAGCTTAAAAAGAGAATCCTAAAGTGATTTCTTTATAATGGGTGTGTTCCTTATCTTATCCTGGTGTCTAAACTCTTCTCCATGGCTGGACCCCCAAATAATATTCCTTTACGTGCTAAGGGGTATCTAGAGAGTGGGATAGGTTTACTAACTACCCTAACCCTAACGCGTACCCTAACCCTAACCCCTACCCTAAACCTAACACGTACCCTAATCCTAACCGTACCCTAAACCGAGCCCTAACCCTAACACTAACCCTAACCCTAACCCTAACCCATACCCTATGCCGTACCCGAAACCCTCCCCGAACCCGTACCCTAAGGCGTACCCTAAGCCTAACCCTAAGCCTAATCCTAACCCTAGGCTACCCTTGACTGCTTCTGCCTCCAATAGATTTCCTAAGCACTAGTGTTTTAAGGAACAGCTGAAAAAGAGAATCCTAATGTGATTTCTTTATAATGGGTGTGTTCCTTATCTTATCCTAGTGTCTAAACTCTTCTCCATGGTTGGACCCCCAAATAATATTCCTTTACGTGCTAAGGGGTATCTAGAGAGTGGGATAGGTTTAATAACTACCCTAATCCTAACGCGTACCCTAACCCTAACCCCTACCCTAACCCTAACACGTACCCTAATCCTAACCCGTACCCTAAACCGAGCCCTAACCCTAACACTAACCCTAACCCTAAACCTAACCCATACCGTACGCCGTACCCGCACCCCTCCCCGAACCCGTACCCTAAGCCGTACCCTAAGCCGAACCCTAAGCCTAACCCTAACCCTAAGATACCCTTGACTGCTTCTGCCTCCAATAGATTTCCTAAGCACTAGTGTTTTAAGGAACAGCTTAAAAAGAGAATCCTAATGTGATTTCTTTATAATGGGTGTGTTCCTTATCTTATCCTAGTGCCTAAACTCTTCTCCATGGCTGGACCCCCAAATAATACTCCTTTACGTGCTAAGGGGTATCTAGAGAGTGGGATAGGTTTACTAACTACCCTAACCCTAACGCATACCCTAACCCTAACCCCTACCCTAACCCTAACACGTACCCTAATCCTAACCCGTACCCTAAACCGAGCCCTAACCCTAACACTAACAATAACCCTAACCCTAACCCATACCCTACGCCGTACCCGAACCCCTCCCCAAACCCGTACCCTAAGCCTAACCCTAAGCCTAACCCTAACCCTAGGCTACCCTTGACTGCTTCTGCCTCCAATAGATTTCCTAAGCACTAGTGTTTTAAGCAACAGCTGAAAAAGAGAATCCTAATGTGATTTCTTTATAATGGGTGTGTTCCTTATCTTATCCTAGTGTCTAAACTCTTCTCCATGGCTGGACCCCCAAATAATACTCCTTTACGTGCCAAGGGGTATCTAGAGAGTGGGATAGGTTTACTAACTACCCTAACCCTAACGCGTACCCTAACCCTAACCCCTACCCTAACCCTAACACGTACCCTAATCCTAACCCGTACCCTAAACCGAGCCCTAACCCTAACACTAACCCTAACCCTAACCCTAACCCATACCCTACGCCGTACCCGAACCCCTCTCCAAACCCGTACCCTAAGCGATACCCTAAGCCTAACCCTAAGCCTAACCCTAACCCTAGGCTACCCTTGACTGCTTCTGCCTCCAATAGATTTCCTAAGCACTAGTGTTTTAAGGAACAGCTTAAAAAGAGAATCCTAATGTGATTTCTTTATAATGGGTGTGTTCCTTATCTTATCCTAGTGTCTAAACTCTTCTCCATGGCTGCACCCCCAAATAATATTGCCTTACGTGCTAAGGGGTATCTAGAGAGTGGGATAGGTTTAATAACTACCCTAACCCTAACGCGTACCCTAACCCTAACCCCTACCCTAACCCTATCACGTACCCTAATCCTAACCCGTACCCTAAACCGAGCCCTAACCCTAACACTAACCCTAACCCTAACCCTAACCCATACCGTACGCCGTACCCGAACCCCTCCCCAAACCCGTACCCTAAGCCGTACCCTAAGCCTAACCCTAAGCCTAACCCTAACCCTAGGCTACCCTTGACTGCTTCTGCCTCCAATAGATTTCCTAAGCACTAGTGTTTTAAGGAACAGCTTAAAAAGAGAATCCTAATGTGATTTCTTTATAATGGGTGTGTTCCTTATCTTATCCTAGTGTCTAAACTCTTCTCCATGGCTGCACCCCCAAATAATATTGCCTTACGTGCTAAGGGGTATCTAGAGAGTGGGATAGGTTTACTAACTACCCTAGCCCTAAGGCGTAACCTAACCCTAACCCCTACCCTAACCCTAACACGTACCCTAATCCTAACCCGTACCCTAAACCGAGCCCTAACCTTAACACTAACCCTAACCCTAACCCTAACCCATACCCTACGCCGTACCCGAACCCGTCCCCGAACCCATACCGCAAGCCGTACCCTAACCCTAACCCTAAGCCTAACCCTAACCCTAGGCTACCCTTGACTGCTTCTGCCTCCAATAGATTTCCTAAGCACTAGTGTTTTAAGGAACAGCTTGAAAACAGAATCCTAAAGTGATTTCTTTATAATGGGTGTGTTCCTTATCTTATCCTAGTGTCTAAACTCTTCTCAATGGCTGGACCCCCAAATAATATTCCTTTACGTGCTAAGGGGGAGCTAGAGAGAGGAATAGGTTTACTAACTACCCTAACCCTAACGCGTACCCTAACCCTAACCCCTACCCTAAACCTAACACGTACCCTAATCCTAACCGTACCCTAAACCGAGCCCTAACACTAACACTAACCCTAACCCTAACCCTAACCCATACCCTACGCCGTACCCGAAACCCTCCCCGAACCCGTACCCTAAGCCGTACCCTAAGCCTAACCCTAAGCCTAACCCTAACCCTAGGCTACCCTTGACTGCTTCTGCCTCCAATAGATTTCCTAAGCACTAGTGTTTTAAGGAACAGCTTAAAAAGAGAATCCTAATGTGATTTCTTTATAATGGGTGTGTTCCTTATCTTATCCTAGTGTCTAAACTCTTCTCCATGGCTGCACCCCCAAATAATATTCCCTTACGTGCTAAGGGGTATCTAGAGAGTGGGATAGGTTTAATAAATACCCTAACCCTAACGTGTACCCTAAACCTAACCCCTACCCTAACCCTAACACGTACCCTAATCCTAACCCATACCCTAAACCAAGCCCTAACCCTAACACTAACCCTAACCCTAACCCTAAACCATACCCTACGCCGTACCCGAACCCCTCCCCAAACCCATTCCCCAAGCCGTACCCTAAACCTAACCCTAAGCCTAACCCTAACCCTAGGCTACCCTTGACTGCTTCTGCCTCCAATAGATTTCCTAAGCACTAGTGTTTTAAGGAACAGCTTAAAAAGAGAATCCTAAAGTGATTTCTTTATAATGGGTGTGTTCCTTCTCTTATCCTAGTGTCTAAACTCTTCTCCATGGCTGGACCCCCAAATAATATTCCTTTACGTGCTAAGGGGTATCTAGAGAGTGGGATAGGTTTAATAACTACCCTAACCCTAACGCGTACCCTAACCCTAACCCCTACCCTAACCCTAACACGTACCCTAATCCTAACCCGTACCCTAAACCGAGCCCTAACCCTAACACTAACCCTAACCCTAACCCTAACCCATACCCTACGCCGTACCCGAACCCCTCCCCAAACCTGTACCCTAAGCCTAACCCTAAGCCTAACACTAACCCTAGGCTACCCTTGACTGCTTCTGCCTCCAATAGATTTCCTAAGCACTAGTGTTTTAAGGAACAGCTTAAAAAGAGAATCCTAATGTGATTTCTTTATAATGGGTGTGTTCCTTATCTTATCCTAGTGTCTAAACTCTTCTCCATGGCTGCACCCCCAAATAATATTCCCTTACGTGCTAAGGGGTATCTAGAGAGTGGGATAGGTTTAATAAATACCCTAACCCTAACGCGTACCCTAACCCTAACCCCTACCCTAACCCTAACACGTACCCTAATCCTAACCCGTACCCTAAACCGAGCCCTAACCCTAACACTAACCCTAACCCTAACCCTAAACCATACCCTACGCCGTACCCGAACCCCTCCCCGAACCCATTCCCCAAGCCGTACCCTAAACCTAACCCTAAGCCTAACCCTAACCCTAGGCTACCCTTGACTGCTTCTGCCTCCAATAGATTTCCTAAGCACTAGTGTTTTAAGGAACAGCTTAAAAAGAGAATCCTAAAGTGATTTCTTTATAATGGGTGTGTTCCTTATCTTATCCTAGTGTCTAAACTCTTCTCCATGGCTGGACCCCCAAATAATATTCCTTTACGTGCTAAGGGGTATCTAGAGAGTGGGATAGGTTTAATAACTACCCTAACCCTAACGCGTACCCTAACCCTAACCCCTACCCTAACCCTAACACGTACCCTAATCCTAACCCGTACCCTAAACCGAGCCCTAACCCTAACACTAACCCTAACCCTAACCCATACCCTACGCCGTACCCGAACCCCTCCCCGAACCCATTCCCCAAGCCGTACCCTAAACCTAACCCTAAGCCTAACCCTAACCCTAGGCTACCCTTGACTGCTTCTGCCTCCAATAGATTTCCTAAGCACTAGTGTTTTAAGGAACAGCTTAAAAAGAGAATCCTAAAGTGATTTCTTTATAATGGGTGTGTTCCTTATCTTATCCTAGTGTCTAAACTCTTCTCCATGGCTGCACCCCCAAATAATATTCCCTTACGTGCTAAGGGGTATCTAGAGAGTGGGATAGGTTTACTAACTACCCTAGCCCTAACGCGTAACCTAACCCTAACCCCTACCCTAACCATAACACGTACCCTAATCCTAACCCGTATCCTAAACCGAGCCCTAACCCTAACACTAACCCTAACCCTAACCCTAAACCATACCCTACGCCGTACCCGAACCCCTCCCCGAACCCATTCCCCAAGCCGTACCCTAAACCTAACCCTAAGCCTAACACTAACCCTAGGCTACCCTTGACTGCTTCTGCCTCCAATAGATTTCCTAAGCACTAGTGTTTTAAGGAACAGCTTAAAAAGAGAATCCTAAAGTGATTTCTTTATAATGGGTGTGTTCCTTATCTTATCCTAGTGTCTAAATTCTTCTCCATGGCTGGACCCCCAAATAATATTCCTTTACGTGCTATGGGGTATCTAGAGAGTGGGATAGGTTAATAACTACCCTAACCCTAACGCGTACCCTAACCCTAACCCCTACCCTAACCCTAACACGTACCCTAATCCTAACCCGTACCCTAAACCGAGCCCTAACCCTAACACTAACCCTAACCCTAACCCTAACCCATACCGTACGCCGTACCCGAACCCCTCCCCAAACCCGTACCCTAAGCCGTACCCTAAGCCTAACCCTAAGCCTAACCCTAACCCTAGGCTACCCTTGACTGCTTCTGCCTCCAATAGATTTCCTAAGCACTAGTGTTTTAAGGAACAGCTTAAAAAGAGAATCCTAATGTGATTTCTTTATAATGGGTGTGTTCCTTATCTTATCCTAGTGTCTAAACTCTTCTCCATGGCTGCACCCCCAAATAATATTGCCTTACGTGCTAAGGGGTATCTAGAGAGTGGGATAGGTTTAATAACTACCCTAACCCTAATGCGTACTCTAAACCTAACCCCTACCCTAACACTAACACGTACCCTAATCCTAACCCGTACCCTAAACCGAGCCCTAACCCTAACACTAACACTAACCCTAACCCTAACCCATACCCTACACCGTACCCGCACCCCTCCCCGAACCCGTACCCTAAGCCATACCCTAAACCTAACCCTAAGCCTAACCCTAACCCTAGGCTACCCTTGACTGCTTCTGCCTCCAATTGATTTCTTAAGCAGTAGTGTTTTAAGAAACAGCTTAAAAAGAGAATCCTAATGTGATTTCTTTATAATGGGTGTGTTCCTTATCTTATCCTAGTGTCTAAACTCTTCTCCATGGCTGGACCCCCAAATAATATTCCTTTACGTGCTAAGGGGGAGCTAGAGAGTGGGATAGGTTTACTAACTACCCTAGCCCTAACGCGTAACCTAACCCTAACCCCTACCCTAACCATAACCCGTACCCTAATCCTAACCCGTATCCTAAACCGAGCCCTAACCCTAACACTAACCCTAACCCTAACCCTAACCCATACCCTACGCCGTACCCGCACCCCTCCCCGAACCCGTACCCTAAGCCGTACCCTAAGCCTAACCCTAAGCCTAACCCTAACCCTAGGCTACCCTTGACTGCTTCTGCCTCCAATAGATTTCCTAAGCACTAGTGTTTTAAGGAACAGCTTAAAAAGAGAATCCTAATGTGATTTCTTTATAATGGGTGTGTTCCTTATCTTATCCTAGTGTCTAAACTCTTCTCCATGGCTGCACCCCCAAATAATATTCCCTTACGTGCTAAGGGGTATCTAGAGAGTGGGATAGGTTTAATAAATACCCTAACCCTAACGCGTACCCTAACCCTAACCCCTACCCTAACCCTAACACGTACCCTAATCCTAACCCGTACCCTAAACCGAGCCCTAACCCTAACACTAACCCTAACCCTAACCCTAAACCATACCCTACGCCGTACCCGAACCCCTCCCCGAACCCATTCCCCAAGCCGTACCCTAAACCTAACCCTAAGCCTAACCCTAACCCTAGGCTACCCTTGACTGCTTCTGCCTCCAATAGATTTCCTAAGCACTAGTGTTTTAAGGAACAGCTGAAAAAGAGAATCCTAATGTGATTTCTTTATAATGGGTGTGTTCCTTATCTTATCCTAGTGTCTAAACTCTTCTCCATGGTTGGACCCCCAAATAATATTCCTTTACGTGCTAAGGGGTATCTAGAGAGTGGGATAGGTTTAGTAACTACCCTAATCCTAACGCGTACCCTAACCCTAACCCCTACCCTAACCCTAACACGTACCCTAATCCTAACCCGTACCCTAAACCGAGCCCTAACCCTAACACTAACCCTAACCCTAAACCTAACCCATACCGTACGCCGTACCCGCACCCCTCCCCGAACCCGTACCCTAAGCCGTACCCTAAGCCGAACCCTAAGCCTAACCCTAACCCTAAGATACCCTTGACTGCTTCTGCCTCCAATAGATTTCCTAAGCACTAGTGTTTTAAGGAACAGCTTAAAAAGAGAATCCTAATGTGATTTCTTTATAATGGGTGTGTTCCTTATCTTATCCTAGTGCCTAAACTCTTCTCCATGGCTGGACCCCCAAATAATACTCCTTTACGTGCTAAGGGGTATCTAGAGAGTGGGATAGGTTTACTAACTACCCTAACCCTAACGCATACCCTAACCCTAACCCCTACCCTAACCCTAACACGTACCCTAATCCTAACCCGTACCCTAAACCGAGCCCTAACCCTAACACTAACAATAACCCTAACCCTAACCCATACCCTACGCCGTACCCGAACCCCTCCCCAAACCCGTACCCTAAGCCTAACCCTAAGCCTAACCCTAACCCTAGGCTACCCTTGACTGCTTCTGCCTCCAATAGATTTCCTAAGCACTAGTGTTTTAAGCAACAGCTGAAAAAGAGAATCCTAATGTGATTTCTTTATAATGGGTGTGTTCCTTATCTTATCCTAGTGTCTAAACTCTTCTCCATGGCTGGACCCCCAAATAATACTCCTTTACGTGCCAAGGGGTATCTAGAGAGTGGGATAGGTTTACTAACTACCCTAACCCTAACGCGTACCCTAACCCTAACCCCTACCCTAACCCTAACACGTACCCTAATCCTAACCCGTACCCTAAACCGAGCCCTAACCCTAACACTAACCCTAACCCTAACCCTAACCCATACCCTACGCCGTACCCGAACCCCTCTCCAAACCCGTACCCTAAGCGATACCCTAAGCCTAACCCTAAGCCTAACCCTAACCCTAGGCTACCCTTGACTGCTTCTGCCTCCAATAGATTTCCTAAGCACTAGTGTTTTAAGGAACAGCTTAAAAAGAGAATCCTAATGTGATTTCTTTATAATGGGTGTGTTCCTTATCTTATCCTAGTGTCTAAACTCTTCTCCATGGCTGCACCCCCAAATAATATTGCCTTACGTGCTAAGGGGTATCTAGAGAGTGGGATAGGTTTAATAACTACCCTAACCCTAACGCGTACCCTAACCCTAACCCCTACCCTAACCCTATCACGTACCCTAATCCTAACCCGTACCCTAAACCGAGCCCTAACCCTAACACTAACCCTAACCCTAACCCTAACCCATACCGTACGCCGTACCCGAACCCCTCCCCAAACCCGTACCCTAAGCCGTACCCTAAGCCTAACCCTAAGCCTAACCCTAACCCTAGGCTACCCTTGACTGCTTCTGCCTCCAATAGATTTCCTAAGCACTAGTGTTTTAAGGAACAGCTTAAAAAGAGAATCCTAATGTGATTTCTTTATAATGGGTGTGTTCCTTATCTTATCCTAGTGTCTAAACTCTTCTCCATGGCTGCACCCCCAAATAATATTGCCTTACGTGCTAAGGGGTATCTAGAGAGTGGGATAGGTTTACTAACTACCCTAGCCCTAAGGCGTAACCTAACCCTAACCCCTACCCTAACCCTAACACGTACCCTAATCCTAACCCGTACCCTAAACCGAGCCCTAACCTTAACACTAACCCTAACCCTAACCCTAACCCATACCCTACGCCGTACCCGAACCCGTCCCCGAACCCATACCGCAAGCCGTACCCTAACCCTAACCCTAAGCCTAACCCTAACCCTAGGCTACCCTTGACTGCTTCTGCCTCCAATAGATTTCCTAAGCACTAGTGTTTTAAGGAACAGCTTGAAAACAGAATCCTAAAGTGATTTCTTTATAATGGGTGTGTTCCTTATCTTATCCTAGTGTCTAAACTCTTCTCAATGGCTGGACCCCCAAATAATATTCCTTTACGTGCTAAGGGGTATCTAGAGAGAGGAATAGGTTTACTAACTACCCTAACCCTAACGCGTACCCTAACCCTAACCCCTACCCTAAACCTAACACGTACCCTAATCCTAACCGTACCCTAAACCGAGCCCTAACACTAACACTAACCCTAACCCTAACCCTAACCCATACCCTACGCCGTACCCGAAACCCTCCCCGAACCCGTACCCTAAGCCGTACCCTAAGCCTAACCCTAAGCCTAACCCTAACCCTAGGCTACCCTTGACTGCTTCTGCCTCCAATAGATTTCCTAAGCACTAGTGTTTTAAGGAACAGCTTAAAAAGAGAATCCTAAAGTGATTTCTTTATAATGGGTGTGTTCCTTATCTTATCCTAGTGTCTAAACTCTTCTCCATGGCTGCACCCCCAAATAATATTGCCTTACGTGCTAAGGGGTATCTAGAGAGTGGGATAGGTTTAATAACTACCCTAACCCTAATGCGTACTCTAACCCTAACCCCTACCCTTACACTAACACGTACCCTAATCCTAACCCGTACCCTAAACCGAGCCCTAACCCTAACATTAACACTAACCCTAACCCTAACCCATACCCTACGCCGTACCCGAACCCCTCCCCAAACCCGTACCCTAAGCCGTACCCTAAGCCTAACCCTAAGCCTAACACTAACCCTAGGCTACCCTTGACTGCTTCTGCCTCCAATAGATTTCCTAAGCACTAGTGTTTTAAGCAACAGCTTAAAAGGAGAATCCTAATGTGATTTCTTTATAATGGGTGTGTTCCTTATCTTATCCTAGTGTCTAAATTCTTCTCCATGGCTGGACCCCCAAATAATATTCCTTTACGTGCTAAGGGGTATCTAGAGAGTGGGATAGGTTTACTAACTACCCTAACCCTAACGCGTACCCTAACCCTAACCCCTACCCTAAACCTAACACGTACCCTAATCCTAACCCGTACCCTAAACCGAGCCCTAACCCTAACACTAACCCTAACCCTAACCCTAACCCATACCCTACGCCGTACCCACACCCCTCCCCGAACCCGTACCCTAAGCCGTACCCTAAGCCTAACCCTAAGCCTAACCCTAACCCTAGGCTACCCTTGACTGCTTCTGCCTCCAATAGATTTCCTAAGCACTAGTGTTTTAAGGAACAGCTTAAAAAGAGAATCCTAATGTGATTTCTTTATAATGGGTGTGTTCCTTATCTTATCCTAGTGTCTAAACTCTTCTCCATGGCTGCACCCCCAAATAATATTCCCTTACGTGCTAAGGGGTATCTAGAGAGTGGGATAGGTTTACTAACTACCCTAACCCTAACGCGTACCCTAACCCTAACCCCTACCCTAACCCTAACACGTACCCTAATCCTAACCCGTACCCTAAACCGAGCCCTAACCCTAACACTAACCCTAACCCTAACCCTAACCCATACCCTACGCCGTACCCGAACCCCTCTCCAAACCCGTACCCTAAGCGATACCCTAAGCCTAACCCTAAGCCTAACCCTAACCCTAGGCTACCCTTGACTGCTTCTGCCTCCAATAGATTTCCTAAGCACTAGTGTTTTAAGGAACAGCTTAAAAAGAGAATCCTAATGTGATTTCTTTATAATGGGTGTGTTCCTTATCTTATCCTAGTGTCTAAACTCTTCTCCATGGCTGCACCCCCAAATAATATTGCCTTACGTGCTAAGGGGTATCTAGAGAGTGGGATAGGTTTAATAACTACCCTAACCCTAACGCGTACCCTAACCCTAACCCCTACCCTAACCCTATCACGTACCCTAATCCTAACCCGTACCCTAAACCGAGCCCTAACCCTAACACTAACCCTAACCCTAACCCTAACCCATACCGTACGCCGTACCCGAACCCCTCCCCAAACCCGTACCCTAAGCCGTACCCTAAGCCTAACCCTAAGCCTAACCCTAACCCTAGGCTACCCTTGACTGCTTCTGCCTCCAATAGATTTCCTAAGCACTAGTGTTTTAAGGAACAGCTTAAAAAGAGAATCCTAATGTGATTTCTTTATAATGGGTGTGTTCCTTATCTTATCCTAGTGTCTAAACTCTTCTCCATGGCTGCACCCCCAAATAATATTGCCTTACGTGCTAAGGGGTATCTAGAGAGTGGGATAGGTTTACTAACTACCCTAGCCCTAAGGCGTAACCTAACCCTAACCCCTACCCTAACCCTAACACGTACCCTAATCCTAACCCGTACCCTAAACCGAGCCCTAACCTTAACACTAACCCTAACCCTAACCCTAACCCATACCCTACGCCGTACCCGAACCCGTCCCCGAACCCATACCGCAAGCCGTACCCTAACCCTAACCCTAAGCCTAACCCTAACCCTAGGCTACCCTTGACTGCTTCTGCCTCCAATAGATTTCCTAAGCACTAGTGTTTTAAGGAACAGCTTGAAAACAGAATCCTAAAGTGATTTCTTTATAATGGGTGTGTTCCTTATCTTATCCTAGTGTCTAAACTCTTCTCAATGGCTGGACCCCCAAATAATATTCCTTTACGTGCTAAGGGGTATCTAGAGAGAGGAATAGGTTTACTAACTACCCTAACCCTAACGCGTACCCTAACCCTAACCCCTACCCTAAACCTAACACGTACCCTAATCCTAACCGTACCCTAAACCGAGCCCTAACACTAACACTAACCCTAACCCTAACCCTAACCCATACCCTACGCCGTACCCGAAACCCTCCCCGAACCCGTACCCTAAGCCGTACCCTAAGCCTAACCCTAAGCCTAACCCTAACCCTAGGCTACCCTTGACTGCTTCTGCCTCCAATAGATTTCCTAAGCACTAGTGTTTTAAGGAACAGCTTAAAAAGAGAATCCTAAAGTGATTTCTTTATAATGGGTGTGTTCCTTATCTTATCCTAGTGTCTAAACTCTTCTCCATGGCTGCACCCCCAAATAATATTGCCTTACGTGCTAAGGGGTATCTAGAGAGTGGGATAGGTTTAATAACTACCCTAACCCTAATGCGTACTCTAACCCTAACCCCTACCCTTACACTAACACGTACCCTAATCCTAACCCGTACCCTAAACCGAGCCCTAACCCTAACATTAACACTAACCCTAACCCTAACCCATACCCTACGCCGTACCCGAACCCCTCCCCAAACCCGTACCCTAAGCCGTACCCTAAGCCTAACCCTAAGCCTAACACTAACCCTAGGCTACCCTTGACTGCTTCTGCCTCCAATAGATTTCCTAAGCACTAGTGTTTTAAGCAACAGCTTAAAAGGAGAATCCTAATGTGATTTCTTTATAATGGGTGTGTTCCTTATCTTATCCTAGTGTCTAAATTCTTCTCCATGGCTGGACCCCCAAATAATATTCCTTTACGTGCTAAGGGGTATCTAGAGAGTGGGATAGGTTTACTAACTACCCTAACCCTAACGCGTACCCTAACCCTAACCCCTACCCTAAACCTAACACGTACCCTAATCCTAACCCGTACCCTAAACCGAGCCCTAACCCTAACACTAACCCTAACCCTAACCCTAACCCATACCCTACGCCGTACCCACACCCCTCCCCGAACCCGTACCCTAAGCCGTACCCTAAGCCTAACCCTAAGCCTAACCCTAACCCTAGGCTACCCTTGACTGCTTCTGCCTCCAATAGATTTCCTAAGCACTAGTGTTTTAAGGAACAGCTTAAAAAGAGAATCCTAATGTGATTTCTTTATAATGGGTGTGTTCCTTATCTTATCCTAGTGTCTAAACTCTTCTCCATGGCTGCACCCCCAAATAATATTCCCTTACGTGCTAAGGGGTATCTAGAGAGTGGGATAGGTTTAATAACTACCCTAACCCTAACGCATACCCTAACCCTAACCCCTACCCTAACCCTAACACGTACCCTACTCCTAACCCTAACACGTACCCTACTCCTAACCCGTACCCTAAACCGAGCCCTAACCCTAACACTAACCCTAACCCTAACCCTAACCCATACCCTACGCCGTACCCGCACCCCTCCCCGAACCCGTACCCTAAGCCATACCCTAAACCTAACCCTAAGCCTAACCCTAACCCTAGGCTACCCTTGACTGCTTCTGCCTCCAATAGATTTCCTAAGCACTAGTGTTTTAAGGAACAGCTTAAAAAGAGAATCCTAATGTGATTTCTTTATAATGGGTGTGTTCCTTATCTTATCCTAGTGTCTAAACTCTTCTCCATGGCTGCACCCCCAAATAATATTGCCTTACGTGCTAAGGGGTATCTAGAGAGTGGGATAGGTTTAATAAATACCCTAACCCTAACGTGTACCCTAAACCTAACCCCTACCCTAACCCTAACACGTACCCTAATCCTAACCCGTACCCTAAACCAAGCCCTAACCCTAACACTAACCCTAACCCTAACCCTAAACCATACCCTACGCCGTACCCGAACCCCTCCCCAAACCCTTTCCCCAAGCCGTACCCTAAACCTAACCCTAAGCCTAACCCTAACCCTAGGCTACCCTTGACTGCTTCTGCCTCCAATAGATTTCCTAAGCACTAGTGTTTTAAGGAACAGCTTAAAAAGAGAATCCTAAAGTGATTTCTTTATAATGGGTGTGTTCCTTCTCTTATCCTAGTGTCTAAACTCTTCTCCATGGCTGGACCCCCAAATAATATTCCTTTACGTGCTAAGGGGTATCTAGAGAGTGGGATAGGTTTAATAACTACCCTAACCCTAACGCGTACCCTAACCCTAACCCCTACCCTAACCCTAACACGTACCCTAATCCTAACCCGTACCCTAAACCGAGCCCTAACCCTAACACTAACCCTAACCCTAACCCTAACCCATACCCTACGCCGTACCCGAACCCCTCCCCAAACCTGTACCCTAAGCCTAACCCTAAGCCTAACACTAACCCTAGGCTACCCTTGACTGCTTCTGCCTCCAATAGATTTCCTAAGCACTAGTGTTTTAAGGAACAGCTTAAAAAGAGAATCCTAATGTGATTTCTTTATAATGGGTGTGTTCCTTATCTTATCCTAGTGTCTAAACTCTTCTCCATGGCTGCACCCCCAAATAATATTCCCTTACGTGCTAAGGGGTATCTAGAGAGTGGGATAGGTTTAATAAATACCCTAACCCTAACGCGTACCCTAACCCTAACCCCTACCCTAACCCTAACACGTACCCTAATCCTAACCCGTACCCTAAACCGAGCCCTAACCCTAACACTAACCCTAACCCTAACCCTAAACCATACCCTACGCCGTACCCGAACCCCTCCCCGAACCCATTCCCCAAGCCGTACCCTAAACCTAACCCTAAGCCTAACCCTAACCCTAGGCTACCCTTGACTGCTTCTGCCTCCAATAGATTTCCTAAGCACTAGTGTTTTAAGGAACAGCTTAAAAAGAGAATCCTAAAGTGATTTCTTTATAATGGGTGTGTTCCTTATCTTATCCTAGTGTCTAAACTCTTCTCCATGGCTGGACCCCCAAATAATATTCCTTTACGTGCTAAGGGGTATCTAGAGAGTGGGATAGGTTTAATAACTACCCTAACCCTAACGCGTACCCTAACCCTAACCCCTACCCTAACCCTAACACGTACCCTAATCCTAACCCGTACCCTAAACCGAGCCCTAACCCTAACACTAACCCTAACCCTAACCCATACCCTACGCCGTACCCGAACCCCTCCCCGAACCCATTCCCCAAGCCGTACCCTAAACCTAACCCTAAGCCTAACCCTAACCCTAGGCTACCCTTGACTGCTTCTGCCTCCAATAGATTTCCTAAGCACTAGTGTTTTAAGGAACAGCTTAAAAAGAGAATCCTAAAGTGATTTCTTTATAATGGGTGTGTTCCTTATCTTATCCTAGTGTCTAAACTCTTCTCCATGGCTGCACCCCCAAATAATATTCCCTTACGTGCTAAGGGGTATCTAGAGAGTGGGATAGGTTTACTAACTACCCTAGCCCTAACGCGTAACCTAACCCTAACCCCTACCTTAACCATAACACGTACCCTAATCCTAACCCGTATCCTAAACCGAGCCCTAACCCTAACACTAACCCTAACCCTAACCCTAAACCATACCCTACGCCGTACCCGAACCCCTCCCCGAACCCATTCCCCAAGCCGTACCCTAAACCTAACCCTAAGCCTAACACTAACCCTAGGCTACCCTTGACTGCTTCTGCCTCCAATAGATTTCCTAAGCACTAGTGTTTTAAGGAACAGCTGAAAAAAAGAATCCTAATGTGATTTCTTTATAATGGGTGTGTTCCTTATCTTATCCTAGTGTCTAAACTCTTCTCCATGGTTGGACCCCCAAATAATATTCCTTTACGTGCTAAGGGGTATCTAGAGAGTGGGATAGGTTTAATAACTACCCTAATCCTAACGCGTACCCTAACCCTAACCCCTACCCTAACCCTAACACGTACCCTAATCCTAACCCGTACCCTAAACCGAGCCCTAACCCTAACACTAACCCTAACCCTAAACCTAACCCATACCGTACGCCGTACCCGCACCCCTCCCCGAACCCGTACCCTAAGCCGTACCCTAAGCCGAACCCTAAGCCTAACCCTAACCCTAAGATACCCTTGACTGCTTCTGCCTCCAATAGATTTCCTAAGCACTAGTGTTTTAAGGAACAGCTTAAAAAGAGAATCCTAATGTGATTTCTTTATAATGGGTGTGTTCCTTATCTTATCCTAGTGCCTAAACTCTTCTCCATGGCTGGACCCCCAAATAATACTCCTTTACGTGCTAAGGGGTATCTAGAGAGTGGGATAGGTTTACTAACTACCCTAACCCTAACGCATACCCTAACCCTAACCCCTACCCTAACCCTAACACGTACCCTAATCCTAACCCGTACCCTAAACCGAGCCCTAACCCTAACACTAACAATAACCCTAACCCTAACCCATACCCTACGCCGTACCCGAACCCCTCCCCAAACCCGTACCCTAAGCCTAACCCTAAGCCTAACCCTAACCCTAGGCTACCCTTGACTGCTTCTGCCTCCAATAGATTTCCTAAGCACTAGTGTTTTAAGCAACAGCTGAAAAAGAGAATCCTAATGTGATTTCTTTATAATGGGTGTGTTCCTTATCTTATCCTAGTGTCTAAACTCTTCTCCATGGCTGGACCCCCAAATAATACTCCTTTACGTGCCAAGGGGTATCTAGAGAGTGGGATAGGTTTACTAACTACCCTAACCCTAACGCGTACCCTAACCCTAACCCCTACCCTAACCCTAACACGTACCCTAATCCTAACCCGTACCCTAAACCGAGCCCTAACCCTAACACTAACCCTAACCCTAACCCTAACCCATACCCTACGCCGTACCCGAACCCCTCTCCAAACCCGTACCCTAAGCGATACCCTAAGCCTAACCCTAAGCCTAACCCTAACCCTAGGCTACCCTTGACTGCTTCTGCCTCCAATAGATTTCCTAAGCACTAGTGTTTTAAGGAACAGCTTAAAAAGAGAATCCTAATGTGATTTCTTTATAATGGGTGTGTTCCTTATCTTATCCTAGTGTCTAAACTCTTCTCCATGGCTGCACCCCCAAATAATATTGCCTTACGTGCTAAGGGGTATCTAGAGAGTGGGATAGGTTTAATAACTACCCTAACCCTAACGCGTACCCTAACCCTAACCCCTACCCTAACCCTATCACGTACCCTAATCCTAACCCGTACCCTAAACCGAGCCCTAACCCTAACACTAACCCTAACCCTAACCCTAACCCATACCGTACGCCGTACCCGAACCCCTCCCCAAACCCGTACCCTAAGCCGTACCCTAAGCCTAACCCTAAGCCTAACCCTAACCCTAGGCTACCCTTGACTGCTTCTGCCTCCAATAGATTTCCTAAGCACTAGTGTTTTAAGGAACAGCTTAAAAAGAGAATCCTAATGTGATTTCTTTATAATGGGTGTGTTCCTTATCTTATCCTAGTGTCTAAACTCTTCTCCATGGCTGCACCCCCAAATAATATTGCCTTACGTGCTAAGGGGTATCTAGAGAGTGGGATAGGTTTACTAACTACCCTAGCCCTAAGGCGTAACCTAACCCTAACCCCTACCCTAACCCTAACACGTACCCTAATCCTAACCCGTACCCTAAACCGAGCCCTAACCTTAACACTAACCCTAACCCTAACCCTAACCCATACCCTACGCCGTACCCGAACCCGTCCCCGAACCCATACCGCAAGCCGTACCCTAACCCTAACCCTAAGCCTAACCCTAACCCTAGGCTACCCTTGACTGCTTCTGCCTCCAATAGATTTCCTAAGCACTAGTGTTTTAAGGAACAGCTTGAAAACAGAATCCTAAAGTGATTTCTTTATAATGGGTGTGTT
Organism: Balaenoptera borealis; assembly: GCF_965194805.1. Lineage (NCBI taxonomy): Eukaryota > Metazoa > Chordata > Mammalia > Artiodactyla > Balaenopteridae > Balaenoptera > Balaenoptera borealis. The sequence goes on from NW_028123765.1 coordinate 471,039, forward strand.
CCTTATCTTATCCTAGTGTCTAAACTCTTCTCAATGGCTGGACCCCCAAATAATATTCCTTTACGTGCTAAGGGGTATCTAGAGAGAGGAATAGGTTTACTAACTACCCTAACCCTAACGCGTACCCTAACCCTAACCCCTACCCTAAACCTAACACGTACCCTAATCCTAACCGTACCCTAAACCGAGCCCTAACACTAACACTAACCCTAACCCTAACCCTAACCCATACCCTACGCCGTACCCGAAACCCTCCCCGAACCCGTACCCTAAGCCGTACCCTAAGCCTAACCCTAAGCCTAACCCTAACCCTAGGCTACCCTTGACTGCTTCTGCCTCCAATAGATTTCCTAAGCACTAGTGTTTTAAGGAACAGCTTAAAAAGAGAATCCTAAAGTGATTTCTTTATAATGGGTGTGTTCCTTATCTTATCCTAGTGTCTAAACTCTTCTCCATGGCTGCACCCCCAAATAATATTGCCTTACGTGCTAAGGGGTATCTAGAGAGTGGGATAGGTTTAATAACTACCCTAACCCTAATGCGTACTCTAACCCTAACCCCTACCCTTACACTAACACGTACCCTAATCCTAACCCGTACCCTAAACCGAGCCCTAACCCTAACATTAACACTAACCCTAACCCTAACCCATACCCTACGCCGTACCCGAACCCCTCCCCAAACCCGTACCCTAAGCCGTACCCTAAGCCTAACCCTAAGCCTAACACTAACCCTAGGCTACCCTTGACTGCTTCTGCCTCCAATAGATTTCCTAAGCACTAGTGTTTTAAGCAACAGCTTAAAAGGAGAATCCTAATGTGATTTCTTTATAATGGGTGTGTTCCTTATCTTATCCTAGTGTCTAAATTCTTCTCCATGGCTGGACCCCCAAATAATATTCCTTTACGTGCTAAGGGGTATCTAGAGAGTGGGATAGGTTTACTAACTACCCTAACCCTAACGCGTACCCTAACCCTAACCCCTACCCTAAACCTAACACGTACCCTAATCCTAACCCGTACCCTAAACCGAGCCCTAACCCTAACACTAACCCTAACCCTAACCCTAACCCATACCCTACGCCGTACCCACACCCCTCCCCGAACCCGTACCCTAAGCCGTACCCTAAGCCTAACCCTAAGCCTAACCCTAACCCTAGGCTACCCTTGACTGCTTCTGCCTCCAATAGATTTCCTAAGCACTAGTGTTTTAAGGAACAGCTTAAAAAGAGAATCCTAATGTGATTTCTTTATAATGGGTGTGTTCCTTATCTTATCCTAGTGTCTAAACTCTTCTCCATGGCTGCACCCCCAAATAATATTCCCTTACGTGCTAAGGGGTATCTAGAGAGTGGGATAGGTTTAATAACTACCCTAACCCTAACGCATACCCTAACCCTAACCCCTACCCTAACCCTAACACGTACCCTACTCCTAACCCTAACACGTACCCTACTCCTAACCCGTACCCTAAACCGAGCCCTAACCCTAACACTAACCCTAACCCTAACCCTAACCCATACCCTACGCCGTACCCGCACCCCTCCCCGAACCCGTACCCTAAGCCATACCCTAAACCTAACCCTAAGCCTAACCCTAACCCTAGGCTACCCTTGACTGCTTCTGCCTCCAATAGATTTCCTAAGCACTAGTGTTTTAAGGAACAGCTTAAAAAGAGAATCCTAATGTGATTTCTTTATAATGGGTGTGTTCCTTATCTTATCCTAGTGTCTAAACTCTTCTCCATGGCTGCACCCCCAAATAATATTCCCTTACGTGCTAAGGGGTATCTAGAGAGTGGGATAGGTTTAATAAATACCCTAACCCTAACGTGTACCCTAAACCTAACCCCTACCCTAACCCTAACACGTACCCTAATCCTAACCCGTACCCTAAACCAAGCCCTAACCCTAACACTAACCCTAACCCTAACCCTAAACCATACCCTACGCCGTACCCGAACCCCTCCCCAAACCCATTCCCCAAGCCGTACCCTAAACCTAACCCTAAGCCTAACCCTAACCCTAGGCTACCCTTGACTGCTTCTGCCTCCAATAGATTTCCTAAGCACTAGTGTTTTAAGGAACAGCTTAAAAAGAGAATCCTAAAGTGATTTCTTTATAATGGGTGTGTTCCTTCTCTTATCCTAGTGTCTAAACTCTTCTCCATGGCTGGACCCCCAAATAATATTCCTTTACGTGCTAAGGGGTATCTAGAGAGTGGGATAGGTTTAATAACTACCCTAACCCTAACGCGTACCCTAACCCTAACCCCTACCCTAACCCTAACACGTACCCTAATCCTAACCCGTACCCTAAACCGAGCCCTAACCCTAACACTAACCCTAACCCTAACCCATACCCTACGCCGTACCCGAACCCCTCCCCGAACCCATTCCCCAAGCCGTACCCTAAACCTAACCCTAAGCCTAACCCTAACCCTAGGCTACCCTTGACTGCTTCTGCCTCCAATAGATTTCCTAAGCACTAGTGTTTTAAGGAACAGCTTAAAAAGAGAATCCTAAAGTGATTTCTTTATAATGGGTGTGTTCCTTATCTTATCCTAGTGTCTAAACTCTTCTCCATGGCTGCACCCCCAAATAATATTCCCTTACGTGCTAAGGGGTATCTAGAGAGTGGGATAGGTTTACTAACTACCCTAGCCCTAACGCGTAACCTAACCCTAACCCCTACCCTAACCATAACACGTACCCTAATCCTAACCCGTATCCTAAACCGAGCCCTAACCCTAACACTAACCCTAACCCTAACCCTAAACCATACCCTACGCCGTACCCGCACCCCTCCCCGAACCCGTACCCTAAGCCGTACCCTAAACCTAACCCTAAGCCTAACCCTAACCCTAGGCTACCCTTGACTGCTTCTGCCTCCAATAGATTTCCTAAGCACTAGTGTTTTAAGGAACAGCTTAAAAAGAGAATCCTAATGTGATTTCTTTATAATGGGTGTGTTCCTTATCTTATCCTAGTGTCTAAACTCTTCTCCATGGCTGCACCCCCAAATAATATTCCCTTACGTGCTAAGGGGTATCTAGAGAGTGGGATAGGTTTAATAAATACCCTAACCCTAACGCGTACCCTAACCCTAACCCCTACCCTAACCCTAACACGTACCCTAATCCTAACCCGTACCCTAAACCGAGCCCTAACCCTAACACTAACCCTAACCCTAACCCTAAACCATACCCTACGCCGTACCCGAACCCCTCCCCGAACCCATTCCCCAAGCCGTACCCTAAACCTAACCCTAAGCCTAACCCTAACCCTAGGCTACCCTTGACTGCTTCTGCCTCCAATAGATTTCCTAAGCACTAGTGTTTTAAGGAACAGCTGAAAAAGAGAATCCTAATGTGATTTCTTTATAATGGGTGTGTTCCTTATCTTATCCTAGTGTCTAAACTCTTCTCCATGGTTGGACCCCCAAATAATATTCCTTTACGTGCTAAGGGGTATCTAGAGAGTGGGATAGGTTTAATAACTACCCTAATCCTAACGCGTACCCTAACCCTAACCCCTACCCTAACCCTAACACGTACCCTAATCCTAACCCGTACCCTAAACCGAGCCCTAACCCTAACACTAACCCTAACCCTAAACCTAACCCATACCGTACGCCGTACCCGCACCCCTCCCCGAACCCGTACCCTAAGCCGTACCCTAAGCCGAACCCTAAGCCTAACCCTAACCCTAAGATACCCTTGACTGCTTCTGCCTCCAATAGATTTCCTAAGCACTAGTGTTTTAAGGAACAGCTTAAAAAGAGAATCCTAATGTGATTTCTTTATAATGGGTGTGTTCCTTATCTTATCCTAGTGCCTAAACTCTTCTCCATGGCTGGACCCCCAAATAATACTCCTTTACGTGCTAAGGGGTATCTAGAGAGTGGGATAGGTTTACTAACTACCCTAACCCTAACGCATACCCTAACCCTAACCCCTACCCTAACCCTAACACGTACCCTAATCCTAACCCGTACCCTAAACCGAGCCCTAACCCTAACACTAACAATAACCCTAACCCTAACCCATACCCTACGCCGTACCCGAACCCCTCCCCAAACCCGTACCCTAAGCCTAACCCTAAGCCTAACCCTAACCCTAGGCTACCCTTGACTGCTTCTGCCTCCAATAGATTTCCTAAGCACTAGTGTTTTAAGCAACAGCTGAAAAAGAGAATCCTAATGTGATTTCTTTATAATGGGTGTGTTCCTTATCTTATCCTAGTGTCTAAACTCTTCTCCATGGCTGGACCCCCAAATAATACTCCTTTACGTGCCAAGGGGTATCTAGAGAGTGGGATAGGTTTACTAACTACCCTAACCCTAACGCGTACCCTAACCCTAACCCCTACCCTAACCCTAACACGTACCCTAATCCTAACCCGTACCCTAAACCGAGCCCTAACCCTAACACTAACCCTAACCCTAACCCTAACCCATACCCTACGCCGTACCCGAACCCCTCTCCAAACCCGTACCCTAAGCGATACCCTAAGCCTAACCCTAAGCCTAACCCTAACCCTAGGCTACCCTTGACTGCTTCTGCCTCCAATAGATTTCCTAAGCACTAGTGTTTTAAGGAACAGCTTAAAAAGAGAATCCTAATGTGATTTCTTTATAATGGGTGTGTTCCTTATCTTATCCTAGTGTCTAAACTCTTCTCCATGGCTGCACCCCCAAATAATATTGCCTTACGTGCTAAGGGGTATCTAGAGAGTGGGATAGGTTTAATAACTACCCTAACCCTAACGCGTACCCTAACCCTAACCCCTACCCTAACCCTATCACGTACCCTAATCCTAACCCGTACCCTAAACCGAGCCCTAACCCTAACACTAACCCTAACCCTAACCCTAACCCATACCGTACGCCGTACCCGAACCCCTCCCCAAACCCGTACCCTAAGCCGTACCCTAAGCCTAACCCTAAGCCTAACCCTAACCCTAGGCTACCCTTGACTGCTTCTGCCTCCAATAGATTTCCTAAGCACTAGTGTTTTAAGGAACAGCTTAAAAAGAGAATCCTAATGTGATTTCTTTATAATGGGTGTGTTCCTTATCTTATCCTAGTGTCTAAACTCTTCTCCATGGCTGCACCCCCAAATAATATTGCCTTACGTGCTAAGGGGTATCTAGAGAGTGGGATAGGTTTACTAACTACCCTAGCCCTAAGGCGTAACCTAACCCTAACCCCTACCCTAACCCTAACACGTACCCTAATCCTAACCCGTACCCTAAACCGAGCCCTAACCTTAACACTAACCCTAACCCTAACCCTAACCCATACCCTACGCCGTACCCGAACCCGTCCCCGAACCCATACCGCAAGCCGTACCCTAACCCTAACCCTAAGCCTAACCCTAACCCTAGGCTACCCTTGACTGCTTCTGCCTCCAATAGATTTCCTAAGCACTAGTGTTTTAAGGAACAGCTTGAAAACAGAATCCTAAAGTGATTTCTTTATAATGGGTGTGTTCCTTATCTTATCCTAGTGTCTAAACTCTTCTCAATGGCTGGACCCCCAAATAATATTCCTTTACGTGCTAAGGGGTATCTAGAGAGAGGAATAGGTTTACTAACTACCCTAACCCTAACGCGTACCCTAACCCTAACCCCTACCCTAAACCTAACACGTACCCTAATCCTAACCGTACCCTAAACCGAGCCCTAACACTAACACTAACCCTAACCCTAACCCTAACCCATACCCTACGCCGTACCCGAAACCCTCCCCGAACCCGTACCCTAAGCCGTACCCTAAGCCTAACCCTAAGCCTAACCCTAACCCTAGGCTACCCTTGACTGCTTCTGCCTCCAATAGATTTCCTAAGCACTAGTGTTTTAAGGAACAGCTTAAAAAGAGAATCCTAAAGTGATTTCTTTATAATGGGTGTGTTCCTTATCTTATCCTAGTGTCTAAACTCTTCTCCATGGCTGCACCCCCAAATAATATTGCCTTACGTGCTAAGGGGTATCTAGAGAGTGGGATAGGTTTAATAACTACCCTAACCCTAATGCGTACTCTAACCCTAACCCCTACCCTTACACTAACACGTACCCTAATCCTAACCCGTACCCTAAACCGAGCCCTAACCCTAACATTAACACTAACCCTAACCCTAACCCATACCCTACGCCGTACCCGAACCCCTCCCCAAACCCGTACCCTAAGCCGTACCCTAAGCCTAACCCTAAGCCTAACACTAACCCTAGGCTACCCTTGACTGCTTCTGCCTCCAATAGATTTCCTAAGCACTAGTGTTTTAAGCAACAGCTTAAAAGGAGAATCCTAATGTGATTTCTTTATAATGGGTGTGTTCCTTATCTTATCCTAGTGTCTAAATTCTTCTCCATGGCTGGACCCCCAAATAATATTCCTTTACGTGCTAAGGGGTATCTAGAGAGTGGGATAGGTTTACTAACTACCCTAACCCTAACGCGTACCCTAACCCTAACCCCTACCCTAAACCTAACACGTACCCTAATCCTAACCCGTACCCTAAACCGAGCCCTAACCCTAACACTAACCCTAACCCTAACCCTAACCCATACCCTACGCCGTACCCACACCCCTCCCCGAACCCGTACCCTAAGCCGTACCCTAAGCCTAACCCTAAGCCTAACCCTAACCCTAGGCTACCCTTGACTGCTTCTGCCTCCAATAGATTTCCTAAGCACTAGTGTTTTAAGGAACAGCTTAAAAAGAGAATCCTAATGTGATTTCTTTATAATGGGTGTGTTCCTTATCTTATCCTAGTGTCTAAACTCTTCTCCATGGCTGCACCCCCAAATAATATTCCCTTACGTGCTAAGGGGTATCTAGAGAGTGGGATAGGTTTAATAACTACCCTAACCCTAACGCATACCCTAACCCTAACCCCTACCCTAACCCTAACACGTACCCTACTCCTAACCCTAACACGTACCCTACTCCTAACCCGTACCCTAAACCGAGCCCTAACCCTAACACTAACCCTAACCCTAACCCTAACCCATACCCTACGCCGTACCCGCACCCCTCCCCGAACCCGTACCCTAAGCCATACCCTAAACCTAACCCTAAGCCTAACCCTAACCCTAGGCTACCCTTGACTGCTTCTGCCTCCAATAGATTTCCTAAGCACTAGTGTTTTAAGGAACAGCTTAAAAAGAGAATCCTAATGTGATTTCTTTATAATGGGTGTGTTCCTTATCTTATCCTAGTGTCTAAACTCTTCTCCATGGCTGCACCCCCAAATAATATTCCCTTACGTGCTAAGGGGTATCTAGAGAGTGGGATAGGTTTAATAAATACCCTAACCCTAACGTGTACCCTAAACCTAACCCCTACCCTAACCCTAACACGTACCCTAATCCTAACCCGTACCCTAAACCAAGCCCTAACCCTAACACTAACCCTAACCCTAACCCTAAACCATACCCTACGCCGTACCCGAACCCCTCCCCAAACCCATTCCCCAAGCCGTACCCTAAACCTAACCCTAAGCCTAACCCTAACCCTAGGCTACCCTTGACTGCTTCTGCCTCCAATAGATTTCCTAAGCACTAGTGTTTTAAGGAACAGCTTAAAAAGAGAATCCTAAAGTGATTTCTTTATAATGGGTGTGTTCCTTCTCTTATCCTAGTGTCTAAACTCTTCTCCATGGCTGGACCCCCAAATAATATTCCTTTACGTGCTAAGGGGTATCTAGAGAGTGGGATAGGTTTAATAACTACCCTAACCCTAACGCGTACCCTAACCCTAACCCCTACCCTAACCCTAACACGTACCCTAATCCTAACCCGTACCCTAAACCGAGCCCTAACCCTAACACTAACCCTAACCCTAACCCTAACCCATACCCTACGCCGTACCCGAACCCCTCCCCAAACCTGTACCCTAAGCCTAACCCTAAGCCTAACACTAACCCTAGGCTACCCTTGACTGCTTCTGCCTCCAATAGATTTCCTAAGCACTAGTGTTTTAAGGAACAGCTTAAAAAGAGAATCCTAATGTGATTTCTTTATAATGGGTGTGTTCCTTATCTTATCCTAGTGTCTAAACTCTTCTCCATGGCTGCACCCCCAAATAATATTCCCTTACGTGCTAAGGGGTATCTAGAGAGTGGGATAGGTTTAATAAATACCCTAACCCTAACGCGTACCCTAACCCTAACCCCTACCCTAACCCTAACACGTACCCTAATCCTAACCCGTACCCTAAACCGAGCCCTAACCCTAACACTAACCCTAACCCTAACCCTAAACCATACCCTACGCCGTACCCGAACCCCTCCCCGAACCCATTCCCCAAGCCGTACCCTAAACCTAACCCTAAGCCTAACCCTAACCCTAGGCTACCCTTGACTGCTTCTGCCTCCAATAGATTTCCTAAGCACTAGTGTTTTAAGGAACAGCTTAAAAAGAGAATCCTAAAGTGATTTCTTTATAATGGGTGTGTTCCTTATCTTATCCTAGTGTCTAAACTCTTCTCCATGGCTGGACCCCCAAATAATATTCCTTTACGTGCTAAGGGGTATCTAGAGAGTGGGATAGGTTTAATAACTACCCTAACCCTAACGCGTACCCTAACCCTAACCCCTACCCTAACCCTAACACGTACCCTAATCCTAACCCGTACCCTAAACCGAGCCCTAACCCTAACACTAACCCTAACCCTAACCCATACCCTACGCCGTACCCGAACCCCTCCCCGAACCCATTCCCCAAGCCGTACCCTAAACCTAACCCTAAGCCTAACCCTAACCCTAGGCTACCCTTGACTGCTTCTGCCTCCAATAGATTTCCTAAGCACTAGTGTTTTAAGGAACAGCTTAAAAAGAGAATCCTAAAGTGATTTCTTTATAATGGGTGTGTTCCTTATCTTATCCTAGTGTCTAAACTCTTCTCCATGGCTGCACCCCCAAATAATATTCCCTTACGTGCTAAGGGGTATCTAGAGAGTGGGATAGGTTAATAACTACCCTAACCCTAACGCGTACCCTAACCCTAACCCCTACCCTAACCCTAACACGTACCCTAATCCTAACCCGTACCCTAAACCGAGCCCTAACCCTAACACTAACCCTAACCCTAACCCTAACCCATACCGTACGCCGTACCTGAACCCCTCCCCAAACCCGTACCCTAAGCCGTACCCTAAGCCTAACCCTAAGCCTAACCCTAACCCTAGGCTACCCTTGACTGCTTCTGCCTCCAATAGATTTCCTAAGCACTAGTGTTTTAAGGAACAGCTTAAAAAGAGAATCCTAATGTGATTTCTTTATAATGGGTGTGTTCCTTATCTTATCCTAGTGTCTAAACTCTTCTCCATGGCTGCACCCCCAAATAATATTGCCTTACGTGCTAAGGGGTATCTAGAGAGTGGGATAGGTTTAATAACTACCCTAACCCTAATGCGTACTCTAAACCTAACCCCTACCCTAACACTAACACGTACCCTAATCCTAACCCGTACCCTAAACCGAGCCCTAACCCTAACACTAACACTAACCCTAACCCTAACCCATACCCTACACCGTACCCGCACCCCTCCCCGAACCCGTACCCTAAGCCATACCCTAAACCTAACCCTAAGCCTAACCCTAACCCTAGGCTACCCTTGACTGCTTCTGCCTCCAATTGATTTCTTAAGCAGTAGTGTTTTAAGAAACAGCTTAAAAAGAGAATCCTAATGTGATTTCTTTATAATGGGTGTGTTCCTTATCTTATCCTAGTGTCTAAACTCTTCTCCATGGCTGGACCCCCAAATAATATTCCTTTACGTGCTAAGGGGGAGCTAGAGAGTGGGATAGGTTTACTAACTACCCTAGCCCTAACGCGTAACCTAACCCTAACCCCTACCCTAACCATAACCCGTACCCTAATCCTAACCCGTATCCTAAACCGAGCCCTAACCCTAACACTAACCCTAACCCTAACCCTAACCCATACCCTACGCCATACCCGCACCCCTCCCCGAACCCGTACCCTAAGCCGTACCCTAAGCCTAACCCTAAGCCTAACCCTAACCCTAGGCTACCCTTGACTGCTTCTGCCTCCAATAGATTTCCTAAGCACTAGTGTTTTAAGGAACAGCTTAAAAAGAGAATCCTAATGTGATTTCTTTATAATGGGTGTGTTCCTTATCTTATCCTAGTGTCTAAACTCTTCTCCATGGCTGCACCCCCAAATAATATTCCCTTACGTGCTAAGGGGTATCTAGAGAGTGGGATAGGTTTAATAAATACCCTAACCCTAACGCGTACCCTAACCCTAACCCCTACCCTAACCCTAACACGTACCCTAATCCTAACCCGTACCCTAAACCGAGCCCTAACCCTAACACTAACCCTAACCCTAACCCTAAACCATACCCTACGCCGTACCCGAACCCCTCCCCGAACCCATTCCCCAAGCCGTACCCTAAACCTAACCCTAAGCCTAACCCTAACCCTAGGCTACCCTTGACTGCTTCTGCCTCCAATAGATTTCCTAAGCACTAGTGTTTTAAGGAACAGCTTAAAAAGAGAATCCTAAAGTGATTTCTTTATAATGGGTGTGTTCCTTATCTTATCCTAGTGTCTAAACTCTTCTCCATGGCTGGACCCCCAAATAATATTCCTTTACGTGCTAAGGGGTATCTAGAGAGTGGGATAGGTTTAATAACTACCCTAACCCTAACGCGTACCCTAACCCTAACCCCTACCCTAACCCTAACACGTACCCTAAACCGAGCCCTAACACTAACACTAACCCTAACCCTAACCCTAACCCATATCCTACGCCGTACCCGAACCCCTCCCCAAACCCGTACCCTAAGCCGTACCCTAACCCTAACCCTAAGCCTAACCCTAACCCTAGGCTACCCTTGACTGCTTCTGCCTCCAATAGAGTTCCTAAGCACTAGTGTTTTAAGGAACAGCTTAAAAAGAGAATCCTAATGTGATTTCTTTATAATGGGTGTGTTCCTTATCTTATCCTAGTGTCTAAACTCTTCTCCATGGCTGCACCCCCAAATAATATTGCCTTACGTGCTAAGGGGTATCTAGAGAGTGGGATAGGTTTACTAACTACCCTAGCCCTAAGGCGTAACCTAACCCTAACCCCTACCCTAACCCTAACACGTACCCTAATCCTAACCCGTACCCTAAACCGAGCCCTAACCTTAACACTAACCCTAACCCTAACCCTAACCCATACCCTACGCCGTACGCGAACCCGTCCCCGAACCCATACCGCAAGCCGTACCCTAAACCTAACCCTAAGCCTAACCCTAACCCTAGGCTACCCTTGACTGCTTCTGCCTCCAATAGATTTCCTAAGCACTAGTGTTTTAAGGAACAGCTTGAAAACAGAATCCTAAAGTGATTTCTTTATAATGGGTGTGTTCCTTATCTTATCCTAGTGTCTAAACTCTTCTCAATGGCTGGACCCCCAAATAATATTCCTTTACGTGCTAAGGGGTATCTAGAGAGAGGAATAGGTTTACTAACTACCCTAACCCTAACGCGTACCCTAACCCTAACCCCTACCCTAAACCTAACACGTACCCTAATCCTAACCGTACCCTAAACCGAGCCCTAACACTAACACTAACCCTAACCCTAACCCTAACCCATACCCTACGCCGTACCCGAAACCCTCCCCGAACCCGTACCCTAAGCCGTACCCTAAGCCTAACCCTAAGCCTAACCCTAACCCTAGGCTACCCTTGACTGCTTCTGCCTCCAATAGATTTCCTAAGCACTAGTGTTTTAAGGAACAGCTTAAAAAGAGAATCCTAAAGTGATTTCTTTATAATGGGTGTGTTCCTTATCTTATCCTAGTGTCTAAACTCTTCTCCATGGCTGCACCCCCAAATAATATTGCCTTACGTGCTAAGGGGTATCTAGAGAGTGGGATAGGTTTAATAACTACCCTAACCCTAATGCGTACTCTAACCCTAACCCCTACCCTAACACTAACACGTACCCTAATCCTAACCCGTACCCTAAACCGAGCCCTAACCCTAACATTAACACTAACCCTAACCCTAACCCATACCCTACGCCGTACCCGAACCCCTCCCCAAACCCGTACCCTAAGCCGTACCCTAAGCCTAACCCTAAGCCTAACACTAACCCTAGGCTACCCTTGACTGCTTCTGCCTCCAATAGATTTCCTAAGCACTAGTGTTTTAAGCAACAGCTTAAAAGGAGAATCCTAATGTGATTTCTTTATAATGGGTGTGTTCCTTATCTTATCCTAGTGTCTAAATTCTTCTCCATGGCTGGACCCCCAAATAATATTCCTTTACGTGCTAAGGGGTATCTAGAGAGTGGGATAGGTTTACTAACTACCCTAACCCTAACGCGTACCCTAACCCTAACCCCTACCCTAAACCTAACACGTACCCTAATCCTAACCCGTACCCTAAACCGAGCCCTAACCCTAACACTAACCCTAACCCTAACCCTAACCCATACCCTACGCCGTACCCACACCCCTCCCCGAACCCGTACCCTAAGCCGTACCCTAAGCCTAACCCTAAGCCTAACCCTAACCCTAGGCTACCCTTGACTGCTTCTGCCTCCAATAGATTTCCTAAGCACTAGTGTTTTAAGGAACAGCTTAAAAAGAGAATCCTAATGTGATTTCTTTATAATGGGTGTGTTCCTTATCTTATCCTAGTGTCTAAACTCTTCTCCATGGCTGCACCCCCAAATAATATTCCCTTACGTGCTAAGGGGTATCTAGAGAGTGGGATAGGTTTAATAACTACCCTAACCCTAACGCATACCCTAACCCTAACCCCTACCCTAACCCTAACACGTACCCTACTCCTAACCCTAACACGTACCCTACTCCTAACCCGTACCCTAAACCGAGCCCTAACCCTAACACTAACCCTAACCCTAACCCTAACCCATACCCTACGCCGTACCCGCACCCCTCCCCGAACCCGTACCCTAAGCCATACCCTAAACCTAACCCTAAGCCTAACCCTAACCCTAGGCTACCCTTGACTGCTTCTGCCTCCAATAGATTTCCTAAGCACTAGTGTTTTAAGGAACAGCTTAAAAAGAGAATCCTAATGTGATTTCTTTATAATGGGTGTGTTCCTTATCTTATCCTAGTGTCTAAACTCTTCTCCATGGCTGCACCCCCAAATAATATTCCCTTACGTGCTAAGGGGTATCTAGAGAGTGGGATAGGTTTAATAAATACCCTAACCCTAACGTGTACCCTAACCCTAACCCCTACCCTAACCCTAACACGTACCCTAATCCTAACCCGTACCCTAAACCGAGCCCTAACCCTAACACTAACCCTAACCCTAACCCTAAACCATACCCTACGCCGTACCCGAACCCCTCCCCAAACCCATTCCCCAAGCCGTACCCTAAACCTAACCCTAAGCCTAACCCTAACCCTAGGCTACCCTTGACTGCTTCTGCCTCCAATAGATTTCCTAAGCACTAGTGTTTTAAGGAACAGCTTAAAAAGAGAATCCTAAAGTGATTTCTTTATAATGGGTGTGTTCCTTCTCTTATCCTAGTGTCTGAACTCTTCTCTATGGCTGGACCCCCAAATAATATTCCTTTATGTGCTAAGGGGTATCTAGAGAGTGGGATAGGTTTAATAACTACCCTAACCCTAACGCGTACCCTAACCCTAACCCCTACCCTAACCCTAACACGTACCCTAATCCTAACCCGTACCCTAAACCGAGCCCTAACCCTAACACTAACCCTAACCCTAACCCATACCCTACGCCGTACCCGAACCCCTCCCCAAACCTGTACCCTAAGCCTAACCCTAAGCCTAACACTAACCCTAGGCTACCCTTGACTGCTTCTGCCTCCAATAGATTTCCTAAGCACTAGTGTTTTAAGGAACAGCTTAAAAAGAGAATCCTAATGTGATTTCTTTATAATGGGTGTGTTCCTTATCTTATCCTAGTGTCTAAACTCTTCTCCATGGCTGCACCCCCAAATAATATTCCCTTACGTGCTAAGGGGTATCTAGAGAGTGGGATAGGTTTAATAAATACCCTAACCCTAACGCGTACCCTAACCCTAACCCCTACCCTAACCCTAACACGTACCCTAATCCTAACCCGTACCCTAAACCGAGCCCTAACCCTAACACTAACCCTAACCCTAACCCTAAACCATACCCTACGCCGTACCCGAACCCCTCCCCGAACCCATTCCCCAAGCCGTACCCTAAACCTAACCCTAAGCCTAACCCTAACCCTAGGCTACCCTTGACTGCTTCTGCCTCCAATAGATTTCCTAAGCACTAGTGTTTTAAGGAACAGCTTAAAAAGAGAATCCTAAAGTGATTTCTTTATAATGGGTGTGTTCCTTATCTTATCCTAGTGTCTAAACTCTTCTCCATGGCTGGACCCCCAAATAATATTCCTTTACGTGCTAAGGGATATCTAGAGAGTGGGATAGGTTTAATAACTACCCTAACCCTAACGCGTACCCTAACCCTAACCCCTACCCTAACCCTAACACGTACCCTAATCCTAACCCGTACCCTAAACCGAGCCCTAACCCTAACACTAACCCTAACCCTAACCCTAACCCATACCCTACGCCGTACCCGAACCCCTCCCCGAACCCATTCCCCAAGCCGTACCCTAAACCTAACCCTAAGCCTAACCCTAACCCTAGGCTACCCTTGACTGCTTCTGCCTCCAATAGATTTCCTAAGCACTAGTGTTTTAAGGAACAGCTTAAAAAGAGAATCCTAAAGTGATTTCTTTATAATGGGTGTGTTCCTTATCTTATCCTAGTGTCTAAACTCTTCTCCATGGCTGCACCCCCAAATAATATTCCCTTACGTGCTAAGGGGTATCTAGAGAGTGGGATAGGTTTACTAACTACCCTAGCCCTAACGCGTAACCTAACCCTAACCCCTACCCTAACCATAACACGTACCCTAATCCTAACCCGTATCCTAAACCGAGCCCTAACCCTAACACTAACCCTAACCCTAACCCTAAACCATACCCTACGCCGTACCCGAACCCCTCCCCGAACCCATTCCCCAAGCCGTACCCTAAACCTAACCCTAAGCCTAACCCTAACCCTAGGCTACCCTTGACTGCTTCTGCCTCCAATAGATTTCCTAAGCACTAGTGTTTTAAGGAACAGCTTAAAAAGAGAATCCTAAAGTGATTTCTTTATAATGGGTGTGTTCCTTATCTTATCCTAGTGTCTAAATTCTTCTCCATGGCTGGACCCCCAAATAATATTCCTTTACGTGCTATGGGGTATCTAGAGAGTGGGATAGGTTAATAACTACCCTAACCCTAACGCGTACCCTAACCCTAACCCCTACCCTAACCCTAACACGTACCCTAATCCTAACCCGTACCCTAAACCGAGCCCTAACCCTAACACTAACCCTAACCCTAACACTAACCCATACCGTACGCCGTACCCGAACCCCTCCCCAAACCCGTACCCTAAGCCGTACCCTAAGCCTAACCCTAAGCCTACCCCTAACCCTAGGCTACCCTTGACTGCTTCTGCCTCCAATAGATTTCCTAAGCACTAGTGTTTTAAGGAACAGCTTAAAAAGAGAATCCTAATGTGATTTCTTTATAATGGGTGTGTTCCTTATCTTATCCTAGTGTCTAAACTCTTCTCCATGGCTGCACCCCCAAATAATATTGCCTTACGTGCTAAGGGGTATCTAGAGAGTGGGATAGGTTTAATAACTACCCTAACCCTAATGCGTACTCTAAACCTAACCCCTACCCTAACACTAACACGTACCCTAATCCTAACCCGTACCCTAAACCGAGCCCTAACCCTAACACTAACACTAACCCTAACCCTAACCCATACCCTACACCGTACCCGCACCCCTCCCCGAACCCGTACCCTAAGCCATACCCTAAACCTAACCCTAAGCCTAACCCTAACCCTAGGCTACCCTTGACTGCTTCTGCCTCCAATTGATTTCTTAAGCAGTAGTGTTTTAAGAAACAGCTTAAAAAGAGAATCCTAATGTGATTTCTTTATAATGGGTGTGTTCCTTCTCTTATCCTAGTGTCTAAACTCTTCTCCATGGCTGGACCCCCAAATAATATTCCTTTACGTGCTAAGGGGGAGCTAGAGAGTGGGATAGGTTTACTAACTACCCTAGCCCTAACGCGTAACCTAACCCTAACCCCTACCCTAACCATAACACGTACCCTAATCCTAACCCGTATCCTAAACCGAGCCCTAACCCTAACACTAACCCTAACCCTAACCCTAACCCATACCCTACGCCGTACTCGCACCCCTCCCCGAACCCGTACCCTAAGCCGTACCCTAAGCCTAACCCTAAGCCTAACCCTAACCCTAGGCTACCCTTGACTGCTTCTGCCTCCAATAGATTTCCTAAGCACTAGTGTTTTAAGGAACAGCTTAAAAAGAGAATCCTAATGTGATTTCTTTATAATGGGTGTGTTCCTTATCTTATCCTAGTGTCTAAACTCTTCTCCATGGCTGCACCCCCAAATAATATTCCCTTACGTGCTAAGGGGTATCTAGAGAGTGGGATAGGTTTAATAAATACCCTAACCCTAACGCGTACCCTAACCCTAACCCCTACCCTAACCCTAACACGTACCCTAATCCTAACCCGTACCCTAAACCGAGCCCTAACCCTAACACTAACCCTAACCCTAACCCTAAACCATACCCTACGCCGTACCCGAACCCCTCCCCAAACCCATTCCCCAAGCCGTACCCTAAACCTAACCCTAAGCCTAACCCTAACCCTAGGCTACCCTTGACTGCTTCTGCCTCCAATAGATTTCCTAAGCACTAGTGTTTTAAGGAACAGCTTAAAAAGAGAATCCTAAAGTGATTTCTTTATAATGGGTGTGTTCCTTATCTTATCCTAGTGTCTAAACTCTTCTCCATGGCTGGACCCCCAAATAATATTCCTTTACGTGCTAAGGGGTATCTAGAGAGTGGGATAGGTTTAATAACTACCCTAACCCTAACGCGTACCCTAACCCTAACCCCTACCCTAACCCTAACACGTACCCTAAACCGAGCCCTAACCCTAACACTAACCCTAACCCTAACCCTAACCCATATCCTACGCCGTACCCGAACCCCTCCCCAAACCCGTACCCTAAGCCGTACCCTAACCCTAACCCTAAGCCTAACCCTAACCCTAGGCTACCCTTGACTGCTTCTGCCTCCAATAGAGTTCCTAAGCACTAGTGTTTTAAGGAACAGCTTAAAAAGAGAATCCTAATGTGATTTCTTTATAATGGGTGTGTTCCTTATCTTATCCTAGTGTCTAAACTCTTCTCCATGGCTGCACCCCCAAATAATATTGCCTTACGTGCTAAGGGGTATCTAGAGAGTGGGATAGGTTTACTAACTACCCTAGCCCTAAGGCGTACCCTAACCCTAACCCCTACCCTAACCCTAACACGTACCCTAATCCTAACCCGTACCCTAAACCGAGCCCTAACCTTAACACTAACCCTAACCCTAACCCTAACCCATACCCTACGCCGTACCCGAACCCGTCCCCGAACCCATACCGCAAGCCGTACCCTAAACCTAACCCTAAGCCTAACCCTAACCCTAGGCTACCCTTGACTGCTTCTGCCTCCAATAGATTTCCTAAGCACTAGTGTTTTAAGGAACAGCTTGAAAACAGAATCCTAAAGTGATTTCTTTATAATGGGTGTGTTCCTTATCTTATCCTAGTGTCTAAACTCTTCTCAATGGCTGGACCCCCAAATAATATTCCTTTACGTGCTAAGGGGTATCTAGAGAGAGGAATAGGTTTACTAACTACCCTAACCCTAACGTGTACCCTAACCCTAACCCCTACCCTAAACCTAACACGTACCCTAATCCTAACCGTACCCTAAACCGAGCCCTAACACTAACACTAACCCTAACCCTAACCCTAACCCATACCCTACGCCGTACCCGAAACCCTCCCCGAACCCGTACCCTAAGCCGTACCCTAAGCCTAACCCTAAGCCTAACCCTAACCCTAGGCTACCCTTGACTGCTTCTGCCTCCAATAGATTTCCTAAGCACTAGTGTTTTAAGGAACAGCTTAAAAAGAGAATCCTAAAGTGATTTCTTTATAATGGGTGTGTTCCTTATCTTATCCTAGTGTCTAAACTCTTCTCCATGGCTGCACCCCCAAATAATATTGCCTTACGTGCTAAGGGGTATCTAGAGAGTGGGATAGGTTTAATAACTACCCTAACCCTAATGCGTACTCTAACCCTAACCCCTACCCTAACACTAACACGTACCCTAATCCTAACCCGTACCCTAAACCGAGCCCTAACCCTAACATTAACACTAACCCTAACCCTAACCCATACCCTACGCCGTACCCGAACCCCTCCCCAAACCCGTACCCTAAGCCGTACCCTAAGCCTAACCCTAAGCCTAACACTAACCCTAGGCTACCCTTGACTGCTTCTGCCTCCAATAGATTTCCTAAGCACTAGTGTTTTAAGCAACAGCTTAAAAGGAGAATCCTAATGTGATTTCTTTATAATGGGTGTGTTCCTTATCTTATCCTAGTGTCTAAATTCTTCTCCATGGCTGGACCCCCAAATAATATTCCTTTACGTGCTAAGGGGTATCTAGAGAGTGGGATAGGTTTACTAACTACCCTAACCCTAACGCGTACCCTAACCCTAACCCCTACCCTAAACCTAACACGTACCCTAATCCTAACCCGTACCCTAAACCGAGCCCTAACCCTAACACTAACCCTAACCCTAACCCTAACCCATACCCTACGCCGTACCCACACCCCTCCCCGAACCCGTACCCTAAGCCGTACCCTAAGCCTAACCCTAAGCCTAACCCTAACCCTAGGCTACCCTTGACTGCTTCTGCCTCCAATAGATTTCCTAAGCACTAGTGTTTTAAGGAACAGCTTAAAAAGAGAATCCTAATGTGATTTCTTTATAATGGGTGTGTTCCTTATCTTATCCTAGTGTCTAAACTCTTCTCCATGGCTGCACCCCCAAATAATATTCCCTTACGTGCTAAGGGGTATCTAGAGAGTGGGATAGGTTTAATAACTACCCTAACCCTAACGCATACCCTAACCCTAACCCCTACCCTAACCCTAACACGTACCCTACTCCTAACCCTAACACGTACCCTACTCCTAACCCGTACCCTAAACCGAGCCCTAACCCTAACACTAACCCTAACCCTAACCCTAACCCATACCCTACGCCGTACCCGCACCCCTCCCCGAACCCGTACCCTAAGCCATACCCTAAACCTAACCCTAAGCCTAACCCTAACCCTAGGCTACCCTTGACTGCTTCTGCCTCCAATAGATTTCCTAAGCACTAGTGTTTTAAGGAACAGCTTAAAAAGAGAATCCTAATGTGATTTCTTTATAATGGGTGTGTTCCTTATCTTATCCTAGTGTCTAAACTCTTCTCCATGGCTGCACCCCCAAATAATATTCCCTTACGTGCTAAGGGGTATCTAGAGAGTGGGATAGGTTTAATAAATACCCTAACCCTAACGTGTACCCTAACCCTAACCCCTACCCTAACCCTAACACGTACCCTAATCCTAACCCGTACCCTAAACCGAGCCCTAACCCTAACACTAACCCTAACCCTAACCCTAAACCATACCCTACGCCGTACCCGAACCCCTCCCCAAACCCATTCCCCAAGCCGTACCCTAAACCTAACCCTAAGCCTAACCCTAACCCTAGGCTACCCTTGACTGCTTCTGCCTCCAATAGATTTCCTAAGCACTAGTGTTTTAAGGAACAGCTTAAAAAGAGAATCCTAAAGTGATTTCTTTATAATGGGTGTGTTCCTTCTCTTATCCTAGTGTCTGAACTCTTCTCTATGGCTGGACCCCCAAATAATATTCCTTTATGTGCTAAGGGGTATCTAGAGAGTGGGATAGGTTTAATAACTACCCTAACCCTAACGCGTACCCTAACCCTAACCCCTACCCTAACCCTAACACGTACCCTAATCCTAACCCGTACCCTAAACCGAGCCCTAACCCTAACACTAACCCTAACCCTAACCCATACCCTACGCCGTACCCGAACCCCTCCCCAAACCTGTACCCTAAGCCTAACCCTAAGCCTAACACTAACCCTAGGCTACCCTTGACTGCTTCTGCCTCCAATAGATTTCCTAAGCACTAGTGTTTTAAGGAACAGCTTAAAAAGAGAATCCTAATGTGATTTCTTTATAATGGGTGTGTTCCTTATCTTATCCTAGTGTCTAAACTCTTCTCCATGGCTGCACCCCCAAATAATATTCCCTTACGTGCTAAGGGGTATCTAGAGAGTGGGATAGGTTTAATAAATACCCTAACCCTAACGCGTACCCTAACCCTAACCCCTACCCTAACCCTAACACGTACCCTAATCCTAACCCGTACCCTAAACCGAGCCCTAACCCTAACACTAACCCTAACCCTAACCCTAAACCATACCCTACGCCGTACCCGAACCCCTCCCCGAACCCATTCCCCAAGCCGTACCCTAAACCTAACCCTAAGCCTAACCCTAACCCTAGGCTACCCTTGACTGCTTCTGCCTCCAATAGATTTCCTAAGCACTAGTGTTTTAAGGAACAGCTTAAAAAGAGAATCCTAAAGTGATTTCTTTATAATGGGTGTGTTCCTTATCTTATCCTAGTGTCTAAACTCTTCTCCATGGCTGGACCCCCAAATAATATTCCTTTACGTGCTAAGGGGTATCTAGAGAGTGGGATAGGTTTAATAACTACCCTAACCCTAACGCGTACCCTAACCCTAACCCCTACCCTAACCCTAACACGTACCCTAATCCTAACCCGTACCCTAAACCGAGCCCTAACCCTAACACTAACCCTAACCCTAACCCTAACCCATACCCTACGCCGTACCCGAACCCCTCCCCGAACCCATTCCCCAAGCCGTACCCTAAACCTAACCCTAAGCCTAACCCTAACCCTAGGCTACCCTTGACTGCTTCTGCCTCCAATAGATTTCCTAAGCACTTGTGTTTTAAGGAACAGCTTAAAAAGAGAATCCTAAAGTGATTTCTTTATAATGGGTGTGTTCCTTATCTTATCCTAGTGTCTAAACTCTTCTCCATGGCTGCACCCCCAAATAATATTCCCTTACGTGCTAAGGGGTATCTAGAGAGTGGGATAGGTTTACTAACTACCCTAGCCCTAACGCGTAACCTAACCCTAACCCCTACCCTAACCATAACACGTACCCTAATCCTAACCCGTATCCTAAACCGAGCCCTAACCCTAACACTAACCCTAACCCTAACCCTAAACCATACCCTACGCCGTACCCGAACCCCTCCCCGAACCCATTCCCCAAGCCGTACCCTAAACCTAACCCTAAGCCTAACCCTAACCCTAGGCTACCCTTGACTGCTTCTGCCTCCAATAGATTTCCTAAGCACTAGTGTTTTAAGGAACAGCTTAAAAAGAGAATCCTAAAGTGATTTCTTTATAATGGGTGTGTTCCTTATCTTATCCTAGTGTCTAAATTCTTCTCCATGGCTGGACCCCCAAATAATATTCCTTTACGTGCTATGGGGTATCTAGAGAGTGGGATAGGTTAATAACTACCCTAACCCTAACGCGTACCGTAACCCTAACCCCTACCCTAACCCTAACACGTACCCTAATCCTAAACCGTACCCTAAACCGAGCCCTAACCCTAACACTAACCCTAACCCTAACACTAACCCATACCGTACGCCGTACCCGAACCCCTCCCCAAACCCGTACCCTAAGCCGTACCCTAAGCCTAACCCTAAGCCTAACCCTAACCCTAGGCTACCCTTGACTGCTTCTGCCTCCAATAGATTTCCTAAGCACTAGTGTTTTAAGGAACAGCTTAAAAAGAGAATCCTAATGTGATTTCTTTATAATGGGTGTGTTCCTTATCTTATCCTAGTGTCTAAACTCTTCTCCATGGCTGCACCCCCAAATAATATTGCCTTACGTGCTAAGGGGTATCTAGAGAGTGGGATAGGTTTAATAACTACCCTAACCCTAATGCGTACTCTAAACCTAACCCCTACCCTAACACTAACACGTACCCTAATCCTAACCCGTACCCTAAACCGAGCCCTAACCCTAACACTAACACTAACCCTAACCCTAACCCATACCCTACACCGTACCCGCACCCCTCCCCGAACCCGTACCCTAAGCCATACCCTAAACCTAACCCTAAGCCTAACCCTAACCCTAGGCTACCCTTGACTGCTTCTGCCTCCAATTGATTTCTTAAGCAGTAGTGTTTTAAGAAACAGCTTAAAAAGAGAATCCTAATGTGATTTCTTTATAATGGGTGTGTTCCTTATCTTATCCTAGTGTCTAAACTCTTCTCCATGGCTGGACCCCCAAATAATATTCCTTTACGTGCTAAGGGGGAGCTAGAGAGTGGGATAGGTTTACTAACTACCCTAGCCCTAACGCGTAACCTAACCCTAACCCCTACCCTAACCATAACACGTACCCTAATCCTAACCCGTATCCTAAACCGAGCCCTAACCCTAACACTAACCCTAACCCTAACCCTAACCCATACCCTACGCCGTACCCGCACCCCTCCCCGAACCCGTACCCTAAGCCGTACCCTAAGCCTAACCCTAAGCCTAACCCTAACCCTAGGCTACCCTTGACTGCTTCTGCCTCCAATAGATTTCCTAAGCACTAGTGTTTTAAGGAACAGCTTAAAAAGAGAATCCTAATGTGATTTCTTTATAATGGGTGTGTTCCTTATCTTATCCTAGTGTCTAAACTCTTCTCCATGGCTGCACCCCCAAATAATATTCCCTTACGTGCTAAGGGGTATCTAGAGAGTGGGATAGGTTTAATAAATACCCTAACCCTAACGCGTACCCTAACCCTAACCCCTACCCTAACCCTAACACGTACCCTAATCCTAACCCGTACCCTAAACCGAGCCCTAACCCTAACACTAACCCTAACCCTAACCCTAAACCATACCCTACGCCGTACCCGAACCCCTCCCCGAACCCATTCCCGAAGCCGTACCCTAAACCTAACCCTAAGCCTAACCCTAACCCTAGGCTACCCTTGACTGCTTCTGCCTCCAATAGATTTCCTAAGCACTAGTGTTTTAAGGAACAGCTTAAAAAGAGAATCCTAAAGTGATTTCTTTATAATGGGTGTGTTCCTTATCTTATCCTAGTGTCTAAACTCTTCTCCATGGCTGGACCCCCAAATAATATTCCTTTACGTGCTAAGGGGTATCTAGAGAGTGGGATAGGTTTAATAACTACCCTAACCCTAACGCGTACCCTAACCCTAACCCCTACCCTAACCCTAACACGTACCCTAATCCTAACCCGTACCCTAAACCGAGCCCTAACCCTAACACTAACCCTAACCCTAACCCTAACCCATACCCTACGCCGTACCCGAACCCCTCCCCGAACCCATTCCCCAAGCCGTACCCTAAACCTAACCCTAAGCCTAACCCTAACCCTAGGCTACCCTTGACTGCTTCTGCCTCCAATAGATTTCCTAAGCACTAGTGTTTTAAGGAACAGCTTAAAAAGAGAATCCTAAAGTGATTTCTTTATAATGGGTGTGTTCCTTATCTTATCCTAGTGTCTAAACTCTTCTCCATGGCTGCACCCCCAAATAATATTCCCTTACGTGCTAAGGGGTATCTAGAGAGTGGGATAGGTTTACTAACTACCCTAGCCCTAACGCGTAACCTAACCCTAACCCCTACCCTAACCCTAACACGTACCCTAATCCTAACCCGTACCCTAAACCGAGCCCTAACCCTAACACTAACAATAACCCTAACCCTAACCCACACCCTACGCCGTACCCGAACCCCTCCCCAAACCCGTACCCTAAGCCTAACCCTAAGCCTAACCCTAACCCTAGGCTACCCTTGACTGCTTCTGCCTCCAATAGATTTCCTAAGCACTAGTGTTTTAAGCAACAGCTGAAAAAGAGAATCCTAATGTGATTTCTTTATAATGGGTGTGTTCCTTATCTTATCCTAGTGTCTAAACTCTTCTCCATGGCTGGACCCCCAAATAATACTCCTTTACGTGCCAAGGGGTATCTAGAGAGTGGGATAGGTTTACTAACTACCCTAACCCTAACGCGTACCCTAACCCTAACCCCTACCCTAACCCTAACACGTACCCTAATCCTAACCCGTACCCTAAACCGAGCCCTAACCCTAACACTAACCCTAACCCTAACCATAACACATACCCTACGCCGTACCCGAACCCCTCCCCGAACCCGAACCCTAAGCGGTACCCTAAGCCTAACCCTAAACCTAACCCTAACCCTAGGCTACCCTTGACTGCTTCTGCCTCCAATTGATTTCCTAAGCAGTAGTGTTTTAAGGAACAGCTTAAAAAGAGAATCCTAATGTGATTTCTTTATAATGGGTGTGTTCCTTATCTTATCCTAGTGTCTAAACTCTTCTCCATGGCTGGACCCCCAAATAATATTCCTTTACGTGCTAAGGGGGAGCTAGAGAGTGGGATAGGTTTACTAACTAACCTAGCCCTAACGCGTAACCTAACCCTAACCCCTACCCTAACCATAACACGTACCCTAATCCTAACCCGTATCCTAAACCGAGCCCTAACCCTAACACTAACCCTAACCCTAACCCTAAACCATACCCTACGCCGTACCCGAACCCCTCCCCGAACCCATTCCCCAAGCCGTACCCTAAACCTAACCCTAAGCCTAACCCTAACCCTAGGCTACCCTTGACTGCTTCTGCCTCCAATAGATTTCCTAAGCACTAGTGTTTTAAGGAACAGCTTAAAAAGAGAATCCTAAAGTGATTTCTTTATAATGGGTGTGTTCCTTATCTTATCCTAGTGTCTAAACTCTTCTCCATGGCTGGACCCCCAAATAATATTCCTTTACGTGCTAAGGGGTATCTAGAGAGTGGGATAGGTTTACTAACTACTCTAACCCTAACGCGTACCCTAACCCTAACCCCTACCCTAAACCTAACACGTACCCTAATCCTAACCGTACCCTAAACCGAGCCCTAACCCTAACACTAACCCTAACCCGAACCCTAACCCATACCCTATGCCGTACCCGAAACCCTCCCCGAACCCGTACCGTAAGGCGTACCCTAAGCCTAACCCTAAGCCTAACCCTAACCCTAGGCTACCCTTGACTGCTTCTGCCTCCAATAGATTTCCTAAGCACTAGTGTTTTAAGGAACAGCTGAAAAAGAGAATCCTAATGTGATTTCTTTATAATGGGTGTGTTCCTTATCTTATCCTAGTGTCTAAACTCTTCTCCATGGTTGGACCCCCAAATAATATTCCTTTACGTGCTAAGGGGTATCTAGAGAGTGGGATAGGTTTACTAACTACCCTAACCCTAACGCGTACCCTAACCCTAACCCCTACCCTAAACCTAACACGTACCCTAATCCTAACCCGTACCCTAAACCGAGCCCTAACCCTAACACTAACCCTAACCCTAACCATAACACATACCCTACGCCGTACCCGAACCCCTCCCCGAACCCGATCCCTAAGCGGTACCCTAAGCCTAACCCTAAACCTAACCCTAACCCTAGGCTACCCTTGACTGCTTCTGCCTCCAATTGATTTCCTAAGCAGTAGTGTTTTAAGGAACAGCTTAAAAAGAGAATCCTAATGTGATTTCTTTATAATGGGTGTGTTCCTTATCTTATCCTAGTGTCTAAACTCTTCTCCATGGCTGGACCCCCAAATAATATTCCTTTACGTGCTAAGGGGGAGCTAGAGAGTGGGATAGGTTTACTAACTACCCTAGCCCTAACGCGTAAACTAACCCTAACCCCTACCCTAACCATAACACGTACCCTAATCCTAACCCGTATCCTAAACCGAGCCCTAACCCTAACACTAACCCTAACCCTAACCCTAAACCATACCCTACGCCGTACCGGAACCCCTCCCCGAACCCATTCCCCAAGCCGTACCCTAAACCTAACCCTAAGCCTAACCCTAACCCTAGGCTACCCTTGACTGCTTCTGCCTCCAATAGATTTCCTAAGCACTAGTGTTTTAAGGAACAGCTTAAAAAGAGAATCCTAAAGTGATTTTTTATAATGGGTGTGTTCCTTATCTTATCCTGGTGTCTAAACTCTTCTCCATGGCTGGACCCCCAAATAATATTCCTTTACGTGCTAAGGGGTATCTAGAGAGTGGGATAGGTTTACTAACTACCCTAACCCTAACGCGTACCCTAACCCTAACCCCTACCCTAAACCTAACACGTACCCTAATCCTAACCGTACCCTAAACCGAGCCCTAACCCTAACACTAACCCTAACCCTAACCCTAACCCATACCCTATGCCGTACCCGAAACCCTCCCCGAACCCGTACCCTAAGGCGTACCCTAAGCCTAACCCTAAGCCTAATCCTAACCCTAGGCTACCCTTGACTGCTTCTGCCTCCAATAGATTTCCTAAGCACTAGTGTTTTAAGGAACAGCTGAAAAAGAGAATCCTAATGTGATTTCTTTATAATGGGTGTGTTCCTTATCTTATCCTAGTGTCTAAACTCTTCTCCATGGTTGGACCCCCAAATAATATTCCTTTACGTGCTAAAGGGTATCTAGAGAGTGGGATAGGTTTACTAACTACCCTAACCCTAACGCGTACCCTAACCCTAACCCCTACCCTAACCCTAACACGTACCCTAATCCTAACCCGTACCCTAAACCGAGCCCTAACCCTAACACTAACAATAACCCTAACCCTAACCCATACCCTACGCCGTACCCGAACCCCTCCCCAAACCCGTACCCTAAGCCTAACCCTAAGCCTAACCCTAACCCTAGGCTACCCTTGACTGCTTCTGCCTCCAATAGATTTCCTAAGCACTAGTGTTTTAAGCAACAGCTGAAAAAGAGAATCCTAATGTGATTTCTTTATAATGGGTGTGTTCCTTATCTTATCCTAGTGTCTAAACTCTTCTCCATGGCTGGACCCCCAAATAATACTCCTTTACGTGCCAAGGGGTATCTAGAGAGTGGGATAGGTTTACTAACTACCCTAACCCTAACGCGTACCCTAACCCTAACCCCTACCCTAACCCTAACACGTACCCTAATCCTAACCCGTACCCTAAACCGAGCCCTAACCCTAACACTAACCCTAACCCTAACCCTAACCCATACCCTACGCCGTACCCGAACCCCTCTCCAAACCCGTACCCTAAGCGATACCCTAAGCCTAACCCTAAGCCTAACCCTAACCCTAGGCTACCCTTGACTGCTTCTGCCTCCAATAGATTTCCTAAGCACTAGTGTTTTAAGGAACAGCTTAAAAAGAGAATCCTAATGTGATTTCTTTATAATGGGTGTGTTCCTTATCTTATCCTAGTGTCTAAACTCTTCTCCATGGCTGCACCCCCAAATAATATTGCCTTACGTGCTAAGGGGTATCTAGAGAGTGGGATAGGTTTAATAACTACCCTAACCCTAACGCGTACCCTAACCCTAACCCCTACCCTAACCCTATCACGTACCCTAATCCTAACCCGTACCCTAAACCGAGCCCTAACCCTAACACTAACCCTAACCCTAACCCTAACCCATACCGTACGCCGTACCCGAACCCCTCCCCAAACCCGTACCCTAAGCCGTACCCTAAGCCTAACCCTAAGCCTAACCCTAACCCTAGGCTACCCTTGACTGCTTCTGCCTCCAATAGATTTCCTAAGCACTAGTGTTTTAAGGAACAGCTTAAAAAGAGAATCCTAATGTGATTTCTTTATAATGGGTGTGTTCCTTATCTTATCCTAGTGTCTAAACTCTTCTCCATGGCTGCACCCCCAAATAATATTGCCTTACGTGCTAAGGGGTATCTAGAGAGTGGGATAGGTTTACTAACTACCCTAGCCCTAAGGCGTAACCTAACCCTAACCCCTACCCTAACCCTAACACGTACCCTAATCCTAACCCGTACCCTAAACCGAGCCCTAACCTTAACACTAACCCTAACCCTAACCCTAACCCATACCCTACGCCGTACCCGAACCCGTCCCCGAACCCATACCGCAAGCCGTACCCTAACCCTAACCCTAAGCCTAACCCTAACCCTAGGCTACCCTTGACTGCTTCTGCCTCCAATAGATTTCCTAAGCACTAGTGTTTTAAGGAACAGCTTGAAAACAGAATCCTAAAGTGATTTCTTTATAATGGGTGTGTTCCTTATCTTATCCTAGTGTCTAAACTCTTCTCAATGGCTGGACCCCCAAATAATATTCCTTTACGTGCTAAGGGGTATCTAGAGAGAGGAATAGGTTTACTAACTACCCTAACCCTAACGCGTACCCTAACCCTAACCCCTACCCTAAACCTAACACGTACCCTAATCCTAACCGTACCCTAAACCGAGCCCTAACACTAACACTAACCCTAACCCTAACCCTAACCCATACCCTACGCCGTACCCGAAACCCTCCCCGAACCCGTACCCTAAGCCGTACCCTAAGCCTAACCCTAAGCCTA
The DNA here is from genome assembly GCF_965194805.1 of Balaenoptera borealis. Classification (NCBI taxonomy): domain Eukaryota; kingdom Metazoa; phylum Chordata; class Mammalia; order Artiodactyla; family Balaenopteridae; genus Balaenoptera; species Balaenoptera borealis. The sequence continues at coordinate 499,569 of NW_028123765.1, forward strand.
ACCCTAACCCTAGGCTACCCTTGACTGCTTCTGCCTCCAATAGATTTCCTAAGCACTAGTGTTTTAAGGAACAGCTTAAAAAGAGAATCCTAAAGTGATTTCTTTATAATGGGTGTGTTCCTTATCTTATCCTAGTGTCTAAACTCTTCTCCATGGCTGCACCCCCAAATAATATTGCCTTACGTGCTAAGGGGTATCTAGAGAGTGGGATAGGTTTAATAACTACCCTAACCCTAATGCGTACTCTAACCCTAACCCCTACCCTTACACTAACACGTACCCTAATCCTAACCCGTACCCTAAACCGAGCCCTAACCCTAACATTAACACTAACCCTAACCCTAACCCATACCCTACGCCGTACCCGAACCCCTCCCCAAACCCGTACCCTAAGCCGTACCCTAAGCCTAACCCTAAGCCTAACACTAACCCTAGGCTACCCTTGACTGCTTCTGCCTCCAATAGATTTCCTAAGCACTAGTGTTTTAAGCAACAGCTTAAAAGGAGAATCCTAATGTGATTTCTTTATAATGGGTGTGTTCCTTATCTTATCCTAGTGTCTAAATTCTTCTCCATGGCTGGACCCCCAAATAATATTCCTTTACGTGCTAAGGGGTATCTAGAGAGTGGGATAGGTTTACTAACTACCCTAACCCTAACGCGTACCCTAACCCTAACCCCTACCCTAAACCTAACACGTACCCTAATCCTAACCCGTACCCTAAACCGAGCCCTAACCCTAACACTAACCCTAACCCTAACCCTAACCCATACCCTACGCCGTACCCACACCCCTCCCCGAACCCGTACCCTAAGCCGTACCCTAAGCCTAACCCTAAGCCTAACCCTAACCCTAGGCTACCCTTGACTGCTTCTGCCTCCAATAGATTTCCTAAGCACTAGTGTTTTAAGGAACAGCTTAAAAAGAGAATCCTAATGTGATTTCTTTATAATGGGTGTGTTCCTTATCTTATCCTAGTGTCTAAACTCTTCTCCATGGCTGCACCCCCAAATAATATTCCCTTACGTGCTAAGGGGTATCTAGAGAGTGGGATAGGTTTAATAACTACCCTAACCCTAACGCATACCCTAACCCTAACCCCTACCCTAACCCTAACACGTACCCTACTCCTAACCCTAACACGTACCCTACTCCTAACCCGTACCCTAAACCGAGCCCTAACCCTAACACTAACCCTAACCCTAACCCTAACCCATACCCTACGCCGTACCCGCACCCCTCCCCGAACCCGTACCCTAAGCCATACCCTAAACCTAACCCTAAGCCTAACCCTAACCCTAGGCTACCCTTGACTGCTTCTGCCTCCAATAGATTTCCTAAGCACTAGTGTTTTAAGGAACAGCTTAAAAAGAGAATCCTAATGTGATTTCTTTATAATGGGTGTGTTCCTTATCTTATCCTAGTGTCTAAACTCTTCTCCATGGCTGCACCCCCAAATAATATTCCCTTACGTGCTAAGGGGTATCTAGAGAGTGGGATAGGTTTAATAAATACCCTAACCCTAACGTGTACCCTAAACCTAAGCCCTACCCTAACCCTAACACGTACCCTAATCCTAACCCGTACCCTAAACCAAGCCCTAACCCTAACACTAACCCTAACCCTAACCCTAAACCATACCCTACGCCGTACCCGAACCCCTCCCCAAACCCATTCCCCAAGCCGTACCCTAAACCTAACCCTAAGCCTAACCCTAACCCTAGGCTACCCTTGACTGCTTCTGCCTCCAATAGATTTCCTAAGCACTAGTGTTTTAAGGAACAGCTTAAAAAGAGAATCCTAAAGTGATTTCTTTATAATGGGTGTGTTCCTTCTCTTATCCTAGTGTCTAAACTCTTCTCCATGGCTGGACCCCCAAATAATATTCCTTTACGTGCTAAGGGGTATCTAGAGAGTGGGATAGGTTTAATAACTACCCTAACCCTAACGCGTACCCTAACCCTAACCCCTACCCTAACCCTAACACGTACCCTAATCCTAACCCGTACCCTAAACCGAGCCCTAACCCTAACACTAACCCTAACCCTAACCCTAACCCATACCCTACGCCGTACCCGAACCCCTCCCCAAACCTGTACCCTAAGCCTAACCCTAAGCCTAACACTAACCCTAGGCTACCCTTGACTGCTTCTGCCTCCAATAGATTTCCTAAGCACTAGTGTTTTAAGGAACAGCTTAAAAAGAGAATCCTAATGTGATTTCTTTATAATGGGTGTGTTCCTTATCTTATCCTAGTGTCTAAACTCTTCTCCATGGCTGCACCCCCAAATAATATTCCCTTACGTGCTAAGGGGTATCTAGAGAGTGGGATAGGTTTAATAAATACCCTAACCCTAACGCGTACCCTAACCCTAACCCCTACCCTAACCCTAACACGTACCCTAATCCTAACCCGTACCCTAAACCGAGCCCTAACCCTAACACTAACCCTAACCCTAACCCTAAACCATACCCTACGCCGTACCCGAACCCCTCCCCGAACCCATTCCCCAAGCCGTACCCTAAACCTAACCCTAAGCCTAACCCTAACCCTAGGCTACCCTTGACTGCTTCTGCCTCCAATAGATTTCCTAAGCACTAGTGTTTTAAGGAACAGCTTAAAAAGAGAATCCTAAAGTGATTTCTTTATAATGGGTGTGTTCCTTATCTTATCCTAGTGTCTAAACTCTTCTCCATGGCTGGACCCCCAAATAATATTCCTTTACGTGCTAAGGGGTATCTAGAGAGTGGGATAGGTTTAATAACTACCCTAACCCTAACGCGTACCCTAACCCTAACCCCTACCCTAACCCTAACACGTACCCTAATCCTAACCCGTACCCTAAACCGAGCCCTAACCCTAACACTAACCCTAACCCTAACCCATACCCTACGCCGTACCCGAACCCCTCCCCGAACCCATTCCCCAAGCCGTACCCTAAACCTAACCCTAAGCCTAACCCTAACCCTAGGCTACCCTTGACTGCTTCTGCCTCCAATAGATTTCCTAAGCACTAGTGTTTTAAGGAACAGCTTAAAAAGAGAATCCTAAAGTGATTTCTTTATAATGGGTGTGTTCCTTATCTTATCCTAGTGTCTAAACTCTTCTCCATGGCTGCACCCCCAAATAATATTCCCTTACGTGCTAAGGGGTATCTAGAGAGTGGGATAGGTTTACTAACTACCCTAGCCCTAACGCGTAACCTAACCCTAACCCCTACCCTAACCATAACACGTACCCTAATCCTAACCCGTATCCTAAACCGAGCCCTAACCCTAACACTAACCCTAACCCTAACCCTAAACCATACCCTACGCCGTACCCGAACCCCTCCCCGAACCCATTCCCCAAGCCGTACCCTAAACCTAACCCTAAGCCTAACACTAACCCTAGGCTACCCTTGACTGCTTCTGCCTCCAATAGATTTCCTAAGCACTAGTGTTTTAAGGAACAGCTTAAAAAGAGAATCCTAAAGTGATTTCTTTATAATGGGTGTGTTCCTTATCTTATCCTAGTGTCTAAATTCTTCTCCATGGCTGGACCCCCAAATAATATTCCTTTACGTGCTATGGGGTATCTAGAGAGTGGGATAGGTTAATAACTACCCTAACCCTAACGCGTACCCTAACCCTAACCCCTACCCTAACCCTAACACGTACCCTAATCCTAACCCGTACCCTAAACCGAGCCCTAACCCTAACACTAACCCTAACCCTAACCCTAACCCATACCGTACGCCGTACCCGAACCCCTCCCCAAACCCGTACCCTAAGCCGTACCCTAAGCCTAACCCTAAGCCTAACCCTAACCCTAGGCTACCCTTGACTGCTTCTGCCTCCAATAGATTTCCTAAGCACTAGTGTTTTAAGGAACAGCTTAAAAAGAGAATCCTAATGTGATTTCTTTATAATGGGTGTGTTCCTTATCTTATCCTAGTGTCTAAACTCTTCTCCATGGCTGCACCCCCAAATAATATTGCCTTACGTGCTAAGGGGTATCTAGAGAGTGGGATAGGTTTAATAACTACCCTAACCCTAATGCGTACTCTAAACCTAACCCCTACCCTAACACTAACACGTACCCTAATCCTAACCCGTACCCTAAACCGAGCCCTAACCCTAACACTAACACTAACCCTAACCCTAACCCATACCCTACACCGTACCCGCACCCCTCCCCGAACCCGTACCCTAAGCCATACCCTAAACCTAACCCTAAGCCTAACCCTAACCCTAGGCTACCCTTGACTGCTTCTGCCTCCAATTGATTTCTTAAGCAGTAGTGTTTTAAGAAACAGCTTAAAAAGAGAATCCTAATGTGATTTCTTTATAATGGGTGTGTTCCTTATCTTATCCTAGTGTCTAAACTCTTCTCCATGGCTGGACCCCCAAATAATATTCCTTTACGTGCTAAGGGGGAGCTAGAGAGTGGGATAGGTTTACTAACTACCCTAGCCCTAACGCGTAACCTAACCCTAACCCCTACCCTAACCATAACACGTACCCTAATCCTAACCCGTATCCTAAACCGAGCCCTAACCCTAACACTAACCCTAACCCTAACCCTAACCCATACCCTACGCCGTACCCGCACCCCTCCCCGAACCCGTACCCTAAGCCGTACCCTAAGCCTAACCCTAAGCCTAACCCTAACCCTAGGCTACCCTTGACTGCTTCTGCCTCCAATAGATTTCCTAAGCACTAGTGTTTTAAGGAACAGCTTAAAAAGAGAATCCTAATGTGATTTCTTTATAATGGGTGTGTTCCTTATCTTATCCTAGTGTCTAAACTCTTCTCCATGGCTGCACCCCCAAATAATATTCCCTTACGTGCTAAGGGGTATCTAGAGAGTGGGATAGGTTTAATAAATACCCTAACCCTAACGCGTACCCTAACCCTAACCCCTACCCTAACCCTAACACGTACCCTAATCCTAACCCGTACCCTAAACCGAGCCCTAACCCTAACACTAACCCTAACCCTAACCCTAAACCATACCCTACGCCGTACCCGAACCCCTCCCCGAACCCATTCCCCAAGCCGTACCCTAAACCTAACCCTAAGCCTAACCCTAACCCTAGGCTACCCTTGACTGCTTCTGCCTCCAATAGATTTCCTAAGCACTAGTGTTTTAAGGAACAGCTTAAAAAGAGAATCCTAAAGTGATTTCTTTATAATGGGTGTGTTCCTTATCTTATCCTAGTGTCTAAACTCTTCTCCATGGCTGGACCCCCAAATAATATTCCTTTACGTGCTAAGGGGTATCTAGAGAGTGGGATAGGTTTAATAACTACCCTAACCCTAACGCGTACCCTAACCCTAACGCCTACCCTAACCCTAACACGTACCCTAAACCGAGCCCTAACCCTAACACTAACCCTAACCCTAACCCTAACCCATATCCTACGCCGTACCCGAACCCCTCCCCAAACCCGTACCCTAAGCCGTACCCTAAACCTAACCCTAAGCCTAACCCTAACCCTAGGCTACCCTTGACTGCTTCTGCCTCCAATAGAGTTCCTAAGCACTAGTGTTTTAAGGAACAGCTTAAAAAGAGAATCCTAATGTGATTTCTTTATAATGGGTGTGTTCCTTATCTTATCCTAGTGTCTAAACTCTTCTCCATGGCTGCACCCCCAAATAATATTGCCTTACGTGCTAAGGGGTATCTAGAGAGTGGGATAGGTTTACTAACTACCCTAGCCCTAAGGCGTAACCTAACCCTAACCCCTACCCTAACCCTAACACGTACCCTAATCCTAACCCGTACCCTAAACCGAGCCCTAACCTTAACACTAACCCTAACCCTAACCCTAACCCATACCCTACGCCGTACCCGAACCCGTCCCCGAACCCATACCGCAAGCCGTACCCTAAACCTAACCCTAAGCCTAACCCTAACCCTAGGCTACCCTTGACTGCTTCTGCCTCCAATAGATTTCCTAAGCACTAGTGTTTTAAGGAACAGCTTGAAAACAGAATCCTAAAGTGATTTCTTTATAATGGGTGTGTTCCTTATCTTATCCTAGTGTCTAAACTCTTCTCAATGGCTGGACCCCCAAATAATATTCCTTTACGTGCTAAGGGGTATCTAGAGAGAGGAATAGGTTTACTAACTACCCTAACCCTAACGCGTACCCTAACCCTAACCCCTACCCTAAACCTAACACGTACCCTAATCCTAACCGTACCCTAAACCGAGCCCTAACACTAACACTAACCCTAACCCTAACCCTAACCCATACCCTACGCCGTACCCGAAACCCTCCCCGAACCCGTACCCTAAGCCGTACCCTAAGCCTAACCCTAAGCCTAACCCTAACCCTAGGCTACCCTTGACTGCTTCTGCCTCCAATAGATTTCCTAAGCACTAGTGTTTTAAGGAACAGCTTAAAAAGAGAATCCTAAAGTGATTTCTTTATAATGGGTGTGTTCCTTATCTTATCCTAGTGTCTAAACTCTTCTCCATGGCTGCACCCCCAAATAATATTGCCTTACGTGCTAAGGGGTATCTAGAGAGTGGGATAGGTTTAATAACTACCCTAACCCTAATGCGTACTCTAACCCTAACCCCTACCCTAACACTAACACGTACCCTAATCCTAACCCGTACCCTAAACCGAGCCCTAACCCTAACATTAACACTAACCCTAACCCTAACCCATACCCTACGCCGTACCCGAACCCCTCCCCAAACCCGTACCCTAAGCCGTACCCTAAGCCTAACCCTAAGCCTAACACTAACCCTAGGCTACCCTTGACTGCTTCTGCCTCCAATAGATTTCCTAAGCACTAGTGTTTTAAGCAACAGCTTAAAAGGAGAATCCTAATGTGATTTCTTTATAATGGGTGTGTTCCTTATCTTATCCTAGTGTCTAAATTCTTCTCCATGGCTGGACCCCCAAATAATATTCCTTTACGTGCTAAGGGGTATCTAGAGAGTGGGATAGGTTTACTAACTACCCTAACCCTAACGCGTACCCTAACCCTAACCCCTACCCTAAACCTAACACGTACCCTAATCCTAACCCGTACCCTAAACCGAGCCCTAACCCTAACACTAACCCTAACCCTAACCCTAACCCATACCCTACGCCGTACCCACACCCCTCCCCGAACCCGTACCCTAAGCCGTACCCTAAGCCTAACCCTAAGCCTAACCCTAACCCTAGGCTACCCTTGACTGCTTCTGCCTCCAATAGATTTCCTAAGCACTAGTGTTTTAAGGAACAGCTTAAAAAGAGAATCCTAATGTGATTTCTTTATAATGGGTGTGTTCCTTATCTTATCCTAGTGTCTAAACTCTTCTCCATGGCTGCACCCCCAAATAATATTCCCTTACGTGCTAAGGGGTATCTAGAGAGTGGGATAGGTTTAATAACTACCCTAACCCTAACGCATACCCTAACCCTAACCCCTACCCTAACCCTAACACGTACCCTACTCCTAACCCTAACACGTACCCTACTCCTAACCCGTACCCTAAACCGAGCCCTAACCCTAACACTAACCCTAACCCTAACCCTAACCCATACCCTACGCCGTACCCGCACCCCTCCCCGAACCCGTACCCTAAGCCATACCCTAAACCTAACCCTAAGCCTAACCCTAACCCTAGGCTACCCTTGACTGCTTCTGCCTCCAATAGATTTCCTAAGCACTAGTGTTTTAAGGAACAGCTTAAAAAGAGAATCCTAATGTGATTTCTTTATAATGGGTGTGTTCCTTATCTTATCCTAGTGTCTAAACTCTTCTCCATGGCTGCACCCCCAAATAATATTCCCTTACGTGCTAAGGGGTATCTAGAGAGTGGGATAGGTTTAATAAATACCCTAACCCTAACGTGTACCCTAACCCTAACCCCTACCCTAACCCTAACACGTACCCTAATCCTAACCCGTACCCTAAACCGAGCCCTAACCCTAACACTAACCCTAACCCTAACCCTAAACCATACCCTACGCCGTACCCGAACCCCTCCCCAAACCCATTCCCCAAGCCGTACCCTAAACCTAACCCTAAGCCTAACCCTAACCCTAGGCTACCCTTGACTGCTTCTGCCTCCAATAGATTTCCTAAGCACTAGTGTTTTAAGGAACAGCTTAAAAAGAGAATCCTAAAGTGATTTCTTTATAATGGGTGTGTTCCTTCTCTTATCCTAGTGTCTGAACTCTTCTCTATGGCTGGACCCCCAAATAATATTCCTTTATGTGCTAAGGGGTATCTAGAGAGTGGGATAGGTTTAATAACTACCCTAACCCTAACGCGTACCCTAACCCTAACCCCTACCCTAACCCTAACACGTACCCTAATCCTAACCCGTACCCTAAACCGAGCCCTAACCCTAACACTAACCCTAACCCTAACCCATACCCTACGCCGTACCCGAACCCCTCCCCAAACCTGTACCCTAAGCCTAACCCTAAGCCTAACACTAACCCTAGGCTACCCTTGACTGCTTCTGCCTCCAATAGATTTCCTAAGCACTAGTGTTTTAAGGAACAGCTTAAAAAGAGAATCCTAATGTGATTTCTTTATAATGGGTGTGTTCCTTATCTTATCCTAGTGTCTAAACTCTTCTCCATGGCTGCACCCCCAAATAATATTCCCTTACGTGCTAAGGGGTATCTAGAGAGTGGGATAGGTTTAATAAATACCCTAACCCTAACGCGTACCCTAACCCTAACCCCTACCCTAACCCTAACACGTACCCTAATCCTAACCCGTACCCTAAACCGAGCCCTAACCCTAACACTAACCCTAACCCTAACCCTAAACCATACCCTACGCCGTACCCGAACCCCTCCCCGAACCCATTCCCCAAGCCGTACCCTAAACCTAACCCTAAGCCTAACCCTAACCCTAGGCTACCCTTGACTGCTTCTGCCTCCAATAGATTTCCTAAGCACTAGTGTTTTAAGGAACAGCTTAAAAAGAGAATCCTAAAGTGATTTCTTTATAATGGGTGTGTTCCTTATCTTATCCTAGTGTCTAAACTCTTCTCCATGGCTGAACCCCCAAATAATATTCCTTTACGTGCTAAGGGGTATCTAGAGAGTGGGATAGGTTTAATAACTACCCTAACCCTAACGCGTACCCTAACCCTAACCCCTACCCTAACCCTAACACGTACCCTAATCCTAACCCGTACCCTAAACCGAGCCCTAACCCTAACACTAACCCTAACCCTAACCCTAACCCATACCCTACGCCGTACCCGAACCCCTCCCCGAACCCATTCCCCAAGCCGTACCCTAAACCTAACCCTAAGCCTAACCCTAACCCTAGGCTACCCTTGACTGCTTCTGCCTCCAATAGATTTCCTAAGCACTAGTGTTTTAAGGAACAGCTTAAAAAGAGAATCCTAAAGTGATTTCTTTATAATGGGTGTGTTCCTTATCTTATCCTAGTGTCTAAACTCTTCTCCATGGCTGCACCCCCAAATAATATTCCCTTACGTGCTAAGGGGTATCTAGAGAGTGGGATAGGTTTACTAACTACCCTAGCCCTAACGCGTAACCTAACCCTAACCCCTACCCTAACCATAACACGTACCCTAATCCTAACCCGTATCCTAAACCGAGCCCTAACCCTAACACTAACCCTAACCCTAACCCTAAACCATACCCTACGCCGTACCCGAACCCCTCCCCGAACCCATTCCCCAAGCCGTACCCTAAACCTAACCCTAAGCCTAACCCTAACCCTAGGCTACCCTTGACTGCTTCTGCCTCCAATAGATTTCCTAAGCACTAGTGTTTTAAGGAACAGCTTAAAAAGAGAATCCTAAAGTGATTTCTTTATAATGGGTGTGTTCCTTATCTTATCCTAGTGTCTAAATTCTTCTCCATGGCTGGACCCCCAAATAATATTCCTTTACGTGCTATGGGGTATCTAGAGAGTGGGATAGGTTAATAACTACCCTAACCCTAACGCGTACCCTAACCCTAACCCCTACCCTAACCCTAACACGTACCCTAATCCTAACCCGTACCCTAAACCGAGCCCTAACCCTAACACTAACCCTAACCCTAACACTAACCCATACCGTACGCCGTACCCGAACCCCTCCCCAAACCCGTACCCTAAGCCGTACCCTAAGCCTAACCCTAAGCCTACCCCTAACCCTAGGCTACCCTTGACTGCTTCTGCCTCCAATAGATTTCCTAAGCACTAGTGTTTTAAGGAACAGCTTAAAAAGAGAATCCTAATGTGATTTCTTTATAATGGGTGTGTTCCTTATCTTATCCTAGTGTCTAAACTCTTCTCCATGGCTGCACCCCCAAATAATATTGCCTTACGTGCTAAGGGGTATCTAGAGAGTGGGATAGGTTTAATAACTACCCTAACCCTAATGCGTACTCTAAACCTAACCCCTACCCTAACACTAACACGTACCCTAATCCTAACCCGTACCCTAAACCGAGCCCTAACCCTAACACTAACACTAACCCTAACCCTAACCCATACCCTACACCGTACCCGCACCCCTCCCCGAACCCGTACCCTAAGCCATACCCTAAACCTAACCCTAAGCCTAACCCTAACCCTAGGCTACCCTTGACTGCTTCTGCCTCCAATTGATTTCTTAAGCAGTAGTGTTTTAAGAAACAGCTTAAAAAGAGAATCCTAATGTGATTTCTTTATAATGGGTGTGTTCCTTATCTTATCCTAGTGTCTAAACTCTTCTCCATGGCTGGACCCCCAAATAATATTCCTTTACGTGCTAAGGGGGAGCTAGAGAGTGGGATAGGTTTACTAACTACCCTAGCCCTAACGCGTAACCTAACCCTAACCCCTACCCTAACCATAACACGTACCCTAATCCTAACCCGTATCCTAAACCGAGCCCTAACCCTAACACTAACCCTAACCCTAACCCTAACCCATACCCTACGCCGTACCCGCACCCCTCCCCGAACCCGTACCCTAAGCCGTACCCTAAGCCTAACCCTAAGCCTAACCCTAACCCTAGGCTACCCTTGACTGCTTCTGCCTCCAATAGATTTCCTAAGCACTAGTGTTTTAAGGAACAGCTTAAAAAGAGAATCCTAATGTGATTTCTTTATAATGGGTGTGTTCCTTATCTTATCCTAGTGTCTAAACTCTTCTCCATGGCTGCACCCCCAAATAATATTCCCTTACGTGCTAAGGGGTATCTAGAGAGTGGGATAGGTTTAATAAATACCCTAACCCTAACGCGTACCCTAACCCTAACCCCTACCCTAACCCTAACACGTACCCTAATCCTAACCCGTACCCTAAACCGAGCCCTAACCCTAACACTAACCCTAACCCTAACCCTAAACCATACCCTACGCCGTACCCGAACCCCTCCCCGAACCCATTCCCCAAGCCGTACCCTAAACCTAACCCTAAGCCTAACCCTAACCCTAGGCTACCCTTGACTGCTTCTGCCTCCAATAGATTTCCTAAGCACTAGTGTTTTAAGGAACAGCTTAAAAAGAGAATCCTAAAGTGATTTCTTTATAATGGGTGTGTTCCTTATCTTATCCTAGTGTCTAAACTCTTCTCCATGGGTGGACCCCCAAATAATATTCCTTTACGTGCTAAGGGGTATCTAGAGAGTGGGATAGGTTTAATAACTACCCTAACCCTAACGCGTACCCTAACCCTAACCCCTACCCTAACCCTAACACGTACCCTAATCCTAACCCGTACCCTAAACCGAGCCCTAACCCTAACACTAACCCTAACCCTAACCCTAACCCATACCCTACGCCGTACCCGAACCCCTCCCCGAACCCATTCCCCAAGCCGTACCCTAAACCTAACCCTAAGCCTAACCCTAACCCTAGGCTACCCTTGACTGCTTCTGCCTCCAATAGATTTCCTAAGCACTAGTGTTTTAAGGAACAGCTTAAAAAGAGAATCCTAAAGTGATTTCTTTATAATGGGTGTGTTCCTTATCTTATCCTAGTGTCTAAACTCTTCTCCATGGCTGCACCCCCAAATAATATTCCCTTACGTGCTAAGGGGTATCTAGAGAGTGGGATAGGTTTACTAACTACCCTAACCCTAACGCGTACCCTAACCCTAACCCCTACCCTAAACCTAACACGTACCCTATTCCTAACCGTACCCTAAACAGAGCCCTAACCCTAACACTAACCCTAACACTAACCCTAACCCATACCCTACGCCGTACCCGAAACCCTCCCCGAACCCGTACCCTAAGCCGTACCCTAAGCCTAACCCTAAGCCTAACCCTAACCCTAGGCTACCCTTGACTGCTTCTGCCTCCAATAGATTTCCTAAGCACTAGTGTTTTAAGCAACAGCTGAAAAAGAGAATCCTAATGTGATTTCTTTATAATGGGTGTGTTCCTTATCTTATCCTAGTGTCTAAACTCTTCTCCATGGCTGGACCCCCAAATAATACTCCTTTACGTGCCAAGGGGTATCTAGAGAGTGGGATAGGTTTACTAACTACCCTAACCCTAACGCGTACCCTAACCCTAACCCCTACCTTAACCCTAACACGTACCCGAATCCTAACCCGTACCCTAAACCGAGCCCTAACCCTAACACTAACAATAACCCTAACCCTAACCCACACCCTACGCCGTACCCGAACCCCTCCCCAAACCCGTACCCTAAGCCTAACCCTAAGCCTAACACTAACCCTCGGCTACCCTTGACTGCTTCTGCCTCCAATAGATTTCCTAAGCACTAGTGTTTTAAGCAACAGCTTAAAAAGAGAATCCTAATGTGATTTCTTTATAATGGGTGTGTTCCTTATCTTATCCTAGTGTCTAAACTCTTCTCCATGGCTGGACCCCCAAATAATATTCCTTTACGTGCTAAGGGGTATCTAGAGAGTGGGATAGGTTTACTAACTACCCTAACCCTAACGCGTACCCTAACCCTAACCCCTACCCTAAACCTAACACGTACCCTATTCCTAACCGTACCCTAAACAGAGCCCTAACCCTAACACTAACCCTAACACTAACCCTAACCCATACCCTACGCCGTACCCGAAACCCTCCCCGAACCCGTACCCTAAGCCGTACCCTAAGCCTAACCCTAAGCCTAACCCTAACCCTAGGCTACCCTTGACTGCTTCTGCCTCCAATAGATTTCCTAAGCACTAGTGTTTTAAGCAACAGCTGAAAAAGAGAATCCTAATGTGATTTCTTTATAATGGGTGTGTTCCTTATCTTATCCTAGTGTCTAAACTCTTCTCCATGGCTGGACCCCCAAATAATACTCCTTTACGTGCCAAGGGGTATCTAGAGAGTGGGATAGGTTTACTAACTACCCTAACCCTAACGCGTACCCTAACCCTAACCCCTACCCTAACCCTAACACGTACCCTAATCCTAACCCGTACCCTAAACCGAGCCCTAACCCTAACACTAACCCTAACCCTAACCATAACACATACCCTACGCCGTACCCGAACCCCTCCCCGAACCCGAACCCTAAGCGGTACCCTAAGCCTAACCCTAAACCTAACCCTAACCCTAGGCTACCCTTGACTGCTTCTGCCTCCAATTGATTTCCTAAGCAGTAGTGTTTTAAGGAACAGCTTAAAAAGAGAATCCTAATGTGATTTCTTTATAATGGGTGTGTTCCTTATCTTATCCTAGTGTCTAAACTCTTCTCCATGGCTGGACCCCCAAATAATATTCCTTTACGTGCTAAGGGGGAGCTAGAGAGTGGGATAGGTTTACTAACTACCCTAGCCCTAACGCGTAACCTAACCCTAACCCCTACCCTAACCATAACACGTACCCTAATCCTAACCCGTATCCTAAACCGAGCCCTAACCCTAACACTAACCCTAACCCTAACCCTAAACCATACCCTACGACGTACCCGAACCCCTCCCCGAACCCATTCCCCAAGCCGTACCCTAAACCTAACCCTAAGCCTAACCCTAACCCTAGGCTACCCTTGACTGCTTCTGCCTCCAATAGATTTCCTAAGCACTAGTGTTTTAAGGAACAGCTTAAAAAGAGAATCCTAAAGTGATTTCTTTATAATGGGTGTGTTCCTTATCTTATCCTAGTGTCTAAACTCTTCTCCATGGCTGGACCCCCAAATAATATTCCTTTACGTGCTAAGGGGTATCTAGAGAGTGGGATAGGTTTACTAACTACTCTAACCCTAACGCGTACCCTAACCCTAACCCCTACCCTAAACCTAACACGTACCCTAATCCTAACCGTACCCTAAACCGAGCCCTAACCCTAACACTAACCCTAACCCGAACCCTAACCCATACCCTATGCCGTACCCGAAACCCTCCCCGAACCCGTACCGTAAGGCGTACCCTAAGCCTAACCCTAAGCCTAACCCTAACCCTAGGCTACCCTTGACTGCTTCTGCCTCCAATAGATTTCCTAAGCACTAGTGTTTTAAGGAACAGCTGAAAAAGAGAATCCTAATGTGATTTCTTTATAATGGGTGTGTTCCTTATCTTATCCTAGTGTCTAAACTCTTCTCCATGGTTGGACCTCCAAATAATATTCCTTTACGTGCTAAGGGGTATCTAGAGAGTGGGATAGGTTTAATAACTACACTAATCCTAACGCGTACCCTAACCCTAACCCCTACCCTAACCCTAACACGTACCCTAATCCTAACCCGTACCCTAAACCGAGCCCTAACCCTAACACTAACCCTAACCCTAAACCTAACCCATACCGTACGCCGTACCCGCACCCCTCCCCGAACCCGTACCCTAAGCCGTACCCTAAGCCGAACCCTAAGCCTAACCCTAACCCTAAGATACCCTTGACGGCTTCTGCCTCCAATAGATTTCCTAAGCACTAGTGTTTTAAGGAACAGCTTAAAAAGAGAATTCTAATGTGATTTCTTTATAATGGGTGTGTTCCTTATCTTATCCTAGTGCCTAAACTCTTCTCCATGGCTGGACCCCCAAATAATACTCCTTTACGTGCTAAGGGGTATCTAGAGAGTGGGATAGGTTTACTAACTACCCTAACCCTAACGCGTACCCTAACCCTAACCCCTACCCTAACCCTAACACGTACCCTAATCCTAACCCGTACCCTAAACCGAGCCCTAACCCTAACACTAACAATAACCCTAACCCTAACCCATACCCTACGCCGTACCCGAACCCCTCCCCAAACCCGTACCCTAAGCCTAACCCTAAGCCTAACACTAACCCTCGGCTACACTTGACTTCTTCTGCCTCCAATAGATTTCCTAAGCACTAGTGTTTTAAGCAACAGCTTAAAAAGAGAATCCTAATGTGATTTCTTTATAATGGGTGTGTTCCTTATCTTATCGTAGTGTCTAAACTCTTCTCCATGGCTGGACCCCCAAATAATATTCCTTTACGTGCTAAGGGGTATCTAGAGAGTGGGATAGGTTTACTAACTACCCTAACCCTAACGCGTACCCTAACCCTAACCCCTACCCTAACCCTAACACGTACCCTAATCCTAACCCGTACCCTAAACCGAGCCCTAACCCTAACACTAACCCTAACCCTAACCATAACACATACCCTACGCCGTACCCGAACCCCTCCCCGAACCCGAACCCTAAGCGGTACCCTAAGCCTAACCCTAAACCTAACCCTAACCCTAGGCTACCCTTGACTGCTTCTGCCTCCAATTGATTTCCTAAGCAGTAGTGTTTTAAGGAACAGCTTAAAAAGAGAATCCTAATGTGATTTCTTTATAATGGGTGTGTTCCTTATCTTATCCTAGTGTCTAAACTCTTCTCCATGGCTGGACCCCCAAATAATATTCCTTTACGTGCTAAGGGGGAGCTAGAGAGTGGGATAGGTTTACTAACTACCCTAGCCCTAACGCGTAACCTAACCCTAACCCCTACCCTAACCATAACACGTACCCTAATCCTAACCCGTATCCTAAACCGAGACCTAACCCTAACACTAACCCTAACCCTAACCCTAAACCATACCCTACGCCGTACCGGAACCCCTCCCCGAACCCATTCCCCAAGCCGTACCCTAAACCTAACCCTAAGCCTAACCCTAACCCTAGGCTACCCTTGACTGCTTCTGCCTCCAATAGATTTCCTAAGCACTAGTGTTTTAAGGAACAGCTTAAAAAGAGAATCCTAAAGTGATTTCTTTATAATGGGTGTGTTCCTTATCTTATCCTAGTGTCTAAACTCTTCTCCATGGCTGGACCCCCAAATAATATTCCTTTACGTGCTAAGGGGTATCTAGAGAGTGGGATAGGTTTACTAACTACCCTAACCCTAACGCGTACCCTAACCCTAACCCCTACCCTAAACCTAACACGTACCCTAATCCTAACCGTACCCTAAACCGAGCCCTAACCCTAACACTAACCCTAACCCTAACCCTAACCCATACCCTATGCCGTACCCGAAACCCTCCCCGAACCCGTACCCTAAGGCGTACCCTAAGCCTAACCCTAAGCCTAATCCTAACCCTAGGCTACCCTTGACTGCTTCTGCCTCCAATAGATTTCCTAAGCACTAGTGTTTTAAGGAACAGCTGAAAAAGAGAATCCTAATGTGATTTCTTTATAATGGGTGTGTTCCTTATCTTATCCTAGTGTCTAAACTCTTCTCCATGGTTGGACCCCCAAATAATATTCCTTTACGTGCTAAGGGGTATCTAGAGAGTGGGATAGGTTTAATAACTACCCTAATCCTAACGCGTACCCTAACCCTAACCCCTACCCTAACCCTACCACGTACCCTAATCCTAACCCGTACCCTAAACCGAGCCCTAACCCTAACACTAACCCTAACCCTAAACCTAACCCATACCGTACGCCGTACCCGCACCCCTCCCCGAACCCGTACCCTAAGCCGTACCCTAAGCCGAACCCTAAGCCTAACCCTAACCCTAAGATACCCTTGACTGCTTCTGCCTCCAATAGATTTCCTAAGCACTAGTGTTTTAAGGAACAGCTTAAAAAGAGAATCCTAATGTGATTTCTTTATAATGGGTGTGTTCCTTATCTTATCCTAGTGCCTAAACTCTTCTCCATGGCTGGACCCCCAAATAATACTCCTTTACGTGCTAAGGGGTATCTAGAGAGTGGGATAGGTTTACTAACTACCCTAACCCTAACGCATACCCTAACCCTAACCCCTACCCTAACCCTAACACGTACCCTAATCCTAACCCGTACCCTAAACCGAGCCCTAACCCTAACACTAACAATAACCCTAACCCTAACCCATACCCTACGCCGTACCCGAACCCCTCCCCAAACCCGTACCCTAAGCCTAACCCTAAGCCTAACCCTAACCCTAGGCTACCCTTGACTGCTTCTGCCTCCAATAGATTTCCTAAGCACTAGTGTTTTAAGCAACAGCTGAAAAAGAGAATCCTAATGTGATTTCTTTATAATGGGTGTGTTCCTTATCTTATCCTAGTGTCTAAACTCTTCTCCATGGCTGGACCCCCAAATAATACTCCTTTACGTGCCAAGGGGTATCTAGAGAGTGGGATAGGTTTACTAACTACCCTAACCCTAACGCGTACCCTAACCCTAACCCCTACCCTAACCCTAACACGTACCCTAATCCTAACCCGTACCCTAAACCGAGCCCTAACCCTAACACTAACCCTAACCCTAACCATAACACATACCCTACGCCGTACCCGAACCCCTCCCCGAACCCGAACCCTAAGCGGTACCCTAAGCCTAACCCTAAACCTAACCCTAACCCTAGGCTACCCTTGACTGCTTCTGCCTCCAATAGATTTCCTAAGCACTAGTGTTTTAAGGAACAGCTTAAAAAGAGAATCCTAAAGTGATTTCTTTATAATGGGTGTGTTCCTTATCTTATCCTAGTGTCTAAACTCTTCTCCATGGCTGCACCCCCAAATAATATTCCCTTACGTGCTAAGGGGTATCTAGAGAGTGGGATAGGTTTACTAACTACCCTAGCCCTAACGCGTAACCTAACCCTAACCCCTACCCTAACCATAACACGTACCCTAATCCTAACCCGTATCCTAAACCGAGCCCTAACCCTAACACTAACCCTAACCCTAACCCTAAACCATACCCTACGCCGTACCCGAACCCCTCCCCGAACCCATTCCCCAAGCCGTACCCTAAACCTAACCCTAAGCCTAACCCTAACCCTAGGCTACCCTTGACTGCTTCTGCCTCCAATAGATTTCCTAAGCACTAGTGTTTTAAGGAACAGCTTAAAAAGAGAATCCTAAAGTGATTTCTTTATAATGGGTGTGTTCCTTATCTTATCCTAGTGTCTAAATTCTTCTCCATGGCTGGACCCCCAAATAATATTCCTTTACGTGCTATGGGGTATCTAGAGAGTGGGATAGGTTAATAACTACCCTAACCCTAACGCGTACCCTAACCCTAACCCCTACCCTAACCCTAACACGTACCCTAATCCTAACCCGTACCCTAAACCGAGCCCTAACCCTAACACTAACCCTAACCCTAACACTAACCCATACCGTACGCCGTACCCGAACCCCTCCCCAAACCCGTACCCTAAGCCGTACCCTAAGCCTAACCCTAAGCCTACCCCTAACCCTAGGCTACCCTTGACTGCTTCTGCCTCCAATAGATTTCCTAAGCACTAGTGTTTTAAGGAACAGCTTAAAAAGAGAATCCTAATGTGATTTCTTTATAATGGGTGTGTTCCTTATCTTATCCTAGTGTCTAAACTCTTCTCCATGGCTGCACCCCCAAATAATATTGCCTTACGTGCTAAGGGGTATCTAGAGAGTGGGATAGGTTTAATAACTACCCTAACCCTAATGCGTACTCTAAACCTAACCCCTACCCTAACACTAACACGTACCCTAATCCTAACCCGTACCCTAAACCGAGCCCTAACCCTAACACTAACACTAACCCTAACCCTAACCCATACCCTACACCGTACCCGCACCCCTCCCCGAACCCGTACCCTAAGCCATACCCTAAACCTAACCCTAAGCCTAACCCTAACCCTAGGCTACCCTTGACTGCTTCTGCCTCCAATTGATTTCTTAAGCAGTAGTGTTTTAAGAAACAGCTTAAAAAGAGAATCCTAATGTGATTTCTTTATAATGGGTGTGTTCCTTATCTTATCCTAGTGTCTAAACTCTTCTCCATGGCTGGACCCCCAAATAATATTCCTTTACGTGCTAAGGGGGAGCTAGAGAGTGGGATAGGTTTACTAACTACCCTAGCCCTAACGCGTAACCTAACCCTAACCCCTACCCTAACCATAACACGTACCCTAATCCTAACCCGTATCCTAAACCGAGGCCTAACCCTAACACTAACCCTAACCCTAACCCTAACCCATACCCTACGCCGTACCCGCACCCCTCCCCGAACCCGTACCCTAAGCCGTACCCTAAGCCTAACCCTAAGCCTAACCCTAACCCTAGGCTACCCTTGACTGCTTCTGCCTCCAATAGATTTCCTAAGCACTAGTGTTTTAAGGAACAGCTTAAAAAGAGAATCCTAATGTGATTTCTTTATAATGGGTGTGTTCCTTATCTTATCCTAGTGTCTAAACTCTTCTCCATGGCTGCACCCCCAAATAATATTCCCTTACGTGCTAAGGGGTATCTAGAGAGTGGGATAGGTTTAATAAATACCCTAACCCTAACGCGTACCCTAACCCTAACCCCTACCCTAACCCTAACACGTACCCTAATCCTAACCCGTACCCTAAACCGAGCCCTAACCCTAACACTAACCCTAACCCTAACCCTAAACCATACCCTACGCCGTACCCGAACCCCTCCCCGAACCCATTCCCCAAGCCGTACCCTAAACCTAACCCTAAGCCTAACCCTAACCCTAGGCTACCCTTGACTGCTTCTGCCTCCAATAGATTTCCTAAGCACTAGTGTTTTAAGGAACAGCTTAAAAAGAGAATCCTAAAGTGATTTCTTTATAATGGGTGTGTTCCTTATCTTATCCTAGTGTCTAAACTCTTCTCCATGGGTGGACCCCCAAATAATATTCCTTTACGTGCTAAGGGGTATCTAGAGAGTGGGATAGGTTTAATAACTACCATAACCCTAACGCGTACCCTAACCCTAACCCCTACCCTAACCCTAACACGTACCCTAATCCTAACCCGTACCCTAAACCGAGCCCTAACCCTAACACTAACCCTAACCCTAACCCTAACCCATACCCTACGCCGTACCCGAACCCCTCCCCGAACCCATTCCCCAAGCCGTACCCTAAACCTAACCCTAAGCCTAACCCTAACCCTAGGCTACCCTTGACTGCTTCTGCCTCCAATAGATTTCCTAAGCACTAGTGTTTTAAGGAACAGCTTAAAAAGAGAATCCTAAAGTGATTTCTTTATAATGGGTGTGTTCCTTATCTTATCCTAGTGTCTAAACTCTTCTCCATGGCTGCACCCCCAAATAATATTCCCTTACGTGCTAAGGGGTATCTAGAGAGTGGGATAGGTTTACTAACTACCCTAACCCTAACGCGTACCCTAACCCTAACCCCTACCCTAAACCTAACACGTACCCTATTCCTAACCGTACCCTAAACAGAGCCCTAACCCTAACACTAACCCTAACACTAACCCTAACCCATACCCTACGCCGTACCCGAAACCCTCCCCGAACCCGTACCCTAAGCCGTACCCTAAGCCTAACCCTAAGCCTAACCCTAACCCTAGGCTACCCTTGACTGCTTCTGCCTCCAATAGATTTCCTAAGCACTAGTGTTTTAAGCAACAGCTGAAAAAGAGAATCCTAATGTGATTTCTTTATAATGGGTGTGTTCCTTATCTTATCCTAGTGTCTAAACTCTTCTCCATGGCTGGACCCCCAAATAATACTCCTTTACGTGCCAAGGGGTATCTAGAGAGTGGGATAGGTTTACTAACTACCCTAACCCTAACGCGTACCCTAACCCTAACCCCTACCCTAACCCTAACACGTACCCGAATCCTAACCCGTACCCTAAACCGAGCCCTAACCCTAACACTAACAATAACCCTAACCCTAACCCACACCCTACGCCGTACCCGAACCCCTCCCCAAACCCGTACCCTAAGCCTAACCCTAAGCCTAACACTAACCCTCGGCTACCCTTGACTGCTTCTGCCTCCAATAGATTTCCTAAGCACTAGTGTTTTAAGCAACAGCTTAAAAAGAGAATCCTAATGTGATTTCTTTATAATGGGTGTGTTCCTTATCTTATCCTAGTGTCTAAACTCTTCTCCATGGCTGGACCCCCAAATAATATTCCTTTACGTGCTAAGGGGTATCTAGAGAGTGGGATAGGTTTACTAACTACCCTAACCCTAACGCGTACCCTAACCCTAACCCCTACCCTAAACCTAACACGTACCCTATTCCTAACAGTACCCTAAACAGAGCCCTAACCCTAACACTAACCCTAACACTAACCCTAACCCATACCCTACGCCGTACCCGAAACCCTCCCCGAACCCGTACCCTAAGCCGTACCCTAAGCCTAACCCTAAGCCTAACCCTAACCCTAGGCTACCCTTGACTGCTTCTGCCTCCAATAGATTTCCTAAGCACTAGTGTTTTAAGCAACAGCTGAAAAAGAGAATCCTAATGTGATTTCTTTATAATGGGTGTGTTCCTTATCTTATCCTAGTGTCTAAACTCTTCTCCATGGCTGGACCCCCAAATAATACTCCTTTACGTGCCAAGGGGTATCTAGAGAGTGGGATAGGTTTACTAACTACCCTAACCCTAACGCGTACCCTAACCCTAACCCCTACCCTAACCCTAACACGTACCCTAATCCTAACCCGTACCCTAAACCGAGCCCTAACCCTAACACTAACCCTAACCCTAACCATAACACATACCCTACGCCGTACCCGAACCCCTCCCCGAACCCGAACCCTAAGCGGTACCCTAAGCCTAACCCTAAACCTAACCCTAACCCTAGGCTACCCTTGACTGCTTCTGCCTCCAATTGATTTCCTAAGCAGTAGTGTTTTAAGGAACAGCTTAAAAAGAGAATCCTAATGTGATTTCTTTATAATGGGTGTGTTCCTTATCTTATCCTAGTGTCTAAACTCTTCTCCATGGCTGGACCCCCAAATAATATTCCTTTACGTGCTAAGGGGGAGCTAGAGAGTGGGATAGGTTTACTAACTACCCTAGCCCTAACGCGTAACCTAACCCTAACCCCTACCCTAACCATAACACGTACCCTAATCCTAACCCGTATCCTAAACCGAGCCCTAACCCTAACACTAACCCTAACCCTAACCCTAAACCATACCCTACGACGTACCCGAACCCCTCCCCGAACCCATTCCCCAAGCCGTACCCTAAACCTAACCCTAAGCCTAACCCTAACCCTAGGCTACCCTTGACTGCTTCTGCCTCCAATAGATTTCCTAAGCACTAGTGTTTTAAGGAACAGCTTAAAAAGAGAATCCTAAAGTGATTTCTTTATAATGGGTGTGTTCCTTATCTTATCCTAGTGTCTAAACTCTTCTCCATGGCTGGACCCCCAAATAATATTCCTTTACGTGCTAAGGGGTATCTAGAGAGTGGGATAGGTTTACTAACTACTCTAACCCTAACGCGTACCCTAACCCTAACCCCTACCCTAAACCTAACACGTACCCTAATCCTAACCGTACCCTAAACCGAGCCCTAACCCTAACACTAACCCTAACCCGAACCCTAACCCATACCCTATGCCGTACCCGAAACCCTCCCCGAACCCGTACCGTAAGGCGTACCCTAAGCCTAACCCTAAGCCTAACCCTAACCCTAGGCTACCCTTGACTGCTTCTGCCTCCAATAGATTTCCTAAGCACTAGTGTTTTAAGGAACAGCTGAAAAAGAGAATCCTAATGTGATTTCTTTATAATGGGTGTGTTCCTTATCTTATCCTAGTGTCTAAACTCTTCTCCATGGTTGGACCTCCAAATAATATTCCTTTACGTGCTAAGGGGTATCTAGAGAGTGGGATAGGTTTAATAACTACACTAATCCTAACGCGTACCCTAACCCTAACCCCTACCCTAACCCTAACACGTACCCTAATCCTAACCCGTACCCTAAACCGAGCCCTAACCCTAACACTAACCCTAACCCTAAACCTAACCCATACCGTACGCCGTACCCGCACCCCTCCCCGAACCCGTACCCTAAGCCGTACCCTAAGCCGAACCCTAAGCCTAACCCTAACCCTAAGATACCCTTGACGGCTTCTGCCTCCAATAGATTTCCTAAGCACTAGTGTTTTAAGGAACAGCTTAAAAAGAGAATTCTAATGTGATTTCTTTATAATGGGTGTGTTCCTTATCTTATCCTAGTGCCTAAACTCTTCTCCATGGCTGGACCCCCAAATAATACTCCTTTACGTGCTAAGGGGTATCTAGAGAGTGGGATAGGTTTACTAACTACCCTAACCCTAACGCGTACCCTAACCCTAACCCCTACCCTAACCCTAACACGTACCCTAATCCTAACCCGTACCCTAAACCGAGCCCTAACCCTAACACTAACAATAACCCTAACCCTAACCCATACCCTACGCCGTACCCGAACCCCTCCCCAAACCCGTACCCTAAGCCTAACCCTAAGCCTAACACTAACCCTCGGCTACCCTTGACTTCTTCTGCCTCCAATAGATTTCCTAAGCACTAGTGTTTTAAGCAACAGCTTAAAAAGAGAATCCTAATGTGATTTCTTTATAATGGGTGTGTTCCTTATCTTATCGTAGTGTCTAAACTCTTCTCCATGGCTGGACCCCCAAATAATATTCCTTTACGTGCTAAGGGGTATCTAGAGAGTGGGATAGGTTTACTAACTACCCTAACCCTAACGCGTACCCTAACCCTAACCCCTACCCTAACCCTAACACGTACCCTAATCCTAACCCGTACCCTAAACCGAGCCCTAACCCTAACACTAACCCTAACCCTAACCATAACCCATACCCTACGCCGTACCCGAACCCCTCCCCGAACCCGAACCCTAAGCGGTACCCTAAGCCTAACCCTAAACCTAACCCTAACCCTAGGCTACCCTTGACTGCTTCTGCCTCCAATTGATTTCCTAAGCAGTAGTGTTTTAAGGAACAGCTTAAAAAGAGAATCCTAATGTGATTTCTTTATAATGGGTGTGTTCCTTATCTTATCCTAGTGTCTAAACTCTTCTCCATGGCTGGACCCCCAAATAATATTCCTTTACGTGCTAAGGGGGAGCTAGAGAGTGGGATAGGTTTACTAACTACCCTAGCCCTAACGCGTAACCTAACCCTAACCCCTACCCTAACCATAACACGTACCCTAATCCTAACCCGTATCCTAAACCGAGCCCTAACCCTAACACTAACCCTAACCCTAACCCTAAACCATACCCTACGCCGTACCGGAACCCCTCCCCGAACCCATTCCCCAAGCCGTACCCTAAACCTAACCCTAAGCCTAACCCTAACCCTAGGCTACCCTTGACTGCTTCTGCCTCCAATAGATTTCCTAAGCACTAGTGTTTTAAGGAACAGCTTAAAAAGAGAATCCTAAAGTGATTTCTTTATAATGGGTGTGTTCCTTATCTTATCCTAGTGTCTAAACTCTTCTCCATGGCTGGACCCCCAAATAATATTCCTTCACGAGCTAAGGGGTATCTAGAGAGTGGGATAGGTTTACTAACTACCCTAACCCTAACGCGTACCCTAACCCTAACCCCTACCCTAAACCTAACACGTACCCTAATCCTAACCGTACCCTAAACCGAGCCCTAACCCTAACACTAACCCTAAACCTAACCCTAACCCATACCCTATGCCGTACCCGAAACCCTCCCCGAACCCGTACCCTAAGGCGTACCCTAAGCCTAACCCTAAGCCTAATCCTAACCCTAGGCTACCCTTGACTGCTTCTGCCTCCAATAGATTTCCTAAGCACTAGTGTTTTAAGGAACAGCTGAAAAAGAGAATCCTAATGTGATTTCTTTATAATGGGTGTGTTCCTTATCTTATCCTAGTGTCTAAACTCTTCTCCATGGTTGGACCCCCAAATAATATTCCTTTACGTGCTAAGGGGTATCTAGAGAGTGGGATAGGTTTAATAACTACCCTAATCCTAACGCGTACCCTAACCCTAACCCCTACCCTAACCCTAACACGTACCCTAATCCTAACCCGTACCCTAAACCGAGCCCTAACCCTAACACTAACCCTAACCCTAAACCTAACCCATACCGTACGCCGTACCCGCACCCCTCCCCGAACCCGTACCCTAAGCCGTACCCTAAGCCGATCCCTAAGCCTAACCCTAACCCTAAGATACCCTTGACTGCTTCTGCCTCCAATAGATTTCCTAAGCACTAGTGTTTTAAGGAACAGCTTAAAAAGAGAATCCTAATGTGATTTCTTTATAATGGGTGTGTTCCTTATCTTATCCTAGTGCCTAAACTCTTCTCCATGGCTGGACCCCCAAATAATACTCCTTTACGTGCTAAGGGGTATCTAGAGAGTGGGATAGGTTTACTAACTACCCTAACCCTAACGCATACCCTAACCCTAACCCCTACCCTAACCCTAACACGTACCCTAATCCTAACCCGTACCCTAAACCGAGCCCTAACCCTAACACTAACAATAACCCTAACCCTAACCCATACCCTACGCCGTACCCGAACCCCTCCCCAAACCCGTACCCTAAGCCTAACCCTAAGCCTAACCCTAACCCTAGGCTACCCTTGACTGCTTCTGCCTCCAATAGATTTCCTAAGCACTAGTGTTTTAAGCAACAGCTGAAAAAGAGAATCCTAATGTGATTTCTTTATAATGGGTGTGTTCCTTATCTTATCCTAGTGTCTAAACTCTTCTCCATGGCTGGACCCCCAAATAATACTCCTTTACGTGCCAAGGGGTATCTAGAGAGTGGGATAGGTTTACTAACTACCCTAACCCTAACGCGTACCCTAACCCTAACCCCTACCCTAACCCTAACACGTACCCTAATCCTAACCCGTACCCTAAACCGAGCCCTAACCCTAACACTAACCCTAACCCTAACCATAACACATACCCTACGCCGTACCCGAACCCCTCCCCGAACCCGAACCCTAAGCGGTACCCTAAGCCTAACCCTAAACCTAACCCTAACCCTAGGCTACCCTTGACTGCTTCTGCCTCCAATAGATTTCCTAAGCACTAGTGTTTTAAGGAACAGCTTAAAAAGAGAATTCTAATGTGATTTCTTTATAATGGGTGTGTTCCTTATCTTATCCTAGTGTCTAAACTCTTCTCCATGGCTGGACCCTCAAATAATATTCCTTTACGTGCTAAGGGGTATCTAGAGAGTGGGATAGGTTTAATAACTACCCTAACCCTAACGCGTACCCTAACCCTAACCCCTACCCTAACGCTAACACGTACCCTAATCCTAACCCGTACCCTAAACCGAGCCCTAACCCTAAAACTAACCCTAACCCTAACCCTAACCCATACCCTACGCCGTACCCACACCCCTCCCCGAACCCGTACCCTAAGCCGTACCCTAAGCCTAACCCTAAGCCTAACCCTAACCCTAGGCTACCCTTGACTGCTTCTGCCTCCAATAGATTTCCTAAGCACTAGTGTTTTAAGGAACAGCTTAAAAAGAGAATCCTAATGTGATTTCTTTATAATGGGTGTGTTCCTTATCTTATCCTAGTGTCTAAACTCTTCTCCATGGCTGCACCCCCAAATAATATTCCCTTACGTGCTAAGGGGTATCTAGAGAGTGGGATAGGTTTAATAACTACCCTAACCCTAACGCGTACCCTAACTCTAACCCCTACCCTAACCCTAACACGTACCCTACTCCTAACCCGTACCCTAAACCGAGCCCTAACCCTAACACTAACCCTAACCCTAACCCTAACCCATACCCTACGCCGTACCCGCACCCCTCCCCGAACCCGTACCCTAAGCCATACCCTAAACCTAACCCTAAGCCTAACCCTAACCCTAGGCTACCCTTGACTGCTTCTGCCTCCAATAGATTTCCTAAGCACTAGTGTTTTAAGGAACAGCTTAAAAAGAGAATCCTAATGTGATTTCTTTATAATGGGTGTGTTCCTTATCTTATCCTAGTGTCTAAACTCTTCTCCATGGCTGCACCCCCAAATAATATTCCCTTACGTGCTAAGGGGTATCTAGAGAGTGGGATAGGTTTAATAAATACCCTAACCCTAACGTGTACCCTAACCCTAACCCCTACCCTAACCCTAACACGTACCCTAATCCTAACCCGTACCCTAAACCGAGCCCTAACCCTAACACTAACCCTAACCCTAACCCTAAACCATACCCTACGCCGTACCCGAACCCCTCCCCGAACCCATTCCCCAAGCCGTACCCTAAACCTAACCCTAAGCCTAACCCTAACCCTAGGCTTCCCTTGACTGCTTCTGCCTCCAATAGATTTCCTAAGCACTAGTGTTTTAAGGAACAGCTTAAAAAGAGAATCCTAAAGTGATTTCTTTATAATGGGTGTGTTCCTTATCTTATCCTAGTGTCTAAACTCTTCTCCATGGCTGGACCCCCAAATAATATTCCTTTACGTGCTAAGGGGTATCTAGAGAGTGGGATAGGTTTAATAACTACCCTAACCCTAACGCGTACCCTAACCCTAACCCCTACCCTAACCCTAACACGTACCCTAATCCTAACCCGTACCCTAAACCGAGCCCTAACCCTAACACTAACCCTAACCCTAACCCTAACCCATACCCTACGCCGTACCCGAACCCCTCCCCAAACCTGTACCCTAAGCCTAACCCTAAGCCTAACACTAACCCTAGGCTACCCTTGACTGCTTCTGCCTCCAATAGATTTCCTAAGCACTAGTGTTTTAAGGAACAGCTTAAAAAGAGAATCCTAATGTGATTTCTTTATAATGGGTGTGTTCCTTATCTTATCCTAGTGTCTAAACTCTTCTCCATGGCTGCACCCTCAAATAATATTCCCTTACGTGCTAAGGGGTATCTAGAGAGTGGGATAGGTTTAATAACTACCCTAACCCTAACGCGTACCCTAACCCTAACCCCTACCCTAACCCTAACACGTACCCTAATCCTAACCTGTACCCTAAACCGAGCCCTAACCCTAACACTAACACTAACCCTAACCCTAACCCATACCCTACGCCGTACCCGCACCCCTCCCCGAACCCGTACCCTAATCCATACCCTAAACCTAACCCTAAGCCTAACCCTAACCCTAGGCTACCGTTGACTGCTTCTGCCTCCAATTGATTTCTTAAGCAGTAGTGTTTTAAGAAACATCTTAAAAAGAGAATCCTAATGTGATTTCTTTATAATGGGTGTGTTCCTTATCTTATCCTAGTGTCTAAACTCTTCTCCATGGCTGGACCCCCAAATAATATTCCTTTACGTGCTAAGGGGGAGCTAGAGAGTGGGATAGGTTTACTAACTACCCTAGGCCTAACGCGTAACCTAACCCTAACCCCTACCCTAACCATAACACGTACCCTAATCCTAACCCGTATCCTAAACCGAGCCCTAACCCTAACACTAACCCTAACCCTAACCCTAACCCATACCCTATGCCGTACCCGCACCCCTCCCCGAACCCGTACCCTAAGCCGTACCCTAAGCCTAACCCTAAGCCTAACCCTAACCCTAGGCTACCCTTGACTGCTTCTGCCTCCAATAGATTTCCTAAGCACTAGTGTTTTAAGGAACAGCTTAAAAAGAGAATCCTAAAGTGATTTCTTTATAATGGGTGTGTTCCTTATCTTATCCTAGTGTCTAAACTCTTCTCCATGGCTGCACCCCCGAATAATATTCCCTTACGTGCTAAGGGGTATCTAGAGAGTGGGATAGGTTTACTAACTACCCTAGCCCTAACGCGTAACCTAACCCTAACCCCTACCCTAACCATAACACGTACCCTAATCCTAACCCGTATCCTAAACCGAGCCCTAACCCTAACACTAACCCTAACCCTAACCCTAAACCATACCCTACGCCGTACCCGAACCCCTCCCCGAACCCATTCCCCAAGCCGTACCCTAAACCTAACCCTAAGCCTAACCCTAACCCTAGGCTACCCTTGACTGCTTCTGCCTCCAATAGATTTCCTAAGCACTAGTGTTTTAAGGAACAGCTGAAAAAGAGAATCCTAATGTGATTTCTTTATAATGGGTGTGTTCCTTATCTTATCCTAGTGTCTAAACTCTTCTCCATGGCTGCACCCCCAAATAATATTGCCTTACGTGCTAAGGGGTATCTAGAGAGTGGGATAGGTTTAATAACTACCCTAACCCTAACACGTACCCTAACCCTAACCCCTACCCTAACCCTAACACGTACCCTAATCCTAACCTGTACCCTAAACCGAGCCCTAACCCTAACACTAACACTAACCCTAACCCTAACCCATACACTACGCCGTACCCGCACCCCTCCCCGAACCCGTACCCTAAGCCATACCCTAAACCTAACCCTAAGCCTAACCCTAACCCTAGGCTACCCTTGACTGCTTCTGCCTCCAATTGATTTCTTAAGCAGTAGTGTTTTAAGAAACAGCTTAAAAAGAGAATCCTAATGTGATTTCTTTATAATGGGTGTGTTCCTTATCTTATCCTAGTGTCTAAACTCTTCTCCATGGCTGGACCCCCAAATAATATTCCTTTACGTGCTAAGGGGGAGCTAGAGAGTGGGATAGGTTTACTAACTACCCTAGCCCTAACGCGTAACCTAACCCTAACCCCTACCCTAACCATAACACGTACCCTAATCCTAACCCGTATCCTAAACCGAGCCCTAACCCTAACACTAACCCTAACCCTAACCCTAACCCATACCCTATGCCGTACCCGCACCCCTCCCCGAACCCGTACCGTAAGCCGGACCCTAAGCCTAACCCTAAGCCTAACCCTAACCCTAGGCTACCCTTGACTGCTTCTGCCTCCAATAGATTTCCTAAGCACTAGTGTTTTAAGGAACAGCTTAAAAAGAGAATCCTAATGTGATTTCTTTATAATGGGTGTGTTCCTTATCTTATCCTAGTGTCTAAACTCTTCTCCATGGCTGCACCCCCAAATAATATTCCCTTACGTGCTAAGGGGTATCTAGAGAGTGGGATAGGTTTAATAAATATCCTAACCCTAACGCGTACCCTAACCCTAACCCCTACCCTAACCCTAACACGTACCCTAATCCTAACCCGTACCCTAAACCGAGCCCTAACCCTAACACTAACCCTAACCCTAACCCTAAACCATACCCTACGCCGTACCCGAAACCCTCCCCGAACCCATTCCCCAAGCCGTACCCTAAACCTAACCCTAAGCCTAACCCTAACCCTAGGCTACCCTTGACTGCTTCTGCCTCCAATAGATTTCCTAAGCACTAGTGTTTTAAGGAACAGCTTAAAAAGAGAATCCTAAAGTGATTTCTTTATAATGGGTGTGTTCCTTATCTTATCCTAGTGTCTAAACTCTTCTCCATGGCTGGACCCTCAAATAATATTCCTTTACGGGCTAAGGGGTATCTAGAGAGTGGGATAGGTTTAATAACTACCCTAACCCTAACGCGTACCCTAACCCTAACCCCTACCCTAACCCTAACACGTACCCTAATCCTAACCCGTACCCTAAACCGAGCCCTAACCCTAACACTAACCCTAACCCTAACCCTAACCCATACCCTACGCCGTACCCAAACCCCTCTCCGAACCCATTCCCCAAGCCGTACCCTAAACCTAACCCTAAGCCTAACCCTAACCCTAGGCTACCCTTGACTGCTTCTGCCTCCAAAAGATTTCCTAAGCACTAGTGTTTTAAGGAACAGCTTAAAAAGAGAATCCTAATGTGATTTCTTTATAATGGGTGTGTTCCTTATCTTATCCTAGTGTCTAAACTCTTCTCCATGGCTGCACCCCCAAATAATATTGCCTTACGTGCTAAGGGGTATCTAGAGAGTGGTATAGGTTTAATAACTACCCTAACCCTAATGCGTACTCTAAACCTAACCCCTACCCTAACACTAACACGTACCCTAATCCTAAACCGTACCCTAAACCGAGCCCTAACCCTAACACTAACACTAACCCTAACCCTAACCCATACCCTACGCCGTACCCGAACCCCTCCCCAAACCCGTACCCTAAGCCATACCCTAAGCCTAACCCTAAGACTAACACTAACCCTAGGCTTCCCTTGACTGCTTCTGCCTCCAATAGTTTTCCTAAGCACTAGTGTTTTAAGCAACAGCTTAAAAAGAGAATCCTAATGTGATTTCTTTATAATGGGTGTGTTCCTTATCTTATCCTAGTGTCTAAACTCTTCTCCATGGCTGGACCCCCAAATAATATTCCTTTACGTGCTAAGGGGTATCTAGAGAGTGGGATAGGTTTACTAACTACCCTAACCCTAACGCGTACCCTAACCCTAACCCCTACCCTAAACCTAACACGTACCCTAATCCTAACCGTACCCTAAACCGAGCCCTAACCCTAACACTAACCCTAACCCTAACCCTAACCCATACGCTATGCCGTACCAGAAACCCTCCCCGAACCCGTACCCTAAGCCGTACCCTAAGCCTAACCCTAAGCCTAACCCTAACCCTAGGCTACCCTTGACTGCTTCTGCCTCCAATAGATTTCCTAAGCACTAGTGTTTTAAGGAACAGCTGAAAAATAGAATCCTAATGTGATTTCTTTATAATGGGTGTGTTCCTTATCTTATCCTAGTTTCTAAATTCTTCTCCATGGTTGGACCCCAAAATAATATTCCTTTACGTGCTAAGGGGTATCTAGAGAGTGGGATAGGTTTAATAACTACCCTAATCCTAACGCGTACCCTAACCCTAACCCCTACCCTAACCCTAACACGTACCCTAATCCTAACCCGTACCCTAAACCGAGCCCTAACCCTAACACTAACCCTAACCCTAAACCTAACCCATACCGTACGCCGTACCCGCACCCCTCCCCGAACCCGTACCCTAAGCCGTACCCTAAGCCTAACCCTAAGCCTAACCCTAACCCTAAGATACCCTTGACTGCTTCTGCCTCCAATAGATTTCCTAAGCACTAGTGTTTTAAGGAACAGCTTAAAAAGAGAATCCTAATGTGATTTCTTTATAATGGGTGTGTTCCTTATCTTATCCTAGTGTCTAAACTCTTCTCCATGGCTGCACCCCCAAATAATATTCCCTTACGTGCTAAGGGGTATCTAGAGAGTGGGATAGGTTTAATAAATACCCTAACCCTAACGTGTACCCTAACCCTAACCCCTACCCTAACCCTAACACGTACCCTAATCCTAACCCGTACCCTAAACCGAGCCCTAACCCTAACACTAACCCTAACCCTAACCCTAAACCATACCCTACGCCGTACCCGAACCCCTCCCCGAACCCATTCCCCAAGCCGTACCCTAAACCTAACCCTAAGCCTAACCCTAACCCTAGGCTTCCCTTGACTGCTTCTGCCTCCAATAGATTTCCTAAGCACTAGTGTTTTAAGGAACAGCTTAAAAAGAGAATCCTAAAGTGATTTCTTTATAATGGGTGTGTTCCTTATCTTATCCTAGTGTCTAAACTCTTCTCCATGGCTGGACCCCCAAATAATATTCCTTTACGTGCTAAGGGGTATCTAGAGAGTGGGATAGGTTTAATAACTACCCTAACCCTAACGCGTACCCTAACCCTAACCCCTACCCTAACCCTAACACGTACCCTAATCCTAACCCGTACCCTAAACCGAGCCCTAACCCTAACACTAACCCTAACCCTAACCCTAACCCATACCCTACGCCGTACCCGAACCCCTCCCCAAACCTGTACCCTAAGCCTAACCCTAAGCCTAACACTAACCCTAGGCTACCCTTGACTGCTTCTGCCTCCAATAGATTTCCTAAGCACTAGTGTTTTAAGGAACAGCTTAAAAAGAGAATCCTAATGTGATTTCTTTATAATGGGTGTGTTCCTTATCTTATCCTAGTGTCTAAACTCTTCTCCATGGCTGGACCCCCAAATAATATTCCTTTACGTGCTAAGGGGTATCTAGAGAGTGGGATAGGTTTACTAACTACCCTAACCCGAACGCGTACCCTAACCCTAACCCCTACCGTAAACCTAACACGTACCCTAATCCTAACCGTACCCTAAACCGAGCCCTAACCCTAACACTAACCCTAACCCTAACCCATACCCTACGCCGTACCCGAACCCCTCCCCAAACCCGTACCCTAAGCCATACCCTAAGCCTAACCCTAAGACTAACACTAACCCTAGGCTTCCCTTGACTGCTTCTGCCTCCAATAGTTTATCTAAGCACTAGTGTTTTAAGCAACAGCTTAAAAAGAGAATCCTAATGTGATTTCTTTATAATGGGTGTGTTCCTTATCTTATCCTAGTGTCTAAACTCTTCTCCATGGCTGGACCCCCAAATAATATTCCTTTACGTGCTAAGGGGTATCTAGAGAGTGGGATAGGTTTACTAACTACCCTAACCCTAACGCGTACCCTAACCCTAACCCCTACCCTAAACCTAACACGTACCCTAATCCTAACCGTACCCTAAACCGAGCCCTAACCCTAACACTAACCCTAACCCTAACCCTAACCCATACCCTATGCCGTACCCGAAACCCTCCCCGAACCCGTACCCTAAGCCGAACCCTAAGCCTAACCCTAAGCCTAACCCTAACCCTAGGCTACCCTTGACTGCTTCTGCCTCCAATAGATTTCCTAAGCACTAGTGTTTTAAGGAACAGCTGAAAAAGAGAATCCTAATGTGATTTCTTTATAATGGGTGTGTTCCTTATCTTATCCTAGTGTCTAAACTCTTCTCCATGGTTGGACACCAAAATAATATTCCTTTACGTGCTAAGGGGTATCTAGAGAGTGGGATAGGTTTAATAACTACCCTAATCCTAACGCGTACCCTAACCCTAACCCCTACCCTAACCCTAACACGTACCCTAATCCTAACCCGTACTCTAAACCGAGCCCTAACCCTAACACTAACCCTAACCCTAAACCTAACCCATACCGTACGCCGTACCCGCACCCCTCCCCGAACCCATTCCCCAAGCCGTACCCTAAACCTAACCCTAAGCCTAACCCTAACCCTAGGCTTCCCTTGACTGCTTCTGCCTCCAATAGATTTCCTAAGCACTAGTGTTTTAAGGAACAGCTTAAAAAGAGAATCCTAAAGTGATTTCTTTATAATGGGTGTGTTCCTTATCTTATCCTAGTGTCTAAACTCTTCTCCATGGCTGCACCCCCAAATAATATTCCCTTACGTGCTAAGGGGTATCTAGAGAGTGGGATAGGTTTAATAGCTACCCTAACCCTAACGCGTACCCTAACCGTAACCCTTACCCTAACCCTAACACGTACCCTACTCCTAACCCGTACCCTAAACCGAGCCCTAACCCTAACACTAACCCTAATACTAACCCTAACCCATACCCTATGCCGTACCCGAACCCCTCCCCGAACCCATACCCCAAGCCATACCCTAACCCTAACCCTAAGCCTAACCCTAACCCTAGGCTACCCTTGACTGCTTCTGCCTCCAATAGATTTCCTAAGCACTAGTGTTTTAAGGAACAGCTTAAAAAGAGAATCCTAAAGTGATTTCTTTATAATGGGTGTGTTCCTTATCTTATCCTAGTGTCTAAACTCTTCTCCATGGCTGGACCCCCAAATAATATTCCTTTACGTGCTAAGGGGTATCTAGAGATTGGGATAGGTTTAATAACTACCCTAACCCTAACGCGTACCCTAACCCTAACCCCTACCCTAACCCTAACATGTACCCTAATGCTAACCCGTACCCTAAACCGAGCCCTAACCTTAACACTAACCCTAACCCTAACCCTAACCCATACCCTACGCTGTACCCGAACCCCTCCCCGAACCCGTACCCTAAGCCGTACCCTAAGCCTAACCCTAAGCCTAACCCTAACCCTAGGCTACCCTTGACTGCTTCTGCCTCCAATAGGTTTCCTAAGCACTAGTGTTTTAAGGAACAGCTTAAAAAGAGAATCCTAATGTGATTTCTTTATAATGGGTGTGTTCCTTATCTTATCTTAGTGTCTAAACTCTTCTCCATGGCTGCACCTCCAAATAATATTCCTTTACGTGCTAAGGGGTATCTAGAGAGTGGGATAGGTTTACTAACTACCCTAACCCTAACGCGTACCCTAACCCTAACCCCTACCCTAACCCTAACACGTACCCTAATCCTAAACCGTAACCTAAACCGAGCCCTAACCCTAACAGTAACCCTAACCCTAACCCTAACCCATACCCTACGCCGTACCCGCACCCCTCCCCGAACCCGTACCCTAAGCCGTACCCTAAGCCTAACCCTAAGCCTAACCCTAACCCTAGGCTACCCTTGACTGCTTCTGCCTCCAATAGATTTCCTAAGCACTAGTGTTTTAAGGAACAGCTTAAAAAGAGAATCCTAATGTGATTTCTTTATAATGGGTGTGTTCCTTATCTTATCTTAGTGTCTAAACTCTTCTCCATGGCTGCACCCCCAAATAATATTCCCTTACGTGCTAAGGGTATCTAGAGAGTGGGATAGGTTTAATAACTACCCTAACCCTAATGGGTACTCTAACCCTAACCCCTACCCTAACCCTAACACGTACCCTAATCCTAACCCGTACCCTAAACCGAGCCCTAACCCTAACACTAACCCTAACCCTAACCCTAACCCATACCCTACGCCGTACCCGAACCCCTCCCCAAACCCGTACCCTAAGCCTAACCCTAAGCCTAACACTAACCCTAGGCTACCCTTGACTGCTTCTGCCTCCAATAGATTTCCTAAGCACTAGTGTTTTAAGGAACAGCTTAAAAAGAGAATCGTAATGTGATTTCTTTATAATGGGTGTGTTCCTTATTTATCCTAGTGTCTAAACTCTTCTCCATGGCTGGACCCCCAAATAATATTCGTTTACGTGCTAAGGGGTATCTAGAGAGTGGGATAGGTTTAATAACTACCCTAACCCTAACGCGTACCCTAACTCTAACCCCTACCCTAACCCTAACACGTACCCTAATCCTGACCCGTACCCTAAACCGAGCCCTAACCGTAACACTAACCCTAACCCTAACCCTAAACCATATCCTACGCCGTACACGCACCCCTCCCCTAACCCGTACCCTAAGCCGTACCCTAAGCCTAACCCTAAGCCTAACCCTAACCCTAGGCTACCCTTGACTGCTTCTGCCTCCAATAGGTTTCCTAAGCACTAGTGTTTTAAGGAACAGCTTAAAAAGAGAATCCTAATGTGATTTCTTTATAATGGGTGTGTTCCTTATCTTATCCTAGTGTTTAAACTCTCCTCCATGGCTGGACCCCCAAATAATATTCCTTTACGTGCTAAGGGGTATCTAGAGAGTGGGATAGGTTTAATAAATACCCTAACCCTAAAGCGTACCCTAACCCTAACCCCTACCCTAACCCTAACACGTACCCTAATCCTAACCCGTACCCTGAACCGAACCCTAACCCTAACACTAACCCTAACACTAACCCTAACCCATACCCTACGCCGTACCCGAACCCCTCCCCGAACCCGTACCCTAAGCCGTACCCTAAGCCTAACCCTAAGCCTAACCCTAACCCTAGGCTACCCTTGACTGCTTCTGCCTCCAATAGATTTCCTAAGCACTAGTGTTTTAAGGAACAGCTTAAAAAGAGAATCCTAATGTGATTTCTTTATAATGGGTGTGTTCCTTATCTTATCTTAGTGTCTAAACTCTTCTCCATGGCTGCACCCCCAAATAATATTCCCTTATGTGCTAAGGGGTATCTAGAGAGTGGGATAGGTTTAATAACTACCCTAACCCTAATGCGTACTCTAACCCTAAACCCTACCCTAACCCTAACACGTACCCTAATCCTAACCCGTACCCTAAACCGAGCCCTAACCCTAACACTAACCCTAACCCATACCCTACGCCGTACCCGAACCCCTCCCCAAACACGTACCCTAAGCCGTACCCTAAGCCTAACCCTAAGCCTAACACTAACCCTAGGCTACCCTTGACTGCTTCTGCCTCCAATAGATTTCCTAAGCACTAGTGTTTTAAGGAAGAGCTTAAAAAGAGAATCCTAAAGTGATTTCTTTATAATGGGTGTGTTCCTTATCTTATCCTAGTGTCTAAACTCTTCTCCATGGCTGGACCCCCAAATAATATTCCTTTACGTGCTAAGGGGTATCTAGAGAGTGGGATAGGTTTAATAGCTACCCTAACCCTAACGCGTACCCTAACCCTAACCCCTACCCTAACCCTAACACGTACCCTACTCCTA
This sequence comes from Balaenoptera borealis, assembly GCF_965194805.1. NCBI lineage: Eukaryota > Metazoa > Chordata > Mammalia > Artiodactyla > Balaenopteridae > Balaenoptera > Balaenoptera borealis. The sequence continues at coordinate 536,846 of NW_028123765.1, forward strand.
ACCCGTACCTTAAACCGAGCCCTAACCCTAACACTAACCCTAACACTAACCCTAACCCATACAATATGCCGTACCCGAACCCCTCCCTGAACCCATACCCCAAGCCGTACCCTAACCCTAACCCTAAGCCTAACCCTAACCCTAGGCTACCCTTGACTGCTTCTGCCTCCAATAGATTTCCTAAGCACTAGTGTTTTAAGGAACAGCTTAAAAAGAGAATCCTAAAGTGATTTCTTTATAATGGGTGTGTTCCTTATCTTATCCTAGTGTCTAAACTCTTCTCCATGGCTGGACTCCCAAATAATATTCCTTTACGTGCTAAGGGGGAGCTAGAGAGTGGGATAGGTTTAATAACTACCCTAACCCTAACGCGTACCCTAACCCTAACACGTACCCTAATCCTAACCCTTACCCTAAACCGAGCCCTAACCCTAACACTAACCCTAACCCTAACCCTAACCCATACCCTACGCCGTACCCGCACCCCTCCCCGAACCCGTACCCTAAGCCGTACCCTAAGCCTAACCCTAAGCCTAACCCTAACCCTAGGATACCCTTGACTGCTTCTGCCTCCAATAGATTTCCTAAGCACTAGTGTTTTAAGGAACAGCTTAAAAAGAGAATCCTAATGTGATTTCTTTATAATGGGTGTGTTCCTTATCTTATCCTAGTGTCTAAATTCTTCTCCATGGCTGCACCCCCAAATAATATTCCCTTACGTGCTAAGGGGTGTCTAGAGAGTGGGATAGGTTTAATAACTACTCTAACCCTAACGCGTACCCTAACCCTAACCCCTACCCTAACCCTAACACGTACCCTAATCCTAACCTGTACCCTAAACCGAGCCCTAACCCTAACACTAACACTAACCCTAACCCTAACCCATACCCTACGCCGTACCCGCACCCCTCCCCGAACCCGTACCCTAAACCTAACCCTAAGACTAACCCTAACCCTCGGCTACCCTTGACTGCTTCTGCCTCCAATTGATTTCCTAAGCAGTAGTGTTTTAAGAAACAGCTTAAAAAGAGAATCCTAATGTGATTTCTTTATAATGGGTGTGTTCCTTATCTTATCCTAGTGTCTAAACTCTTCTCCATGGCTGAACCCCCAAATAATATTCCTTTACGTGCTAAGGGGTATGTAGAGAGTGGGATAGGTTTACTAACTACCCTAACCCTAACGCGTACCCTAACCCTAACCCCTACCCTAAACCTAACACGTACACTAATCCTAACCATACCCTAAACCGAGCCCTAACCCTAACACTAACCCTAACCCTAACCCTAACCCATACCCTATGCCGTACCCGAAACCCTCCCCGAACCCGTACCTTAAGCCGTACCCTAAGCCTAACCCTAAGCCTAACCCTAACCCTAGGCTACCCTTGACTGCTTCTGCCTCCAATAGATTTCCTAAGCACTAATGTTTTAAGGAACAGCTTAAAAAGAGAATCCTAATGTGATTTCTTTATAATGGGTGTGTTCCTTATCTTATCCTAGTGTCTAAATTCTTCTCCATGGCTGCACCCCCAAATAATATTCCCTTACGTGCTAAGGGGTATCTAGAGAGTGGGATAGGTTTAATAACTACTCTAACCCTAACGCGTACCCTAACCCTAACCCCTACCCTAACCCTAACACGTACCCTAATCCTAACCAGTACCCTAAACCGAGCCCTAACCCTAACACTAACACTAACCCTAACCCTAACCCATACCCTACGCCATACCCGCACCCCTCCCCGAACCCGTACCCTAAACCTAACCCTAAGCCTAACCCTAACCCTAGGCTACCCTTGACTGCTTCTGCCTCCAATTGATTTCCTAAGCAGTAGTGTTTTAAGAAACAGCTTAAAAAGAGAATCCTAATGTGATTTCTTTATAATGCGTGTGTTCCTTATCTTATCCTAGTGTCTAAACTCTTCTCCATGGCTGGACTCCCAAATAATATTCCTTTACGTGCTAAGGGGGAGCTAGAGAGTGGGATAGGTTTACTAACTACCCTAGCCCTAACGCGTAACCTAACCCTAACCCCTACCCTAACACTAACACGTACCCTAATCCTAACCCGTACCCTAAACCGAGCCCTAACCCTAACACTAACCCAACCCTAACCCTAAACCATACCCTACGCCGTACCCGAACCCCTCCCCGAACCCATTCCCCAAGCCCTACCCTAAACCTAACCCTAAGCCTAACCCTAACCCTAGGCTACCCTTGACTGCTTCTGCCTCCAATAGATTTCCTAAGCACTAGTGTTTTAAGGAACAGCTTAAAAAGAGAATCCTAAAGTGATTTCTTTATAATGGGTGTGTTCCTTATCTTATCCTAGTGTCTAAACTCTTCTCCATGGCTGCACCCCCATATAATATTGCCTTACGTGCTAAGGGGTATCTAGAGAGTGGGATAGGTTTAATAACTACCCTAACCCTAATGCGTACTCTAAACCTAACCCCTACCCTAACACTAACACGTACCCTAATCCTAACCCATACCCTAAACCGAGCCCTAACCCTAACACTAACACTAACCCTAACCCTAACCCATACCCTACTCCGTACCCGAACCCCTCCCCAAACCCGTACCCTAAGCCATACCCTAAGCCTAACCCTAAGCCTAACACTAACCCTAGGCTACCCTTGACTGCTTCTGCCTCCAATAGATTTCCTAAGCACTAGTGTTTTAAGCAACAGCTTGAAAAGAGAATCCTAATGTGATTTCTTTATAATGGGTGTGTTCCTTATCTTATCCTAGTGTCTAAACTCTTCTCCATGGCTGGACCCCCAAATAATATTCCTTTACGTGCTAAGGGGTATTTAGAGAGTGGGATAGGTTTACTAACTACCCTAACCCTAACGCGTACCCTAACCCTAACCCCTACCCTAAACCTAACACGTACACTAATCCTAACCGTACCCTAAACCGAGCCCTAACCCTAACACTAACCCTAACCCTAACCCTAACCCATACCCTATGCCGTACCCGAAACCCTCCCCGAACCCGTAACCTAAGCCGTACCCTAAGCCTAACCCTAAGCCTAACCCTAACCCTAGGCTACCCTTGACTGCTTCTGCCTCCAATAGATTTCCTAAGCACTAGTGTTTTAAGGAACAGCTTAAAAAGAGAATCCTAATGTGATTTCTTTATAATGGGTGTGTTCCTTATCTTATCCTAGTGTCTAAACTCTTCTCCATGGTTGGACCCCCAAATAATATTCCTTTACGTGCTAAGGGGTATCTAGAGACTGGGATAGGTTTAATAACTACCCTAACCCTAACGCGTACCCTAACCCTAACCCCTACCCTAACCCTAACACGTACCCTAATCCTAACCCGTACCCTAAAACGAGCCCTATCCCTAACACTAACCCTAACCCTAAACCTAACCCATACCGTACGCCTTACCCGCACCCCTCCCCGAACCCGTACCCTATGCCGTACCCTAAGCCGAACCCTAAGCCTAACCCTAACCCTAGGCTACCCTTGACTGCTTCTGCCTCCAATAGATTTCCTAAGCACTAGTGTTTTAAGGAACAGCTTAAAAAGAGAATCCTAATGTGATTTCTTTATAATGGGTGTGTTCCTTATCTTATCCTAGTGCCTAAACTCTTCTTCATGGCTGGACCCCCAAATAATACTCCTTTACGTGCTAAGGGGTATCTAGAGAGTGGGATAGGTTTACTAACTACCCTAACCCTAACGCGTACCCTAACCCTAACCCCTACCCTAACCCTAACACGTACCCTAATCCTAACCCGTACCCTAAACCGAGCCCTAACCCTAACACTAACCCTAACCCTAACCCTAACCCATACCCTACGCCGTACCCGAACCCCTCCCCAAACCCGTACCCTAAGCCGTATCCTAAGCCTAACCCTAAGCCTAACCCTAACCCTAGGCTACCCTTGACTGCTTCTGCCTCCAATAGATTTCCTAAGCACTAGTGTTTTAAGGAACAGCTTAAAAAGAGAATCCTAATGTGATTTCTTTATAATGGGTGTGTTCCTTATCTTATCCTAGTGTCTAAACTCTTCTCCATGGCTGCACCCGCAAATAATATTGCCTTACGTGCTAAGGGGTATCTAGAGAGTGGGATAGGTTTAATAACTACCCTAACCCTAACGCGTACCCTAACCCTAACCCCTACCCTAACCCTAACACGTACCCTAATCCTAACCCGTACACTAAACCGAGCCCTAACCCTAACACTAACCCTAACCCTAACCCTAACCCATACCCTACGCCGTACCCACACCCCTCACCGAACCCGTACCCTAAGGCGTACCCTAAGCCTAACCCTAAGCCTAACCCTAACCCTAGGCTACCCTTGACTGCTTCTGCCTCCAATAGATTTCCTAAGCACTAGTGTTTTAAGGAACAGCTTAAAAAGAGAATCCTAATGTGATTTCTTTATAATGGGTGTGTTCCTTATCTTATCCTAGTGTCTAAACTCTTCTCCATGGCTGCACCCCCAAATAATATTCCCTTACGTGCTAAGGGGTATCTAGAGAGTGGGATAGGTTTAATAACTACCCTAACCCTAATGCGTACTCTAACCCTAACCCCTACCCTAACCCTAACACGTACCCTAATCCTAACCCGTACCCTAAACCGAGCCCTAACCCTAACACTAACCCTAACCCATACCCTACGCCGTACCCGAACCCCTCCCCAACCCCGTACCCTAAGCCGTACCCTAAGCCTAACCCTAAGCCTAACACTAACCCTAGGCTACCCTTGACTGCTTCTGCCTCCAATAGATTTCCTAAGCACTAGTGTTTTAAGGAACAGCTTAAAAAGAGAATCCTAAAGTGATTTCTTTATAATGGGTGTGTTCCTTATCTTATCCTAGTGTCTAAACTCTTCTCCATGGCTGGACCCCCAAATAATATTCCTTTACGTGCTAAGGGGTATCTAGAGAGTGGGATAGGTTTAATAACTACCCTAACCCTAACCCCTACCCTAACCCTAACACGTACCCTAATCCTAACCCGTACCCTAAACCGAGCCCTAACCCTAACACTAACCCTAACCCTAACCCTAACCCATACCCTACGCCGTACCCGCACCCCTCCCCGAACCCGTACCCTAAGCCGTACCCTAAGCCTAACCCTAAGCCTAACCCTAACCCTAGGCTACCCTTGACTGCTTCTGCCTCCAATAGATTTGCTAAGCACTAGTGTTTTAAGGAACAGCTTAAAAAGAGAATCCTAAAGTGATTTCTTTATAATGGGTGTGTTCCTTATCTTATCCTAGTGTCTAAACTCTTCTCCATGGCTGCACCCCCAAATAATATTCCCTTACGTGCTAAGGGGTATCTAGAGAGTGGGATAGGTTTAATAGCTACCCTAACCCTAACGCGTACCCTAACCCTAACCCTTACCCTAACCCTAACACGTACCCTACTCCTAACCCGTACCCTAAACCGAGCCCTAACCCTAACACTAACCCTAACACTAACCCTAACCCATACCCTATGCCGTACCCGAACCCCTCCCCGAACCCATACCCCAAGCCGTACCCGAACCCTAACCCTAAGCCTAACCCTAACCCTAGGCTACCCTTGACTGCTTCTGCCTCCAATAGATTTCCTAAGCTCTAGTGTTTTAAGGAACAGCTTAAAAAGAGAATCCTAAAGTGATTTCTTTATAATGGGTGTGTTCCTTATCTTATCCTAGTGTCTAAACTCTTCTCCATGGCTGGACCCCCAAATAATATTCCTTTACGTGCTAAGGGGTATCTAGAGAGTGGGATAGGTTTAATAACTACCCTAAACCTAACGCGTACCCTAACCCTAACCCCTACCCTAACCCTAACACGTACCCTAATGCTAACCCGTACCCTAAACCGAGCCCTAACCTTAACACTAACCCTAACCCTAACCCTAACCCATACCCTACGCTGTACCCGAACCCCTCCCCGAACCCGTACCCTAAGCCGTACCCTAAGCCTAACCCTAAGCCTAACCCTAACCCTAGGCTACCCTTGACTGCTTCTGCCTCCAATAGATTTCCTAAGCACTAGTGTTTTAAGGAACAGCTTAAAAAGAGAATCCTAATGTGATTTCTTTATAATGGGTGTGTTCCTTATCTTATCCTAGTGTCTAAACTCTTCTCCATGGCTGGACCCTCAAATAATATTCCTTTACGTGCTAAGGGGTATCTAGAGAGTGGGATAGGTTTACTAACTACCCTAACCCTAACGCGTACCCTAACCCTAACCCCTACCCTAACCCTAACACGTACCCTAATCCTAAACCGTAACCTAAACCGAGCCCTAACCCTAACACTAACCCTAACCCTAACCCTAACCCATACCCTACGCCGTACCCGCACCCCTCCCCGAACCCGTACCCTAAGCCGTACCCTAAGCCTAACCCTAAGCCTAACCCTAACCCTAGGCTACCCTTGACTGCTTCTGCCTCCAATAGATTTCCTAAGCACTAGTGTTTTAAGGAACAGCTTAAAAAGAGAATCCTAATATGATTTCTTTATAATGGGTGTGTTCCTTATTTATCCTAGTGTCTAAACTCTTCTCCATGGCTGGACCCCCAAATAATATTCCTTTACGTGCTAAGGGGTATCTAGAGAGTGGGATAGGTTTAATAACTACCCTAACCCTAACGCGTACCCTAACTCTAACCCCTACCCTAACCCTAACACGTACCCTAATCCTGACCCGTACCCTAAACCGAGCCCTAACCGTAACACTAACCCTAACCCTAACCCTAAACCATATCCTACGCCGTACCCGCACCCCTCCCCGAACCCGTACCCTAAGCCGTATCCTAAGCCTAACCCTAAGCCTTACCCTAACCCTAGGCTACCCTTGACTGCTTCTGCCTCCAATAGGTTTCCTAAGCACTAGTGTTTTAAGGAACAGCTTAAAAAGAGAATCCTAATGTGATTTCTTTATAATGGGTGTGTTCCTTATCTTATCCTAGTGTCTAAACTCTTCTCCATGGCTGGACCCCCAAATAATATTCCTTTACGTGCTAAGGGGTATCTAGAGAGTGGGATAGGTTCACTAACTACCCTAACCCTAATGCGTACACTAACCCTAACCCCTACCCTAACCCTAACACGTACCCTAATCCTAAACAGTACCCTAAACCGAGCCCTAACCCTAACACTAACCCTAACCCTAACCCTAACCCATACCCTACGCCGTACCCGAACCCCTCCCCAAACCCGTACCCTAAGCCATACCCTAAGCCTAACCCTAACCCTAGACTACCCTTGACTGCTTCTGCCTCCAATAGATTTCCTAAGCACTAGTGTTTTAAGGAACAGCTTAAAAAGAGAATCCTAATGTGATTTCTTTATAATGGGTGTGTTCCTTATCTTATCCTAGTGTCTAAACTCTTCTCCATGGCTGGACCCCCAAATAATATTCCTTTACGTGCTAAGGGGTATCTAGAGAGTGGGATAGGTTTACTAACTACCCTAACCCTAACGCGTACCCTAACCCTAACCCCTACCCTAAACCTAACACGTACACTAATCCTAACCGTACCCTAAACCGAGCCCTAACCCTAACACTAACCCTAACCCTAACCCTAACCCATACCCTATGCCGTACCCGAAACAATCCCCGAACCCGTACCCTAAGCCGTACCCTAAGCCTAACCCTAAGCCTAACCCTAACCCTAGGCTACCCTTGACTGCTTCTGCCTCCCATAGATTTCCTACGCACTAATGTTTTAAGGAACAGCTTAAAAAGAGAATCCTAATGTGATTTCTTTATAATGGGTGTGTTCCTTATCTTATCCTAGTGTCTAAATTCTTCTCCATGGCTGCACCCCCAAATAATATTCCCTTACGTGCTAAGGGGTATCTAGAGAGTGGGATAGGTTTAATAACTACTCTAACCCTAACGCGTACCCTAACCCTAACCCCTACCCTAACCCTAACACGTACCCTAATCCTAACCCGTACCCTAAACCGAGCCCTAACCCTAACACTAACACTAACCCTAACCCTAACCCATACCCTACGCCGTACCCGAACCCCTCCCCGAACCCATTCCCCAAGCCGTACCCTAAACCTAACCCTAAGCCTAACCCTAACCCTAGGCTACCCTTGACTGCTTCTGCCTCCAATAGATTTCCTAAGCACTAGTGTTTTAAGGAACAGCTTAAAAAGAGAATCCTAAAGTGATTTCTTTATAATGGGTGTGTTCCTTATCTTATCCTAGTGTCTAAACTCTTCTCCATGGCTGGACCCCCAAATAATATTCCTTTACGTGCTAAGGGGTATCTAGAGAGTGGGATAGGTTTAATAACTACCCTAACCCTAACGTGTACCCTAACCCTAACCCCTACCCTAACCCTAACACGTACCCTAATCCTAACCCGTACCCTAAACCGAGCCCTAACCCTAACACTAACCCTAACACTAACCCTAACCCATACCCTACGCCGTACCCGAACCCCTCCCCAAACCCGTACCCTAAGCGATACCCTAAGCCTAACCCTAAGCCTAACCCTAACCCTAGGCTACCCTTGACTGCTTCTGCCTCCAATAGATTTCCTAAGCACTAGTGTTTTAAGGAACAGCTTAAAAAGAGAATCCTAATGTGATTTCTTTATAATGGGTGTGTTCCTTATCTTATCCTAGTGTCTAAACTCTTCTCCATGGCTGCACCCCCAAATAATATTGCCTTACGTGCTAAGGGGTATCTAGAGAGTGGGATAGGTTTAATAACTACCCTAACCCTAATGCGTACTCTAAACCTAACCCCTACCCTAACACTAACACGTACCCTAATCCTAACCCGTACCCTAAACCGAGCCCTAACCCTAACACTAACCCTAACCCTAACCCATACCCTACGCCGTACCCGAACCCCTCCCCAAACCCGTACCCTAAGCCATACCCTAAGCCTAACCCTAAGCCTAACCCTAACCCTAGGCTACCCTTGACTGCTTCTGCCTCCAATAGATTTCCTAAGCACTAGTGTTTTAAGCAACAGCTTAAAAAGAGAATCCTAATGTGATTTCTTTATAATGGGTGTGTTCCTTATCTTATCCTAGTGTCTAAACTCTTCTCCATGGCTGGACCCCCAAATAATATTCCTTTACGTGCTAAGGGGTATCTAGAGAGTGGGATAGGTTTACTAACTACCCTAACCCTAACGCGTACCCTAACCCTAACCCCTACCCTAACCCTAACACGTACCCTAATCCTAACCCGTACCCTAAACCGAGCCCTAACCCTAACACTAACACTAACCCTAACCCTAACCCATACCCTACGCTGTATCCGAACCCCTCCCCAAACCCGTACCCTAAGCCGTACCCTAAGCCTCACCCTAAGCCTAACACTAACCCTAGGCTACCCTTGACTGCTTCTGCCTCCAATACATTTCCTAAGCACTAGTGTTTTAAGCAACAGCTTAAAAAGAGAATCCTAATGTGATTTCTTTATAATGGGTGTGTTCCTTATCTTATCCTAGTGTCTAAACTCTTCTCCATGGCTGAACCCCCAAATAATATTCGTTTACGTGCTAAGGGGTATATAGAGAGTGGGATAGGTTTACTAACTACCCTAACCCTAATGCGTACCCTAACCCTAACCCCTACCCTAACCCTAACACGTACCCTAATGATAACCCGTACCCTAAACCGAGCCCTAACCTTAACACTAACCCTAACCCTAACCCATACCCTACGCCTTACCCGCACCCCTCCCCGAACCCGTACCCTAAGCCGTACCCTAAGCCTAACCCTAAGCCTAACCCTAACCCTAGGCTACCCTTGACTGCTTCTGCCTCCAATAGATTTCCTAAGCACTAGTGTTTTAAGGAACAGCTTAAAAAGAGAATCCTAATGTGATTTCTTTATAATGGGTGTGTTCCTTATCTTATCTTAGTGTCTAAACTCTTCTCCATGGCTGCACCCCCAAATAATATTCCCTTATGTGCTAAGGGGTATCTAGAGAGTGGGATAGGTTTAATAACTACCCTAACCCTAATGCGTACTCTAACCCTAAACCCTACCCTAACCCTAACACGTACCCTAATCCTAACCCGTACCCTAAACCGAGCCCTAACCCTAACACTAACCCTAACCCATACCCTACGCCGTACCCGAACCCCTCCCCAAACCCGTACCCTAAGCCGTACCCTAAGCCTAACCCTAAGCCTAACACTAACCCTAGGCTACCCTTGACTGCTTCTGCCTCCAATAGATTTCCTAAGCGCTAGTGTTTTAAGGAACAGCTTAAAAAGAGAATCCTAAAGTGATTTCTTTATAATGGGTGTGTTCCTTTTCTTATCCTAGTGTCTAAACTCTTCTCCATGGCTGGACCCCCAAATAATATTCCTTTACGTGCTAAGGGGTATCTAGAGAGTGGGATAGGTTTAATACCTACCCTAACCCTAACCCCTACCCTAACCCTAACACGTACCCTAATCCTAACCCGTACCCTAAACCGAGCCCTAACCCTAACACTAACCCTAACCCTAACCCTAACCCATACCCTACGCCGTACCCCCACCCCTCCCCGAACCCGTACCCTAAGCCGTACCCTAAGCCTAACCCTAAGCCTAACCCTAACCCTAGGCTACCCTTGACTGCTTCTGCCTCCAATAGATTTCCTAAGCACTAGTGTTTTAAGGAACAGCTTAAAAAGAGAATCCTAATGTGATTTCTTTATAATGGGTGTGTTCCTTATCTTATCCTAGTGTCTAAACTCTTCTCCATGGCTGCACCCCCAAATAATATTGCCTTACGTGCTAAGGGGTATCTAGAGAGTGGGATAGGTTTAATAACTACACTTACCCTAATGCGTACTCTAACCCTAACCCCTACCCTAACACTAACACGTACCCTAATCCTAACCCGTACCCTAAACCGAGCTCTAACCCTAACACTAACACTAACCCTAACCCTAACCCATACCCTACGCCGTACCCGAACCCCTCCCCAAACCCGTACCCTAAGCCGTACCCTAAGCCTAACCCTAAGCCTAACACTAACACTAGGCTACCCTTGACTGCTTCTGCCTCCAATAGATTTCCTAAGCACTAGTGTTTTAAGCAACAGCTTAAAAAGAGAATCCTAATGTGATTTCTTTATAATGGGTGTGTTCCTTATCTTATCCTAGTGTCTAAACTCTTCTCCATGGCTGGACCCCCAAATAATATTCCTTTACGTGCTAAGGGGTATCTAGAGAGTGGGATAGGTTTAATAACTACCCTAACCCTAACGTGTACCCTAACCCTAACCCCTACCCTAACCCTAACACGTACCCTAATCCTAACCCGTACCCTAAACCGAGCCCTAACCCTAACACTAACCCTAACACTAACCCTAACCCATACCCTACGCCGTACCCGAACCCCTCCCCAAACCCATACCCTAAGCGATACCCTAAGCCTAACCCTAAGCCTAACCCTAACCCTAGGCTACCCTTGACTGCTTCTGCCTCCAATAGATTTCCTAAGCACTAGTGTTTTAAGGAACAGCTTAAAAAGAGAATCCTAATGTGATTTCTTTATAATGGGTGTGTTCCTTATCTTATCCTAGTGTCTAAACTCTTCTCCATGGCTGCACCCCCAAATAATATTGCGTTACGTGCTAAGGGGTATCTAGAGAGTGGGATAGGTTTAATAACTACCCTAACCCTAATGCGTACTCTAAACCTAACCCCTACCCTAACACTAACACGTACCCTAATCCTAACCCGTACCCTAAACCGAGCCCTAACCCTAACACTAACCCTAACCCTAACCCATACCCTACGCCGTACCCGAACCCCTCCCCAAACCCGTACCCTAAACCATACCCTCAGCCTAACCCTAAGCCTAACACTAACCCTAGGCTACCCTTGACTGCTTCTGCCTCCAATAGATTTCCTAAGCACTAGTGTTTTAAGCAACAGCTTAAAAAGAGAATCCTAATGTGATTTCTTTATAATGGGTGTGTTCCTTATCTTATCCTAGTGTCTAAACTCTTCTCCATGGCTGGACCCCCAAATAATATTCCTTTACGTGCTAAGGGGTATCTAGAGAGTGGGATAGGTTTACTAACTACCCTAACCCTAACGCGTACCCTAACCCTAACCCCTACCCTAACCCTAACACGTACCCTAATCCTAACCCGTACCCTAAACCGAGCCCTAACCCTAACACTAACACTAACCCTAACCCTAACCCATACCCTACGCTGTACCCGAACCCCTCCCCAAACCCGTACCCTAAGCCGTACCCTAAGCCTAACCCTAAGCCTAACACTAACCCTAGGCTACCCTTGACTGCTTCTGCCTCCAATACATTTCCTAAGCACTAGTGTTTTAAGCAACAGCTTAAAAAGAGAATCCTAATGTGATTTCTTTATAATGGGTGTGTTCCTTATCTTATCCTAGTGTCTAAACTCTTCTCCATGGCTGAACCCCCAAATAATATTCGTTTACGTGCTAAGGGGTATATAGAGAGTGGGATAGGTTTACTAACTACCCTAACCCTAATGCGTACCCTAACCCTAACCCCTACCCTAACCCTAACACGTACCCTAATGATAACCCGTACCCTAAACCGAGCCCTAACCTTAACACTAACCCTAACCCTAACCCTAAACAATACCCTACGCTGTACCCGAACCCCTCCCCGAACCCGTACCCTAAGCCGTACCCTAAGCCTAACCCTAAGCCTAACCCTAACCCTAGGCTACCCTTGACTGCTTCTGCCTCCAATAGATTTCCTAAGCACTAGTGTTTTAAGGAACAGCTTAAAAAGAGAATCCTAATGTGATTTCTTTATAATGGGTGTGTTCCTTATCTTATGCTAGTGTCTAAACTCTTCTCCATGGCTGGACCCTCAAATAATATTCCTTTACGTGCTAATGGGTATCTAGAGAGTGGGATAGGTTCACTAACTACCCTAACCCTAACGCGTACCCTAACCCTAACCCCTACCCTAACCCTAACACGTACCCTAATCCTAAGCCGTACCCTAAACCGAGCCCTAACCCTAACACTAACCCTAACCCTAACCCTAACCCATACCCTACGCCGTACCCGCACCCCTCCCCGAACCCGTACCCTAAGCCGTACCCTAAGCCTAACCCTAAGCCTAACCGTAACCCTAGGCTACCCTTGACTGCTTCTGCCTCCAATAGATTTCCTAAGGACTAGTGTTTTAAGGAACAGCTTAAAAAGAGAATCCTAATGTGATTTCTTTATAATGGGTGTGTTCCTTATCTTATCTTAGTGTCTAAACTCTTCTCCATGGCTGCACCCCCAAATAATATTCCCTTATGTGCTAAGGGGTATCTAGAGAGTGGGATAGGTTTAATAACTACCCTAACCCTAATGCGTACTCTAACCCTAAACCCTACCCTAACCCTAACACGTACCCTAATCCTAACCCGTACCCTAAACCGAGCCCTAACCCTAACACTAACCCTAACCCATACCCTACGCCGTACCCGAACCCCTCCCCAAACCCGTACCCTAAGCCGTACCCTAAGCCTAACCCTAAGCCTAACACTAACCCTAGGCTTCCCTTGACTGCTTCTGACTCCAATAGATTTCCTAAGCACTAGTGTTTTAAGGAACAGCTTAAAAAGAGAATCCTAAAGTGATTTCTTTATAATGGGTGTGTTCCTTTTCTTATCCTAGTGTCTAAACTCTTCTCCATGGCTGGACCCCCAAATAATATTCCTTTACGTGCTAAGGGGTATCTAGAGAGTGGGATAGGTTTAATAACTACCCTAACCCTAACCCCTACCCTAACCCTAACACGTACCCTAATCCTAACACGTACCCTAATCCTGACCCGTACCCTAAACCGAGCCCTAACCGTAACACTAACCCTAACCCTAACCCTAAACCATATCCTACGCCGTACCCGCACCCCTCCCCGAACCCGTACCCTAAGCCGTACCCTAAGCCTAACCCTAAGCCTTACCCTAACCCTAGGCTACCCTTGACTGCTTCTGCCTCCAATAGGTTTCCTAAGCACTAGTGTTTTAAGGAACAGCTTAAAAAGAGAATCCTAATGTGATTTCTTTATAATGGGTGTGTTCCTTATCTTATCCTAGTGTTTAAACTCTCCTCCATGGCTGGACCCCCAAATAATATTCCTTTACGTGCTAAGGGGTATCTAGAGAGTGGGATAGGTTTAATAAATACCCTAACCCTAAAGCGTACCCTAACCCTAACCCCTACCCTAACCCTAACACGTACCCTAATCCTAACCGTACCCTGAACCGAACCCTAACCCTAACACTAACCCTAACACTAACCCTAACCCATACCCTACGCCGTACCCGAACCCCTCCCCGAACCCGTACCCTAAGCCGTACCCTAAGCCTAACCCTAAGCCTAACCCTAACCCTAGGCTACCCTTGACTGCTTCTGCCTCCAATAGATTTCCTAAGCACTAGTGTTTTAAGGAACAGCTTAAAAAGAGAATCCTAATGTGATTTCTTTATAATGGGTGTGTTCCTTATCTTATCCTAGTGTCTAAACTCTTCTGCATGGCTGGACCCTCAAATAATATTCCTTTACGTGCTAAGGGGTATCTAGAGAGTGGGATAGGTTTACTAACTACCCTAACCCTAACGCGTACCCTAACCCTAACCCCTACCCTAACCCTAACACGTACCCTAATCCTAACCCGTACCCTAAACCGAGCCCTAACCCTAACACTAACCCTAACCCTAACCCTAACCCATACCATACGCCGTACCCGCACCCCTCACCGAACCCGTACCCTAAGCCGTACCCTAAGCCTAACCGTAAGCCTAACCCTAACCCTAGGCTACCCTTGACTGCATCTGCCTCCAATAGATTTCCTAAGCACTAGTGTTTTAAGGAACAGCTTAAAAAGAGAATCCTAATGTGATTTCTTTATAATGGGTGTGTTCCTTATCTTATCTTAGTGTCTAAACTCCTCTCCATGGCTGCACCCCCAAATAATATTCCCTTATGTGCTAAGGGGTATCTAGAGAGTGGGATAGGTTTAATAACTACCCTAACCCTAATGCGTACTCTAACCCTAAACCCTACCCTAACCCTAACACGTACCCTAATCCTAACCCGTACCCTAAACCGAGCCCTAACCCTAACACTAACCCTAACCCATACCCTACGCCGTACCCGAACCCCTCCCCAAACCCGTACCCTAAGCCGTACCCTAAGCCTAACCCTAAGCCTAACACTAAACCTAGGCTACCCTTGACTGCTTCTGCCTCCAATAGATTTCCTAAGCACTAGTGTTTTAAGGAACAGCTTAAAAAGAGAATCCTAAAGTGATTTCTTTATAATGGGTGTGTTCCTTATCTTATCCTAGTGTCTAAACTCTTCTCCATGGCTGGACCCCCAAATAATATTCCTTTACGTGCTAAGGGGTATCTAGAGAGTGGGATAGGTTTAATAACTACCCTAACCCTAACGCGTACCCTAACCCTAACCCCTACCCTAACCCTAACACGTACCCTAATCCTAACCCGTACCCTAAACCGAGCCCTAACCGTAACACTAACCCTAACCCTAACCCTAACCCATACCCTACGCCGTACCCGCACCCCTCCCCGAACCCGTACCCTAAGCCGTACCCTAAGTCGTACCCTAAGCCTAACCCTAACCCTAGGCTACCCTTGACTGCTTCTGCCTCCAATAGATTTCCTAAGCACTAGTGTTTTACGGAACAGCTTAAAAAGAGAATCCTAATGTGATTTCTTTATAATGGGTGTGTTCCTTATCTTATCCTAGTGTCTAAATTCTTCTCCATGGCTGCACCCCCAAATAATATTCCCTTACGTGCTAAGGGGTGTCTAGAGAGTGGGATAGGTTTAATAACTACTCTAACCCTAACGCGTACCCTAACCCTAACCCCTACCCTAACCCTAACACGTACCCTAATCCTAACCTGTACCCTAAACCGAGCCCTAACCCTAACACTAACACTAACCCTAACCCTAACCCATACCCTACGCCGTACCCGCACCCCTCCCCGAACCCGTACCCTAAACCTAACCCTAAGCCTAACCCTAACCCTAGGCTACCGTTGACTGCTTCTGCCTCCAATTGATTTCCTAAGCAGTAGTGTTTTAAGAAACAGCTTAAAAAGAGAATCCTAATGTGATTTCTTTATAATGGGTGTGTTCCTTATCTTATCCTAGTGTCTAAACTCTTCTCCATGGCTGGACCCCCAAATAATATTCCTTTACGTGCTAAGGGGGAGCTAGAGAGTGGGATAGGTTTACTAACTATCCTAGCCCTAACGCGTAACCTAACCCTAACCCCTACCCTAACCCTAACACGTACCCTAATCCTAACCCGTACCCTAAACCGAGCCCTAACCCTAACACTAACCCTAACCCTAACCCTAAACCATACCCTACGCCGTACCCGAACCCCTCCCCGAACCCATTCCCCAAGCCGTACCCTAAACCTAACCCTAAGCCTAACCCTAACCCTAGGCTACCCTTGACTGCTTCTGCCTCCAATAGATTTCCTAAGCACTAGTGTTTTAAGGAACAGCTTAAAAAGAGAATCCTAAAGTGATTTCTTTATAATGGGTGTGTTCCTTATCTTATCCTAGTGTCTAAACTCTTCTCCATGGCTGGACCCCCAAATAATATTCCTTTACGTGCTAAGGGGTATCTAGAGAGTGGGATAGGTTTACTAACTACCCTAACCCTAACGTGTACCCTAACCCTAACCCCTACCCTAACCCTAACAGGTACCCTAATCCTAACCCGTACCCTAAACCGAGCCCTAACCCTAACACTAACCCTAACCCTAACCCTAACCCATACCCTACGCCGTACCCGAACCCCTCCCCAAACCCGTACCCTAAGCCATACCCTAAGCCTAACCCTAAGCCTAACCCTAACCCTAGGCTACCCTTGACTGCTTCTGCCTCCAATAGATTTCCTAAGCACTAGTGTTTTAAGGAACAGCTTAAAAAGAGAATCCTAATGTGATTTCTTTATAATGGGTGTGTTCCTTATCTTATCCTAGTGTCTAAACTCTTCTCCATGGCTGCACCCCCAAATAATATTGCCTTACGTGCTAAGGGGTATCTAGAGAGTGGGATAGGTTTAATAACTACCCTAACCCTAATGCGTACTCTAAACCTAACCCCTACACTAACACTAACACGTACCCTAATCCTAACCCGTACTCTAAACCGAGCCCTAACCCTAACACTAACACTAACCCTAACCCTAACCCATACCCTACGCCGTACCCGAACCCCTCCCCAAACCCGTACCCTAAGCCATACCCTAAGCCTAACCCTAAGCCTAACACTAACCCT
Source organism: Balaenoptera borealis (assembly GCF_965194805.1). Classification (NCBI taxonomy): domain Eukaryota; kingdom Metazoa; phylum Chordata; class Mammalia; order Artiodactyla; family Balaenopteridae; genus Balaenoptera; species Balaenoptera borealis. The sequence goes on from NW_028123765.1 coordinate 554,117, forward strand.
AGGCTACCCTTGACTGCTTCTGCCTCCAATAGATTTCCTAAGCACTAGTGTTTTAAGCAACAGCTTAAAAAGAGAATCCTAATGTGATTTCTTTATAATGGGTGTGTTCCTTATCTTATCCTAGTGTCTAAACTCTTCTCCATGGCTGGACCCCCAAATAATATTCCTTTACGTGCTAAGGGGTATGTAGAGAGTGGGATAGGTTTACTAACTACCCTAACCCTAACGCGTACCCTAACCCTAACCCCTACCCTAAACCTAACACGTACACTAATCCTAACCGTACCCTAAACCGAGCCCTGACCCTAACACTAACCCTAACCCTAACCCTAACCCATACCCTATGCCGTACCCGAAACCCTCCCCGAACCCGTACCCTAAGCCGTACCCTAAGCCTAACCCTAAGCCTAACCCTAACCCTAGGCTACCCTTGACTGCTTCTGCCTCCAATAGATTTCCTAAGCACTAATGTTTTAAGGAACAGCTTAAAAAGAGAATCCTAATGTGATTTCTTTATAATGGGTGTGTTCCTTATCTTATCCTAGTGTCTAAATTCTTCTCCATGGCTGCACCCCCAAATAATATTCCCTTACGTGCTAAGGGGTATCTAGAGAGTGGGATAGGTTTAATAACTACTCTAACCCTAACGCGTACCCTAACCCGAACCCCTACCCTAACCCTAACACGTACCCTAATCCTAACCTGTACCCTAAACCGAGCCCTAACCCTAACACTAACACTAACCCTAAGCCTAACCCATACCCTACGCCGTACCCGCACCCCTCCCCGAACCCGTACCCTAAACCTAACCCTAAGCCTAACCCTAACCCTAGGCTACCCTTGACTGCTTCTGCCTCCAATTGATTTCCTAAGCAGTAGTGTTTTAAGAAACAGCTTAAAAAGAGAATCCTAATGTGATTTCTTTATAATGCGTGTGTTCCTTATCTTATCCTAGTGTCTAAACTCTTCTCCATGGCTGGACTCCCAAATAATATTCCTTTACGTGCTAAGGGGGAGCTAGAGAGTGGGATAGGTTTACTAACTACCCTAGCCCTAACGCGTAACCTAATCCTAACCCCTACCCTAACCCTAACCCGTACCCTAATCCTAACCCGTACCCTAAACCGAGCCCTAACCCTAACAGTAACCCTAACCCTAACCCTAACCCATACCCTACGCCGTACCCGAACCCCTCCCCAAACCCGTACCCTAAGCCATACCCTAAGCCTAACCCTAAGCCTAACCCTAACCCTAGGCTACCCTTGACTGCTTCTGCCTCCAATAGATTTCCTAAGCACTAGTGTTTTAAGGAACAGCTTAAAAAGAGAATCCTAATGTGATTTCTTTATAATGGGTGTGTTCCTTATCTTATCCTAGTGTCTAAACTCTTCTCCATGGCTGCACCCCCAAATAATATTGCCTTACGTGCTAAGGGGTATCTAGAGAGTGGGATAGGTTTAATAACTACCCTAACCCTAATGCGTACTCTAAACCTAACCCCTACCCTAACACTAACACGTAGCCTAATCCTAACCCGTACTCTAAACCGAGCCCTAACCCTAACACTAACACTAACCCTAACCCTAACCCATACCCTACGCCGTACCCGAACCCCTCCCCAAACCCGTACCCTAAGCCATACCCTAAGCCTAACCCTAAGCCTAACACTAACCCTAGGCTACCCTTGACTGCTTCTGCCTCCAATAGATTTCCTAAGCACTAGTGTTTTAAGCAACAGCTTAAAAAGAGAATCCTAATGTGATTTCTTTATAATGGGTGTGTTCCTTATCTTATCCTAGTGTCTAAACTCTTCTCCATGGCTGGACCCCCAAATAATATTCCTTTACGTGCTAAGGGGTATGTAGAGAGTGGGATAGGTTTACTAACTACCCTAACCCTAACGCGTACCCTAACCCTAACCCCTACCCTAAACCTAACACGTACACTAATCCTAACCGTACCCTAAACCGAGCCCTAACCCTAACACTAACCCTAACCCTAACCCTAACCCATACCCTATGCCGTACCCGAAACCCTCCCCGAACCCGTACCCTAAGCCGTACCCTAAGCCTAACCCTAAGCCTAACCCTAACCCTAGGCTACCCTTGACTGCTTCTGCCTCCAATAGATTTCCTAAGCACTAATGTTTTAAGGAACAGCTTAAAAAGAGAATCCTAATGTGATTTCTTTATAATGGGTGTGTTCCTTATCTTATCCTAGTGTCTAAATTCTTCTCCATGGCTGCACCCCCAAATAATATTCCCTTACGTGCTAAGGGGTATCTAGAGAGTGGGATAGGTTTAATAACTACTCTAACCCTAATGCGTACCCTAACCCGAACCCCTACCCTAACCCTAACACGTACCCTAATCCTAACCTGTACCCTAAACCGAGCCCTAACCCTAACACTAACACTAACCCTAACCCTAACCCATACCCTACGCCGTACCCGCACCCCTCCCCGAACCCGTACCCTAAACCTAACCCTAAGCCTAACCCTAAGCCTAACCCTAACCCTAGGCTACCCTTGACTGCTTCTGCCTCCAATACATTTCCTAAGCACTAGTGTTTTAAGGAACAGCTTAAAAAGAGAATCCTAATGTGATTTCTTTATAATGGGTGTGTTCCTTATCTTATCTTAGTGTCTAAACTCTTCTCCATGGCTGCACCCCCAAATAATATTCCCTTACGTGCTAAGGGGTATCTAGAGAGTGGGATAGGTTTAATAACTACCCTAACCCTAATGAGTACTCTAACCCTAACCCCTACCCTAACCCTAACACGTACCCTAATCCTAACCCGTACCCTAAACCGAGCCCTAACCCTAACACTAACCCTAACCCATACCCTACGCCATACCCGAACCCCTCCCCAAACCCGTACCCTAAGCCGTACCCTAAGACTAATCCTAAGCCTAACACTAACCCTAGGCTACCCTTGACTGCTTCTGCCTCCAATAGATTTCCTAAGCACTAGTGTTTTAAGGAACAGCTTAAAAAGAGAATCCTAATGTGATTTCTTTATAATGGGTGTGTTCCTTATCTTATCCTAGTGTCTAAACTCTTCTCCATGGCTGTACCCCCAAATAATATTGCCTTACGTGCTAAGGGGTATCTAGAGAGTGGGATAGGTTTAATAACTACCCTAACCCTAATGCGTACTCTAACCCTAACCCCTACCCTAACACTAACACGTACCCTAATCCTAACCCGTACCCTAAACCGAGCCCTAACCCTAACACTAACACTAACCCTAACCCTAACCCATACCCTACGCCGTACCCGAACCCCTCCCCAAACCCGTACCCTAAGCCATACCCTAAGCCTAACCCTAAGCCTAACACTAACCCTACGCTACCCTTGACTGCTTCTGCCTCCAATAGATTTCCTAAGCCCTAGTGTTTTAAGCAACAGCTTAAAAAGAGAATCCTAATGTGATTTCTTTATAATGGGTGTGTTCCTTATCTTATCCTAGTGTCTAAACTCTTCTCCATGGCTGCACCCCCAAATAATATTCCCTTACGTGCTAAGGGGTATCTAGAGAGTGGGATAGGTTTAATAACTACCCTAACCCTAATGAGTACTCTAACCCTAACCCCTACCCTAACCCTAACACGTACCCTAATCCTAACCCGTACCCTAAACCGAGCCCTAACCCTAACACTAACCCTAACCCATACCCTACGCCATACCCGAACCCCTCCCCAAACCCGTACCCTAAGCCGTACCCTAAGACTAATCCTAAGCCTAACACTAACCCTAGGCTACCCTTGACTGCTTCTGCCTCCAATAGATTTCCTAAGCACTAGTGTTTTAAGGAACTGCTTAAAAAGGGAATCCTAATGTGATTTCTTTATAATGGGTGTGTTCCTTATCTTATCCTAGTGTCTAAACTCTTCTCCATGGCTGGACCCTCAAATAATATTCCTTTACGTGCTAAGGGGTATCTAGAGAGTGGGATAGGTTTACTAACTACCCTAACCCTAACGCGTACCCTAACCCTAACCCCTACCCTAACCCTAACACGTACCCTAATCCTAACCCGTACCCTAAACCGAGCCCTAACCCTAACACTAACCCTAACCCTAACCCTAACCCATACCCTACGCCGTACCCGCACCCCTCCCCGAACCCGTACCCTAAACCTAACCCTAAGCCTAACCCTAACCCTAGGCTACCCTTGACTGCTTCTGCCTCCAATTGATTTCCTAAGCAGTAGTGTTTTAAGAAACAGCTTAAAAAGAGAATCCTAATGTGATTTCTTTATAATGGGTGTGTTCCTTATCTTATCCTAGTGTCTAAACTCTTCTCCATGGCTGGACTCCCAAATAATATTCCTTTACGTGCTAAGGGGGCGCTAGAGAGTGGGATAGGTTTACTAACTACCCTAGCCCTAACGCGTAACCTAACCCTAACCCCTACCCTAACCCTAACACGTACCCTAATCCTAACCCGTACCCTAAACCGAGCCCTAACCCTAACACTAACCCTAACCCTAACCCTAAACCATACCCTACGCCGTACCCGAACCCCTCCCCGAACCCATTCCCCAAGCCGTACCCTAAACCTAACCCTAAGCCTAACCCTAAGCCTAGGCTACCCTTGACTGCTTCTGCCTCCAATAGATTTCCTAAGCACTAGTGTTTTAAGGAACAGCTTAAAAAGAGAATCCTAAAGTGATTTCTTTATAATGGGTGTGTTCCTTATCTTATCCTAGTGTCTAAACTCTTCTCCATGGCTGGACCCCCAAATAATATTCCTTTACGTGCTAAGGGGTATCTAGAGAGTGGGATAGGTTTACTAACTACCCTAACCCTAACGCATACCCTAACCCTAACCCCTACCCTAAACCTACCACGTACACTAATCCTAACCGTACCCTAAACCGAGCCCTAACCCTAACACTAACCCTAACCCTAACCCTAACCCATACCCTATGCCGTACCCGAAACCCTCCCCGAACCCGTACCCTAAGCCGTACCCTAAGCCTAACCCTAAGCCTAACCCTAACCCTAGGCTACCCTTGACTGCTTCTGCCTCCAATAGATTTCCTAAGCACTAGTGTTTTAAGCAACAGCTTAAAAGGAGAATCCTAATGTGATTTCTTTATAATGGGTGTGTTCCTTATCTTATCCTAGTGTCTAAACTCTTCTCCATGGTTGGACCCCCAAATAATATTCCTTTACGTGCTAAGGGGTATCTAGAGAGTGGGATAGGTTTAATAACTACCCTAACCGTAACGCGTACCCTAACCCTAACCCCTACCCTAACCCTAACACGTACCCTAATCCTAACCCGTACCCTAAACCGAGCCCTAACCGTAACACTAACCCTAACCCTAACCCTAACCCATACCCTACGCCGTACCCGCACCCCTCCCCGAACCCGTACCCTAAGCCGTACCCTAAGTCGTACCCTAAGCCTAACCCTAACCCTAGGCTACCCTTGACTGCTTCTGCCTCCAATAGATTTCCTAAGCACTAGTGTTTTAAGGAACAGCTTAAAAAGAGAATCCTAATGTGATTTCTTTATAATGGGTGTGTTCCTTATCTTATCCTAGTGTCTAAATTCTTCTCCATGGCTGCACCCCCAAATAATATTCCCTTACGTGCTAAGGGGTGTCTAGAGAGTGGGATAGGTTTAATAACTACTCTAACCCTAACGCGTACCCTAACCCTAACCCCTACCCTAACCCTAACACGTACCCTAATCCTAACCTGTACCCTAAACCGAGCCCTAACCCTAACACTAACACTAACCCTAACCCTAACCCATACCCTACGCCGTACCCGCACCCCTCCCCGAACCCGTACCCTAAACCTAACCCTAAGCCTAACCCTAACCCTAGGCTACCGTTGACTGCTTCTGCCTCCAATTGATTTCCTAAGCAGTAGTGTTTTAAGAAACAGCTTAAAAAGAGAATCCTAATGTGATTTCTTTATAATGCGTGTGTTCCTTATCTTATCCTAGTGTCTAAACTCTTCTCCATGGCTGAACCCCCAAATAATATTCGTTTACGTGCTAAGGGGTATCTAGAGAGTGGGATAGGTTTAATAACTACCCTAACCCTAACGCGTACCCTAACCCTAACCCCTACCCTAACCCTAACACGTACTCTAATCCTAACCCGTACCCTAAACCGAGCCCTAACACTAACCCTAACCCTAACCCTAACCCATACCCTACGCCGTACCCGAACCCCTCCCCGAACCCGTACCCTAAGCCGTACCCTAACCCTAACCCTAAGCCTAACCCTAACCCTAGGCTACCCTTGACTGCTTCTGCCTCCAATACATTTCCTAAGCACTAGTGTTTTAAGGAACAGCTTAAAAAGAGAATCCTAAAGTGATTTCTTTATAATGGGTGTGTTCCTTATCTTATCCTAGTGTCTAAACTCTTCTCCATGGCTGGACCCCCAAATAATATTCCTTTACGTGCTAAGGGGTATCTAGAGATTGGGATAGGTTTAACAACTACCCTAACCCTAATGCGTACCCTAACCCTAACCCCTACCCTAACCCTAACACGTACCCTAATCCTAACCCGTACCCTAAACCGAGCCCTAACCCTAACACAAACCCTAATCCTAACCCTAACCCATAATGTACGCCGTACACGCACCCCTCCCCGAACCCGTACCCTAAGCCGTACCCTAAGCCGAACCCTAAGCCTAACCCTAACCCTAGGCTACCCTTGACTGCTTCTGCCTCCAATAGATTTCCTAAGCACTAGTGTTTTAAGGAACTGCTTAAAAAGGGAATCCTAATGTGATTTCTTTATAATGGGTGTGTTCCTTATCTTATCCTAGTGTCTAAACTCTTCTCCATGGCTGGACCCTCAAATAATATTCCTTTACGTGCTAAGGGGTATCTAGAGAGTGGGATAGGTTTACTAACTACCCTAACCCTAACGCGTACCCTAACCCTAACCCCTACCCTAACCCTAACACGTACCCTAATCCTAACCCGTACCCTAAACCGAGCCCTAACCCTAACACTAACCCTAACCCTAACCCTAACCCATACCCTACGCCGTACCCGCACCCCTCCCCGAACCCGTACCCTAAACCTAACCCTAAGCCTAACCCTAACCCTAGGCTACCCTTGACTGCTTCTGCCTCCAATTGATTTCCTAAGCAGTAGTGTTTTAAGAAACAGCTTAAAAAGAGAATCCTAATGTGATTTCTTTATAATGGGTGTGTTCCTTATCTTATCCTAGTGTCTAAACTCTTCTCCATGGCTGGACTCCCAAATAATATTCCTTTACGTGCTAAGGGGGCGCTAGAGAGTGGGATAGGTTTACTAACTACCCTAGCCCTAACGCGTAACCTAACCCTAACCCCTACCCTAACCCTAACACGTACCCTAATCCTAACCCGTACCCTAAACCGAGCCCTAACCCTAACACTAACCCTAACCCTAACCCTAAACCATACCCTACGCCGTACCCGAACCCCTCCCCGAACCCATTCCCCAAGCCGTACCCTAAACCTAACCCTAAGCCTAACCCTAACCCTAGGCTACCCTTGACTGCTTCTGCCTCCAATAGATTTCCTAAGCACTAGTGTTTTAAGGAACAGCTTAAAAAGAGAATCCTAAAGTGATTTCTTTATAATGGGTGTGTTCCTTATCTTATCCTAGTGTCTAAACTCTTCTCCATGGCTGGACCCCCAAATAATATTCCTTTACGTGCTAAGGGGTATCTAGAGAGTGGGATAGGTTTAATAACTACCCTAACCCTAACGTGTACCCTAACCCTAACCCCTACCCTAACCCTAACACGTACCCTAATCCTAACCCGTACCCTAAACCGAGCCCTAACCCTAACACTAACCCTAACCCTAACCCTAACCCATACCCTACGCCGTACCCGAACCCCTCTCCAAACCCGTACCCTAAGCGATACCCTAAGCCTAACCCTAAGCCTAACCCTAACCCTAGGCTACCCTTGACTGCTTCTGCCTCCAATAGATTTCCTAAGCACTAGTGTTTTAAGGAACAGCTTAAAAAGAGAATCCTAATGTGATTTCTTTATAATGGGTGTGTTCCTTATCTTATCCTAGTGTCTAAACTCTTCTCCATGGCTGCACCCCCAAATAATATTGCCTTACGTGCTAAGGGGTATCTAGAGAGTGGGATAGGTTTAATAACTACCCTAACCCTAATGCGTACTCTAACCCTAACCCCTACCCTAACACTAACACGTACCCTAATCCTAACCCGTACCCTAAACCGAGCCCTAACCCTAACACTAACACTAACCCTAACCCTAACCCATACCCTACGCCGTACCCGAACCCCTCCCCAAACCCGTACCCTAAGCCATACCCTAAGCCTAACCCTAAGCCTAACACTAACCCTAGGCTACCCTTGACTGCTTCTGCCTCCAATAGATTTCCTAAGCCCTAGTGTTTTAAGCAACAGCTTAAAAAGAGAATCCTAATGTGATTTCTTTATAATGGGTGTGTTCCTTATCTTATCCTAGTGTCTAAACTCTTCTCCATGGCTGGACCCCCAAATAATATTCCTTTACGTGCTAAGGGGTATCTAGAGAGTGGGATAGGTTTACTAACTACCCTAACCCTAACGCATACCCTAACCCTAACCCCTACCCTAAACCTACCACGTACACTAATCCTAACCGTACCCTAAACCGAGCCCTAACCCTAACACTAACCCTAACCCTAACCCTAACCCATACCCTATGCCGTACCCGAAACCCTCCCCGAACCCGTACCCTAAGCCGTACCCTAAGCCTAACCCTAAGCCTAACCCTAACCCTAGGCTACCCTTGACTGCTTCTGCCTCCAATAGATTTCCTAAGCACTAGTGTTTTAAGGAACAGCTTAAAAAGAGAATCCTAATGTGATTTCTTTATAATGGGTGTGTTCCTTATCTTATCCTAGTGTCTAAACTCTTCTCCATGGTTGGACCCCCAAATAATATTCCTTTACGTGCTAAGGGGTATCTAGAGAGTGGGATAGGTTTAATAACTACCCTAACCGTAACGCGTACCCTAACCCTAACCCCTACCCTAACCCTAACACGTACCCTAATCCTAACCCGTACCCTAAACCGAGCCCTAACCCTAACACTAACCCTAACCCTAAACCTAACCCATACCGTACGCCGTACCCGCACCCCTCCCCGAACCCGTACCCTATGCCGTACCCTAAGCCGAACCCTAAGCCTAACCCTAACCCTAGGCTACCCTTGACTGCTTCTGCCTCCAATAGATTTCCTAAGCACTAGTGTTTTAAGGAACAGCTTAAAAAGAGAATCCTAATGTGATTTCTTTATAATGGGTGTGTTCCTTATCTTTTCCTAGTGCCTAAACTCTTCTCCATGGCTGGACCCCCAAATAATACTCCTTTACGTGCTAAGGGGTATCTAGAGAGTGGGATAGGTTTACTAACTACCCTAACCCTAACGCGTACCCTAACCCTAACCCCTACCCTAACCCTAACACGTACCCTAATCCTAACCCGTACCCTAAACCGAGCCCTAACCCTAACACTAACACTAACCCTAACCCTAACCCATACCCTACGCTGTACCCGAACCCCTCCCCAAACCCGTACCCTAAGCCGTACCCTAAGCCTAACCCTAAGCCTAACACTAACCCTAGGCTACCCTTGACTGCTTCTGCCTCCAATACATTTCCTAAGCACTAGTGTTTTAAGCAACAGCTTAAAAAGAGAATCCTAATGTGATTTCTTTATAATGCGTGTGTTCCTTATCTTATCCTAGTGTCTAAACTCTTCTCCATGGCTGAACCCCCAAATAATATTCGTTTACGTGCTAAGGGGTATCTAGAGAGTGGGATAGGTTTAATAACTACCCTAACCCTAACGCGTACCCTAACCCTAACCCCTACCCTAACCCTAACACGTACTCTAATCCTAACCCGTACCCTAAACCGAGCCCTAACCCTAACACTAACCCTAAACCTAACCCATACCCTACGCCGTACCCGCACCCCTCACCGAACCCGTACCCTAAGCCGTACCCTAAGCCTAACCCTAAGCCTAACCCTAACCCTAGGCTACCCTTGACTGCTTCTGCCTCCAATACATTTCCTAAGCACTAGTGTTTTAAGGAACAGCTTAAAAAGAGAATCCTAATGTGATTTCTTTATAATGGGTGTGTTCCTTATCTTATCTTAGTGTCTAAACTCTTCTCCATGGCTGCACCCCCAAATAATATTCCCTTACGTGCTAAGGGGTATCTAGAGAGTGGGATAGGTTTAATAACTACCCTAACCCTAATGAGTACTCTAACCCTAACCCCTACCCTAACCCTAACACGTACCCTAATCCTAACCCGTACCCTAAACCGAGCCCTAACCCTAACACTAACCCTAACGCATACCCTACGCCATACCCGAACCCCTCCCCAAACCCGTACCCTAAGCCGTACCCTAAGACTAATCCTAAGCCTAACACTAACCCTAGGCTACCCTTGACTGCTTCTGCCTCCAATAGATTTCCTAAGCACTAGTGTTTTAAGGAACAGCTTAAAAAGAGAATCCTAATGTGATTTCTTTATAATGGGTGTGTTCCTTATCTTATCCTAGTGTCTAAACTCTTCTCCATGGCTGTACCCCCAAATAATATTGCCTTACGTGCTAAGGGGTATCTAGAGAGTGGGATAGGTTTAATAACTACCCTAACCCTAATGCGTACTCTAACCCTAACCCCTACCCTAACACTAACACGTACCCTAATCCTAACCCGTACCCTAAACCGAGCCCTAACCCTAACACTAACACTAACCCTAACCCTAACCCATACCCTACGCCGTACCCGAACCCCTCCCCAAACCCGTACCCTAAGCCATACCCTAAGCCTAACCCTAAGCCTAACACTAACCCTACGCTACCCTTGAATGCTTCTGCCTCCAGTAGATTTCCTAAGCCCTAGTGTTTTAAGCAACAGCTTAAAAAGAGAATCCTAATGTGATTTCTTTATAATGGGTGTGTTCCTTATCTTATCCTAGTGTCTAAACTCTTCTCCATGGCTGGACCCCCAAATAATATTCCTTTACGTGCTAAGGGGTATCTAGAGAGTGGGATAAGTTTACTAACTACCCTAACCCTAACGCGTACCCTAACCCTAACCCCTACCCTAAATCTAACACGTACCCTAATCCTAACCGTACCCTAAACCGAGCCCTAACCCTAACACTAACCCTAACCCTAACCCTAACCCATACCCTACGCCGTACCCGAACCCCTCCCCGAACCCGTACCCTAAGCCGTACCCTAAGCCTAACCCTAAGCCTAACCCTAAGCCTAGGCTACCCTTGACTGCTTCTGCCTCCAATAGATTTCCTAAGCACTAGTGTTTTAAGGAACAGCTTAAAAAGAGAATCCTAATGTGATTTCTTTATAATGGGTGTCTTCCTTATCTTATCCTAGTGTCTAAACTCTTCTCCATGGCTGGACCCTCAAATAATATTCCTTTACGTGCTAAGGGGTATCTAGAGAGTGGGATAGGTTTAATAACTACCCTAACCCTAACGCGTACCCTAACCCTAACCCCTACCCTAACCCTAACACGTACTCTAATCCTAACCCGTACCCTAAACCGAGCCCTAACCCTAACACTAACCCTAACCCTAACCCATACCCTACGCCGTACCCGCACCCCTCACCGAACCCGTACCCTAAGCCGTACCCTAAGCCTAACCCTAAGCCTAACCCTAACCCTAGGCTACCCTTGACTGCTTCTGCCTCCAATACATTTCCTAAGCACTAGTGTTTTAAGGAACAGCTTAAAAAGAGAATCCTAATGTGATTTCTTTATAATGGGTGTGTTCCTTATCTTATCTTAGTGTCTAAACTCTTCTCCATGGCTGCACCCCCAAATAATATTCCCTTACGTGCTAAGGGGTATCTAGAGAGTGGGATAGGTTTAATAACTACCCTAACCCTAATGAGTACTCTAACCCTAACCCCTACCCTAACCCTAACACGTACCCTAATCCTAACCCGTACCCTAAACCGAGCCCTAACCCTAACACTAACCCTAACCCATACCCTACGCCATACCCGAACCCCTCCCCAAACCCGTACCCTAAGCCGTACCCTAAGACTAATCCTAAGCCTAACACTAACCCTAGGCTACCCTTGACTGCTTCTGCCTCCAATAGATTTCCTAAGCACTAGTGCTTTAAGGAACAGCTTAAAAAGAGAATCCTAATGTGATTTCTTTATAATGGGTGTGTTCCTTATCTTATCCTAGTGTCTAAACTCTTCTCCATGGCTGTACCCCCAAATAATATTGCCTTACGTGCTAAGGGGTATCTAGAGAGTGGGATAGGTTTAATAACTACCCTAACCCTAATGCGTACTCTAACCCTAACCCCTACCCTAACACTAACACGTACCCTAATCCTAACCCGTACCCTAAACCGAGCCCTAACCCTAACACTAACACTAACCCTAACCCTAACCCATACCCTACGCCGTACCCGAACCCCTCCCCAAACCCGTACCCTAAGCCATACCCTAAGCCTAACCCTAAGCCTAACACTAACCCTAGGCTACCCTTGACTGCTTCTGCCTCCAATAGATTTCCTAAGCCCTAGTGTTTTAAGCAACAGCTTAAAAAGAGAATCCTAATGTGATTTCTTTATAATGGGTGTGTTCCTTATCTTATCCTAGTGTCTAAACACTTCTCCATGGCTGGACCCCCAAATAATATTCCTTTACGTGCTAAGGGGTATCTAGAGAGTGGGATAAGTTTACTAACTACCCTAACCCTAACGCGTACCCTAACCCTAACCCCTACCCTAAATCTAACACGTACCCTAATCCTAACCGTACCCTAAACCGAGCCCTAACCCTAACACTAACCCTAACCCTAACCCTAACCCATACCCTACGCCGTACCCGAAACCCTCCCCGAACCCGTACCCTCAGCCGTACCCTAAGCCTAACCCTAAGCCTAACCCTAACCCTAGGCTACCCTTGACTGCTTCTGCCTCCAATTGATTTCCTAAGCACTAGTGTTTTAAGGAACAGCTGAAAAAGAGAATCCTAATGTGATTTCTTTATAATGGGTGTGTTCCTTATATTATCCTAGTGTCTAAACTCTTCTCCATGGTTGGACCCCCAAATAATATTCCTTTACGTGCTAAGGGGTATCTAGAGAGTGGGATAGGTTTAACAACTACCCTAACCCTAACGCGTACCCTAACCCTAACCCCTACCCTAACCCTAACACGTACCCTAATCCTAACCCGTACCCTAAACCGAGCCCTAACCCTAACACTAACCCTAACCCTAACCCTAACCCATACCCTACGCCGTACCCGAACCCCTCCCCGAACCCGTACCCTAAGCCGTACCCTAACCCTAACCCTAAGCCTAACCCTAACCCTAGGCTACCCTTGACTGCTTCTGCCTCCAATAGATTTCCTAAGCACTAGTGTTTTAAGGAACAGCTTAAAAAGAGAATCCTAAAGTGATTTCTTTATAATGGGTGTGTTCCTTATCTTATCCTAGTGTCTAAACTCTTCTCCATGGCTGGACCCCCAAATAATATTCCTTTACGTGCTAAGGGGTATCTAGAGATTGGGATAGGTTTAACAACTACCCTAACCCTAATGCGTACCCTAACCCTAACCCCTACCCTAACCCTAACACGTACCCTAATCCTAACCCGTACCCTAAACCGAGCCCTAACCCTAACACAAACCCTAACCCTAACCCTAACCCATAATGTACGCCGTACACGCACCCCTCCCCGAACCCGTACCCTAAGCCGTACCCTAAGCCGAACCCTAAGCCTAACCCTAACCCTAGGCTACCCTTGACTGCTTCTGCCTCCAATAGATTTCCTAAGCACTAGTGTTTTAAGGAACTGCTTAAAAAGGGAATCCTAATGTGATTTCTTTATAATGGGTGTGTTCCTTATCTTATCCTAGTGTCTAAACTCTTCTCCATGGCTGGACCCTCAAATAATATTCCTTTACGTGCTAAGGGGTATCTAGAGAGTGGGATAGGTTTACTAACTACCCTAACCCTAACGCGTACCCTAACCCTAACCCCTACCCTAACCCTAACACGTACCCTAATCCTAACCCGTACCCTAAACCGAGCCCTAACCCTAACACTAACCCTAACCCTAACCCTAACCCATACCCTACGCCGTACCCGCACCCCTCCCCGAACCCGTACCTTAAGCCGTACCCTAAGCCTAACCCTAAGCCTAACCCTAACCCTAGGCTACCCTTGACTGCTTCTGCCTCCAACAGATTTCCTAAGCACTAGTGTTTTAAGGAACAGTTTAAAAAGAGAATCCTAATGTGATTTCTTTATAATGGGTGTGTTCCTTATTTTATCTTAGTGTCTAAACTCTTCTCCATGGCTGCACCCCCAAATAATATTCCCTTACGTGCTAAGGGGTATCTAGAGAGTGGGATAGGTTTACTAACTACCCTAACCCTAATGCGTACCCTAACCCTAACCCCTACCCTAACCCTAACACGTACCCTAATGCTAACCCGTACACTAAACCGAGCCCTAACCTTAACACTAACCCTAACCCTAACCCTAACCAATACCCTACGCTGTACCCGAACCCCTCCCCGAACCCGTACCCTAAGCCGTACCCTAAGCCTAACCCTAAGCCTAACCCTAACCCTAGGCTACCCTTGACTGGTTCTGCCTCCAATAGATTTCCTAAGCACTAGTGTTTTAAGGAACAGCTTAAAAAGAGAATCCTAATGTGCTTTCTTTATAACGGGTGTGTTCCTTATCTTATCTTAGTGTCTAAACTCTTCTCCATGGCTGCACCCCCAAATAATATTCCCTTACGTGCTAAGGGGTATCTAGAGAGTGGGATAGGTTTAATAACTACCCTAACCCTAATGCGTACTCTAACCCTAACCCCTACCCTAACCCTAACACGTACCCTAATCCTAACCCGTACCCTAAACCGAGCCCTAACCCTAACACTAACCCTAACCCTAACCCTAACCCATACCCTACGCCGTACCCGAACCCCTCCCCAATCCCGTACCCTAAGCCTAACCCTAAGCCTAACACTAACCCTAGGCTACCCTTGACTGCTTCTGCCTCCAATAGATTTCCTAAGCACTCGTGTTTTAAGGAACAGCTTAAAAAGAGAATCCTAATGTGATTTCTTTATAATGGGTGTTTTCCTTATTTATCCTAGTGTCTAAACTCTTCTCCATGGCTGGACCCCCAAATAATATTCCTTTACGTGCTAAGGGGTATCTAGAGAGTGGGATAGGTTTAATAACTACCCTAACCCTAACGCGTACCCTAACTCTAACTCCTACCCTAACCCTAACACGTACCCTAATCCTGACCCGTACCCTAAACCGAGCCCTAACCGTAACACTAACCCTAACCCTAACCCTAAACCATACCCTACGCCGTAACCGAACCACTCCCCGAACCCGTACCCTAAACCGTACCCTAAGCCTAACCCTTAGCCTAACCCTAACCCTAGGCTACCCTTGACTGCTTCTGCCTCCAATAGGTTTCCTAAGCACTAGTGTTTTAAGGAACAGCTTAAAAAGAGAATCCTAATGTGATTTCTTTATAATGGGTGTGTTCCTTATCTTATCCTAGTGTTTAAACTCTCCTCCATGGCTGGACCCCCAAATAATATTCCTTTACGTGCTAAGGGGTATCTAGAGAGTGGGATAGGTTTAATAACTACCCTAACCCTAAAGCGTACACTAACCCTAACCCCTACCCTAACCCTAACACGTACCCTAATCCTAACCCGTACTCTGAACCGAACCCTAACCCTAACACTAACACTAACACTAACCCTAACCCATACCCTACGCCGTACCCGAAACCCTCCCCGAACCCGTACCCTAAGCCGTACCCTAAGCCTAACCCTAAGCCTAACCCTAACCCTAGGCTACCCTTGACTGCTTCTGCCTCCAATAGATTTCCTAAGCACTAGTGTTTAAAGGAACAGCTTAAAAAGAGAATCCTAATGTGATTTCTTTATAATGGGTGTCTTCCTTATCTTATCCTAGTGTCTAAACTCTTCTCCATGGCTGGACCCTCAAATAATATTCCTTTACGTGCTAAGGGGTATCTAGAGAGTGGGATAGGTTTAATAACTACCCTAACCCTAACGCGTACCCTAACCCTAACCCCTACCCTAACCCTAACACGTACTCTAATCCTAACCCGTACCCTAAACCGAGCCCTAACCCTAACACTAACCCTAACCCTAACCCATACCCTACGCCGTACCCGCACCCCTCCCCGAACCCGTACCCTAAGACGTACCCTAAGCCTAACCCTAAGCCTAACCCTAACCCTAGGCTACCCTTGACTGCTTCTGCCTCCAATACATTTCCTAAGCACTAGTGTTTTAAGGAACAGCTTAAAAAGAGAATCCTAATGTGATTTCTTTATAATGGGTGTGTTCCTTATCTTATCTTAGTGTCTAAACTCTTCTCCATGGCTGCACCCCCAAATAATATTCCCTTACGTGCTAAGGGGTATCTAGAGAGTGGGATAGGTTTAATAACTACCCTAACCCTAATGAGTACTCTAACCCTAACCCCTACCCTAACCCTACCACGTACCCTAATCCTAACCCGTACCCTAAACCGAGCCCTAACCCTAACACTAACCCTAACCCATACCCTACGCCATACCGGAACCCCTCCCCAAACCCGTACCCTAAGCCGTACCCTAAGACTAATCCTAAGCCTAACACTAACCCTAGGCTACCCTTGACTGCTTCTGCCTCCAATAGATTTCCTAAGCACTAGTGTTTTAAGGAACAGCTTAAAAAGAGAATCCTAATGTGATTTCTTTATAATGGGTGTGTTCCTTATCTTATCCTAGTGTCTAAACTCTTCTCCATGGCTGTACCCCCAAATAATATTGCCTTACGTGCTAAGGGGTATCTAGAGAGTGGGATAGGTTTAATAACTACCCTAACCCTAATGCGTACTCTAACCCTAACCCCTACCCTAACACTAACACGTACCCTAATCCTAACCCGTACCCTAAACCGAGCCCTAACCCTAACAATAACACTAACCCTAACCCTAACCCATACCCTACGCCGTACCCGAACCCCTCCCCAAACCCGTACCCTAAGCCATACCCTAAGCCTAACCCTAAGCCTAACACTAACCCTAGGCTACCCTTGACTGCTTCTGCCTCCAATAGATTTCCTAAGCCCTAGTGTTTTAAGCAACAGCTTAAAAAGAGAATCCTAATGTGATTTCTTTATAATGGGTGTGTTCCTTATCTTATCCTAGTGTCTAAACTCTTCTCCATGGCTGGACCCCCAAATAATATTCCTTTACGTGCTAAGGGGTATCTAGAGAGTGGGATAAGTTTACTAACTACCCTAACCCTAACGCGTACCCTAACCCTAACCCCTACCCTAAATCTAACACGTACCCTAATCCTAACCGTACCCTAAACCGAGCCCTAACCCTAACACTAACCCTAACACTAACCCTAACCCATACCCTACGCCGTACCCGAAACCCTCCCCGAACCCGTACCCTCAGCCGTACCCTAAGCCTAACCCTAAGCCTAACCCTAACCCTAGGCTACCCTTGACTGCTTCTGCCTCCAATTGATTTCCTAAGCACTAGTGTTTTAAGGAACAGCTGAAAAAGAGAATCCTAATGTGATTTCTTTATAATGGGTGTGTTCCTTATATTATCCTAGTGTCTAAACTCTTCTCCATGGTTGGACCCCCAAATAATATTCCTTTACGTGCTAAGGGGTATCTAGAGAGTGGGATAGGTTTAACAACTACCCTAACCCTAACGCGTACCCTAACCCTAACCCCTACCCTAACCCTAACACGTACCCTAATCCTAACCCGTACCCTAAACCGAGCCCTAACCGTAACACTAACCCTAACCCTAACCCTAACCCATACCCTACGCCGTACCCGAACCCCTCCCCGAACCCGTACCCTAAGCCGTACCCTAACCCTAACCCTAAGCCTAACCCTAACCCTAGGCTACCCTTGACTGCTTCTGCCTCCAATAGATTTCCTAAGCACTAGTGTTTTAAGGAACAGCTTAAAAAGAGAATCCTAAAGTGATTTCTTTATAATGGGTGTGTTCGTTATCTTATCCTAGTGTCTAAACTCTTCTCCATGGCTGGACCCCCAAATAATATTCCTTTACGTGTTAAGGGGTATCTAGAGATTGGGATAGGTTTAACAACTACCCTAACCCTAATGCGTACCCTAACCCTAACCCCTACCCTAACCCTAACACGTACCCTAATCCTAACCCGTACCATAAACCGAGCCCTAACCCTAACACAAACCCTAACCCTAACCCTAACCCATACTGTACGCCGTACACGCACCCCTCCCCGAACCCGTACCCTAAGCCGTACCCTAAGCCGAACCCTAAGCCTAACCCTAACCCTAGGCTACCCTTGACTGCTTCTGCCTCCAATAGATTTCCTAAGCACTAGTGTTTTAAGGAACTGCTTAAAAAGGGAATCCTAATGTGATTTCTTTATAATGGGTGTGTTCCTTATCTTATCCTAGTGTCTAAACTCTTCTCCATGGCTGGACCCTCAAATAATATTCCTTTACGTGCTAAGGGGTATCTAGAGAGTGGGATAGGTTTACTAACTACCCTAACCCTAACGCGTACCCTAACCCTAACCCCTACCCTAACCCTAACACGTACCCTAATCCTAACCCGTACCCTAAACCGAGCCCTAACCCTAACACTAACCCTAACCCTAACCCTAACCCATACCCTACGCCGTACCCGCACCCCTCCCCGAACCCATACCTTAAGCCGTACCCTAAGCCTAACCCTAAGCCTAACCCTAACCCTAGGCTACCCTTGACTGCTTCTGCCTCCAACAGATTTCCTAAGCACTAGTGTTTTAAGGAACACTTTAAAAAGAGAATCGTAATGTGATTTCTTTATAATGGGTGTGTTCCTTATTTTATCTTAGTGTCTAAACTCTTCTCCATGGCTGCACCCCCAAATAATATTCCCTTACGTGCTAAGGGGTATCTAGAGAGTGGGATAGTTTTAATAACTACCCTAACCCTAATGCGTACTCTAACCCTAACGCCTACCCTAACCCTAACACGTACCCTAATCCTAACCCGTACCCTAAACCGAGCCCTAACCCTAACACTAACCCTAACCCTAACCCTAACCCATACCCTACGCCGTACCCGAACCCCTCCCCAAACCCGTACCCTAAGCCTAACCCTAAGCCTAACACTAACCCTAGGCTACCCTTGACTGCTTCTGCGTCCAATAGATTTCCTAAGCACTAGTGTTTTAAGGAACAGCTTAAAAAGAGAATCCTAATGTGATTTCTTTATAATGGGTGTGTTCCTTAGTTATCCTAGTGTCTAAACTCTTCTCCATAGCTGGACCCCCAAATAATATTCCTTTACGTGCTAAGGGGTATCTAGAGAGTGGGATAGGTTTAATAACTACCCTAACCCTAACACGTACCCTAACTCTAACACCTACCCTAACCCTAACACGTACCCTATTCCTGACCCGTACCCTAAACCGAGCCCTAACCGTAACACTAACCCTAACCCTAACGCTAAACCATACCCTACGCCGTAACCGAACCCCTCCCCGAACCCGTACCCTAAGCCGTACCCTAAGCCTAACCCTAAGCCTAACCCTAACCCTAGGCTACCCTTGACTGCTTCTGCCTCTAATAGATTTCCAAAGCACTAGTGTTTTAAGGAACAGCTTAAAAAGAGAATCCTAATGTGATTTCTTTATAATGGGTGTGTTCCTTATCTTATCCTAGTGTTTAAACTCTCCTCCATGGCTGGACCCCCAAATAATATTCCTTTACGTGCTAAGGGGTATCTAGAGAGTGGGATAGGTTTAATAACTACCCTAACCCTAACGCGTACCCTAACCCTAACCCCTACCCTAACCCTAACACGTACCCTAATCCTAACCCGTACCCTGAACCGAACCCTAACCCTAACACTAACCCTAACCCATACCCTACGCCGCACCCGAACCCCTCCCCGAACCCGTACCCTAAGCCGTACCCTAAGCCTAACCCTAAGCCTAACCCTAACCCTAGGCTACCCTTGACTGCTTCTGCCTCCAATAGATTTCCTAAGCACTAGTGTTTTAAGGAACAACTTAAAAAGAGAATCCTAAAGTGATTTCTTTATAATGGGTGTGTTCCTTATCTTATCCTAGTGTCTAAACTCTTCTCCATGGCTGGACCCACAAATAATATTCCTTTACGTGCTAAGGGGTATCTAGAGAGTGGGATAGGTTTAACAACTACCCTAACCCTAATGCGTACCCTAACCCTAACCCCTACCCTAACCCTAACACGTACCCTAATCCTAACCCGTACCCTAAACCGAGCCCTAACCCTAACACAAACCCTAACCCTAACCCTAACCCATACCGTACGCCGTACACGCACCCCTCCCCGAACCCGTACCCTAAGCCGTACCCTAAGCCGAACCCTAAGCCTAACCCTAACCCTAGGCTACCCTTGACTGCTTCTGCCTCCAATAGATTTCCTAAGCACTAGTGTTTTAAGGAACTGCTTAAAAAGGGAATCCTAATGTGATTTCTTTATAATGGGTGTGTTCCTTATCTTATCCTAGTGTCTAAACTCTTCTCCATGGCTGGACCCTCAAATAATATTCCTTTACGTGCTAAGGGGTATCTAGAGAGTGGGATAGGTTTACTAACTACCCTAACCCTAACGCGTACCCTAACCCTAACCCCTACCCTAACCCTAACACGTACCCTAATCCTAACCCGTACCCTAAACCGAGCCCTAACCCTAACACTAACCCTAACCCTAACCCTAACCCATACCCTACGCCGTACCCGCACCCCTCCCCGAACCCGTACCTTAAGCCGTACCCTAAGCCTAACCCTAAGCCTAACCCTAACCCTAGGCTACCCTTGACTGCTTCTGCCTCCAACAGATTTCCTAAGCACTAGTGTTTTAAGGAACAGTTTAAAAAGAGAATCCTAATGTGATTTCTTTATAATGGGTGTGTTCCTTATTTTATCTTAGTGTCTAAACTCTTCTCCATGGCTGCACCCCCAAATAATATTCCCTTACGTGCTAAGGGGTATCTAGAGAGTGGGATAGGTTTAATAACTACCCTAACCCTAATGCGTACTCTAACCCTAACCCCTACCCAAACCCTAACACGTACCCTAATCCTAACCCGTACCCTAAACCGAGCCCTAACCCTAACACTAACCCTAACCCTAACCCTAACCCATACCCTACGCCGTACCCGAACCCCTCCCCAAACCCGTACCCTAAGCCTAACCCTAAGCCTAACACTAACCCTAGGCTACCCTTGACTGCTTCTGCCTCCAATAGATTTCCTAAGCACTAGTGTTTTAAGGAACAGCTTAAAAAGAGAATCCTAATGTGATTTCTTTATAATGGGTGTGTTCCTTAGTTATCCTAGTGTCTAAACTCTTCTCCATAGCTGGACCCCCAAATAATATTCCTTTACGTGCTAAGGGGTATCTAGAGAGTGGGATAGGTTTAATAACTACCCTAACCCTAACACGTACCCTAACTCTAACACCTACCCTAACCCTAACACGTACCCTAATCCTGACCCGTACCCTAAACCGAGCCCTAACCCTAACACTAACCCTAACCCTAACCCTAACCCATACCCTACGCCGTACCCGCACCCCTCACCGAACCTGTACCCTAAGCCGTACCCTAAGCCTAACCCTAAGCCTAACCCTAACCCTAGGCTACCCTTGACTGCTTTTGCCTCCAATAGATTTCCTAAGCACTAGTGTTTTAAGGAACAGCTTAAAAAGAGAATCCTAAAGTGATTTCTTTATAATGGGTGTGTTCCTTATCTTATCCTAGTGTCTAAACTCTTCTCCATGGCTGGACCCCCAAATAATATTCCTTTACGTGCTAAGGGGTATCTAGAGAGTGGGATAGGTTTAATAACTACCCTAACCCTAATGCGTACTCTAACCCTAACCCCTACCCTAACCCTAACATGTACCCTAATCCTAACCCGTACCCTAAACCGAGCCCTAACCCTAACACAAACCCTAACCTTAAACCTAACCCATACCCTACGCCGTACCCGAACCCCTCCCCAAACCCGTACCCTAAGCCGTACCCTAAGCCTAACCCTAAGCCTAACACTAACCCTAGGCTACCCTTGACTGCTTCTGCCTCCAATAGATTTCCTAAGCACTAGTGTTTTAAGGAAGAGCTTAAAAAGAGAAGCCTAATGTGATTTCTTTATAATGGGTGTGTTCCTTATTTATCCTAGTGTCTAAACTCTTCTCCATGGCTGGACCCCCAAATAATATTCCTTTACGTGCTAAGGGGTATCTAGAGAGTGGGATAGGTTTAATAACTACCCTAACCCTAAAGCGTACCCTAACTCTAACCCCTACCCTAACCCTAACACGTACCCTAATCCTAACCCGTATCCTAAACCGAGCCCTAACCCTAACAGTAACCCTAACCCTAACCCTAACCCATACCCTACGCCGTACCCGCACCCCTCCCCGAACCCGTACCCTAAGCCGTAGCCTAAGCCTAACCCTAAGCCTAACACTAACCCTAGGCTACCCTTGACTGCTTCTGCCTCCAATAGATTTCCTAAGCACTAGTGTTTTAAGGAACAGCTGAAAAAGAGAATCCTAATGTGATTTCTTTATAATGGGTGTGTTCCTTATCTTATCCTAGTGTCTAAACTCTTCTCCATGGCTGGACCCCCAAATAATACTCCTTTACGTGCTAAGGGGTATCTAGAGAGTGGAATAGGTTTAATAACTACCCTAACACTAACGCGTAACCTAACCCTAACCCCTACCCTAACCCTAACACGTACCCTATTCCTAACCCGTACCCTAAACCGATCCCTAACCCTAACACTAACTCTGACCCTAACCGAAACCCATACCCTACGCCGAACCCGTACCCTAAGCCGTACCCTAAGCCTAACCCTAAGCCTAACCCTAACCCTAGGCTACCCTTGACTGCTTCTGCCTCCAATAGATTTCCTAAGCACTAGTGTTTTAAGGAACAGCTTAAAAAGAGAATCCTAATGTGATTTCTTTATAATGGGTGTGTTCCTTATCTTATCCTAGTGTCTAAACTCTTCTCCATGGCTGGACCCCCAAATAATACTCCTTTACGTGCTAAGGGGTATCTAGAGAGTGGGATAGGTTTAATAACTAACCTAACCCTAACGCATACCCTAACCCTAACCCCTACCCTAACCCTAACACGTACCCTAATCCTAACCCGTACCCTGAACCGAGCGCTAACCCTAACACTAACCCTAACCCTAACCCTAACCCATACCCTACGCCATACCCGAACCCCTCCCCGAACCCGTACCCTAAGCCGTACCCTAAGCCTAACCCTAAGCCTAACCCTATCCCTAGGCTACCCTTGACTGCTTCTGCCTCCAATAGATTTCCTAAGCACTAGTGTTTTAAGGAACAGCTGAAAAAGAGAATCCTAATGTGATTTCTTTATAATGGGTGTGTTCCTTATCTTATCCTAGTGTCTAAACTCTTCTCCATGGCTGGACCCCCAAATAATACTCCTTTACGTGCTAAGGGGTATCTAGAGAGTGGGATAGGTTTACTAACTACCCTAACCGTAACGCGTACCCTAACCCTAACCCCTACCCTAACCCTAACACGTACCCTAATCCTAACCCGTACCCTAAACCGATCCCTAACCCTAACACTAACCCTAACCCTAACCCAAACCCATACCCTACGCCGAACCCGTACCCTAAGCCTTACCCTAAGCCTAACCCTAAGCCTAACCCTAACCCTAGGCTACCCTTGACTGCTTCTGCCTCCAATAGATTTCCTAAGCACTAGTGTTTTAAGGAACAGCTTAAAAAGAGAATCCTAATGTGAGTTCTTTATAATGGGTGTGTTCCTTATCTTATCCTAGTGTTTAAACTCTTCTCCATGGCTGGACCCCCAAATAATATTCCTTTACGTGCTAAGGGGTATCTAGAGAGTGGGATAGGTTTAATAACTACCCTAACCCTAACGCGTACCCTAACCCTAAACCCTACCCTAACCCTAACACGTACCCTAATCCTAACCCGTACCCTGAACCGAGCCCTAACCCTAACACTAACCCTAACACTAACCCTAACCCATACCCTACGCCGTAACCGAACCCCTCACCGAACCCGTACCCTAAGCCGTACCCTAAGCCTAACCCTAAGCCTAACCCTAACCCTAGGCTACCCTTGACTGCTTCTGCCTCCAATTGATTTCCTAAGCACTAGTGTTTTAAGGAACAGCTTAAAAAGAGAATCCTAATGTGATTTCTTTATAATGGGTGTGTTCCTTATCTTATCCTAGTGTCTAAACTCTTCTCCATGGCTGGACCCCCAAAGAATATTCCTTTACGTTCTCAGGGGTATCTAGAGAGTGGGATAGGTTTATTAACTACCCTAACCCTAACGCGTACCCTAACCCTAACCCCTACCCTAACCCTAACACGTACCCTAATCCTAAACCGTACCCTAAACCGAGCTCTAAAGCTAAAACTAACCCTAACCCTAACCCTAACCCATACCCTACACCGTACCCGAACCCCTCCCCGAACCCGTACCCTAAGACGTACCCTAACCCTAACCCTAAGCCTAAACCTAACACTAGGCTACCCTTGACTGCTTCTGCCTCCAATAGATTTCCTAAGCACTAGTGTTTGAAGGAACAGAAATAAGTCACACAGAAAAGGACACTTCTCATAAGGTATCACTTATAGAGGGAATGTAAAAACCGTTACACTTGAACTGAATTACAAAACAGAACAGAGTCACACATGCAGAAAACACACTATGGCTGCTTCACGGGAAAGGTGAGGTGGGGTGATACATAAAACAAGGGTTTCAAATTAGCTCAGATACCGTTCCATAAACCCAATATGTAATAGACAAGACCTACTCCTTGCTCAGAGAACTGGACTCAACACGCCCTATTCACCGCACAAGAATATATCTGACTATTAATAATCTTAAAACCTATGTATTGATATCTCTCTGTTAGTGTGTCAAGTGGGTGTAAAGCGGCATAAACACAGCATTGAAAAGCAGCTAAACACCATTATAAAAATAAATTACTTTGAAAAACCCATGAAACAAAGACGGTGAAAGAGATAGAAATTCTTACACAATGCCTTCAGGAGCTGTGATGCAACCTGGATTGACCATATCTAAACCCACAGCTGGATGAGACATAAGGGTGGACACTCTTGGGGCTGAGAGGTTTGGTGAGGTTGGGTGAGCAAACGCAGACCCTTTAAAGTAATACTGCGTGCTACCCATCGCATGGGTCCCAAATCTCCAGGTTTAAGGGCATCTTCCTACATCGAAAACATGCATGAGAAACCCAGAAGATGGTACACCGTGTGATGGGGAAAGGTTTCTAAAACGCACCTCATTTCTCATCTCCTTGTGCCCGGGTTCGCCATTCCAGCCGTTTTAGTAGGAACCTCCCTACTTGGAGCATCAGCACCTTTAACCTCCTGTTCCGTACAGGTTGCAATTTGTCCTGAGGATGAACGGGAAGACGTGGAACCAACGAGAGACTAGCTCTTGGTGTTGGGACAGGCACAGTTCACTCTATTTTCCCATCAGGAAGAAGAATTAACCACAGGCTCAGCCTGCCCCTCGGAACCAGAACAGTGCCTGATGCCATCCTGTGCTTTTGTGGCCAGCTCCCAAAAACGCGAGTTGTAAAATGGGGGTTCACGGCACTGCAATTCACAAAACTGCAGAGTTATAAATGATAACTCTCGTCCACAAATATATTGAGGGAAGGCAAAGAAGAGGATTTGAAATCAAGGCAGAATTGCAAGAAACAGATTTCAGGAGGTACATACGAATCGCCTTTAAAGCACATGAAAAGCGGCAAAACGTTGCCAATGATGCCTTTGGCCAAAAAGGGCGTATGCGTTTTTTCCTGAATATATTCAGGAAAAAACGCATACGCCCTTTTTGGCCAACCAAGCAATCTGGAAATGCAAATCAGCGCTACAAAGAAGTCTCGCTTCCCATCGGTCAAAAGGGCCATTCTGAAAAAAGTGTGAAAAGCAGAAATGCAGGACAGGCCATGGAGAAATGGGAGCCTTCCTACACTGATGGGCGGGATGTAAATTTCCAACAGCCACTCTGGAGAAGTGTACGGTGTGTCCTGAAGCATCTGAAAAACACAGCTTAGAGAGCACAGGGCACTTCCACGCATGGGGGTATAAATTGGGAAAATTAAAATCAGCAAGACACAAGCACCCCAAAGTTGAGGGCTGCTCTGTTGAGAAGGACCTCCACTTCATTCCACCTTCAATATCCCAGGAAAGAGAAAAATGGATAAAGAAGTTGTGGTCCTTATGTACAATGGAATATCACTCAGCCATGAAATCAATGTCATAAGGCTAGTAGCAGCATGATGAGTGGATTTAGGTACGACGAATCTAAGTGAAATAAGTCACACAGAAAAGGACACTTCTCATAAGGTATCACTTACAGAGGGAATGTAAAAACCGTTACACTTGAACTGAATTACAAAACAGAACAGAGTCACACATGCAGAAAACACACTATGGCTCCTTAACGGGAAAGGTGAGGTGGGGTGATACATAAAACAAGGGTTTCAAATTAGCTCAGATACCGTTCCATAAACCCAATATGTAATAGACAAGACCTACTCCTTGCTCAGAGAACTGGACTCAACACGCCCTATTCACCGCACAAGAATATATCTGACTAGTAATAATCTTAAAACCTATGTATTGATATCTCTCTGTTAGTGTGTCAAGTGGGTGTAAAGCGGCATAAACACAGCAGTGAAAAGCACCTAAACCTCATTATAAAAATAAATTACTTTTAAAAACCCATGAAACAAAGACAGTGAAAGAGAGAGAAATTCTTACACAATGCGTTCAGGGGCTGTGATGCAACCTGGATTGACCATACCTAGACCCACAGCTGGATGAGACATAAGGGTGGACACTCTTGGGGCTGAGAGGTTTGGTGAGGTTGGGTGAGCAAACGCAGACCCTTTAAAGTAATACTGCGTGGTACCCATCGCATGGGTCCCAAATCTCCAGGTTCAAGGGCATCTTCCTACATCGAAAACATGCATGAGAAACCCAGAAGATGGTACACCGTGTGATGGGGAAAGGTTTCTATAACGCACCTCATTTCTCATCTCCTTGTGCCCGGGTTCGCCATTCCAGCCGCTTTACTAGCAATCTCCCTACTTGGAGCATCAGCACCTTTAACCTCCTGTTTCGTACAGGTTGCAATTTGTCCTGAGGATGAACGGGAAGACGTGGAACCAATGAGAGACTAGCTCTTGGTGTTGGGACAGGCACAGGTCACTCTATTTTCCCATCAGGAAGAAGAATTAACCACAGGCTCAGCCAGCGCCCCGGAACAAGAACAGGGCCTGAAGCCATCCTGCGCTTTTGCGACCAGCTCCCAAAAAAGCGAGTTGTAAAATGGAGCTTCAGGGCACTGCAATTCACAAACCTGCAGAGTTATAAATGATAACTCTCGTCCACAAATGTATTGAGGGAAGGCAAAGAAGAGGATTTGAAATCAAGGCAGAATTGCAGGAAACAGATTTCAGGAGGTAGATTCGAATCTCCTTTAAAGCACATGAAAAGCGGCAAAATGTTGACAATGATGCCCTTGGCCAAAAAGGGCGTATGCGTTTTTTCCTGAATATATTCAGGAAAAAACGCATACGCCCTTTTTGGCCAACCAAGCAACCTGGAAAGGCAAATCAGCGCTACAAAGAAGTCTCGCTTCCCATCGGTCAAAAGGGCCATGCTGAAAAAAGTGTCAAAACCAGAAATGCAGGACAGGCCATGGAGAAATGGGAGCCTTGCTACACTGATGGGCGGAATGTAAATTGCCAACAGCCACTCTGGAGAAGTG
The DNA here is from genome assembly GCF_965194805.1 of Balaenoptera borealis. Taxonomy (NCBI): domain Eukaryota; kingdom Metazoa; phylum Chordata; class Mammalia; order Artiodactyla; family Balaenopteridae; genus Balaenoptera; species Balaenoptera borealis. The sequence continues at coordinate 582,074 of NW_028123765.1, forward strand.
TACGATGTGTCCTGAAACATCTGAAAAACACAGCTTAGAGAGCATAGGGCACTTCCACTCATGGGGGTATAAATTGGGAAAATGAAAAATCAGCAAGACACAAGCACCCCAATTTTAGGGCTGCTCTGTTGACAAGGACCTCCACTTCATTCCACCTTCAATATCCCAGGAAAGAGAAAAATGGATAAAGAAGTTGTGGTCCTTATGTACAATGGAATATCACTCAGCCATGAAATCAATGTCATAAGGCTAGTAGCAGCATGATGAGTGGATTTAGGTACGACGATTCTAAGTGAAATAAGTCACACAGAAAAGGACACTTCTCATAAGGTATCACTTATAGAGGGAATGTAAAAACCGTTACACTTGAACTGAATTACAAAACAGAACAGAGTCACACATGCAGAAAACACACTATGGCTGCTTCACGGGAAAGGTGAGGTGGGGTGATACATAAAACAAGGGTTTCAAATTAGCTCAGATACCGTTCCATAAACCCAATATGTAATAGACAAGACCTACTCCTTGCTCAGAGAACTGGACTCAACACGCCCTATTCACCGCACAAGAATATATCTGACTAGTAATAATCTTAAAACCTATGTATTGATATCTCTCTGTTAGTGTGTCAAGTGGGTGTAAAGCGGCATAAACACAGCAGTGAAAAGCAGCTAAACCTCATTATAAAAATAAATTACTTTTAAAAACCCATGAAACAAAGACAGTGAAAGAGAGAGAAATACTTACACAATGCGTTCAGGGGCTGTGATGCAACCTGGATTGACCATACCTAGACCCACAGCTGGATGAGACATAAGGGTGGACACTCTTGGGGCTGAGAGGTTTGGTGAGGTTGGGTGAGCAAACGCAGACCCTTTAAATTAATACTGCGTGGTACCCATCGCATGGGTCCCAAATCTCCAGGTTCAAGGGCATCTTCCTACATCGAAAACATGCATGAGAAACCCAGAAGATGGTACACCGTCTGATGGGGAAAGGTTTCTAAAACGCACCTCATTTCTCATCTCCTTGTGCCCGGGTTCGCCATTCCAGCCGTTTTACTAGGAACCTCCCTACTTGGAGCATCAGCACCTTTAACCTCCTGTTCCGTACAGGTTGCAATTTGTCCTGAGGATGAACGGGAAGACGTGGAACCAACGAGAGACTAGCTCTTGGTGTTTGGACAGGCACAGGTCACTCTATTTTCCCATCAGGAAGAAGAATTAACCACAGGCTCAGCCTGCCCCTCGGAACCAGAACAGTGCCTGATGCCATCCTGTGCTTTTGTGGCCAGCTCCCAAAAACGCGAATTGTAAAATGGGGGTTCAGTGCATTGCAATTCACAAACCTGCAGAGTTATAAATGATAACTCTCGTCCACAAATATATTGAGGGAAGGCAAAGAAGAGGATTTGAAATCAAGGCAGAATTGCAAGAAACAGATTTCAGGAGGTACATACGAATCGCCTTTAAAGCACATGAAAAGCGGCAAAACGTTGACAATGATGCCCTTGGCCAAAAAGGGCGTATGCGTTTTTTCCTGAATATATTCAGGAAAAAACGCATACGCCCTTTTTGGCCAACCAAGCAATCTGGAAATGCAAATCAGCGCTACAAAGAAGTCTCGCTTCCCATCGGTCAAAAGGGCCATGCTGAAAAAAGTGTCAAAACCAGAAATGCAGGACAGGCCATGGAGAAATGGGAGCCTTGCTACACTGATGGGCGGGATGTAAATTGCCAACAGCCACTCTGGAGAAGTGTACGGTGTGTCCTGAAGCATCTGAAAAACACAGCTTAGAGAGCATAGGGCACTTCCACTCATGGGGGTATAAATTGGGAAAATTAAAATCAGCAAGACACAAGCACCCCAAAGTTGAGGGCTGCTCTGTTGACAAGGACCTCCACTTCATTCCACCTTCAATATCCCAGGAAAGAGAAAAATGGATAAAGAAGTTGTGGTCCTTATGTACAATCGAATATCACTCAGCCATGAAATCAATGTCATAAGGCTAGTAGCAGCATGATGAGTGGATTTAGGTACGACGAATCTAAGTGAAATAAGTCACACAGAAAAGGACACTTCACATAAGGTATCACTTACAGAGGGAATGTAAAAACCGTTACACTTGAACTGAATTACAAAACAGAACAGAGTCACACATGCAGAAAACACACTATGGCTCCTTAACGGGAAAGGTGAGGTGGGGTGATACATAAAACAAGGGTTTCAAATTAGCTCAGATACCGTTCCATAAACCCAATATGTAATAGACAAGACCTACTCCTTGCTCAGAGAACTGGACTCAACACGCCCTATTCACCGCACAAGAATATATCTGACTAGTAATAATCTTAAAACCTATGTATTGATATCTCTCTGTTAGTGTGTCAAGTGGGTGTAAAGCGGCATAAACACAGCAGTGAAAAGCACCTAAACCTCATTATAAAAATAAATTACTTTTAAAAACCCATGAAACAAAGACAGTGAAAGAGAGAGAAATTCTTACACAATGCGTTCAGGGGCTGTGATGCAACCTGGATTGACCATACCTAGACCCACAGCTGGATGAGACATAAGGGTGGACACTCTTGGGGCTGAGAGGTTTGGTGAGGTTGGGTGAGCAAACGCAGACCCTTTAAAGTAATACTGCGTGGTACCCATCGCATGGGTCCCAAATCTCCAGGTTCAAGGGCATCTTCCTACATCGAAAACATGCATGAGAAACCCAGAAGATGGTACACCGTGTGATGGGGAAAGGTTTCTATAACGCACCTCATTTCTCATCTCCTTGTGCCCGGGTTCGCCATTCCAGCCGCTTTACTAGCAATCTCCCTACTTGGAGCATCAGCACCTTTAACCTCCTGTTTCGTACAGGTTGCAATTTGTCCTGAGGATGAACGGGAAGACGTGGAACCAATGAGAGACTAGCTCTTGGTGTTGGGACTGGCACAGGTCACTCTATTTTCCCATCAGGAAGAAGAATTAACCACAGGCTCAACCAGCCCCCGGAACAAGAACAGGGCCTGAAGCCATCCTGCGCTTTTGCGGCCAGCTCCCAAAAAAGCGAGTTGTAAAATGGAGCTTCAGGGCACTGCAATTCACAAACCTGCAGAGTTATAAATGATAACTGTCGTCCACAAATGTATTGAGGGAAGGCAAAGAAGAGGATTTGAAATCAAGGCAGAATTGCAGGAAACAGATTTCAGGAGGTAGATTCGAATCTCCTTTAAAGCACATGAAAAGCGGCAAAATGTTGACAATGATGCCCTTGGCCAAAAAGGGCGTATGCGTTTTTTCCTGAATATATTCAGGAAAAAACGCATACGCCCTTTTTGGCCAACCAAGCAACCTGGAAAGGCAAATCAGCGCTACAAAGAAGTCTCGCTTCCCATCGGTCAAAAGGGCCATGCTGAAAAAAGTGTCAAAACCAGAAATGCAGGACAGGCCATGGAGAAATGGGAGCCTTGCTACACTGATGGGCGGAATGTAAATTGCCAACAGCCACTCTGGAGAAGTGTACAGTGAGTCCTGAAACATCTGAAAAACAGAGCTTAGAGAGCATAGGGCACTTCCACTCATGGGGGTATAAATTGGGAAAATTAAAAATCAGCAAGACACAAGCACCCCAAAGTTTAGGGCTGCTCTGTTGACAAGGACCTCCACTTCATTCCACCTTCAATATCCCAGGAAAGAGAAACAAGGATAAAGAAGTTGTGGTCCTTATATACAATGGAATATCACTCAGCCATGAAATCAATGTCACAAGGCTAGTAGCAGCATGATGAGTGGATTTAGGTACGACGATTCTAAGTGAAATAAGTCACACAGAAAAGGACACTTCTCATAAGGTATCACTGATAGAGGGAATGTAAAAACCGTTACACTTGAACTGAATTACAAAACAGAACAGAGTCACACATGCAGAAAACACACTATGGCTGCTTAACGGGAAAGGTGAGGTGGGGTGATACATAAAACAAGGGTTTCAAATTAGCTCAGATACCGTTCCATAAACCCAATATGTAATAGACAAGACCTACTCCTTGCTCAGAGAACTGGACTCAACACGCCCTATTCACCGCACAAGAATATATCTGACTAGTAATAATCGTGAAACCTCTGTATTGATATCTCTCTGTTAGTGTGTCAAGTGGGTATAAAGCGGCATAAACACAGCAGTGAAAAGCAGCTAAATCTCATTATAAAAATAAATTACTTTAAAAAACCCATGAAACAACAACAGTGAAAGAGAGAGAAATTCTTACACAATGCTTTCAGGGGCTGTGATGCAACCTGGATTGACCATATCTAGACCCACAGCTGGATGAGACATAAGTGTGGACACCCTTGCGGCTGAGAGGTTTGGTGAGGTTGGGTGAGCAAATGCAGACCCTTTAAAGTAATACTGCGTGGTACCCATCGCATGGGTCCCAAATCTCCAGGTTCAAGGGCATCTTCCTACATCGAAAACATGCATGAGAAACCCAGAAGATGGTACACCGTGTGATGGGGAAAGGTTTCTAAAACGCACCTCATTTCTCATCTCCTTGTGCCCGGGTTCGCCATTCCAGCCGCTTTACTAGCAATCTCCCTACTTGGAGCATCAGCACCTTTAACCTCCTGTTTCGTACAGGTTGCAATTTGTCCTGAGGATGAACGGGAAGACGTGGAACCAATGAGAGACTAGCTCTTGGTGTTGGGACAGGCACAGTTCACTCTATATTCCCATCAGGAAGAAGAATTAACGACAGGCTCAGCCTGCGCCCCGGAACAAGAACAGGGCCTGAAACCATCCTGCGCTTTTGCGGCCAGCTCCCAAAAAAGCGAGTTGAAAAATGGAGCTCAGGGGCACTGCAACTCAAAACCTGCAGAGTTATAAATGATAACTCTCGTCCACAAATATATTGAGGGAAGGCAACGAAGAGGATTTGAAATCAAGGCAGAATTGCAGGAAACAGATTTCATGAGGTAGATACGAATCGCTTTTAAAGCACATGAAAAGCGGCAAAACGTCGACAATGATGCCTTTGGCCAAAAGGGGCGTATGCGTTTTTTCCTGAATATACTCAGGAAAAAACGCATACGCCCTTTTTGGCCAACCAAGCAACCTGGAAAGGCAAATCATTGCTACAAAGCATTCTCGCTTCCCATCAGTCAAACGGACCATGCTGAAAAAAGTGTCAAAACCAGAAATGCAAGACAGGCCATGGAGCAATGGGAGCCTTGCTATGCTGATGGGCGGGATGTAAATTGCCAACAGACACTCTGGAGAAGTGTACGGTGTGTCCTGAAACATCGAAAAAATACAGCTTAGAGAAGATAGGGCACTTCCACTCATGGGCATATAAATTGGGAAAATTAAAAATCAGGAAGACACAGGCACCACAAAGCTTAGGGCTGCTCTGTTGACAAGAACCTCCACTTCATGACACCTGAAATATCCCAGGAAAGAGAAAAATGGATAAAGAAGTGGTGGTCCTTATGTACAATGGAATAACACTCAGCCATGAAATCAATGTCATAAGGCTAGTAGCAGCATGATGAGTGGATTTAGGTACGACGATTCTAAGTGAAATAAGTCACACAGAAAAAGACACTTATCATAAGCTATCACTTATAGAGGGAATGTAAAAACCGCTACACTTGAACTGAATTACAAAGCAGAACAGAGTCACACGTTTAGAAAACACACTATGGCTGGTTAACGGGAAAGGTGAGATGGGGTGATGCATAAAACAAGGGTTTCAAATTATCTGAGATACCGTTCCATAAACCCAATACGTAATAGACAAGAACTACTCCTTGCTCAGAGAACAGGACTCAACACACCCTATTCACCGCAAAAGAATATATTTGATTAGTAGTAATCTTAAAACCTATGTATTGATATCTCTCTGTTAGTGTGTCAAGTGGGTGTAAAGCCGCATAAACACAGTAGTGAAAAGCAGCTAAACCCCATTATAAAAATAAATTACTTTTAAAAACCCATGATACAAAGACAGTGAAAGACAGAGAAATTCTTACACAATGCGTTCAGGGGCTGTGATGCAACCTGGATCGACCATATCTAGACCCACAGCTGGGTGATACATAAGGGTGGACACTCTTGCGGCTGAGAGGTTTGGTGAGGTTGGATGAGCAAACGCAGACCCTTTAAAGTAATACTGCGTGACACCCATCCCATGGGTCCCAAATCTCCAGGTTCAAGGGCATCTTCCTACATCAAAAACATGCATGAGAAACCCAGAAGATGGTACACCATGTGATCGGGAAAGGTTTCTAAAATGCACCTCATTTCTCATCTCCTTGTGCTCGGGTTCGCCATTCCAGCCACTTTCCTAGCAATCTCCCTACTTGGAGCATCAGCACCTTTAACTTCCTGTTCCGTACAGGTTGCAATTTGTCCTGAGGATGAACGGGAAGACGTAGAACCAATGAGAGACTAGCTCTTGGTGTTGGGACAGGCACAGGTCACTCTATTTTCCCATCAGGAAGAAGAATTAACCACAGGCTCAGCCTGCCCCCCGGAACCAGAACAGGGCCTGAAGCCGTCCTGCGCTTTTGCGGCTAGCTCCCAAAAAAGCGAGTTGAAAAATGGAGGTTCAGGGCACTGCAATTCACAAACGTGCAGAGTTATAAATGATAACTCTCGTCCACAAATATATTGAGGGAAGGCAAAGAAGAGGATTTGAAATCAAGGCAGAATTGCAGGAAACAGATTTCAGGAGGTAGATTTGAATCGCATTTAAAGCACAGGAAATGCGGCAAAATGTTGACAATGATGCCCTTGGACAAAAAGGGCGTATGCGTTTTTTCCTGAATATATTCAGGAAAAAACGCATACGCCCTTTTTGGCCAACCAAGCAACCTGGAAAGGCAAATCAGCGCTACAAAGAAGTCTCGCTTCCCATTGGTCAAAAGGGCCATGCTGAAAAAAGTGTCAAAACCAGAAATGCAGGAGAGGCCATGGAGAAATGGGAGCCTTGCTACACTGATGGGCGGGATGCAAATTGCCAACAGCCACTCTGGAGAAGTGTACGGTGTGTCCTGAAACATCTGAAAAACACAGCTTAGAGAGCATAGGGCACTTCCACTCATGGGGGTATGAATTGGGAAAATGAAAAATCAGCAAGACACAAGCACCCCAAAGTTGAGGGCTGCTCTGTTGACAAGGATCTCCACTTCATTCCACCTTAAATATCCCAGGAAAGAGAAAAATGGATAAAGAAGTTGTGGTCCTTATGTACAATGGAATATCACTCAGGCATGAAATCAATGTCATAAGGTTAGTAGCAGCATGATGAGTGGATTTAGGTACGACGATTCTAAGTGAAATAAGTCACACAGAAAAGGACACTTCTCATAAGGTATCACTTATAGAGCGAATGTAAAAACCGTTACACTTGAAATGAATTACAAAACAGAACAGAGTCACACATGCAGAAAACACACTATGGCTGCTTAACGGGAAGGTGAGGTGGGGTGATACATAAAACAAGGGTATCAAATTAGCTCAGATACCATTCCATAAACCCAATATGTAATGGACAAGACCTACTCCTTGCTCAGAGAACTGGACTCAACACGCCCTATTCACCGCACAAGAATATATCTGACTAATAATTATCGTAAAACCTATGTATTGATATCTCTCTGTTAGTGTGTCAAGTGGGTGTAAAGCGGCATAAACACAGCAGTGAAAAGCAGCTAAACCCCATTATAAAAATAAATTACTTTGAAACACTCATGAAACAAAGACAGTGAAAGAGAGAGAAATTCTTACACAATGCGTTCAGGGGCTGTGATGCAGTCTGGATTGACCATATCTAGACTCACAGCTGGATGAGACATAAGGGTGAATACTCTTGGGGCTGAGAGGTTTGGTGAGGTTGGGTGAGCAAATGCAGACCCTTTAAAGTAATACTGCGTGGTACCCATCGCATGGGTCCCAAATCTTCAGGTTTAAGGGCATCTTCCTACATCGAAAACATGCATGAGAAACCCAGAAGATGGTACACCGTGTTATGGGGAAAGGTTTCTAAAACGCACCTCATTTCTCATCTCCTTGTGCACGGGTTCGCCATTCCAGCCGCTTTACTAGCAATCTCCCTACGTGGAGCATCAGCACCTTTAACCTCCTGTTCCGTACAGGTTGCAATTTGTCCTGAGGATGAACGGGAAGACGTGGAACCAACGAGAGACTAGCTCTTGGTGTTGGGACAGGCACAGGTCACTCTATTTTCCCATCAGGAAGAAGAATTAACCACAGTCTCAGCCTGCCCCCTGGAACCAGAACAGGGCCTGAAGCCATCCTGTGCTTTTGCGGCCAGCTCCCAAAAAAGCGAGTTCTAAAATGGAGGTTCAGAGCACTGCAATTCACAAACCTGCAGAGTTATAAATGATAACTCTCGTCCACAAATATATTGAGGGAAGGCAAAGAAGAGGATTTGAAATCAAGGCAGAATTGCAGGAAACAGATTTCAGGAGGTAGATTCGAATCGCCTTTAAAGCACATGAAAAGTGGCAAAACGTTGACAATGATGCCCTTGGCCAAAAAGGGCGTACACGTTTTTTCCTGAATATATTCAGGAAAAAACGCATACGCCCTTTTTGGCCAACCAAGCAACCTGGAAAGACAAATCAGCGGTACAAAGAAGTCTCGCTTCCAATCGGTCAAAAGGGCCATGCTGAAAAAAGTGTCAAAACCAGAAATGCAGGACAGGCCATGGAGAAATGGGAGCCTTGCTACACTGATGGGCGGGATGTAAATTGCCAACAGCCACTCTGGAGAAGTGTACGGTGTGTCCTGAAACATCTGAAAAACACAGCTTAGAGAGCATAGGGCACTTCCACTCATGGAGGTATAAATTGGGAAAATGAAAAATCAGCAAGACACAAGCACCCCAAAGTTGAGGGCTGCTCTGTTGACAAGGACCTCCACTTCATTCCACCTTAAATATCCGAGGAAAGAGAAAAATGGATAAAGAAGTTGTGGTCCTTAGGTACAATGGAATATCACTCAGCCATGAAATCAATGTCATAAGGTTAGTAGCAGCATGATGAGTGGATTTAAGTACGACGATTCTAAGTGAAATAAGTCACACAGAAAAGGACACATCTCATAAGGTATCACTTATAGAGGGAATGTAAAAACCGTTACACTTGGACGGAATTACAAAACAGAACAGAGTCACACATGCAGAAAACACACTATGGCTGCTTAACGGGAAAGGTGAGGTGGAGTGATACATAAAACAAGGGTATCAAATTAGCTCAGATACCATTCCATAAACCCAATATGTAATAGACAAGACCTACTCCTTGCTCAGAGAACTGGACTCAACACGCCCTATTCACCACAGAAGAATATATCTGACCAGTAATAATCTTAAAACCTATGTATTGATATCTCTCTGTTAGTGTGTCAAGTGGGTGTAAAGCGGCATAAACACAGCAGTGAAAAGCAGCTAAACCCCATTATAAAAATAAATTACTTTGAAACACCCATGAAACAAAGACAGTGAAAGAGAGAGAAATTCTTACACAATGCGTTCAGGGGCTGTGATGCAACCTGGATTGACCATATCTAGACCCACAGCTGGATGAGACATAAGGGTGGACACTCTTGGGGCTGAGAGGTTTGGTGAGTTTGGGTGAGCAAATGCAGACCCTTTAAAGTAATACTGCGTGGTACCCATCGCATGGGTCCCAAATCTTCAGGTTCAAGGGCATCTTCCTACATCGAAAACATGCATGAGATACCCAGAAGATGGTACACCGTGTGATGGGGAAAGGTTTCTAAAACGCACCTCATTTCTCATCTCCTTGTGCCCGGGTTCGCCATTCCAGCCGCTTTACTAGCAATCTCCCTACTTGGAGCATCAGCACCTTTAACCTCCTGTTCCATACAGGTTGCAATTTGTCCTGAGGATGAACGGGAAGACGTGGAACCAACGAGAGACTAGCTCTTGGTGTTGGGACAGGCACAGGTCACTCTATTTTCCCATCAGGAAGAAGAATTAACCACAGGCTCAGCCTGCCTCCCGGAACCAGAACAGGGACTGAAGCCATCCTGCACTTTTGCGGCCAGCTCCCAAAAAAGCGAGTTGTAAAATGGAGGTTCAGGGCACTGCAATTCACAAACCTGCAGAGTTATAAATGATAACTCTCGTCCACAAATATATTGAGGGAAGGCAAAGAAGAGGATTTGAAATCAAGGCAGAATTGCAGGAAACAGATTTCAGGAGGTAGATTCGAATCGCCTTTAAAGCACATGAAAAGCGACAAAACGTTGACAATGATGCCCTTGGCCAAAAAGGGCGTATGCGTTTTTTCCTGAATATATTCAGGAAAAAACGCATACGCCCTTTTTGGCCAACCAAGCAACCGGGAAAGGCAAATCAGCGCTACAAAGAAGTCTCGCTTCCGATCGGTCAAAAGGTCCATGCTGAAAAAAGTGTCAAAACCAGAAATGCAGGAGAGGCCATGGAGAAATGGGAGCCTTGCTACACTGTTGGGCGGGATGCAAATTGCCAACAGCCACTCTGGAGAAGTGTACGGTGTGTCCTGAAACATCTGAAAAACACAGCTTAGAGAGCATAGGGCACTTCCACTCATGGGGGTATGAATTGGGAAAATGAAAAATCAGCAAGACACAAGCACCCCAAAGTTGAGGGCTGCTCTGTTGACAAGGACCTCCACTTCATTCCACCTTAAATATCCCAGGAAAGAGAAAAATGGATAAAGAAGTTGTGGTCCTTATGTACAATGGAATATCACTCAGCCATGAAATCAATGTCATAAGGTTAGTAGCAGAATGATGAGTGGATTTAGGTACGACGATTCTAAGTGAAATAAGTCACACAGAAAAGGACACTTCTCATAAGGTATCACTTATAGAGCGAATGTAAAAACCGTTACACTTGAACTGAATTACAAAACAGAACAGAGTCACACATGCAGAAAACACACTATGGCTGCTTAACGGGAAAGGTGAGGTGGGGTGATACATAAAACAAGGGTATCAAATTAGCTCAGATACCATTCCATAAACCCAATATGTAATGGACAAGACCTACTCCTTGCTCAGAGAACTGGACTCAACACGCCCTATTCACCGCACAAGAATATATCTGACTAATAATAATCGTAAAACCTATGTATTGATATCTCTCTGTTAGTGTGTCAAGTGGGTGTAAAGCGGCATAAACACAGCAGTGAAAAGCAGCTAAACCCCATTATAAAAATAAATTACTTTGAAACACCCATGAAACAAAGACAGTGAAAGAGAGAGAAATTCTTACACAATGTATTCAGGGGCTGTGATGCAACCTGGATTGACCATATCTAGACCCACAGCTGGATGAGACATAAGGGTGAATACTCTTGGGGCTGAGAGGTTTGGTGAGGTTGGGTGAGCAAATGCAGACCCTTTAAAGTAATACTGCGTGGTACCCATCGCATGGGTCCCAAATCTTCAGGTTCACGGGCATCTTCCTACATCGAAAACATGCATGAGAAACCCAGAAGATGGTACACCGTGTGATGGGGAAAGGTTTCTAAAACGCACCTAATTTCTCATCTCCTTGTGCCCGGGTTCGCCATTCCAGCCGCTTTACTAGCAATCTCCCTACTTGGAGCATCAGCACCTTTAACCTCCTGTTTCGTACAGGTTGCAATTTGTCCTGAGGATGAACGGGAAGACATGGAACAAATGAGAGACTAGCTCTAGGTGTTGGGACAGGCACAGGTCACTCTATTTTCCCATCAGGAAGAAGAATTAACCTCAGGGTCAGCCTGCGCCCCGGAACAAGAACAGGGCCTGAAGCCGTCCTGCGCTTTTGCGGCCAGCTCCCAAAAAAGCGAGTTGTAAAATGGAGGTTCAGGGCACTGCAATTCACAAACCTGCAGAGTTATAAATGATAACTCTCGTCCACAAATATATTGAGGGAAGGCAAAGAAGAGGATTTGAAATCAAGGCAGAATTGCAGGAAATAGATTTCAGGAGGTACATTCGAATCGCCTTTAAAGTACATGAAAAGCGGCAAAACGTTGACAATGATGCCCTTGGCCAAAAAGGGCGTATGCGTTTTTTCCTGAATATATTCAGGAAAAAACGCATACGCCCTTTTAGGCCAACCAAGCAACCGGGAAAGGCAAATCAGCGCTACAAAGAAGTCTCGCTTCCGATCGGTCAAAAGGTCCATGCTGAAAAAAGTGTCAAAACCAGAAATGCAGGACAGGCCATGGAGAAATGGGAGCCTTGCTACACTGATGGGCGGGATGCAAATTGCCAACAGCCACTCTGGAGAAGTGTACGGTGTGTCCTGAAACATCTGAAAAACACAGCTTAGAGAGCATAGGGCACTTCCACTCAGGGGGTATAAATTGGGAAAATTAAAAATCAGGAAGACACAGGCACCGCAAAGCTTAGGGCTGCTCGGTTGACAAGAACCTCCACTTCATGACACCTGAAATATCCCAGGAAAGAGAAAAATGGATAAAGAAGTGGTGGTCCTTATGTACAATGGAATAACACTCAGCCTTGAAATCAATGTCATAAGGCTAGTAGCAGCATGATGAGTGGATTTAGGTACGACGATTCTAAGTGAAATAAGTCACACAGAAAAGGACACTTCTCATAAGGTATCACTTATAGAGGGAATGTAAAAACCGTTACACTTGGACGGAATTACAAAAAAGAACAGAGTCACACATGCAGAAAACACACTATGGCTGCTTAACGGGAAAGGTGAGGTGGGGTGATACATAAAACAAGGGTATCAAATTAGCTCAGATACCATTCCATAAACCCAATATGTAATAGACAAGACCTACTCCTTGCTCAGAGAACTGGACTCAACACGCCCTATTCACCACAGAAGAATATATCTGACTAGTAATAATCTTAAAACCTATGTATTGATATCTCTCTGTTAGTGTGTCAAGTGGGTGTAAAGCAGCATAAACACAGCAGTGAAAAGCAGCTAAACCCCATTATAAAAATAAATTACTTTGAAACACCCATGAAACAAAGACAGTGAAAGAGAGAGAAATTCTTACACAATGCGTTCAGGGGCTGTGATGCAACCTGGATTGACCATATCTAGACCCACAGCTGGATGAGACATAAGGGTGGACACTCTTGGGGCTGAGAGGTTTGGTGAGTTTGGGTGAGCAAATGCAGACCCTTTAAAGTAATACTGCGTGGTACCCATCGCATGGGTCCCAAATCTTCAGGTTCAAGGGCATCTTCCTACATCGAAAACATGCATGAGAAACCCAGAAGATGGTACACCGTGTGATGGGGAAAGGTTTCTAAAACGCACCTCATTTCTCATCTCCTTGTGCCCGGGTTCGCCATTCCAGCCGCTTTACTAGCAATCTCCCTACTTGGAGCATCAGCACCTTTAACCTCCTGTTTCGTACAGGTTGCAATTTGTCCTGAGGATGAACGGGAAGACATGGAACAAATGAGAGACTAGCTCTAGGTGTTGGGACAGGCACAGGTCACTCTATTTTCCCATCAGGAAGAAGAATTAACCACAGGCTCAGCCTGCGCCCCGGAACAAGAACAGGGCCTGAAGCCGTCCTGCGCTTTTGCGGCCAGCTCCCAAAAAAGCGAGTTGTAAAATGGAGGTTCAGGGCACTGCAATTCACAAACCTGCAGAGTTATAAATGATAACTCTCGTCCACAAATATATTGAGGGAAGGCAAAGAAGAGGATTTGAAATCAAGGCAGAATTGCAGGAAATAGATTTCAGGAGGTAGATTCGAATCGCCTTTAAAGTACATGAAAAGCGGCAAAACGTTGACAATGATGCCCTTGGCCAAAAAGGGCGTATGCGTTTTTTCCTGAATATATTCAGGAAAAAACGCATACGCCCTTTTAGGCCAACCAAGCAACCGGGAAAGGCAAATCAGCGCTACAAAGAAGTCTCGCTTCCGATCGGTCAAAAGGTCCATGCTGAAAAAAGTGTCAAAACCAGAAATGCAGGACAGGCCATGGAGAAATGGGAGCCTTGCTACACTGATGGGCGGGATGCAAATTGCCAACAGCCACTCTGGAGAAGTGTACGGTGTGTCCTGAAACATCTGAAAAACACAGCTTAGAGAGCATAGGGCACTTCCACTCAGGGGGTATAAATTGGGAAAATTAAAAATCAGGAAGACACAGGCACCACAAAGCTTAGGGCTGCTCTGTTGACAAGAACCTCCACTTCATGACACCTGAAATATCCCAGGAAAGAGAAAAATGGATAAAGAAGTGGTGGTCCTTATGTACAATGGAATAACACTCAGCCATGAAATCAATGTCATAAGGCTAGTAGCAGCATGATGAGTGGATTTAGGTACGACGATTCTAAGTGAAATAAGTCACACAGAAAAAGACACTTATCATAAGCTATCACTTATAGAGGGAATGTAAAAACCGCTACACTTGAACTGAATTACAAAGCAGAACAGAGTCACACGTTTAGAAAACACACTATGGCTGGTTAACGGGAAAGGTGAGATGGGGTGATGCATAAAACAAGGGTTTCAAATTATCTGAGATACCGTTCCATAAACCCAGTACGTAATAGACAAGAACTACTCCTTGCTCAGAGAACAGGACTCAACACAACCTATTCACCGCAAAAGAATATATTTGATTAGTAGTAAACTTAAAACCTATGTATTGATATCTCTCTGTTAGTGTGTCAAGTGGGTGTAAAGCCGCATAAACACAGTAGTGAAAAGCAGCTAAACCCCATTATAAAAATAAATTACTTTTAAAAACCCATGATACAAAGACAGTGAAAGAGAGAGAAATTCTTACACAATGCGTTCAGGGGCTGTGATGCAACCTGGATCGACCATATCTAGACCCACAGCTGGGTGATACATAAGGGTGGACACTCTTGCGGCTGAAAGGTTTGGTGAGGTTGGATGAGCAAACGCAGACCCTTTAAAGTAATACTGCGTGACACCCATCCCATGGGTCCCAAATCTCCAGGTTCAAGGGCATCTTCCTACATCAAAAACATGCATGAGAAACCCAGAAGATGGTACACCATGTGATCGGGAAAGGTTTCTAAAATGCACCTCATTTCTCATCTCCTTGTGCTCGGGTTCGCCATTCCAGCCACTTTCCTAGCAATCTCCCTACTTGGAGCATCAGCACCTTTAACTTCCTGTTCCGTACAGGTTGCAATTTGTCCTGAGGATGAACGGGAAGACGTAGAACCAATGAGAGACTAGCTCTTGGTGTTGGGACAGGCACAGGTCACTCTATTTTCCCATCAGGAAGAAGAATTAACCACAGGCTCAGCCTGCCCCCCGGAACCAGAACAGGGCCTGAAGCCGTCCTGCGCTTTTGCGGCCAGCTCCCAAAAAAGCGAGTTGAAAAATGGAGGTTCAGGGCACTGCAATTCACAAACCTGCAGAGTTATAAATGATAACTCTCGTCCACAAATATATTGAGGGAAGGCAAAGAAGAGGATTTGAAATCAAGGCAGAATTGCAGGAAACCGATTTCAGGAGGTAGATTTGAATCGCATTTAAAGCACAGGAAATGCGGCAAAATGTTGACAATGATGCCCTTGGACAAAAAGGGCGTATGTGTTTTTTCCTGAATATATTCAGGAAAAAACGCATACGCCCTTTTTGGCCAACCAAGCAACCTGGAAAGGCAAATCAGCGCTACAAAGAAGTCTCGCTTCCCATTGGTCAAAAGGGCCATGCTGAAAAAAGTGTCAAAACCAGAAATGCAGAACAGGCCATGGAGAAATGGGAGCCTTGCTACAGTTATGGGCGGGATGAAAATTGTCAACAGCCACTCTGGAGAAGTGTCAGGTGAGTCCTGAAACATCTGAAAAACACAGCTTAGAGAGCATAGGGCACTTCCACTCATGGGGGTATAAATTGGGAAAATTAAAAATCAGCAAGACACAAGCACCCCAAAGTTTAGGGCTGCTCTGTTGACCAGGACCTCCAGTTCATTCCACTTTAAATATCCCAGGAAAGAGAAAAATGGATAAAGAAGTTGTGGTCCTTATGTACAATGGAATATCACTCAGCCATGAAATCAATGTCGTAAGGTTAGTAGCAGCATGATGAGTGGATTTAGGTACGACGATTCTAAGTGAAATAAGTCACACAGAAAAGGACACTTCTCATAAGGTATCACTTATAGAGGGAATGTAAATCCGTTACACTTGAACTGAAATACAAAACAGAACAGAGTCACACATGCAGAAAACACACTATGGCTTCTTAACGGGAAAGGTGAGGTGGGGTGATACATAAAACAAGGGTATCAAATTAGCTCAGATACCGTTCCATAAACCCAATATGTAATAGACAAGACCTACTCCTTGCTCAGAGAACTGGACTCAACACGCCCTATTCACCACACAAGAATATATCTGACTAATAATAATCGTAAAACCTATGTATTGATATCTCTCTGTTAGTGTGTCAAGTGGGTGTAAAGCGGCATAAACACAGCAGTGAAAAGCAGCTAAACCCCATTATAAAAATAAATTACTTTGAAACACTCATGAAACAAAGACAGTGAAAGAGAGAGAAATTCTTACACAATGCGTTCAGGGGCTGTGATGCAATCTGGATTGACCATATCTAGACTCACAGCTGGATGAGACATAAGGGTGAATACTCTTGGGGCTGAGAGGTTTGGTGAGGTTGGGTGAGCAAATGCAGACCCTTTAAAGTAATACTGCGTGGTACCCATCGCATGGGTCCCAAATCTTCAGGTTTAAGGGCATCTTCCTACATCGAAAACATGCATGAGAAACCCAGAAGATGGTACACCGTGTTATGGGGAAAGGTTTCTAAAACGCACCTCATTTCTCATCTCCTTGTGCACGGGTTCGCCATTCCAGCCGCTTTACTAGCAATCTCCCTACGTGGAGCATCAGCACCTTTAACCTCCTGTTCCGTACAGGTTGCAATTTGTCCTGAGGATGAACGGGAAGACGTGGAACCAACGAGAGACTAGCTCTTGGTGTTGGGACAGGCACAGGTCACTCTATTTTCCCATCAGGAAGAAGAATTAACCACAGTCTCAGCCTGCCCCCTGGAACCAGAACAGGGCCTGAAGGCATCCTGTGCTTTTGCGGCCAGCTCCCAAAAAAGCGAGTTCTAAAATGGAGGTTCAGAGCACTGCAATTCACAAACCTGCAGAGTTATAAATGATAACTCTCGTCCACAAATATATTGAGGGAAGGCAAAGAAGAGGATTTGAAATCAAGGCAGAATTGCAGGAAACAGATTTCAGGAGGTAGATTCGAATCGCCTTTAAAGCACATGAAAAGTGGCAAAACGTTGACAATGATGCCCTTGGCCAAAAAGGGCGTATGCGTTTTTTCCTGAATATATTCAGGAAAAAACGCATACGCCCTTTTTGGCCAACCAAGCAACCTGGAAAGACAAATCAGCGGTACAAAGAAGTCTCGCTTCCAATCGGTCAAAAGGGCCATGCTGAAAAAAGTGTCAAAACCAGAAATGCAGGACAGGCCATGGAGAAATGGGAGCCTTGCTACACTGATGGGCGGGATGTAAATTGCCAACAGCCACTCTGGAGAAGTGTACGGTGTGTCCTGAAACATCTGAAAAACACAGCTTAGAGAGCATAGGGCACTTCCACTCATGGAGGTATAAATTGGGAAAATGAAAAATCAGCAAGACACAAGCACCCCAAAGTTGAGGGCTGCTCTGTTGACAAGGACCTCCACTTCATTCCACCTTAAATATCCGAGGAAAGAGAAAAATGGATAAAGAAGTTGTGGTCCTTAGGTACAATGGAATATCACTCAGCCATGAAATCAATGTCATAAGGTTAGTAGCAGCATGATGAGTGGATTTAAGTACGACGATTCTAAGTGAAATAAGTCACACAGAAAAGGACACTTCTCATAAGGTATCACTTATAGAGGGAATGTAAAAACCGTTACACTTGGACGGAATTACAAAAAAGAACAGAGTCACACATGCAGAAAACACACTATGGCTGCTTAACGGGAAAGGTGAGGTGGGGTGATACATAAAACAAGGGTATCAAATTAGCTCAGATACCATTCCATAAACCCAATATGTAATAGACAAGACCTACTCCTTGCTCAGAGAACTGGACTCAACACGCCCTATTCACCACAGAAGAATATATCTGACCAGTAATAATCTTAAAACCTATGTATTGATATCTCTCTGTTAGTGTGTCAAGTGGGTGTAAAGCGGCATAAACACAGCCGTGAAAAGCAGCTAAACCCCATTATAAAAATAAATTACTTTGAAACACCCATGAAACAAAGACAGTGAAAGAGAGAGAAATTCTTACACAATGCGTTCAGGGGCTGTGATGCAACCTGGATTGACCATATCTAGACCCACAGCTGGATGAGACATAAGGGTGGACACTCTTGGGGCTGAGAGGTTTGGTGAGTTTGGGTGAGCAAATGCAGACCCTTTAAAGTAATACTGCGTGGTACCCATCGCATGGGTCCCAAATCTTCAGGTTCAAGGGCATCTTCCTACATCGAAAACATGCATGAGAAACTCAGAAGATGGTACACCGTGTGATGGGGAAAGGTTTCTAAAACGCACCTCATTTCTCATCTCCTTGTGCCCGGGTTCGCCATTCCAGCCGCTTTACTAGCAATCTCCCTACTTGGAGCATCAGCACCTTTAACCTCCTGTTCCGTACAGGTTGCAATTTGTCCTGAGGATGAACGGGAAGACGTGGAACCAACGAGAGACTAGCTCTTGGTGTTGGGACAGGCACAGGTCACTCTATTTTCCCATCAGGAAGAAGAATTAACCACAGGCTCAGCCTGCCTCCCGGAACCAGAACAGGGACTGAAGCCATCCTGCACTTTTGCGGCCAGCTCCCAAAAAAGCGAGTTGTAAAATGGAGGTTCAGGGCACTGCAATTCACAAACCTGCAGAGTTATAAATGATAACTCTCCTCCACAAATATATTGAGGGAAGGCAAAGAAGAGGATTTGAAATCAAGGCAGAATTGCAGGAAACAGATTTCAGGAGGTAGATTCGAATCGCCTTTAAAGCACATGAAAAGCGACAAAACGTTGACAATGATGCCCTTGGCCAAAAAGGGCGTATGCGTTTTTTCCTGAATATATTCAGGAAAAAACGCATACGCCCTTTTTGGCCAACCAAGCAACCGGGAAAGGCAAATCAGCGCTACAAAGAAGTCTCGCTTCCGATCGGTCAAAAGGTCCATGCTGAAAAAAGTGTCAAAACCAGAAATGCAGGAGAGGCCATGGAGAAATGGGAGCCTTGCTACACTGTTGGGCGGGATGCAAATTGCCAACAGCCACTCTGGAGAAGTGTACGGTGTGTCCTGAAACATCTGAAAAACACAGCTTAGAGAGCATAGGGCACTTCCACTCATGGGGGTATGAATTGGGAAAATGAAAAATCAGCAAGACACAAGCACCCCAAAGTTGAGGGCTGCTCTGTTGACAAGGACCTCCACTTCATTCCACCTTAAATATCCCAGGAAAGAGAAAAATGGATAAAGAAGTTGTGGTCCTTATGTACAATGGAATATCACTCAGCCATGAAATCAATGTCATAAGGTTAGTAGCAGAATGATGAGTGGATTTAGGTACGACGATTCTAAGTGAAATAAGTCACACAGAAAAGGACACTTCTCATAAGGTATCACTTATAGAGCGAATGTAAAAACCGTTACACTTGAAATGAATTACAAAACAGAACAGAGTCACACATGCAGAAAACACACTATGGCTGCTTAACGGGAAAGGTGAGGTGGGGTGATACATAAAACAAGGGTATCAAATTAGCTCAGATACCATTCCATAAACCCAATATGTAATGGACAAGACCTACTCCTTGCTCAGAGAACTGGACTCAACACGCCCTATTCACCGCACAAGAATATATCTGACTAATAATAATCGTAAAACCTATGTATTGATATCTCTCTGTTAGTGTGTCAAGTGGGTGTAAAGCGGCATAAACACAGCAGTGAAAAGCAGCTAAACCCCATTATAAAAATAAATTACTTTGAAACACCCATGAAACAAAGACAGTGAAAGAGAGAGAAATTCTTACACAATGTATTCAGGGGCTGTGATGCAACCTGGATTGACCATATCTAGACCCACAGCTGGATGAGACATAAGGGTGAATACTCTTGGGGCTGAGAGGTTTGGTGAGGTTGGGTGAGCAAATGCAGACCCTTTAAAGTAATACTGCGTGGTACCCATCGCATGGGTCCCAAATCTTCAGGTTCACGGGCATCTTCCTACATCGAAAACATGCATGAGAAACCCAGAAGATGGTACACCGTGTGATGGGGAAAGGTTTCTAAAACGCACCTAATTTCTCATCTCCTTGTGCCCGGGTTCGCCATTCCAGCCGCTTTACTAGCAATCTCCCTACTTGGAGCATCAGCACCTTTAACCTCCTGTTTCGTACAGGTTGCAATTTGTCCTGAGGATGAACGGGAAGACATGGAACAAATGAGAGACTAGCTCTAGGTGTTGGGACAGGCACAGGTCACTCTATTTTCCCATCAGGAAGAAGAATTAACCTCAGGGTCAGCCTGCGCCCCGGAACAAGAACAGGGCCTGAAGCCGTCCTGCGCTTTTGCGGCCAGCTCCCAAAAAAGCGAGTTGTAAAATGGAGGTTCAGGGCACTGCAATTCACAAACCTGCAGAGTTATAAATGATAACTCTCGTCCACAAATATATTGAGGGAAGGCAAAGAAGAGGATTTGAAATCAAGGCAGAATTGCAGGAAATAGATTTCAGGAGGTACATTCGAATCGCCTTTAAAGTACATGAAAAGCGGCAAAACGTTGACAATGATGCCCTTGGCCAAAAAGGGCGTATGCGTTTTTTCCTGAATATATTCAGGAAAAAACGCATACGCCCTTTTAGGCCAACCAAGCAACCGGGAAAGGCAAATCAGCGCTACAAAAAAGTCTCGCTTCCGATCGGTCAAAAGGTCCATGCTGAAAAAAGTGTCAAAACCAGAAATGCAGGACAGGCCATGGAGAAATGGGAGCCTTGCTACACTGATGGGCGGGATGCAAATTGCCAACAGCCACTCTGGAGAAGTGTACGGTGTGTCCTGAAACATCTGAAAAACACAGCTTAGAGAGCATAGGGCACTTCCACTCAGGGGGTATAAATTGGGAAAATTAAAAATCAGGAAGACACAGGCACCACAAAGCTTAGGGCTGCTCTGTTGACAAGAACCTCCACTTCATGACACCTGAAATATCCCAGGAAAGAGAAAAATGGATAAAGAAGTGGTGGTCCTTATGTACAATGGAATAACACTCAGCCTTGAAATCAATGTCATAAGGCTAGTAGCAGCATGATGAGTGGATTTAGGTACGACGATTCTAAGTGAAATAAGTCACACAGAAAAGGACACTTCTCATAAGGTATCACTTATAGAGGGAATGTAAAAACCGTTACACTTGGACGGAATTACAAAAAAGAACAGAGTCACACATGCAGAAAACACACTATGGCTGCTTAACGGGAAAGGTGAGGTGGGGTGATACATAAAACAAGGGTATCAAATTAGCTCAGATACCATTCCATAAACCCAATATGTAATAGACAAGACCTACTCCTTGCTCAGAGAACTGGACTCAACACGCCCTATTCACCACAGAAGAATATATCTGACTAGTAATAATCTTAAAACCTATGTATTGATATCTCTCTGTTAGTGTGTCAAGTGGGTGTAAAGCGGCATAAACACAGCAGTGAAAAGCAGCTAAACCCCATTATAAAAATAAATTACTTTGAAACACCCATGAAACAAAGACAGTGAAAGAGAGAGAAATTCTTACACAATGCGTTCAGGGGCTGTGATGCAACCTGGATTGACCATATCTAGACCCACAGCTGGATGAGACATAAGGGTGGACACTCTTGGGGCTGAGAGGTTTGGTGAGTTTGGGTGAGCAAACGCAGACCCTTTAAAGTAATACTGCGTGGTACCCATCGCATGGGTCCCAAATCTTCAGGTTCAAGGGCATCTTCCTACATCGAAAACATGCATGAGAAACCCAGAAGATGGTACACCGTGTGATGGGGAAAGGTTTCTAAAACGCACCTCATTTCTCATCTCCTTGTGCCCGGGTTCGCCATTCCAGCCGCTTTACTAGCAATCTCCCTACTTGGAGCATCAGCACCTTTAACCTCCTGTTCCGTACAGGTTGCAATTTGTCCTGAGGATGAACGGGAAGACGTGGAACCAACGAGAGACTAGCTCTTGGTGTTGGGACAGGCACAGGTCACTCTATTTTCCCATCAGGAAGTAGAATTAACCACAGTCTCAGCCTGCCTCCCGGAACCAGAACAGGGACTGAAGCCATCCTGCACTTTTGCGGCCAGCTCCCAAAAAAGCGAGTTGTAAAATGGAGGTTCAGGGCACTGCAATTCACAAACCTGCAGAGTTATAAATGATAACTCTCGTCCACAAATATATTGAGGGAAGGCAAAGAAGAGGATTTGAAATCAAGGCAGAATTGCAGGAAACAGATTTCAGGAGGTAGATTTGAATCGCATTTAAAGCACAGGAAATGCGGCAAAATGTTGACAATGATGCCCTTGGACAAAAAGGGCGTATGCGTTTTTTCCTGAATATATTCAGGAAAAAACGCATACGCCCTTTTTGGCCAACCAAGCAACCTGGAAAGGCAAATCAGCGCTACAAAGAAGTCTCGCTTCCCATTGGTCAAAAGGGCCATGCTGAAAAAAGTGTCAAAACCAGAAATGCAGAACAGGCCATGGAGAAATGGGAGCCTTGCTACACTTATGGGCGGGATGAAAATTGTCAACAGCCACTCTGGAGAAGTGTCAGGTGAGTCCTGAAACATCTGAAAAACACAGCTTAGAGAGCATAGGGCACTTCCACTCATGGGGGTATAAATTGGGAAAATGAAAAATCAGCAAGACACAAGCACCCCAAAGTTTAGGGCTGCTCTGTTGACCAGGACCTCCACTTCATTCCACTTTAAATATCCCAGGAAAGAGAAAAATGGATAAAGAAGTTGTGGTCCTTATGTACAATGGAATATCACTCAGCCATGAAATCAATGTCGTAAGGTTAGTAGCAGCATGATGAGTGGATTTAGGTACGACGATTCTAAGTGAAATAAGTCACACAGAAAAGGACACTTCTCATAAGGTATCACTTATAGAGGGAATGTAAATCCGTTACACTTGAACTGAAATACAAAACAGAACAGAGTCACACATGCAGAAAACACACTATGGCTTCTTAACGGGAAAGGTGAGGTGGGGTGATACATAAAACAAGGGTATCAAATTAGCTCAGATACCGTTCCATAAACCCAATATGTAATAGACAAGACCTACTCCTTGCTCAGAGAACTGGACTCAACACGCCCTATTCACCACACAAGAATATATCTGACTAATAATAATCGTAAAACCTATGTATTGATATCTCTCTGTTAGTGTGTCAAGTGGGTGTAAAGCGGCATAAACACAGCAGTGAAAAGCAGCTAAACCCCATTATAAAAATAAATTACTTTGAAACACTCATGAAACAAAGACAGTGAAAGAGAGAGAAATTCTTACACAATGCATTCAGGGGCTGTGATGCAATCTGGATTGACCATATCTAGACTCACAGCTGGATGAGACATAAGGGTGAATACTCTTGGGGCTGAGAGGTTTGGTGAGGTTGGGTGAGCAAATGCAGACCCTTTAAAGTAATACTGCGTGGTACCCATCGCATGGGTCCCAAATCTTCAGGTTTAAGGGCATCTTCCTACATCGAAAACATGCATGAGAAACCCAGAAGATGGTACACCGTGTTATGGGGAAAGGTTTCTAAAACGCACCTCATTTCTCATCTCCTTGTGCACGGGTTCGCCATTCCAGCCGCTTTACTAGCAATCTCCCTACGTGGAGCATCAGCACCTTTAACCTCCTGTTCCGTACAGGTTGCAATTTGTCCTGAGGATGAACGGGAAGACGTGGAACCAACGAGAGACTAGCTCTTGGTGTTGGGACAGGCGCAGGTCACTCTATTTTCCCATCAGGAAGAAGAATTAACCACAGTCTCAGCCTGCCCCCTGGAACCAGAACAGGGCCTGAAGCCATCCTGTGCTTTTGCGGCCAGCTCCCAAAAAAGCGAGTTCTAAAATGGAGGTTCAGAGCACTGCAATTCACAAACCTGCAGAGTTATAAATGATAACTCTCGTCCACAAATATATTGAGGGAAGGCAAAGAAGAGGATTTGAAATCAAGGCAGAATTGCAGGAAACAGATTTCAGGAGGTAGATTCGAATCGCCTTTAAAGCACATGAAAAGTGGCAAAACATTGACAATGATGCCCTTGGCCAAAAAGGGCGTATGCGTTTTTTCCTGAATATATTCTGGAAAAAACGCATACGCCCTTTTTGGCCAACCAAGCAACCTGGAAAGACAAATCAGCGGTACAAAGAAGTCTCGCTTCCAATCGGTCAAAAGGGCCATGCTGAAAAAAGTGTCAATACTAGAAATGCAGGACAGGCCATGGAGAAATGGGAGCCTTGCTACACTGATGGGCGGGATGTAAATTGCCAACAGCCACTCTGGAGAAGTGTACGGTGTGTCCTGAAACATCTGAAAAACACAGCTTAGAGAGCATAGGGCACTTCCACTAATGGGGGTATAAATTGGGAAAATGAAAAATCAGCAAGACACAAGCACCCCAAAGTTGAGGGCTGCTCTGTTGACAAGGACCTCCACTTCATTCCACCTTAAATATCCGAGGAAAGAGAAAAATGGATAAAGAAGTTGTGGTCCTTAGGTACAATGGAATATCACTCAGCCATGAAATCAATGTCATAAGGTTAGTAGCAGCATGATGAGTGGATTTAAGTACGACGATTCCAAGTGAAATAAGTCACACAGAAAAGGGCACTTCTCATAAGGTATCACTTATAGAGGGAATGTAAAAACCGTTACACTTGGACGGAATTACAAAAAAGAACAGAGTCACACATGCAGAAAACACACTATGGCTGCTTAACGGGAAAGGTGAGGTGGGGTGATACATAAAACAAGGGTATCAAATTAGCTCAGATACCGTTCCATAAACCCAATATGTAATAGACAAGACCTACTCCTTGCTCAGAGAACTGGACTCAACACGCCCTATTCACCACAGAAGAATATATCTGACTAGTAATAATCTTAACACCTATGTATTGATATCTCTCTGTTAGTGTGTCAAGTGGGTGTAAAGCGGCATAAACACAGCAGTGAAAAGCAGCTAAACCCCATTATAAAAATAAATTACTTTGAAACACCCATGAAACAAAGACAGTGAAAGAGAGAGAAATTCTTACACAATGCGTTCAGGGGCTGTGATGCAACCTGGATTGACCATATCTAGACCCACAGCTGGATGAGACATAAGGGTGGACACTCTTGGGGCTGAGAGGTTTGGTGAGTTTGGGTGAGCAAATGCAGACCCTTTAAAGTAATACTGCGTGGTACCCATCGCATGGGTCCCAAATCTTCAGGTCCAAGGGCATCTTCCTACATCGAAAACATGCATGAGAAACCCAGAAGATGGTACACCGTGTGATGGGGAAAGGTTTCTGAAACGCACCTCATTTCTCATCTCCTTGTGCCCGGGTTCACCATTCCAGCCGCTTTACTAGCAATCTCCCTACTTGGAGCATCAGCACCTTTAACCTCCTGTTCCGTACAGGTTGCAATTTGTCCTGAGGATGAACGGGAAGACGTGGAACCAACGAGAGACTAGCTCTTGGTGTTGGGACAGGCACAGGTCACTCTATTTTCCCATCAGGAAGAAGAATTAACCACAGGCTCAGCCTGCCTCCCGGAACCAGAACAGGGACTGAAGCCATCCTGCACTTTTGCGGCCAGCTCCCAAAAAAGCGAGTTGTAAAATGGAGGTTCAGGGCACTGCAATTCACAAACCTGCAGAGTTATAAATGATAACTCTCGTCCACAAATATATTGAGGGAAGGCAAAGAAGAGGATTTGAAATCAAGGCAGAATTGCAGGAAACAGATTTCAGGAGGTAGATTCGAATCGCCTTTAAAGCACATGAAAAGCGACAAAACGTTGACAATGATGCCCTTGGCCAAAAAGGGCGTATGCGTTTTTTCCTGAATATATTCAGGAAAAAACGCATACGCCCTTTTTGGCCAACCAAGCAACCGGGAAAGGCAAATCAGCGCTACAAAGAAGTCTCGCTTCCGATCGGTCAAAAGGTCCATGCTGAAAAAAGTGTCAAAACCAGAAATGCAGGACAGGCCATGGAGAAATGGGAGCCTTGCTACACTGATGGGCGGGATGCAAATTGCCAACAGCCACTCTGGAGAAGTGTACGGTGTGTCCTGAAACATCTGAAAAACACAGCTTAGAGAGCATAGGGCACTTCCACTCATGGGGGTATGAATTGGGAAAATGAAAAATCAGCAAGACACAAGCACCCCCAAAGTTGAGGGCTGCTCTGTTGACAAGGACCTCCACTTCATTCCACCTTAAATATCCCAGGAAAGAGAAAAATGGATAAAGAAGTTGTGGTCCTTATGTACAATGGAATATCACTCAGCCATGAAATCAATGTCATAAGGTTAGTAGCAGCATGATGAGTGGATTTAGGTACGACGATTCTAAGTGAAATAAGTCACACAGAAAAGGACACTTCTCATAAGGTATCACTTATAGAGCGAATGTAAAAACCGTTACACTTGAACTGAATTACAAAACAGAACAGAGTCACACATGCAGAAAACACACTATGGCTGCTTAACGGGAAAGGTGAGGTGGGGTGATACATAAAACAAGGGTATCAAATTAGCTCAGATACCATTCCATAAACCCAATATGTAATGGACAAGACCTACTCCTTGCTCAGAGAACTGGACTCAACACGCCCTATTCACCGCACAAGAATATATCTGACTAATAATAATCGTAAAACCTATGTATTGATATCTCTCTGTTAGTGTGTCAAGTGGGTGTAAAGCGGCATAAACACAGCAGTGAAAAGCAGCTAAACCCCCTTATAAAAATAAATTACTTTGAAACACCCATGAAACAAAGACAGTGAAAGAGAGAGAAATTCTTACACAATGCATTCAGGGGCTGTGATGCAACCTGGATTGACCATATCTAGACCCACAGCTGGATGAGACATAAGGGTGAATACTCTTGGGGCTGAGAGGTTTGGTGAGGTTGGGTGAGCAAATGCAGACCCTTTAAAGTAATACTGCGTGGTACCCATCGCATGGGTCCCAAATCTTCAGGTTCACGGGCATCTTCCTACATCGAAAACATGCATGAGAAACCCAGAAGATGGTACACCGTGTGATGGGGAAAGGTTTCTAAAACGCACCTCATTTCTCATCTCCTTGTGCCCGGGTTCGCCATTCCAGCCGCTTTACTAGCAATCTCCCTACTTGGAGCATTAGCACCTTTAACCTCCTGTTTCGTACAGGTTGCAATTTGTCCTGAGGATGAACGGGAAGACATGGAACAAATGAGAGACTAGCTCTAGGTGTTGGGACAGGCACAGGTCACTCTATTTTCCCATCAGGAAGAAGAATTAACCACAGGCTCAGCCTGCGCCCCGGAACAAGAACAGGGCCTGAAGCCATCCTGCGCTTTTGCGGCCAGCTCCCAAAAAAGCGAGTTGTAAAATGGAGGTTCAGATCACTGCAATTCACAAACCTGCAGAGTTATAAATGATAACTCTCGTCCACAAATATATTGAGGGAAGGCAAAGAAGAGGATTTGAAATCAAGGCAGAATTGCAGGAAATAGATTTCAGGAGGTACATTCAAATCGCCTTTAAAGTACATGAAAAGCGGCAAAACGTTGACAATGATGCCCTTGGCCAAAAAGGGCGTATGCGTTTTTTCCTGAATATATTCAGGAAAAAACGCATATGCCCTTTTAGGCCAACCAAGCAACCGGGAAAGGCAAATCAGCGCTACAAAGAAGTCTCGCTTCCGATCGGTAAAAAGGTCCATGCTGAAAAAAGTGTCAAAACCAGAAATGCAGGACAGGCCATGGAGAAATGGGAGCCTTGCTACACTGATGGGCGGGATGCAAATTGCCAACAGCCACTCTGGAGAAGTGTACGGTGTGTCCTGAAACATCTGAAAAACACAGCTTAGAGAGCATAGGGCACTTCCACTCAGGGGGTATAAATTGGGAAAATTAAAAATCAGGAAGACACAGGCACCACAAAGCTTAGGGCTGCTCTGTTGACAAGGACCTCCACTTCATTCCACCTTAAATATCCCAGGAAAGAGAAAAATGGATAAAGAAGTTGTGGTCCTTAGGTACAA
The DNA here is from genome assembly GCF_965194805.1 of Balaenoptera borealis. Taxonomy (NCBI): domain Eukaryota; kingdom Metazoa; phylum Chordata; class Mammalia; order Artiodactyla; family Balaenopteridae; genus Balaenoptera; species Balaenoptera borealis. The sequence continues at coordinate 610,437 of NW_028123765.1, forward strand.
TGGAATATCACTCAGCCATGAAATCAATGTCATAAGGTTAGTAGCAGCATGATGAGTGGATTTAAGTACGACGATTCTAAGTGAAATAAGTCACACAGAAAAGGACACTTCTCATAAGGTATCACTTATAGAGGGAATGTAAAAACCGTTACACTTGGACGGAATTACAAAAAAGAACAGAGTCACACATGCAGAAAACACACTATGGCTGCTTAACGGGAAAGGTGAGGTGGGGTGATACATAAAACAAGGGTATCAAATTAGCTTAGATACCGTTCCATAAACCCAATATGAAATAGACAAGACCTACTCCTTGCTCAGAGAACTGGACTCAACACGCCCTATTCACCGCAGAAGAATATATCTGACTAGTAATAATCTTAAAACCTATGTATTGATATATCTCTGTTAGTGTGTCAAGTGGGTGTAAATCGGCATAAACACAGCAGTGAAAAGCAGCTAAACCTCATTATAAAAATAAATTACTTTTAAAAACCCATGAAAGAAAGACAGTGAAAGAGAGAGACATTCTTACACAATGCGTTCAGGGGCTGTGATGCAACCTGGATTGACCATACCTAGACCCACAGCTGGATGAGACATAAGGGTGGACACTCTTGGGGCTGAGAGGTTTGGTGAGGTTGGGTGAGCAAACGCAGACCCTTTAAAGTAATACTGCGTGGTACCCATCGCATGGGTCCCAAATCTCCAGGTTCAAGGGCATCTTCCTACATCGAAAACATGCATGAGAAACCCAGAAGATGGTACACCGTGTGATGGGGAAAGGTTTCTATAACGCACCTCATTTCTCATCTCCTTGTGCCCGGGTTCGCCATTCCAGCCGCTTTACTAGCAATCTCCCTACTTGGAGCATCAGCACCTTTAACCTCCTGTTTCGTACAGGTTGCAATTTGTCCTGAGGATGAACGGGAAGACATGGAACAAATGAGAGACTAGCTCTAGGTGTTGGGACAGGCACAGGTCACTCTATTTTCCCATCAGGAAGAAGAATTAACCACAGGCTCAGCCTGCGCCCCGGAACAAGAACAGGGCCTGAAGCCGTCCTGCGCTTTTGCGGCCAGCTCCCAAAAAAGCGAGTTGTAAAATGGAGGTTCAGGGCACTGCAATTCACAAACCTGCAGAGTTATAAATGATAACTCTCGTCCACAAATATATTGAGGGAAGGCAAAGAAGAGGATTTGAAATCAAGGCAGATTTGCAGGAAATAGATTTCAGGAGGTACATTCGAATCGCCTTTAAAGTACATGAAAAGCGGCAAAACGTTGACAATGATGCCCTTGGCCAAAAAGGGCGTATGCGTTTTTTCCTGAATATATTCAGGAAAAAACGCATACGCCCTTTTAGGCCAACCAAGCAACCGGGAAAGGCAAATCAGCGCTACAAAGAAGTCTCGCTTCCAATCGGTCAAAAGGTCCATGCTGAAAAAAGTGTCAAAACCAGAAATGCAGGAGAGGCCATGGAGAAATGGGAGCCTTGCTACACTGATGGGCGGGATGCAAATTGCCAACAGCCACTCTGGAGAAGTGTACGGTGTGTCCTGAAACATCTGAAAAACACAGCTTAGAGAGCATAGGGCACTTCCACTCAGGGGGTATAAATTGGGAAAATTAAAAATCAGGAAGACACAGGCACCACAAAGCTTAGGGCTGCTCTGTTGACAAGAACCTCCACTTCATGACACCTGAAATATCCCAGGAAAGAGAAAAATGGATAAAGAAGTGGTGGTCCTTATGTACAATGGAATAACACTCAGCCATGAAATCAATGTCATAAGGCTAGTAGCAGCATGATGAGTGGATTTAGGTACGACGATTCTAAGTGAAATAAGTCACACAGAAAAAGACACTTATCATAAGCTATCACTTATAGAGGGAATGTAAAAACCGCTACACTTGAACTGAATTACAAAGCAGAACAGAGTCACACGTTTAGAAAACACACTATGGCTGGTTAACGGGAAAGGTGAGATGGGGTGATGCATAAAACAAGGGTTTCAAATTATCTGAGATACCGTTCCATAAACCCAATACGTAATAGACAAGAACTACTCCTTGCTCAGAGAACAGGACTCAACACACCCTATTCACCGCAAAAGAATATATTTGATTAGTAGTAATCTTAATACCTATGTATTGATATCTCTCTGTTAGTGTGTCAAGTGGGTGTAAAGCCGCATAAACACAGTAGTGAAAAGCAGCTAAACCCCATTATAAAAATAAATTACTTTTAAAAACCCATGATACAAAGACAGTGAAAGACAGAGAAATTCTTACACAATGCGTTCAGGGGCTGTGATGCAACCTGGATCGACCATATCTAGACCCACAGCTGGGTGATACATAAGGGTGGACACTCTTGCGGCTGAGAGGTTTGGTGAGGTTGGATGAGCAAACGCAGACCCTTTAAAGTAATACTGCGTGACACCCATCCCATGGGTCCCAAATCTCCAGGTTCAAGGGCATCTTCCTACATCAAAAACATGCATGAGAAACCCAGAAGATGGTACACCATGTGATCGGGAAAGGTTTCTAAAATGCACCTCATTTCTCATCTCCTTGTGCTCGGGTTCGCCATTCCAGCCACTTTCCTAGCAATCTCCCTACTTGGAGCATCAGCACCTTTAACTTCCTGTTCCGTACAGGTTGCAATTTGTCCTGAGGATGAACGGGAAGACGTAGAACCAATGAGAGACTAGCTCTTGGTGTTGGGACAGGCACAGGTCACTCTATTTTCCCATCAGGAAGAAGAATTAACCACAGGCTCAGCCCGCCCCCCGGAACCAGAACAGGGCCTGAAGCCGTCCTGCGCTTTTGCGGCTAGCTCCCAAAAAAGCGAGTTGTAAAATGGAGGTTCAGGGCACTGCAATTCACAAACCTGCAGAGTTATAAATGATAACTCTCGTCCACAAATATATTGAGGGAAGGCAAAGAAGAGGATTTGAAATCAAGGCAGAATTGCAGGAAACAGATTTCAGGAGGTAGATTTGAATCGCATTTAAAGCACAGGAAATGCGGCAAAATGTTGACAATGATGCCCTTGGACAAAAAGGGCGTATGCGTTTTTTCCTGAATATATTCAGGAAAAAACGCATACGCCCTTTTTGGCCAACCAAGCAACCTGGAAAGGCAAATCAGCGCTACAAAGAAGTCTCGCTTCCCATTGGTCAAAAGGGCCATGCTGAAAAAAGTGTCAAAACCAGAAATGCAGAACAGGCCATGGAGAAATGGGAGCCTTGCTACACTTATGGGCGGGATGAAAATTGTCAACAGCCACTCTGGAGAAGTGTCAGGTGAGTCCTGAAACATCTGAAAAACACAGCTTAGAGAGCATAGGGCACTTCCACTCATGGGGGTATAAATTGGGAAAATGAAAAATCAGCAAGACACAAGCACCCCAAAGTTTAGGGCTGCTCTGTTGACCAGGACCTCCACTTCATTCCACTTTAAATATCCCAGGAAAGAGAAAAATGGATAAAGAAGTTGTGGTCCTTATGTACAATGGAATATCACTCAGCCATGAAATCAATGTCGTAAGGTTAGTAGCAGCATGATGAGTGGATTTAGGTACGACGATTCTAAGTGAAATAAGTCACACAGAAAAGGACACTTCTCATAAGGTATCACTTATAGAGGGAATGTAAATCCGTTACACTTGAACTGAATTACAAAACAGAACAGAGTCACACATGCAGAAAACACACTATGGCTTCTTAATGGGTAAGGTGAGGTGGGGTGATACATAAAACAAGGGTATCAAATTAGCTCAGATACCGTTCCATAAACCCAATATGTAATAGACAAGACCTACTCCTTGCTCAGAGAACTGGACTCAACACGCCCTATTCACCACACAAGAATATATCTGACTAATAATAATCGTAAAACCTATGTATTGATATCTCTCTGTTAGTGTGTCAAGTGGGTGTAAAGCGGCATAAACACAGCAGTGAAAAGCAGCTAAACCCCATTATAAAAATAAATTACTTTGAAACACTCATGAAACAAAGACAGTGAAAGAGAGAGAAATTCTTACACAATGCATTCAGGGGCTGTGATGCAATCTGGATTGACCATATCTAGACTCACAGCTGGATGAGACATAAGGGTGAATACTCTTGGGGCTGAGAGTTTTGGTGAGGTTGGGTGAGCAAACGCAGACCATTTAAAGTAATACTGCGTGGTACCCATCGCATGGGCCCCAAATCTCCAGGTTCAAGGGCATCTTCCTACATCGAAAACATGCATGAGAAACCCAAAAGATGGTACACCGTGTGATGGGGAAAGGTTTCTAAAACGCACCTCATTTCTCATCTCCTTGTGCCCGGGTTCGCCATTCCAGCCGCTTTACTAGCAATCTCCCTACTTGGAGCATCAGCACCTTTAACCTCCTGTTTCGTACAGGTTGCAATTTGTCCTGAGGATGAACGGGAAGACGTGGAACCAATGAGAGACTAGCTCTTGGTGTTGGGACAGGCACAGGTCACTCTATTTTCCCATCAGGAAGAAGAATTAACCACAGGCTCAGCCTGCCCCCCGGAACCAGAACAGGGCCTGAAGCCATCCTGCGCTTTTGCGGCCAGCTCCCAAAAACACGAGTTGTAAAATGGAGGCTCAGGGCACTGCAATTCACAAACCTGCAGAGTTATAAATGATAACTCTCGTCCAGAAATATATTGAGGGAAGGCAACGAAGAGGATTTGAAATCAAGGCAGAATTGCAGGAAACAGATTTCAGGAGGTAGATTCGAATCGCCTTTAAAGCACATGAAAAGCGGCAAAACGTTGACAATGATGCCCTTGGCCAAAAAGGGCGTATGCGTTTTTTCCTGAATATATTCAGGAAAAAACGCATACGCCCTTTTTGGCAAACCAAGCAACCTGGAAAGGCAAATCAGCGCTACAAAGAAGTCTCGCATCCCATCGGTCAAAAGGGCCATGCTGAAAAAAGTGTCAAAACCAGAAATGCAGGACAGGCCATGGAGAAATGGGAGCCTTGCTGCACTGATGGGCGGGATGTAAATTGCCAACAGCCACTCTGGAGAAGTGTACGGTGAGTCCTGAAACATCTAAAAAACACAGCTTAGAGAGCATAGGGCACTTCCACTCATGGGGGTATAAATTGGGAAAATGAAAAATCAGCAAGACACAAGCACCCCAAAGTTTAGGGCTTCTCTGTTGACCAGGACCTCCACTTCATTCCACCTTAAATATCCCAGGAAAGAGAAAAATGGGTAAAGAAGTTGTGTTCCTTATGTACAATGGAATATCACTCAGCCATGAAATCAATGTCCTAAGGCTAGTAGCAGCATGATGAGTGGATTTAGGTACGACGATTCTAAGTGAAATAAGTCACACAGAAAAGGACACTTCTCATAAGGTATCACTTACAGAGGGAATGTAAAAACCGTTACACATGAACTGAATTACAAAACAGAACAGAGTCACACATGCAGAAAACACTCTATGGCTGCTTAACGGGAAAGGGGAGGTGGGGTGATACATAAAACAAGGGTTTCAAATTAGCTCAGATACCGTTCCATAAACCCAATATGTAATAGACAAGACCTACTCCTTGCTCAGAGAACTGGACTCAACACGCCCTATTCACCGCACAAGAATATATCTGACTAGTAATAATCTTAAAACCTATGTATTGATATCTCTCTGTTAGTGTGTCAAGTGGGTGTAAAGTGGCATAAACACAGCAGTGAAAAGCAGCTAAACCGCATTATGAAAATAAATTACTTTGAAAAACCCATGAAAGAAAGACAGTGAAAGAGAGAGACATTCTTACACAATGCGTTCAGGGGCTGTGATGCAACCTGGATTGACCATATCTAGACCCACAGCTGGATGAGACATAAGGGTGGACACTCTTGGGGCTGAGAGGTTTGGTGAGGTTGGGTGAGCAAACGCAGACCATTTAAAGTAATACTGCGTGGTACCCATCGCATGGGTCCCAAATCTCCAGGTTCAAGGGCATCTTCCTACATCGAAAACATGCATGAGAAACCCAGAAGATGGTACACCGTGTGATGGGGAAAGGTTTCTTAAACGCACCTCATTTCTCATCTCCTTGTGCCCGGGTTCGCCATTCCAGCCGCTTTACTAGCAATCTCCCTACTTGGAGCATCAGCACCTTTAACCTCCTGTTCCGTACAGGTTGCAAATTTTCCTGAGGATGAACGGGAAGACGGGGAACCAACGAGAGACTGGCTCTTGGTGTTGGGAAAGGCACAGGTCACTCTATTTTCCCATCAGGAAGAAGAATTAACCACAGGCTCATCCCGCCCCCCGGAACCAGAACAGGGCCTGAAGCCATCCTGCGCTTTTGCGGCCAGCTCCCAAAAACACGAGTTGTAAAATGGAGGCTCAGGGCACTGCAATTCACAAACCTGCAGAGTTATAAATGATAACTCTCGTCCACAAATATATTGAGGGAAGGCAACGAAGAGGATTTGAAATCAAGGCAGAATTGCAGGAAACAGATTTCAGGAGGTAGATACGAATCGCCTTTAAAGCACATGAAAAGCGGCAAAACGTTGACAATGATGCCCTTGGCCAAAAAGGGCGTATGCGTTTTTTCCTGAATATATTCAGGAAAAAAGGCATACGCCCTTTTTGGCCAACCAAGCAACCTGGAAAGGCAAATCAGCGCTACAAAGAAGTCTCGCTTCCCATCGGTCAAAAGGGCCATGCTGAAAAAAGTGTCAAAACCAGAAATGCAGGACAGGCCATGGAGAAATGGGAGCCTTGCTACACTGATGGGCGGGATGTAAATTGCCAAGAGCCACTCTGGAGAAGTGTCCGGTGAGTCCTGAAACATCTGAAAAACACAGCTTAGAGAGCATAGGGCACTCCCACTCATGGGGGTATAAATTGGGAAAATTAAAAATCAGCAAGACACAAGCACCCCAAAGTTTAGGGCTGCTCTGTTGACCAGGACCTCCACTTCATTCCACCTTAAATATCCCAGGAAAGAGAAAAATGGGTAAAGAAGTTGTGGTCCTTATGTACAATGGAATATCACTCAGCCATGAAATCAATGTCCTAAGGCTAGTAGCAGCATGATGAGTGGATTTAGGTATGACGATTCTAAGTGAAATAAGTCACACAGAAAAGGACACTTCTCATAAGGTATCACTGATAGAGGGAATGTAAAAACCGTTACACATGAACTGAATTACAAAACAGAACAGAGTCACACATGCAGAAAACACACTATGGCTTCTTAACGGGAAAGGTGAGGTGGGGTGATACATAAAACAAGGGTTTCTAATTAGCTCAGATACCGTTCCATAAACCCAATATGTAATAGACAAGACCTACTCCTTGCTCAGAGAACTGGACTCAACACGCCCTATTCACCGCACCAGAATATATCTGACTAGTAATAATCTTAAAACCTATGTATTGATATCTCTCTGTTAGTGTGTCAAGTGGGTGTAAAGCGGCATAAACACAGCAGTGAAAAGCAGCTAAACCGCATTATGAAAATAAATTACTTTGAAAAACCCATGAAAGAAAGACAGTGAAAGAGAGAGACATTCTTACACAATGCGTTCAGGGGCTGTGATGCAACCTGGATTGACCATATCTAGACCCACAGCTGGATGAGACCTAAGGGTGGACACTCTTGGGGCTGAGAGGTTTGGTGAGGTTGGGTGAGCAAACGCAGACCATTTAAAGTAATACTGCGTGGTAGCCATCGCATGGGTCCCAAATCTCCAGGTTCAAGGGCATCTTCCTACATCGAAAACATGCATGAGAAACCCAGAAGATGGTACACCGTGTGATGGGGAAAGGTTTCTAAAACGCACCTCATTTCTCATCTCCTTGTGCCCGGGTTCGCCATTCCAGCCGCTTTACTAGCAATCTCCCTACTTGGAGCATCAGCACCTTTAACCTCCTGTTCCGTACAGGTTGCCATTTCTCCTGACGATGAACGGGAAGACGGGGAACCAATGAGAGACTGGCTCTTGGTGTTGGGAAAGGCACAGGTCACTCTATTTTCCCATCAGGAAGAAGAATTAACAACAGGCTCATCCCGCCCCCCGGAACCAGAACAGGGCCTGAAGCCATCCTGCGCTTTTGCGGCCAGCTCCCAAAAACACGAGTTGTAAAATGGAGGCTCAGGGCACTGCAATTCACAAACCTGCAGAGTTATAAATGATAACTCTCGTCCACAAATATATTGAGGGAAGGCAACGAAGAGGATTTGAAATCAAGGCAGAATTGCAGGAAACAGATTTCAGGAGGTAGATTCGAATCTCATTTAAAGCACATGAAAAGCGGCAAAACTTTGACAATGATGCCCTTGGCCAAAAAGGGCGTATGCGTTTTTTCCTGAATATATTCAGGAAAAAACGCATACGCCCTTTTTGACCAACCAAGCAACCTGGAAAGGCAAATCAGCGCTACAAAGAAGTCTCGCTTCCCATCGGTCAAAAGGGCCATGCTGAAAAAAGTGTCAAAACCAGAAATGCAGGACAGGCCATGGAGAAATGGGAGCCTTGCTACACTCATGGGCGGGATGTAAATTGCCAACAGCCACTCTGGAGAAGTGTACGGTGAGTCCTGAAACATCTAAAAAACACAGCTTAGAGAGCATAGGGCATTTCCACTCATGGGGGTATAAATTGGGAAAATGAAAAATCAGCAAGACACAAGCACCCCAAAGTTTAGGGCTGCTCTGTTGACAAGGACCTCCACTTCATTCCACCTTAAATAGCCCAGGAAAGAGAAAAATGGGTAAAGAAGTTGTGGTCCTTATGTACAATGGAATATCACTCAGCCATGAAATCAATGTCCTAAGGCTAGTAGCAGCATGATGAGTGGATTTAGGTACGACGATTCTAAGTGAAATAAGTCACACAGAAAAGGACACTTCTCATAAGGTATCACTGATAGAGGGAATGTAAATCCGTTACACTTGAACTGAATTACAAAACAGAACAGAGTCACACATGCAGAAAACACACTATGGCTTCTTAATGGGTAAGGTGAGGTGGGGTGATACATAAAACAAGGGTATCAAATTAGCTCAGATACCGTTCCATAAACCCAATATGTAATAGACAAGACCTACTCCTTGCTCAGAGAACTGGACTCAACACGCCCTATTCACCACACAAGAATATATCTGACTAATAATAATCGTAAAACCTATGTATTGATATCTCTCTGTTAGTGTGTCAAGTGGGTGTAAAGCGGCATAAACACAGCAGTGAAAAGCAGCTAAACCCCATTATAAAAATAAATTACTTTGAAACACTCATGAAACAAAGACAGTGAAAGAGAGAGAAATTCTTACACAATGCATTCAGGGGCTGTGATGCAATCTGGATTGACCATATCTAGACTCACAGCTGGATGAGACATAAGGGTGAATACTCTTGGGGCTGAGAGTTTTGGTGAGGTTGGGTGAGCAAACGCAGACCATTTAAAGTAATACTGCGTGGTACCCATCGCATGGGCCCCAAATCTCCAGGTTCAAGGGCATCTTCCTACATCGAAAACATGCATGAGAAACCCAAAAGATGGTACACCGTGTGATGGGGAAAGGTTTCTAAAACGCACCTCATTTCTCATCTCCTTGTGCCCGGGTTCGCCATTCCAGCCGCTTTACTAGCAATCTCCCTACTTGGAGCATCAGCACCTTTAACCTCCTGTTTCGTACAGGTTGCAATTTGTCCTGAGGATGAACGGGAAGACGTGGAACCAATGAGAGACTAGCTCTTGGTGTTGGGACAGGCACAGGTCACTCTATTTTCCCATCAGGAAGAAGAATTAACCACAGGCTCAGCCTGCCCCCCGGAACCAGAACAGGGCCTGAAGCCATCCTGCGCTTTTGCGGCCAGCTCCCAAAAACACGAGTTGTAAAATGGAGGCTCAGGGCACTGCAATTCACAAACCTGCAGAGTTATAAATGATAACTCTCGTCCAGAAATATATTGAGGGAAGGCAACGAAGAGGATTTGAAATCAAGGCAGAATTGCAGGAAACAGATTTCAGGAGGTAGATTCGAATCGCCTTTAAAGCACATGAAAAGCGGCAAAACGTTGACAATGATGCCCTTGGCCAAAAAGGGCGTATGCGTTTTTTCCTGAATATATTCAGGAAAAAACGCATACGCCCTTTTTGGCAAACCAAGCAACCTGGAAAGGCAAATCAGCGCTACAAAGAAGTCTCGCATCCCATCGGTCAAAAGGGCCATGCTGAAAAAAGTGTCAAAACCAGAAATGCAGGACAGGCCATGGAGAAATGGGAGCCTTGCTGCACTGATGGGCGGGATGTAAATTGCCAACAGCCACTCTGGAGAAGTGTACGGTGAGTCCTGAAACATCTAAAAAACACAGCTTAGAGAGCATAGGGCACTTCCACTCATGGGGGTATAAATTGGGAAAATGAAAAATCAGCAAGACACAAGCACCCCAAAGTTTAGGGCTTCTCTGTTGACCAGGACCTCCACTTCATTCCACCTTAAATATCCCAGGAAAGAGAAAAATGGGTAAAGAAGTTGTGTTCCTTATGTACAATGGAATATCACTCAGCCATGAAATCAATGTCCTAAGGCTAGTAGCAGCATGATGAGTGGATTTAGGTACGACGATTCTAAGTGAAATAAGTCACACAGAAAAGGACACTTCTCATAAGGTATCACTTACAGAGGGAATGTAAAAACCGTTACACATGAACTGAATTACAAAACAGAACAGAGTCACACATGCAGAAAACACTCTATGGCTGCTTAACGGGAAAGGGGAGGTGGGGTGATACATAAAACAAGGGTTTCAAATTAGCTCAGATACCGTTCCATAAACCCAATATGTAATAGACAAGACCTACTCCTTGCTCAGAGAACTGGACTCAACACGCCCTATTCACCGCACAAGAATATATCTGACTAGTAATAATCTTAAAACCTATGTATTGATATCTCTCTGTTAGTGTGTCAAGTGGGTGTAAAGTGGCATAAACACAGCAGTGAAAAGCAGCTAAACCGCATTATGAAAATAAATTACTTTGAAAAACCCATGAAAGAAAGACAGTGAAAGAGAGAGACATTCTTACACAATGCGTTCAGGGGCTGTGATGCAACCTGGATTGACCATATCTAGACCCACAGCTGGATGAGACATAAGGGTGGACACTCTTGGGGCTGAGAGGTTTGGTGAGGTTGGGTGAGCAAACGCAGACCATTTAAAGTAATACTGCGTGGTACCCATCGCATGGGTCCCAAATCTCCAGGTTCAAGGGCATCTTCCTACATCGAAAACATGCATGAGAAACCCAGAAGATGGTACACCGTGTGATGGGGAAAGGTTTCTTAAACGCACCTCATTTCTCATCTCCTTGTGCCCGGGTTCGCCATTCCAGCCGCTTTACTAGCAATCTCCCTACTTGGAGCATCAGCACCTTTAACCTCCTGTTCCGTACAGGTTGCAAATTTTCCTGAGGATGAACGGGAAGACGGGGAACCAACGAGAGACTGGCTCTTGGTGTTGGGAAAGGCACAGGTCACTCTATTTTCCCATCAGGAAGAAGAATTAACCACAGGCTCATCCCGCCCCCCGGAACCAGAACAGGGCCTGAAGCCATCCTGCGCTTTTGCGGCCAGCTCCCAAAAACACGAGTTGTAAAATGGAGGCTCAGGGCACTGCAATTCACAAACCTGCAGAGTTATAAATGATAACTCTCGTCCACAAATATATTGAGGGAAGGCAACGAAGAGGATTTGAAATCAAGGCAGAATTGCAGGAAACAGATTTCAGGAGGTAGATACGAATCGCCTTTAAAGCACATGAAAAGCGGCAAAACGTTGACAATGATGCCCTTGGCCAAAAAGGGCGTATGCGTTTTTTCCTGAATATATTCAGGAAAAAAGGCATACGCCCTTTTTGGCCAACCAAGCAACCTGGAAAGGCAAATCAGCGCTACAAAGAAGTCTCGCTTCCCATCGGTCAAAAGGGCCATGCTGAAAAAAGTGTCAAAACCAGAAATGCAGGACAGGCCATGGAGAAATGGGAGCCTTGCTACACTGATGGGCGGGATGTAAATTGCCAAGAGCCACTCTGGAGAAGTGTCCGGTGAGTCCTGAAACATCTGAAAAACACAGCTTAGAGAGCATAGGGCACTCCCACTCATGGGGGTATAAATTGGGAAAATTAAAAATCAGCAAGACACAAGCACCCCAAAGTTTAGGGCTGCTCTGTTGACCAGGACCTCCACTTCATTCCACCTTAAATATCCCAGGAAAGAGAAAAATGGGTAAAGAAGTTGTGGTCCTTATGTACAATGGAATATCACTCAGCCATGAAATCAATGTCCTAAGGCTAGTAGCAGCATGATGAGTGGATTTAGGTATGACGATTCTAAGTGAAATAAGTCACACAGAAAAGGACACTTCTCATAAGGTATCACTGATAGAGGGAATGTAAAAACCGTTACACATGAACTGAATTACAAAACAGAACAGAGTCACACATGCAGAAAACACACTATGGCTTCTTAACGGGAAAGGTGAGGTGGGGTGATACATAAAACAAGGGTTTCTAATTAGCTCAGATACCGTTCCATAAACCCAATATGTAATAGACAAGACCTACTCCTTGCTCAGAGAACTGGACTCAACACGCCCTATTCACCGCACAAGAATATATCTGACTAGTAATAATCTTAAAACCTATGTATTGATATCTCTCTGTTAGTGTGTCAAGTGGGTGTAAAGCGGCATAAACACAGCAGTGAAAAGCAGCTAAACCGCATTATGAAAATAAATTACTTTGAAAAACCCATGAAAGAAAGACAGTGAAAGAGAGAGACATTCTTACACAATGCGTTCAGGGGCTGTGATGCAACCTGGATTGACCATATCTAGACCCACAGCTGGATGAGACCTAAGGGTGGACACTCTTGGGGCTGAGAGGTTTGGTGAGGTTGGGTGAGCAAACGCAGACCATTTAAAGTAATACTGCGTGGTAGCCATCGCATGGGTCCCAAATCTCCAGGTTCAAGGGCATCTTCCTACATCGAAAACATGCATGAGAAACCCAGAAGATGGTACACCGTGTGATGGGGAAAGGTTTCTAAAACGCACCTCATTTCTCATCTCCTTGTGCCCGGGTTCGCCATTCCAGCCGCTTTACTAGCAATCTCCCTACTTGGAGCATCAGCACCTTTAACCTCCTGTTCCGTACAGGTTGCCATTTCTCCTGACGATGAACGGGAAGACGGGGAACCAATGAGAGACTGGCTCTTGGTGTTGGGAAAGGCACAGGTCACTCTATTTTCCCATCAGGAAGAAGAATTAACAACAGGCTCATCCCGCCCCCCGGAACCAGAACAGGGCCTGAAGCCATCCTGCGCTTTTGCGGCCAGCTCCCAAAAACACGAGTTGTAAAATGGAGGCTCAGGGCACTGCAATTCACAAACCTGCAGAGTTATAAATGATAACTCTCGTCCACAAATATATTGAGGGAAGGCAACGAAGAGGATTTGAAATCAAGGCAGAATTGCAGGAAACAGATTTCAGGAGGTAGATTCGAATCTCATTTAAAGCACATGAAAAGCGGCAAAACTTTGACAATGATGCCCTTGGCCAAAAAGGGCGTATGCGTTTTTTCCTGAATATATTCAGGAAAAAACGCATACGCCCTTTTTGACCAACCAAGCAACCTGGAAAGGCAAATCAGCGCTACAAAGAAGTCTCGCTTCCCATCGGTCAAAAGGGCCATGCTGAAAAAAGTGTCAAAACCAGAAATGCAGGACAGGCCATGGAGAAATGGGAGCCTTGCTACACTCATGGGCGGGATGTAAATTGCCAACAGCCACTCTGGAGAAGTGTACGGTGAGTCCTGAAACATCTAAAAAACACAGCTTAGAGAGCATAGGGCATTTCCACTCATGGGGGTATAAATTGGGAAAATGAAAAATCAGCAAGACACAAGCACCCCAAAGTTTAGGGCTGCTCTGTTGACAAGGACCTCCACTTCATTCCACCTTAAATAGCCCAGGAAAGAGAAAAATGGGTAAAGAAGTTGTGGTCCTTATGTACAATGGAATATCACTCAGCCATGAAATCAATGTCCTAAGGCTAGTAGCAGCATGATGAGTGGATTTAGGTACGACGATTCTAAGTGAAATAAGTCACACAGAAAAGGACACTTCTCATAAGGTATCACTGATAGAGGGAATGTAAAAACCGTTACACATGAACTGAATTACAAAACAGAACAGAGTCACACATGCAGAAAACACACTATGGCTGCTTAACGGGAAAGGTGAGGTGGGGTGATACATAAAACAAGGGTTTCAAATTAGCTCAGATACCATTCCATAAACCCAATATGTAATAGACAAGACCTACTCCTTGCTCAGAGAACTGGACTCAACACGCCCTATTCACCGCACAAGAATATATCTGACTAGTAATAATCTTAAAACCTATGTATTGATATCTCTCTGTTAGTGTGTCAAGTGGGTGTAAAGCGGCATAAACACAGCAGTGAAAAGCAGCTAAACCGCATTATGAAAATAAATTACTTTGAAAAACCCATGAAAGAAAGACAGTGAAAGAGAGAGACATTCTTACACAATGCGTTCAGGGGCTGTGATGCAACCTGGATTGACCATATCTAGACCCACAGCTGGATGAGACATAAGGGTGGACACTCTTGGGGCTGAGAGGTTTGGTGAGGTTGGGTGACAAACGCAGACCATTTAAAGTAATACTGCATGATACCCATCGCATGGGCCCCAAATCGCCAGGTTCAAGGGCATCTTCCTACATCGAAAACATGCATGAGAAACCCAGAAGATGGTACACCGTGTGATGGGGAAAGGTTTCTAAAACGCACCTCATTTCTCATCTCCTTGTGCCCGGGTTCGCCATTCCAGCCGCTTTACTAGCAATCTCCCTACTTGGAGCATCAGCACCTTTAACCTCCTGTTCCGTACAGGTTGCCATTTCTCCTGACGATGAACGGGAAGACGGGGAACCAATGAGAGACTGGCTCTTGGTGTTGGGAAAGGCACAGGTCACTCTATTTTCCCATCAGGAAGAAGAATTAACCACAGGCTCATCCCGCCCCCCGGAACCAGAACAGGGCCTGAAGCCATCCTGCGCTTTTGCGGCCAGCTCCCAAAAACACGAGTTGTGAAATGGAGGCTCAGGGCACTGCAATTCACAAACCTGCAGAGTTATAAATGATAACTCTCGTCCACAAATATATTGAGGGAAGGCAACGAAGAGGATTTGAAATCAAGGCAGAATTGCAGGAAACAGATTTCAGGAGGTAGATTCGAATCACCTTTAAAGCACATGAAAAGCGGCAAAACGTTGACAATGATGCCCTTGGCCAAAAAGGGCGTATGCGTTTTTTCCTGAATATATTCAGGAAAAAACGCATACGCCCTTTTTGGCCAACCAAGCAACCTGGAAAGGCAAATCAGCGCTACAAAGAAGTCTCGCATCCCATCGGTCAAAAGGGCCATGCTGAAAAAAGTGTCAAAACCAGAAATGCAGGACAGGCCATGGAGAAATGGGAGCCTTGCTACACTGATGGGCGGGATGTAAATTGCCAACAGCCACTCTGGAGAAGTGTACGGTGAGTCCTGAAACATCTAAAAAACACAGCTTAGAGAGCATAGGGCACTTCCACTCATGGGGGTATAAATTGGGAAAATGAAAAATCAGCAAGACACAAGCACCCCAAAGTTTAGGGCTGCTCTGTTGACAAGGACCTCCACTTCATTCCACCTTAAATATCCCAGGAAAGAGAAAAATGGGTAAAGAAGGTGTAGTCCTTATGTACAATGGAATATCACTCAGCCATGAAATCAATGTCCTAAGGCTAGTAGCAGCATGATGAGTGGATTTAGGTACTACGATTCTAAGTGAAATAAGTCTCACAGAAAAGGACACTTCTCATAAGGTATCACTGATAGAGGGAATGTAAAAACCGTTACACATGAACTGAATTACAAAACAGAACAGAGTCACACATGCAGAAAACACACTATGGCTGCTTAACGGGAAAGGTGAGGTGGGGTGATACATCAAAGAAGGGTTTCAAATTAGCTCAGATACCGTTCCATAAACCCAATATGTAATAGACAAGACCTACTCCTTGCTCAGAGAACTGGACTCAACACGCCCTATTCACCGCACAAGAATATATCTGACTACTAATAATCTTAAAACCTATGTATTGATATCTCTCTGTTAGTGTGTCAAGTGGGTGTAAAGCGGCATAAACACAGCAGTGAAAAGCAGCTAAACCGCATTATGAAAATAAATTACTTTGAAAAACCCATGAAAGAAAGACAGTGAAAGAGAGAGACATTCTTACACAATGCGTTCAGGGGCTGTGATGCAACCTGGATTGACCATATCTAGACCCACAGCTGGATGAGACCTAAGGGTGGACACTCTTGGGGCTGAGAGGTTTGGTGAGGTTGGGTGAGCAAACGCAGACCCTTTAAAATAATACTGCATGGTACCCATCGCATGGGTCCCATATCTCCAGGTTCAAGGGCATCTTCCTACATTGAAAACATGAATGAGAAACCCAGAAGATGGTACACCGTGTGATGGGGAAAGGTTTCTAAAACGCACCTCATTTCTCATTTCCTTGTGCCCGGGTTCGCCGTTCCAGCCGCTTTACTAGCAATCTCCCTACTTTGAGCATCAGCACCTTTAACCTCCTGTTCCGTACAGGTTGCCATTTTTCCTGACGATGAACGGGAAGACGGGGAACCAATGAGAGACTGGCTCTTGGTGTTGGGACAGGCACAGGTCACTCTATTTTCCCATCAGGAAGAAGAATTAACCACAGGCTCAGCCTGCCCCCCGGAACCAGAACAGGGCCTGAAGCCATCCTGCGCTTTTGCGGCCAGCTCCCAAAAACGCGAGTTGTAAAATCGAGCTTCAGGGCACTGCAATTCACAAACCTGCAGAGTTATAAATGATAACTCTCGTCCACAAATATATTGAGGGAAGGCAACGAAGAGGATTTGAAATCAAGGCAGAATTGCAGGAAACTGATTTCAGGAGGTAGATTCGAATCTCCTTTAAAGCACATGAAAAGCGGCAAAACGTTGACAATGATGCCCTTGGCCAAAAAGGGCGTATGCGTTTTTTCCTGAATATATTCAGGAAAAAACGCATACGCCCTTTTTGGCCAACCAAGCAACCTGGAAAGGCAAATCAGCGCTACAAAGAAGTCTCGCTTCCCATCGGTGAAAAGGGCCATGCTGAAAAAAGTGTCAAAACCAGAAATGCAGGACAGGCCATGGAGAAATGGGAGCCTTGCTACTCTGATGGGCGGGATGTAAATTGCCAACAGCCACTCTGGAGAAGTGTACGGTGAGTCCTGAAACATCTAAAAAACACAGCTTAGAGAGCATAGGGCACTTCCACTCATGGGGGTATAAATTGGGAAAATTAAAAATCAGCAAGACACAAGCACCCCAAAGTTTAGGGCTGCTCTGTTGACAAGGACCTCCACTTCATTCCACCTTCAATATCCCAGGAAAGAGAAAAATGGGTAAAGAAGTTGTAGTCCTTATGTACAATGGAATATCACTCAGCCATGAAATCAATGTCCTAAGGCTAGTAGCAGCATGATGAGTGGATTTAGGTACGACGATTCT
Organism: Balaenoptera borealis; assembly: GCF_965194805.1. NCBI lineage: Eukaryota > Metazoa > Chordata > Mammalia > Artiodactyla > Balaenopteridae > Balaenoptera > Balaenoptera borealis. Next base: position 628,111 of record NW_028123765.1, read on the forward strand.
AAGTGAAATAAGTCACACAGAAAAGGACACTTCTCATAAGGTATCACTGATAGAGGGAATGTAAAAACCGTTACACATGAACTGAATTACAAAACAGAACAGAGTCACACATGCAGAAAACACACTATGGCTGCTTAACGGGAAAGGTGAGGTGGGGTGATACATAAAACAAGGGTTTCAAATTAGCTCAGATACCGTTCCATAAACCCAATATGTAATAGACAAGACCTACTCCTTGCTCAGAGAACTGGACTCAACACGCCCTATTCACCGCACAAGAATATATCTGACTAGTAATAATCTTAAAACCTATGTATTGATATCTCTCTGTTAGTGTGTCAAGTGGGTGTAAAGCGGCATAAACACAGCAGTGAAAAGCAGCTAAACCGCATTATGAAAATAAATTACTTTGAAAAACCCATGAAAGAAAGACAGTGAAAGAGAGAGACATTCTTACACAATGCGTTCAGGGGCTGTGATGCAACCTGGATTGACCATATCTAGACCCACAGCTGGATGAGACATAAGGGTGGACACTCTTGGGGCTGAGAGGTTTGGTGAGGTTGGGTGAGCAAACGCAGACCATTTAAAGTAATACTGCATGGTACCCATCGCATGGGTCCCAAATCTCCAGGTTCAAGGGCATCTTCCTACATCGAAAACATGCATGAGAAACCCAGAAGATGGTACACCGTGTGATGGGGAAAGGTTTCTAAAACGCACCTCATTTCTCATCTCCTTGTGCCCGGGTTCGCCATTCCAGCCGCTTTACTAGCAATCTCCCTACTTGGAGCATCAGCACCTTTAACCTCCTGTTCCGTACAGGTTGCCATTTCTCCTGACGATGAACGGGAAGACGGGGAACCAATGAGAGACTGGCTCTTGGTGTTGGGAAAGGCACAGGTGACTCTATTTTCCCATCAGGAAGAAGAATTAACCACAGGCTCATCCCGACCCCGGAACCAGAACAGGGCCTGAAGCCATCCTGCGCTTTTGCGGCCAGCTCCCAAAAACACGAGTTGTAAAAGGGAGGCTCAGGGCACTGCAATTCACAAACCTGCCGTGTTATAAATGATAACTCTCGTCCACAAATATATTGAGGGAAGGCAACGAAGAGGATTTGAAATCAAGGCAGAATTGCAGGAAACAGATTTCAGGAGGTAGATTCGAATCGCCTTTAAAGCACATGAAAAGCGGCAAAACGTTGACAATGATGCCCTTGGCCAAAAAGGGCGTATGCGTTTTTTCCTGAATATATTCAGGAAAAAACGCATACGCCCTTTTTGGCCAACCAAGCAACCTGGAAAGGCAAATCAGCGCTACAAAGAAGTCTCGCATCCCATCGGTCAAAAGGGCCATGCTGAAAAAAGTGTCCAAACCAGAAATGCAGGACAGGCTATGGAGAAATGGGAGCCTTGCTACACTGATTGGTGGGATGTAAATTGCCAACAGCCACTCTGGAGAAGTGTACGGTGAGTCGTGAAACATCTAAAAAACACAGCTTAGAGAGCATAGGGCACTTCCACTCATGGGGGTATAAATTGGGAAAATGAAAAATCAGCAAGACACAAGCACCCCAAAGTTTAGGGCTGCTCTGTTGACAAGGACCTCCACTTCATTCCACCTTAAACATCCCAGGAAAGAGAAAAATGGATAAAGAAGTTGTGGTCCTTATGTACAATGGAATATCACTCAGCCATGAAATCAATGTCATAAGGCTAGTAGCAGCATTATGAGTGGATTTAGGTACGACGATTCTAAGTGAAATAAATCACACAGAAAAGGACACTTCTCATAAGGTATCACTTATAGAGGGAAGGTAAAAACCGTTACACTTGAACTGAATTACAAAACAGAACAGAGT